>NC_137794.1:79087442-80287442 GCF_963383645.1 Muscardinus avellanarius
CTCAGCAATATAGCGATGTCCCCTACAACTTAGTGAGACTCTGTTTTAAAACAAAAAATAAATTAGAGCTGAGGTGTATGTAGAATGCTGCTGGGTTTCATCACAAGCACCAAAACTAAATTAATTAATGAATTAATTACTTAAAGAAAAACAAAAATTTTCCTAACAACTATCATCTTTGTGTTTGTATTGGAGGATTTGATATTGCAGATTAAAGCCAGGCTCATTCTACCTCCAAGATATACCCTTAATCCTATTTAATATTTTTGTTTTGAAACAGAGTCTCACTATATTGCTGAAGCTGTACCTGACCATGTGATCTTCCTGTCACAGCCTCCCAAGTACTGGGATTACAGGCATCTGCCACAACACCCAGATCCTCAACTACTATTATGTAGAAAGGACACCCAATTTAAGACTTGTCAACTTCTTCAGAAGAGGAAGTTGTGTAAGCCCAAAGTGTATCACTCAGAAACATCTGAGCTAATCTCTGATTTCTTTTAGGTGGTCTTTGGGATGTAGCTTTTGACCTAAAGTTATCATTTCCAAGTTGACTAACAGCACTATGATTAATAAACAAAATTTCTTATCTTCCTCCGGGCTGTCCTTTCCTCCTCTGCAAATCCCAGAGGACACAGGACGGTGGGCAGGAATGCACAGGAGGCCTGTGGTTTGGAAGTGGCCCAAGTTAAAGCAAATTTGTCAGCATATACCTTAAAATGTCAGCATATACCTTAAACTTTCAGCAAAGAGCACTATGACCCAAAGTTTTAATAAAGGGAAAACCCCACAGCTTTCTGAGGTCACTGGTTATGAGAATAGTTTTTAGGGATAGAGCAGACAACCTGGGATTCCTCTTTTATTAAACTGCATCCACCCAAGACTTGATAAACCTTTCTGATGAGCAGAAACCTGAAGTTGTTTCCTGTTTTCTTTTCAGAGTTGAATGTGAATTCCCCTGTGCAATGTGCTTTTGAGAACACTAGCAAGACCTCCAGTGTCCATCCCCACGTTGGCTCCTGCCAACGTGGAGACTTCCAACACAGGATCCTCCCCTTCTCTCAAAAGAACAGATATCTAAGATCTAAAACTGCAAGATGATGAGAACCTGAGGCTGAGACATTGTCCAAATCCTTCCTGGAGCATCGCCTCACAAATAGAGCCCAGCATGAAGTGTAGTCCCTGGGAGAGGTGCTGAGAGAGGAGAGAAGGGAGGAGGGAGACGGCATCCTGCTCAAGATTGGCCCAGCTCCCCTCATTCTGGAGTGACTAATGGAGAAAGCTCCATCACCTCATTCTCATTTGTTCCCAAGGGCTTGGCTTCAGCCACCAAAAACTGTGAGTGAGAACCATCTACCTTCACATGTTTATTAAGCTCGCTTTCTTTCTTTCTTTCTTTCTTTCTTTCTTTCTTTCTTTCTTCCTTTCTTTCTTTCTTTCTTTCTTCCTTTTCTTTTTTGTAGTAGTAATAGGGATTGAACTTCTACCTCTGACCTGTACCCCCAGCCCTATTTTTAATTTCGAAACATAGTCTTGCTAAATTGCTGAGGCTGACTTCCAACCTGCTATTCTCCTGTCCCAGCCTCCCAAGTACTGGAAATACAGGCATGTACCACCATGCCCAGCTTTTATAAGGCTTTTGAGCCAGCTGTGGTGGCTGTGGTGGCACACACTTGTAATCCCCGCGCTTGGGAGGCAGAGACGGGAGGATCACTCAGGTTCGAAGCCAGCCGCGCTGGCTTAAGAGACCCTGTTTCCCAAAATAAAAAAGTATAAAATAGGTCTGGGAGTGTATCCCAGAGGCAGAAGGGCTTCCAGGAACCCCAGTACTACCAAAAATAAATAAATAAATAAATAAATAAAAAATAAAGCTTTTGAAAAGAAATTATCTGATGACAATATTGATTTATTTACTTATACCCTAAGAACATGAAACTCTTGAAGTAGCATGAGTGACACAGAAAATAAAGGCTAAACAAGAGGACACAGAGCTAAGCAATTTTAATTACCATGATTCTAGTGTCTGTGTAACTAGACTTGTGAATATGATCCTGTAGTTTCTCTAGGATCAATTTCCTCATCCTCTAAATAATGAAGGTGAGACCAAATATTTCTAAGATCACTGCTGGCTTCACAATTATATGGTTCTCTGTTCCTAGTAACAAAGTTCCCATGAATGGTACATGCAAGGCAAGTAAAAAACATGTTGTAGGATATTCAGTAACGGCAAAGAAGGAATCATGCGTGGTATGTGTCAGTGGGAACTTGCTGCTCTTTTCTAGTCATCCTAGAGGAATTTATAAAAGACTAGGCTGTGTTAATATGTAATGTCTGCTGAGCTAAAGGGTGCGGGCTTCCTAGTCATGAATTTCTAGCTAAAGAAATAAACAAAGCTAGAGAATAAAGTAGAAAGCTGGGCATGGTGGCACACACCAGTAATCCCAGTACTGAAGAGGCTGAGACAAGAGAATCACCGGTTTGTGACCCTCCTCAGCAATTTAGTGGGGTTCTCCACAACTTGGTCAGACCTTGTTTTAAGGTTTGGGAGGTGGAGACCGGAGGATCGCGCAGATTCGAAGCCAGCCTCGCTGGTTTAAGAGACCCTGTTTCCAAATAAAAATATAAAAAATAGGTGTCTGGGAGTGTAGCCCGATGGTAGAAGGGTTTCCAGGAACCCCAGTACCACCAAAAATAAAAATAAAAATAGGACTAAGAGTGTAACTCAGAGGTAGAATGCCCCTAGGTTCAATCCCCAATATAAAAAAATGAAGTTAGAAGGTTTATAGAAAATTGCCCGAAAAAAAGAACAAAACAGGCAGTAGAGGTGAGAAATATACTGAAATAAGCTTTTAAGAGGCAGGCAGATAAAGAGCTTTAGAATAGAATGTGAAGACCCAGACACATTTGATTTCTTTTTTGTACTGAGAATTGAACCCCCAGGAGCATTCTTCTCTAACATACACTCCCACACCTTCAGCTAAATTGCTGAGGCTGGCCTTGAACCTGCAATCCTCCTGTCTAAGCTTCCCAAGAACTGAAAGTATAAGTATGGCTTGTTATGCCCAGCCCCCAGACATATTTGAGAAGAGAAAATTATGCAAACCCACTGGAAGGTTGTTGCTAATGGTGAAGGCCAGTAAAGATGAGGAAGTGTCAATAATTTATTATGACTAATACTACCATTTATCAAGCAGTAACTATTAGAAGTCCACTATGGAATTGATAAATACATTGCCTTCTTTTTAGAACTCTCTCCAGATGATAGCCATATGCATCATAAGATCAATAAACTAAGGACCAGAAAAAAATGACTTCTCCATGGCAAACCCACATCTTTCTGTGCCATTTGTAATATATCATTACTGTTTGTTCATGAACCAGGAAGTCCCTCAACTAAGGCCTCAGGTAATCAAGAAAAAAAATAGTCACAAGTAACTATTAATGGATCAGATGGAACAATCTCTTCTTGAGCAAAGGGATTGCATTTTTTTATCTGTTCATTCCCTTCACTTAGCCCCAGCTCTGAAAGATGGAGGCATGTGTCAAATCCACCTCGAAGGAGGAGCTTGCTGCTCAGCTTGTGGCAGCGAGGCCAGCCTCCAGCTGACTTTATCAGCATCAGCTTCAGGTAATCTTCTCACCTGGAGTCATGCCTGTAACTCAGCAAGAACTGAGCGAGGGTACCAAGCTTGGTGGCGCATGCCTATAATTTCAATATGTGGGAGGCTGAGACAGGAGGATTGCAGGTTCAGGACAGCCTTAGCAACTTAGGTCTTTAGCAACTTAGCAAGACCCTGTTTGAGAATAAAAAATAAAAGGGCTAGGGTTTAGCTTGGAGTTAGAAAGTCCATGGATACAATCTCCAGTACAAGAAGAAGCAGAGAAAACAGAGGAAAGAAGAGGAAGAAGAGGAAGAGGAGTAGGAGAAGGAGGAAGAGGAGAAAAAGGAAGAGGAGGAGGAGGAGGAGAAAAAGGAAGAGGAGGAGGAGGAGGAGGAGGAGGAGGAGGAGGAGGAGGAGGAGGAGGAGATTATTGAGGAGGGTGAAGGTGGCATAAGAGGGTAGTGTCCTAAAGCTGACTGGGGACAACTTGGAGAGGCAATTATGACTCCAGAGTTCTCTACCAGATAGGATAGGTCTCGTCTTTGATTTGTCTCTTAGCCCAACTCTTTTTCTACCCCCTCCTTTTCACAAGAGATGATCCCCAATAAACATCCTCAACTCCATCTCTAACTCAGTGAACTGCTTACAAAGAGCTCAGGAGTGATCCACCCACGTGTTTGCAATTTGGATGGATAAGTGGTGTGAGCTGAGCATTATTAAAGATTCCTTCCACCACCATACCCCAAAATGTGCCCATTGGCTGGTGAATGAAATGAACAATTCCAGGTTTATTCTTTTGTCTTAATGCTTCTGCTCCTGAGGTGAACACTATGTTAAATTCATTGGACACTTACACCTCAGTGTAAAGTCATGGAGAAGAAAGGAAGGCATTGCAGAACTAATCAAAGAGCACCAAGACCAAAGTGCCTGGGTTCAGCCTGGTCCCATCACCTGCTCGCTGTTTTTTGTTTGTTTGTTTGTTTGTTTGTTTTTGTTTTTGTTTTTTGGGTTTTTTTTTTCGGGTCTGAAGATGGAACCCAGGGGCATTCAACCTCTGAGCTACACCCACTGTCCTATTTTTTATTCTTTATTTTGAAACCGGGTCTCACTGAGTTGTAAAGGGCCTCACTAAGTAGCTGAGGCTGTCCGTGAACCACAATCCTCTGGTCTCAGCCTCCCAAATGCTGGGATTACAAGAGTGTGCCACCATGCCCGGCCAAGCTAGCTGTGTGTCACTAGACTAATCAGGTGATGTCTCTGTGCATTCATTTTGGCAGCTATAAAATGGACATTGTTATAACTCAGGGAGTCTTATGAATGTTACATGAGTTCGAGTATGAAAATTTTGGATTAGCGAATGCCATGCAACTATTATTAGGTTCATACTTTTATTATTAAGCAGGCTTAGCCACATCCAGATGATAAATATCAAGTTGGCAAAATAGAAGAAAACAAGAGAAAGTGAATAAAATAGGATTATAAAAGTACCATTAATAATAGTCAGATTTTTATAATATTTTTCCAGCACCTTCACCAAACCTCAGCTGGGACATGGTTCTTATAATCTCATGCACATACTTCTACCACTTAAACTTCCACATTAAACTATCATCAATGGCCTTTGTATCTATTACCACCCTCATTCGCCAATGTTAACTCCTCAAGGCTAAGATATTCTGTCTTATTCACCCTTCTATCCCTTTTCTCCCACCCATTGTTTGTTAAATATTAAAACATTAAATATTAAACTAATTAAAATCAAGTATTATATTAGTTGAATTAAATATTAGATATTTGTTAACTCATCAAATGTTAAGTTCACATTATGTGCCAGGTTCTGTGTTGGCATCAGCATAAAACAGTAAACAGCTCTTTCTCTGTTAGAACTTACATGCTGGTTATTTATATGGACAATCATAAACATATAAATATTCACTATATTTTTCATTGAAAAGGACTGTATTTTAATTTTTGGCAGTGCTAGGAATCAAAGTCAGGACCTTGCACATGCTAGACAAGTGCTTCCACCACTTAGCTACATTCCAGCCCCAAAAACTACCATAAAAAGTTATCCCAGAACTGGGTTCAGAGTAGGTTTTCAATAAATGTTTATTGAATTCATGCATTTACTATAAAGAAATGAGAAAAAGCTAATAAAGACATTTTATTGTTCTTTCTGCCGGATTCTGAATGGAAGATCCATGTAGGACACAGAAGGAAGACAGGGGTGAATTGTCCTCTGAAGCTCGGTCAATCAGAAACCGAGCCAAGCCAAGCCAGGTGCAGCAAATGCAGAAAGCCATGGAAACCATAGAGGTCACTTAAAAGTAAACGGTATTTCCTTAGTCATGATGCTGCTTGCACAGGAATGTTCACCTTAGATATTTTCACTTCATGACTACAGAAAGACCCCATCATGTCTGCAATAAAGCTCAAACTGAGCAGTGAATCTTTGCAGTAATAACTCATGATTTCATCTCTGCCATAACAGGCAAACCCGACATATCCACTGGAAGTCATCACCACAGTGCTCCCCCTCTCCTTTTGACACACTCTCTCTCTCTCTCTCTCTCTCTCTCTCTCTCTCTCTCTCTCTATCTATCTATATATATATATATATATATATATAGTTGTTGCTGTTGTTGTTGTTGTTGGTGGTGGTGGTGGTGGTGGTGGTGCAATGTAAATACACCTTATAGTGAGATTCAAAGTGATACAAACATCCATGCACAAGCACTAGGAGAGTTTCTCTCTTCCTCCATTCCTTCCCACTGCCCCTTCCTCTCTCCCCATACATGTTCCTGAGATTGGTAGTGAAACCTTGTATGGATGTAACTTATTTGAACTGTTCCTTTCCTCAGTCCTCACCGTTTCCTCACCAGCTTGCTCTTCCAAGCCCCTTTCTCTATTTTACTCATTTATCTGAAGTCTCCTTTTCTTTCTACCTTTCTCCAGCTTCTGCACGTGAGAGAAAACATATGACCCTGGACTTTCTGAGACTGGCTGATCTCACTTTGCGTCATATTCTCTAGTTCCTCCTATTTTCCTTCAAGTGACATAATTTTGTTCTTTATGGCTGAGTAAAATTCCACATTCATTATTTCTTTAAGACAAAGTCAAAATGGCACACCCACTTCCAACTGGGAGGATTCACCACTGGCCTGTCCTTGGTCACCTGCATTAGGGAGGAAAATATCTTCTACTATGCAGTAGCTAAATAATGTCAAGTTGCTTCAAGATTCTTTAGATCTGTTTGTACAAACATCTTGACATAGACAAACTCCTTCTCCTTCAGTGTTTCTCTCCTAAGATCTGAAGATCATTCAGAAATGTAGTACTTTTGCTTCCATTCAGAAAATGTTGCAGCTTTCTATATTACAGTGTGTTATCCAAGGTAGCTTTTTTTCTTTTTTCTTTTTTCCTGAATACAAATAGAAGATGGCAACATCTCTCTAAGAACTGGTGGGTACCCATAATGGCACTGTCTTTACTGTGGGAATATGGGCAGGTAGGATCTGCTGTGATCTTATTCATTCTCAAGATCCTGTTCAACTCCCTGAAATCTCCCATCTCTGTGACCACACCATCACAGACTATTCCCTATCTTCCCAATGCTTCTTTCCACCAAAGCACATCTTTGCTCACCCTTCTGCAATCCCAAGCTTTGTTTTGTTTTGATAATGTGCTTTTTATTGGTGCATTATATTTTCACATCATAATATAAATCATCTTAACAGGGACATAAATACACATAGCAATGGTGGAGGGTTTTGTTTTGTTTTGTTTTTGTGGTACTGGGGTTCCTAGAAGCCCTTCTACCTCCCGGCTACAGTCCCAGACCTATTTTATACTTTTTTATTTTGGGAAACAGTGTCTATTTTTTATGTTGTAATTTATTTTGGACTTTTATCTATCTTATAAAATATTTGGATTATATAATGTCTTCTTTTTGTAAGTGGAACATATTGAGAGTGGTGTACATTTACATTGTGCTTCATGCCCTTTCCCCTTCCTTTCCCTCCCCTCCCCAATAGAAAGTGTCCAGGTTAATCATGTTGTATTTGTGCTATTACACATATTCGTATGTAGCTCCTCCATTGAACAACCTCAGCTTTCTTCCTCTCCTATCCTTCCGTTCAAGCTTTGCTGAGATTTTCCCTCCATCATCTGGAGTCCCTCTGGTATTACTACTACTCCCTAGCTTGAACATATTAGAGAAAACATATGTCCCTTCTCTTTCTGTGCTTGACTAATCTCACTTAACATAATGTTCTCTAGTTCATTCCATTTTCTTGCAAATGCTATTTTTTTTCTTTATAGCTGAATAGAATTCTACTGTGTGTATTTCCCATAATTTTGTAATCCATTCATCTGTTGATGGAGATCTAGGTTGGATCCATATTTTGGCAATTACAAACTGTGCTCCTATGAACATGGGTATGCATATGTTAATGTAGTTCTCTGATTTCAAGCCCTTTGGAAAGATACCCAGGAGTGGTATAGCCAGATCAAATGGTGGATCTATTCCCAGTTTTCTAAGGAATCTCCATACTGATCTCCATAGTGGCTGAACTACTTTGCACTCCCACCAACAGTGTAAAAGAGTCCCTCTTTCCCCACATCCTCACCAGCAATCGTTGTTCTTTGATTTCTTTATGTTTGCCACTCTGATTGGGGTTAGATGGAATCTCAGCATAGTTTTGATTTCCATCTCCCTGATGGCTAGTGATGTTGAACATCTTTTCATGTATCGGCCATTTGCATCTCTTCTTTTGTGAAGTGTCTATTCATTTCAGTTGCCCATTTCTTAATTAGGTTGTTTTACTAGTGTAGAGTCTTTTGAGCTCTTTGTATATTCTGGATATTAGCCCCCTATCAGAGTGGTGGCTGGTAAAGATCTTCTCCCATTCTGTAGGCTTCCTCTTTAGGTTCTTGATGGTTGCCTTTGATGAGAAGAAACTTTTTAGTTTGAAGAGATCCCACTTATTAATTCTTGCTTTAATTTCCTGCGCTTTGGAAGTCTTATTGAGAAAGTTACTCCCTGTACCTATATGTTGGAGTGTAGATCCTATGCCTTTCTCTAATAACTTCACAGTCTCTGGTCTAATTTCTAAGTCTTTGATCCATCTCGAGTTGATTCCTGTGCATGGTGAGAAGTAAGGATTCAGATCCAACTTTCTACAAATGGATAGCCAGTTCTCCCAGTACTGTTTGTTGAAAAGGCTGTCTTTTCTCCAGCGTATGAGTTTGGCCCCTTTGTCAAAGATCAGTTGATTATAGATGTGTGGGTTTGTTTCTGTATCTTCTATTCTTTTCCACTGGTCAGTCTGTCTATTGTTGTGCCAATACCATGCTGTTTTTATTACTATTGCTCTATAGTATAATTTGAAGTCTGGGGTTGTGATGCCTCCTGCCTGGTTCTTGTAGCTAAGAATTGCTTTGACTATTCTGGGTCTTTTCTTCTTCCATACCTATATGACTTAATTTATAAATGTCTACATGAATGTTTAGTGCATTTGAAAATTCTATGGAAAGAGCCCAATTTTTTTTTTTTTTTTTTTTGGTGGTACTGGGGTTCCTGGAAGCCCTTCTACCTCCGGGTTACACTCCCAGACCTATTTTTTTTATACTTTTTTATTTGGAAACAGGGTCTCATAAGCCAGCGCGCGCGGCTGGCTTCGAACCTGCGCGATCCTCCTGTCTCTGCCTCCCAAGCACGGGGATTACAAGCGTGCGCCACCACGCCCGGCCCCAGACCTATTTTGTACTTTTTATTTGGAAACAGTGTCTCTTAAGCCAGTGCGGCTGGCTTCGAACCTGAGTGATCCTCCTGTCTCCACCTCCCAAGCGCAGGGATTACAAGCGTGCACCACCATGCCCAGCATCCCTTGGTGGAAGTTTTGAAAGGAGAAAAATAATTTCCTAACTCTGCCATTTAAAATCTCTCCCTTCTTACCCTCGCTCTCACACACTCACCAACCTCCAGCTGGCCTCTGACCCCCATACCTCCCCAAGCCATTTCATCACTATCTTGGCCTGAGTCAGAGGAATGATTCATGGAACCATAAAACTCAGCGGAGGAGACCTTAAAGGTCAGCTAATGCAACTACCCGACTGAGTGGAAAAACCAGCTCTTATTTTCAGTCTTTCTTCCTTGCCTTCCAAATACAAACATAAGGACTGTTTCTAGATGTTATAAAACTTCCTGAATTGGGTATCTTTTTTTTAAATTTATTTTTTTTAATTGGTGCATTGTAGTCATATATCAATCACATTGGAGTACAAGACTTGAGAGGATATACAAGCACACATCATCCAAATAGCCCTCATCTAGTCCCCATCCCATTCCCTCCCCCTTCCTGGATCCCATGCTTCCTTGGTGATTAACTTTGATACATTTGTTTATGTACCTCCTGCATTTTAAAGAGGCTCTGTCCTCTACTATTCCATACCCTCTGATTGGTCACATTAGTTGCTTCACTATAGGGCCCTTTCTATAGTTCAACCTCTTCCTGTTGCCCCTTTCCTCCTAGTTATTGCTGATTAGGGGAAGTGTCTGATTTATATTTTCTGTGATATTTCTCTGTGCATGCTGCGTTGCAAGTACCGATCCCACTCTTGGCGGCCCCAGTAGTGGCCTGGCTACCCGGTGGACTGATCCAGACCTCGCTGGCTCAAGCAGCGGCCTTGCCTCATGGGAGGCCCTGATTCTGGTCTCGCTGGCCCCCACACTGGCCTAACCCCTCAGCTGGCTTCGATCCCGGCCTCAGAGGCCGCAGTAGTGGCTTTGCCTCACGGCAGGCTCCGATGCCGGCCATTGGCCCCGGCACCGGCCTAACCCCTCGGCAGGATTCTGATCCCGGCCTCGGAGGCCCCAGCACTGGCCTAGCCTCATGGCAGGCTCTGATCCCAGCCTCGCTGGCCCCAGCACTGGCCTAACCCCTCGGCAGGCTCCGATCATTGGGTATCTTTTTAACCAAGGTAAATTTCTTTCTCTTTTTCTCTCTTCTGTGATGGCTTGGGTAGTAAAGTCCTGTTAACAATAGATTCTGAAATGCCGATGCCAAAACTACCTAGGAGAGAATGGATGATTCTGAAGTCTATAGTCCTATACAGAGCTGGCCACTCCTTAAAAAGGTGTTCAAAAGTGAGTACATTTATGTTATTTATCCTATTTAGTTCGTGGGCAATGAAGTATTGTTCTATTAAAACAGAATTGTCAAAATAGAAATTACAGAGATAAACTCAAAAATAGTATGTGATAAAAGTGTTTTTAAAACCATAGAACACGCCGGGCGTGGTGGCGCATGCTTGTAATCCCCGCGCTTGGGAGGCAGAGACAGGAGGATCGCACAGGTTCGAAGCCAGCCGTGCTGGCTTAGGAGACCCTGTTTCCAAAAATAAAATAGGTCTGGGAGTGTAGTCCGGAGATAGACATGCTTCCAGGAACCCCAGTACCACCAAAAAATAAAAAATAAATAAATAAATAAAAAATAAATAAAACCATAGAACATGGCCGGGTGTGGTGGTGCACGCTTGTAATCCCCATGATTGGGAGGCAGAGACAGGAGGATCGCGCAGGTTCGAAGCCAGCTGTGCTGGCTTATGAGACCCTATTTCCAATTTTAAAAATATATTTAAAAAAATAGGTCTGGGAGTATATCCAGGAACCCCAGTGCCATGAAAAAAAACCATAGAACAAATTTGGACTTAAATAAAATCATTTATGAAATGATAAAATTTAAATCTATACTTGACACCATAAGAATACATTCTAAATTAATGAACTAGGTATCTAACTGTAAAAAAATGAAATTCTGAAAGTTCTAGAAGAGAGTATGAGTGGATTAGTCTGAGTGCAAGGAAAGGATTTCTAAATTTGTCTCAAAACCCAAATACAAAAAATATATTGATAAATACAGTTGTCATTTTTAAAATGAAACAGAATAGGAAAAAACAGATAAAAAGCAAGATTAAGAGACAACTAAAGAACTAGAAGAAAATATTTGAAACATATGTTGTTCATAAACACACACACACACACATACACACACACACACACACACACACACACACACACACACAATAGGCAAAGAATGTTAGGATGGCCCATAACATGAAAATACAATCTACCTTATTCATAATATAAATAAATGTTAGTTAAAATTATGAGATACAATTTCTCACCTATCATATGGCAGAAATTTAAAACAAGCACTTTCATAAATTACTAGTGGATGTGCATAAAACCTTAATGAATAGGAATTTGTGAGTCCTTATAAAATTATATGTGTTTACATTTTGATCCAGCAATCTCATTTCAAAGAATTTACCCTGAAAATCCACTTCCAATAATAGAAAAGTATATCTGTATGAGATTATTTAAATTATTCCCTGCAGCACTGGCATTAATTTAAAAGCATCTGTAATAACCTAAATATTCATTCAAGGGAGAATAGTTGAATAGACAATGGTATATCTGCACAGTGAAGTACTATGCAGCTGAAACAAAGAAAAGGATCCCAGTGAACCAATATAGTGTAATTTCCAGGATATATTGTTAAATAAAAAAAAATTTATAAAGCATGACTAAAGTAATCTATTTTTTTAAATATACTTTTATTGGTGCATTGTAATTTCACATCACAATGAAGTTCAGAAACAAACATACATGCAAAACAAGCTATATTTACCTAAAAAATAGGGAAAATTTAAAAGCATACATGTACCTACTCACTTATGCATAAAGAAATGTAGGCAGAAAGAAACTGAGATTAGAATAAAATAAATGGTGGAAAGTGACACCTCTTTTGTGTTATCCTAGCTTATGGAAACACATTAACGTTTCATATGCTCAAGAAAATAAGAATGGGGAAATGGAATGCAAATGAAACAAGATGACCACATTACCAGTATAGAGGGCTAACGTAAGGAACTTCTGGATAGAATATTTGAAGTAGAATATTTGGGTAGAATATATAACTTCAGTCTAGAAACAAAAGGAACTAATAGTAATCACTGAAGTTTAATCAATAAGGTTTTTCTCACAGACATGAAGGTTAGCAATTCTGAAACCCCTTTCTGTGTACTCTAAAATCAAGTAAATACATAAATATTGTGGTCTGTGGAAGCCAGATTCCTCACTGTTGTGGTTTGGATCCTCAATATTTCCTACTGGATCATATATTGAAACTTGGGCCCCAGTGCAGCCATGTTCTGAGGTGGAGCGCTGAGGAAGTGAAAGGAGAAAAATAATTTCCTAACTCTACTCTGCCATTTAAAATCTCCCCCTTCTTACCTGGGATCTTGAGAGCTCTAACCTCATCCATGAGGTTTATAGCTGAATGGATTACCAGGAGGTGGTGAAAACTGTAGGAAGCAAAACCAGGTTAAAAGGAAGGGCTGCTTGGAAGCGTGCCCTTAGAGACTATACCTTATATCCAGCTGCTTCCTCTTTCCCTGCGCTCTGGCTGCTACAACATAAGCAGCTCAGCTCTCTCTGCCATGACACTGGCTCACGGCAGACCCATAGGATGGTACCAAAGATTACAGATTCAGACCTCTGAGACCTGCAGCCAAGATAAACCTTTCTTCCTTTAAGTTAATTTTCCCAGGTATTTTATCACAGGAGAAAAAAAAAAAAAAAAGACTAACACCTACCAATGAAAATGAGAGTGACAAAAATGAAAATGAAAAAGATCTTGGATTTTGAAGCTCTGAGTAAAATTTGGAGATATCAATATGAACTCAAGGTTATACATTGAGTGTACACACACATGCAGATGTACAATTCTATTTCCCGACTCTCTGCTGAGAAAGTCCTAGGAGCAATGACCTCTATCCTCCACTTAAAAAACACCACCATCGCCGGGCGTGGTGGCGCACGCTTGTAATCCCCGCGCTTGGGAGGCAGAGACAGGAGGATCGCGCAGGTTCGAAGCCAGCCGCGCTGGCGTTAGAGACCCTGTTTCAAAAATATAAAAAATAGGTCTGGGAGTGTAGCCCGGAGGTAGAAGGGCTTCCAGTAACCCCAGTACCACTAAAAAAAAAAAAAAAAAAAAAAAAAAAAAAAAAAAAAAAAAAACCACCACCAGTCCAGAGCAGGGAAAATACAACTTGCATCTGTTTAATCTTTTGGTGCCAGAAAGTAAGAATGTGTTAAGAGAATGACTGGGACATATCAAAAGAGCAAAGAAGCCAGATTCCCACTAGTCAAGACTTGGAAATTTAAGCACAAATAATTATTGTAATCCACTGATTAAAATAAGAATCCCCAGGTCCATAACTATGTTCGAAAATTAAAAAAAACAGATACCTACAAAAGAAGAGAAAGCTTACAATACAAAGCCCATTAATAAACATAAAAAAGAATAATGTACTTAAAAATCATTATGTAGCCATATTTCATTGTAGAAATAACTGATTCAGGAAAGAATCATTAGTGGTCACTCAATGAGAAATACAGTCTTGATAAGCAACATGATACTTACATATTCTCAAAGTTCCACCCACAACATATTTACCACTTACAATTTAAAAAAACCTAGTAACTTCTCAGTGGAGAAACCTGGCACACACCACCTAACCAAACAGTCCAACATCATCAGGGATGGCACATGCTGACATCTTGTGCCTTCTGCAGGATGTGCTGAGAAGGGCACATCCCCCTCCTGCCCAATTCCCACCAAAATGTAAAATCCGAATCTAATCATGAGGAAACATTCTACAGCACAGTTGGCCACATACGAGTTGTCAGCACCAGGAAATATAGAGGAATATTAAGGACCAGTTCCAGGTTAAAGGAGGCTAAACTGAATGTAATGTGTGATCTGAAAGCTCATTGTTGTGGTTGTTTTTTGTTTCTGTAAAATTATTGGGCCAACTTGAAAAATATGTCTATGTATTAGATAATAGTTATATAGAAATGTAATTAATCACTGGGTTTGGTCATATTAAAAAGGTCTTTGATTTTAGGATATACATTTGAAGTATTTAGGGGTGTTACCATGTCTGCAACTTTCAGTCTTTATGTTTTTGAGAATCTGGGTGAAAGGTATATATGAGAATCCTTTAAATTTTCTTGCAACTTAGGTTATCTCTTTGTTGTGGAGGGCCTAAGTTGTTGTGACTAGTCTCGAACTTATGATCCTCTTGTCTCAGCCTTCCTCCCAACTACTGGGGTTACAGGCATATACCACCATGCCTGAGTGCTTCTTGCAACTTTAAGGTCAAAGTTAGCCAAAATAATATCTTTAAAGATAAAAACTGTACTATTCTCATGTGTTTGACTCCCTATTATGTATTGGTCAGTGGTCACATGATATCCACTCTATTTGGGGGAGTTCCTTTTTATGAGAACTTGCTCCTATTTGTGCTGTTAATAAAATTGAAAGTTTGTGTGGAGTGGGAAGCCTTTTGATTCTTCTAATTTGGGGATATAAAAAACAGACATAATTTGACTTGTGTTTAACATTTGCCAAATCCACCTTCACATACAATAGCAGTTGTTATAGGTACATATGTTGATTTCCTTGTGTCATCTACCAAGAGGGGCAGCAGGACTCTGTCATGGGACATTTGGGCCAATTTGAAACCTTTTGTATAACTCTACATAGAGTTAACTGGCCATTCTAAACACCCCAAAAATCATATGATCCATCCACCGAGAAGCTAGAGGGAACCAAAATAGATATACTAATCTATATATGTCAAGATGAGTTTGTGCCTACTACATTTAAATCATGCTGATTCATTCATTTATTCATAGAGACTTGTGGAAGAATTAGTATTTGCCAAGGTTTATGGGCAAGAATGTTTATTTCAAATCTAAGAAATTCCTTCTTCTGAAATGGTATTTTCAGGATAGAACAGTGTGGTAAGTAGTCTAATTAAATCATATACTATGTATTATATATAGAGAGAAAAGAAGAACACAACAGTCCAATAATTAGCATTTGATTATAAAAGCATGAGTCAAAAAGCCATAAAGCAAATCCAAGCCAATTGCCTCTGCCAGACCAAATCTGACCTGTGTCTTTCTGATCAGCCTTGGGCTTTAGACCTGATATAGGCAGAGTCCAGGAAAGATGGGCCCTGAGGTGAGGAGAAAGCTGACCACAGCAACAGGTCTCCTGGCCTTCAACCTCCACCCTCCAAACTGCCGCCACTTTATTTCTCTAAAATATAGACTTCTCACATAATATTCCATTTTATGAAAACATTAGTGCTAACAAAGTTGGAAAATGAACATAAATTTTAGCACATAATCTCTCATACTGTGTGTGTGCGTGCGTGCGTGTGTGTGTGTGTGTGTGTGTGTGTGTGTGTGTACCTGGACTGTAATTGTTTCAATTCCTGGCATCTGGGAACAAAGAGGCTGAGCTAATACCAGTTGGTTTAGAAAAAGCATATGTATTGCTGAAACATTCAAAAGAGGAAGCACTAATATGCCCTAAACATCCAGCCAAATAATGTTTAGATAGATGCTCTATTGTGTCAGATGAAAAAGGGTTCTTTAAAAGGAGGTGAGTTGAGCCAGGCATGGTGGTATATGCCTGCAATCCCAATAATTTGGAACCTGAGACAGGGGTATCCCAAGTTCAAAACCAACCTTAGCAGTTAAGTAAGATTCTCAGCAACCTGGTGAGACCCTGTTTCAAAAAAAAAAAAAATAGAGTAGGGAGAGGAATAGCGGTATAGTTCAGAGGCAGAATGTCTCTGAATTCAATCTCCAATACCACATAAAAAAGGAAACGGTTGGTTTATATGCACTAACATAGAAGACTTTTCAAGATATATTGGTCAAGCGTACATATAATGTTATTATCAGAATGGTAATATAGTATAAGTCTTGGTTTGCAAACTCACATGTGCAAGAAATGTACCTTTTCTAAGATAATAAGCATATTTTCAGTTTTAAGTCCTATTTTGTATAAATTGGAATTTTAATTCCTAAGGTTGCTGTTGAGTCCCAGGAAGGCTTCTGTCAGGAAGTCGTGGACAAGGAGACGGCCTGCCTTTGTTTTGCCATATATCAGTGCCGATGTCCTAAGATCCATTTTCACCTTGTCTGATCCCCCATCTCAGGCCCAAGCAAGTCATTGTTGTATCCTCCCTTTCCCCTGGTGTAGCCTTCCTTGCTTTTTCTATGTCCTTCCCATAATGCCCTTCCTTGAATGGAAAGTAGTAGGAAAAAATTCTGAGTCACTAAGGCCCTGTGACACTAGACCTACACCACTGGCTTTCCTCCTTCTCCTGGAGCCCGAGAATCTACCTGCAAAGCAGGCACAACGTCTCCACCTTGGAATCCCCTAAGCCTATGGAGGCCTGGCCCTACACTGCCAAGGTCACCTAAGGTGGGAAAGGACACAGAACCTCATTTCTTAGGATGTACAAGGAAGCATGCTTCATACAGTTGTGTGGTGTGAACTCTGAACAAAAATAATTGCTTGGCTATGGCTCTAAGTAGAGTTGAAATCTAGAAAGCCAAGACCCTTTGGCAGGGCTCTTAGACTGCTAGAAGAAGGAAGGATCTTTGTCTTCACACAAATGTGCTGTAAACTGTCTAAATCACTACCCTGGGGAAAATCTACTCACCAGGGAACCTTACTGTAGTTCCTCCTTTCAAACTGATCTCCCTCCCTCCTCCTCCTCCTCCTCCTCCTCCTCCTCCTCCTCCTCCTCCTCCTCCTCCTCCTCCTCCTCTTCTTCTTCTCTCTCTCTCTCTCTCTCTCTCTCTCTCTCTCTCTCTCTCTCTCTCTCTCTCTCTCTTCTCCCCCTTCTCTTCTCTTTCTCTGTCTCTAAGAATTGAAATCTTGTTATCCAATCCAATCTTGAAAGCTGTAAGAATTCTTCTGACTTATACATATTTTTCTAAATGTCCTTTTATTCTCTGTGACTTTTTCTATTCCCACAAGGGGCAGAAACTTAAAAAACTTGACAACAAAAAGTTGTCAACTCCTTTTTGAAGTTGGGCCATCTTTTCTCCGTGGCAGGGAATGCAGAACTCACTACCGGATAGAATAAGTGAAAGGGCAGGGCCACGAGGAAATGCAGAGAGAAGGCATACCTCTGTTAATATTTCAAACTGTCATTCTGCCATTGCATAGGATTGCTCTGGAAGGCTCCACGCTTGTTCAAGCTGTTAGCAGTTATTCCCCCAGGGAGTAAAATGTGGAGATGAGACATTTATTTTTTTTGCTATATAAATGTCTGCATTTGAATTGTTTTCTCAAAGAGCTTTGTGACTTTTGCAATTTTCTTGAAATGCAATTTGTTTTAAAACTAGAAAAAAAATGCTCATTCACATTAGCATTCAGGATGGTGATTTACATACTTTCCCTGTCCTTGCTGTTTTATTGTACACTTCTCTCTGGTAGAGCTCGACTATTTTTAAGGTCTCTTTCATTGTTTATATGATGACATTAGTATGAGTTGTGGAACTGACTGACAGAAACAGTATCGATTGAGATACACATGATTTGCATAGTTTGATATGGCTTACCTCTCAGGTGGGACCACACAGGGTTCCATAACTTTTTTAGTAGGTTAAAAAAAACCTAATCGAAAAGAGTGAAACCCCAGAGGATGGCCCAAAGAATGGGGGCCTGGAGAACTGGGACAAAAGCTCCAGTCATCTGGATTCCTGTCCAGTCTTCTTTCTTTTACAGAACACACTCTACTGGGCTACTTGTCTGCCTGAGTGACTAAGAGTGAGTCACTCATTCTAGAGGTGGATAGAAGTGAAAGAAGTAGGACAGACAGATGATTTCAGTATTGTAGCATATTTTCATAGGCTTATACTTGCTTCTATGAAAATTATTGCTGGCTATAGTTTATGTTGGAAGAGAGTCCAAGAATACCCACCTGACCACTCTCCTGGTCGCCTGACACAAAGGTGCAGGGCAGTGGCAGATTCCCACAGCATGCTCAGCCCTGACAGCACATGGTAATGGAGGAGAGACAAGGGTACCTTGTTTAGAACCAGAAGATAATCTGTGGAAATTTTTTCAGTCATCAAGTGTATGAAATTTTAATGGAGGATTCGGTTCTCATCAAGATCTGATCAAAACTGATGTGTTTACCCAGTGAGGATTATATCTGATAATTTACTAAACACATGATAAAATCCCCATATTTCTCATAATTTTATGGTAATTGTGATTTATGGTAAAAACCATTCAGTAGAACTACTACAGGGAACAAACCTGTGTTTATATTAGTAACAGAAAACAGACTGATAACAATTTAACAACATGATTTATAGGATTTCCAAATTTGACAGCAGTTATAAAATTTCACATGAAAATACTAATCATGAGGCTAAAATTTTGTGTGAAGTATCAACACTTTAAAAATATATTCAAGCCGGGCGTGGTGGTGCACGCTTGTAATCCCAGCATTTGTGAGGCTGAGACAAAAGGATCGTGGTTCAAGGACAGCCTCAGCTACTATTTAATGAGGCGCTCTGCAACTCAGTGAGACCCTATTTCAAAAAATAAAGACTAAGCCGGGCGTGGTGGCACACACTTGTAATCCCTGCGCTTGGGAGGCGGAGATAGGAGGATCACATAGGTTTAAAGCCAGCCATGCTGGCTTAAGAGACCCTGTTTCCAAAAATTAAAAAAAAAAAGTATAAAATATGTCTGGAAGTGTAGCCGAGGTAGAAGGGTTTCCAGGAACTCCAGTACCACCAAAAATAAAAAAGTAAGAAAATAAAGAATACAAAAATAGGGCTGTGGGTAGCTCAGAGGTAAAATGCCACTTGGTTCCATCCCCAGTCCCGCCAAAAAAAAAAAAAAAAAAAAAAAAAAGTACATTCAATTACTTGGTGTGGTGGTACAGGCCTGAAATCCCAGTACTTGGGAAGCAGAGACAGATGGAGTGCAGACTCAAAGACAGCCTCATCAACTTAGTGAGACCTTGTTTCAAAATAAAAAGGCTGGGGGTAAAGCTTGGCAGTAGAAAGCTCAAGTCTAATTCCCAGCACCAAAAAAAAAAAAAAAAAAAATGTGTGTGTGTGTGTGTGTGTGTGTGTGTGTGTGTGTGTGTGTTTACATATATTTAGCCAATACCACTAAATTATCTAGTCTCTCTACAGAGCGTCAAGCAGATATTTAGCAAAGAGTATGCCAAACAATGCTAAAATGAGTATCCAAAGGGTAGTATGGAAATATGACAGATAATCACTTTAAAATTTTTTTTGCAATATTGAGGATGGAATGCAGGGGCATTCACACTCTGAGCTATATCTCAGCTCTGTTTTTTAATCTTTTTTATTTTTGAAACAGGGTCTCAATGAGTTGCGAATGGGGCTCCCTAAGTAACTAAGGCTGTCTGCAAACTGCGATCCTCCATTCTCTGCCTCCTGAATGCTGGGATTACAAGCGTGTACCACCATGCCCAACTAAAATTGGTTTTTCTGAATTTATTTTGTTTGTAGCTTTGTAAACTTTTATAAATTTACAATTTGTGTGATTTTTTGTACCTAATTATATATTTTTTGAAAGGGGGCCTTTTGATAAGTCTTCAGGAAGATTTTAAGCCAAGATTCACTGTGATGGTGAGCATAATTTAAATTTTCTGCCTGTAATAGATTAACTGCTGCAATTTACTTGTTTTCCATTATGTATCCTACTTCTTTTCACCTTTATCTCTGAATGCAATATATCTAGACAGATAGTCAGAATCAATAGTTCTTTTTTCAATTTCCACAGTAGCCAGTATTTACCTTATCAGAATCTGTCTTTGATTATTTTACTCATCGAGGATGCCTTGAGGATCGGTTATATGCTGGCTTCTATGCTGGATTTCAGAACCACCTTTAGACCAGGCCTTAGTCAGTATCCCATATACTTTTTTAAACATACTTTTATTTGTACATTAAAATTGTACATTATGGCGAAGTTCAAAGTGATACAAACATTCATGTACACGATACTGGTGTGAATCCCTCTGGATCCCACCCCACCCACCGCCCTCCATACATGTTAGTGAGATCGGTAGTCATACCTTCATATATGGACATAGCATTATTTGAACTGTCTCTTTCATCGATTCTCCTTTCTCCTTAATACCCTTCTATTCTTCTATTGATCTCTCTCCTCACTTATCTGAAGTTCTTTTGTTTCCTATTTTCTCTCTAAGCTTCTACAAATGAGAGAAAACATATGACCTTTGACTTTGTGAGATTGGCTGATCTCATTGAGTATTCTCCAGTTCCATCCATTTTCCTGCAAGTGACATTTTCTTTATCCATCCATCTGTTGACAGACATCCAGGTCGATTCCATTATTTGGCTTGTGCAAATTGTGCTGCTATATAAATAGATATGTATATATCACTATAGTGTTTGGACTTTGGTTCTTTTGGAAAGGTATTGAGGAGTGGTATAGCTGAGCCATATGGTGGTTTCATTTCTAGTCTTCTGAGGGACCCCATACTTACCTCCATAGTGGTTGTACTAATTTACAGTATACATATCTTCCTATTTCCCCATATCCTTGCCAGAATTTATTATTGTTCATGTGTGTGTGCACACATGCATGTATCCCTGGGGACTGAACCCAGGGGAATTCTACCTCCAATCCTATTATTTATTTATTTATTTATTTTGAAGCAAGGTCTTTTTATACTACATTGCTGAGAGTCTCACTAAGTTACTGAGGCTGGTCTTGAACCAGCAATCCTTTTTTAGCCTCCCAAGTTCTGAGATTACAGGCATGAGCCTGTACACCACCACACCTGGCTACTTTATTTTTATTTTTATTTATTTTATTTTATAGGGATGAAATCCAGGGGCATTCTACCTCCAAGCCACACTCCCAGGTCTATTTTGTATTCTTCATTTTGAAACAGGTTCTCACTGAGTTATGGAGGCCTCACTAAGTTAGTTGATGCTGGCTGTGGTGAACCTGTGATCCTCCTGTCTCAGCTTCCCAAGTACTGGGATTACGAGCATGAGCCATCACGCCTGGCTTTAATTTTTAATTTTGAAACAGGATCTCACTAACCATGCCAAGCCTTTTTTGTTGTTGTTGTTTGTTATTTTTGTATTCTAGTGATTGTCGTTCTAACTAGAGTAAAATGGAGTTTCAGTGTAGTTTTGATTTGCATTTCCCTGATTGGTTACCATCCCCTATATTTTAAAAGGCCCTCTACCACACCCCCCAATTTAGCTGAGGCTGAGGGTCTGTGGGACTGAGGGGACAAGCTTATTCAGAATCCTGTCGCCTTTCTTCAATCACATTCTGGATGTCTATGACTTCCAAACCCTTTGCTTAAATCCACATTGAGCCTGCTTGCATGGAATCTCTTCCTTTGTGCTTTCCTCCAAAGGGCTAATTGGTCTCAGGTATGCTCACTTCTGGGACAAAGGAGAAGCCATTCTTTGGAGCAGAGATGGGAGAGAGAGCACAGAACCCAGATGTGAAAGCTGGGTGTCCAAACACATGAGCACCTGACTCTGCAAAGGTGAGAGCTGAGGCAGGAAGAGAAAGGAGCAGCACAGTGCCACCATTTATATTCATGCCTTGACCCCTGTGAATGTTAGTTATGGGCCTGCCAGGACTACAGTTGGATTTCTATGTGTTGGTTTTATCCAAGGGTTTCCTAAACTTTCTCTGCAGTTACAATTTTTAGTGTCTCTGTGATTATTTTCATCACATAACTGGGGCAAAAGAAATGCCTAAAGGTTCTATTTATCATGCAATTTGGTCCAAACAATTCAATAAAAGTAATGTATAGAGCTGGGTATGGTGGCACACACTTGGAATCCCAGTACTTGGTAGGCTGAGACAGGAAGATTACTCAGGTTTGAAGCCAGCCTCAGCTACTCAGTGAGGCTCTCAGCAACTTAGTGATACCCTGTTTGTTTTTAAATAAAATATAAAATAGTTATGGGGATATAGCTCGGAGGTAGAAAGCCCCTGGAGTCCACCCCCAGTACCACAAAAAAGTAACTTAAAGTTCTGATAGATGACACATTATTTGCCTAGAAAATGTAAAACATTCTGTAGATTCTGAGTTTGCCATAGAGACCTGGGGTGCCTCATGGTACAGTTTGAGAATCAGAATTTTATACACTAAATTGTGAGCTACTTTGAAAAATAAATGTTGCATCTCTTTCATCATAACAAACTGTATTTTCCAAAAGATGACCACATTTTCAGTACCAAATGATTTTATAGAACCTGTAGCTACCTCAATGAGATAAGGATTCTATTTTCCTTCTCTCTGAATTGGAAGGATCAATGACCTACTCATAGATTTCAAGGATCATAAAGTTATAAAGGGAATAGAGCAAGCTGGAGGCATAGCTTAGTGGCAGAGTGCCTGCCTAGCAACTTCAAGGCCTTGGGTTCAATTTCCAGCATTCCAAACAAAAGGAAACAAGATGGTTTTTGCTACATAAAGGTGATATGGTTTCCTTGTCATTCTCCTGGCACTTATTCTGAGCTGGCATGCAAGCAGCCTAATTGCCCTGAAGCATCCATGCTCTGAAAAAGCCCAAGAAGTCACCCTCAGAGAAATCATATGTAGAAGCCCTGAGGCTTCCTGTAGGAAAATAGAGCCCAGGTGCCTGAGCCTCCTGCTGTACAGACACCGAAGCCAAAACCGCACACTGGAACCCTTCCAGCATTCCTGCCCCACAGAATCTGTGATCATAATACAATGACTATTGTTATTTTAAGGCATCACTTTGGGGTAGTTAGCTAGGCAGCAATAGCAACTGGAAAACTCACTTTTCCCCCCATTGTTTCACAGCATGGTATTTTGAATATTTCAGAATTTCAATAAGCTTTATATCAAATCGAATTGAAATATGAAAAAATTCAAAGTACTAGGGATTAATCCAAACCTCAATGATGATTATAAAGAATAAAATTACACATGTATATGATGAAAATATGGGAACTTAGGTTATGTGTACACCTCCCTAGAGCTAACCCTGGATATGAGGGTTTGTATTTTCTAAGAGTTATAATAAGTCCCGTAGATGGGTTTGTTTTCTGGCCTTTTGCTTTTGTAACTTCACAACAAGGGCAGGAGGAAAAAAAAATTTTTTTAACTTTAAATGCTCATTTGCATACCCTCATATCATGAAGTCAGTATAGGGGTCGCATATGCTGAATTATCAATACCAGATAATTGAGGGTTTTAATTAGTCAACTCAGACTAAGCAAGGTACTAATATAATTGGTTAATCCCAAAGGCCATCTGTTCCCTATGTGTTAGTATTATGAATACAGAGTCCAGCAGAGATAAGAATTCGTCAAGTAGAAGCTGTCTTAACATGAGCAAAAGGTAGATCTTTTGGAAATAAATAGAAGGGTTAGGGAAACAAATAGACTAAAGGTTGGGGAAAAACAGGAAAGAAAAAGCCTATGAAGAAAAGAGACAGTCAAATTATTTCCCGTGTAAAGAGAGTCAAACTGAATTTAACCTTCACATCTGTTTGTTCCCAGTGTTGCTTTTCACTGGAGTGGAGGGAAGTAATTAAAATGCCATGTAGCTGCTTGCCTTGTCTGCATTTTTAATCATAATTCAAACTCTTATGAATCTACTCTCTGAAAGAAGTAGCTGATTATAGAAACAGAACAAAACCCCTTTGATCCCTCTTGTTATACAACTAGGTCATGAGAAGCAGAATTCCCAACGTATTCTCAGTCTTAGATGACTCCTCATGGAAAGCTTGACTTCTGGAGGTTTTGAAAGGAACAATGATGAAAACCAAGACAGAAAATAAACCAAAGGACTTGTTGGCCTTAAAAAACAAAAAAAAACTCTGCAAACGTTGTCTAAATTGACTTTTGTTGTCATTATTTTTTCTAACCACATTATAATGCTTTTTGTTTTTTGTTTCTTCTAATCAATAGTGCCTAAAAGGTGGGATGATGAATATCAGGTGTGTGTAAAGATAGACACATGGCTGGGTGTGGTGGCACATGACCATAATCCTAGACTTGGGAATCTGAGACAGGAAGAGCACAGGTTTGAAGACAGTCTCAGCAACACAGCGAGACTCTTGGGACCTAGCAAGACCCTGTTTAAAAACAAAAGATAAAAAAAGGACTGGAGTAGGTAGAATGCCCCTGGATTCAATAACCACACACACACATTAAAAAAAAAGATAAATTGATTGTGTTATGCAAAAGCCCACAACAACATCATGGGTACTCTGAAAATTAAAAAATATTTATGCAGTATTAGTGAATTTTCCATAAACATTTACCTGTTTTCTAGTGATCTTTTATCTAAAGTACAAAAATGTACCTCTGTCTTCTACTCTGAGAATTTTTATCCGTTTGAAATTAGTTGTGCCTCTTTTTAAAAGCAAAAACTTAACCAAAATATTTTGTGGAGAATCTAATATTCTTTAACATATTTACCTGTAAGTAATAAGATTAAGATAAGGGTATATACATATATTTTATATACATATATGCATGTTAAGATTTTTTCCCATAAGAAGAAAAGGCAGTCAAACTAAATACTAGCTTAACAACAACAAAAACAACAACAAAGCACTTAATGGCTCGTGTAACAGAGCAGTTCAGAGGGAGTCCTGACTTCAATGCAGAAACCTGGCTCCATGTTTCTGCAGTTTTCTTGTTTTTCCTCTTCATATGTCATTCTTATGGTTCCTAAAGGAGTATCTCAGGAAGGTGGAGTTCATGTGTTCACACTTACAGCTCTTCTTCTGCTCATTAAACCAATCCTAGTGGCCTGGGAACAATGGCACTTACATACAGAAGCCTTTAACACATCAAGAGCAGGAGGCGAGGTTCTCTTTGGATGGTTAATATCAGTTCAGGGTCCACCCCTGGACAGAAGTCAGCTCACTCCCACCCAGAGCAATGTGTGTAACACAATGGGGAGCAGTGGCACTCACTTCAGAAGAAAATATGGAGCTGGGGATGCCATTCAGTGGTAGAGCACTTGCCCAGCTCAGGGACAGCATGCTTGCCTTGGGTTCCATCCCCAGCACCAAAAGAACAAAAACAAACAAAAGAAAATGTGAGCATTGTAAGGTAGGAGGAAAAGCAATGATGATACTGGGACGTAGCATATCCACTACAGATAAATATGTTCAACTATCATCACAGCTCTTATATTTTCTACACAAATATAACTATGAAATAGAACTTTTGAAAGAAAAAAAGTCCTTCCATTCCAAATTGTGTTTAAAAATGCAATGCAAAAATAATAATCCATAAGTTGATCAGAAACAAACTGATGAGTCAACTTGTAAGGATTTCAAGTAAGGAAAATGGTGTGTGTGTGTGTGTGTGTGTGTGTGTGTGTGTGTGTGTGTGTTACTGGGGATTGATCTCAGAGGCATTCTACCTCCATACCACACCATTAGCCCTATTTTATTTTAGATTTTGTCTTTAAACATGGTCTCATTAAGTTGAGGAGAGCCTCACTAATTTGCTGTGGCCGGCTGCAAACCTGCAATCCTCCTAACTCAGCCTCTCTTGTACTGGGATTACAGGTGTACTCCATCACACCAGCTCCAGCAAATATTAATTGAACACTTGCATGTACCAGGCATTATGCTAGGTTTTGAATGCTAAAGATCCATTTATTATTATTATTCTACACTAATTCTAGCTTGCAAAAGAAAAAAAAACACTAGTAAGCAGATGAAGTGCTCTGAATGTGAACGCATGAACTGCACCTTCCTAGGGTATTCTTTTGGAACCATGAGGGAAATCTAAAGGCGACATACGAAGGGCAAAACCAGCCAAGAAAACTGCAGAAAAACGGACCCACACCCCTGCATTGAAGTCAGTGCTACCTCTGAACTTCACTGTTAAATGAGCCGTTAAGTGCTTTTTTGTTATTGTTTCTCTTAGACTTTTTTTCTCTTAGACTTTCAGAAGTAATGGCATTTTTAACAAAACATTCATTACTACCTTTCTGAATCACTGAAGCAAGGGCCTTAGATTAGGAACTAAGACCAAAATAAAATGAAATAAAAAATGTAGTTATACTGTAATGTTTATTTGGAGGCTCAATTCTCTACTAAATCATTTTCCAGTGATAAGGTAGACTGATAAGAGACCTCCAGGTCTCTTCATTCACTATTTAATAAGACATTAGTTTGAGCTCAATTTGGGATTGTTTCCTTGTTATATAATATTGAGTAACTTAACCTCAGACCTCAGGGTGGCACCAAATATACAGCGTGCAGAACTCACTGTAAGCTGGGCATCATGGCACATGCTTGTAATCCCAGAACTTGGGAGGCTGAGACAGGCGGATCTCAGATTGTGGCCAGCCTCAGCTACTTAGTGAGGCCCTCTGCAATTTAGTGAGACCCTGTTCCAAAATAAAGAATAAAAAAATAGGGCTGAAGGTGTACCTCAGAGGTAGAATGCCCCTGGATTCCATCCCCGGTACCACACACACACACAAAGAAAAGAACTCATTGTAAATTTATTATCTTTATAATTGAAGTGTCTCACAAAGAATAGCATGTGTTTCCAACTGGCTTTCTGTCAGCGGTGAATTCAGCCAAGCTTCCCGCTTCTTACCTTTTATATTTTCATGCTGGTCCTTTGCTTGCATCATGATCTTCTCTAAACACTTTATGTCCCACAAAGCAATTGTGTGCAAAGCCTGAACAATTAATGTTTGTAAGAAGCTATTAAAGGATCCTCTGAAAGATGCCCATGAAAAGATTGTTTTACTATAACATCCTGACTTTCTTATCAAGATTGTTTCTGTGAGGAAAAGGTACAATTATAGTTGGCAAAGCACCTCTGCAGGACTCAGGCAAGAATGTGTCCCTCAGCAAAACTGTCTGTGTAAACCCATGTCCTGTCAATCACCAAGTGTGTGCCTATCGTACTTTAGAGACCACCGATGATGTTAATTCCATCCTCTTTACAGTATACTTTGTAATAGGAAAGATTAGGACTTTGCAAGCACCATAATTTAGCAAAACATGAAATGAAAACTACACAGAGGAAAACTGAAGCATTATTAAAAATATTAAGACATTATCTTAAGCTATTAATCTATTTTCAGAAAGTACTACAAAGTTCTACTAACAGATTTCTGTTGTTGTCATTTAGGAATGAAAAGAAAAGGAAATTGATCTTTACTGAGTATATACAATGAGCCATGTTCTGCTAGGAGCTTCACATTTAATATATTTGACCTTTAAAACCACTCAATAAGGTGTTTTTTTTTCATTTGATGAAACTAACCATTTAACCCAGGTCTGCATGACTCCAAAGTTACCTCTCATTCTGCTTTGTACACAAAGTGGAAGAACAAACACCAATCCAATAGTTTCTTCAAGGATGTTATTTTTACTGTTGAAAGAACCAAAGAATTGTAACTGACTTCCAAATGAGTTATTCTTAGAATATCCATATACAGTTATCACATATAGTTCCAGCCTTTATTTCTCTTTTCCACTCCTGAATATGGTGTACACTATACAATTTAGCATTTGGCTATTCACAGGATGTATCCATTTTCTTTTCTTTTTTTTTTTTTTTTTGTGGTACTGGAGATGGAACCCAGGGGCATTCTATCTCCGAGCTATACCCCCAGCTCTATTTTTTTTTTATTCTTTACTTTGAAAAACAGGGTCTCACTGAGTTGCAAAGGGTCTCACCTAGTAGCTGAAACTATCTGTGAACTGTGATTCTCCTGTTGCAGCCTCCCAAATGCTGGTGTTACAAGCATGCACCACCACACTTGGGTGGAAGTATCTATTTTTAAATGGTGCCTAGTTATATGTACCCACCTATGCCAATCAGATGCACAAACCACCTCCCCTTTTCACCATCACTGGGGCCTCTAAAGTCATTATCATAGTAAAAATTCCAAAAAGCAAGAAACCAAATGGATTTGTTGATAAAAATAGAGAAAATATTTGGAAAACACAGAAATGCCTTAAGATAGCCTGTATGGGCATTTAACAAATAGGGGTATCTAATACAAGAAGCTGGCTTTACTTTTTAAAAAAATGTTAGCTACATGTAGACTAAAATATTAAAGGATTTGATATTCTGTAGAATTCCAAAGTATCTTAAGGCATGAGCTATGAAATTCACTCTTTTCTACTATTCATTAAACTGAGCTGTTTGAAAATTTTAACAACTAAAGCAAAGCCCAGCAAGGTGGCAGATGCCTGTAATCTCAGTACTTGGGAAGCTGAGACAGGAGGATTGCAGGTTCAAGGCTGGCTTCAGCAACTGAGTGGGGCCCTCAGAAAATTAGCAAGACCCTGTTTCAAAATAAAATAAAGAGCCGGGCGTGGTGGCGCACGCTTGTAATCCCCGCGCTTGGGAGACTGAGACAGGAGGGTCGCGCAGGTTCGAAGCCAGCCTCAGTTACTTAGTGAGGCTCTCGGCAACTTAGTGAGATCCTGTTTCCAAATAAAATATAAAATAGGTCTGGGAGTGTAACCCAGAGGTAGAAAGCCCCTGAGTTCCATCCCCAGTACCACCAAAAATAAATAAATAAATAAATAATATAGGGTTGGGGTTGCTCAGAGGTGAAGTGGCCCTGAATTATTGTATCCCTAGTACCACACACACACATACACACACACACACACACACACACACGAGATATCGACACAGATAATAGGAACAAATAAATAGAAATTACTCCAAAAGCAGGGCATGGTGGCGCAAGCTTGTAATCCCCATGCTTGAGAGGCCGAGACAGGAGGATCGCGCAGGTTTGAAGCCAGCCGCGCTGGCTTAAGAGACCCTGTTTCCAAATAAAAAATATATAAAATAGGTCTGGGAGTATAGCCTGGAGGTAGAAGGGCTTCCAGGAACCCCAGTACCACCAAAAAAAAAAAAAAATTACTCCAACAGCACACTTATAAATGGCCTTTGAGATACTACTGTTTTAAATTGTTTATCACATCTACCTGTTTGCCTGGTTTGTGTTTGTGTCTGTCTCATACACTTTTATTCTTTTTTTTTTTTTTTGGCTCTGGAGATTGAACACAGGGGCATTCTACCTTTAAGCTACACACCCAGTTCTTTTTTATTTTATAAGCTGTGAGGGTTATTTATTTCTGGCTTGTTTTTTTTTTGTGTGTGTGGTACTGGAGATTGAACTCAGGTCCTCAAACATGCTAACCAAGCCCTCTGCCACTGAACTGCACCACCCACCTTATTTACTTTGAAACAAGGTCTTGCTCAGTTGCTGGTACTGGCCTCGAATTTGCAATCTTCCTGTCTCCGCCTTCCAAGTACTGTGGCTACAGGTGTGTACTACAGCACCTGGCTCCAAGGACCATTCTTGATGGCAATGTCCAGTAAGGGAGGAGCATTGGCTCAGAATTAGATTTTTTGGGTCAAACATGATTTTGCTCCATAGGAACCTAGGAAAGTTAAACTTCATTGGACCTGATTCCTTACTAGTGAAATATAGATACTATGTACCTTGAGGAATTCTGGGAGGGTTAAATAAACTAATCCAAGTAGTGCTTGTGGATTATATAAGTGTCAGAGGCAGAACAATCATGGGATAAACGGTAGCTTATGACCATTATTAATGTATTCGCTGGATATTATGCTCCCCTGGGGAAGAACCACAGCCTGCACTGCTTCTGAATTCCCTAAAGAGCTCATTAGATGATTGATGAGTAGGATTAAAGCTGCAAATAAAGTAATTTTTTTTTTTTTTGGTGGTGGTGCTGGGGTCCCTGGAAGCCCTTCTACCTCTGGGCTACACTCCCAGACCTATTTTATACTTTTATTTGGAAACAGGGTCTCCTAAGCCAGCACAGCTGGCTTCGAACCTGCGCGAACCTCTTGTCTCTGCCTCCCAAGCGCGGGGATTACAAGCATGCGCCACCATGCCCCATGCCCGGCCAAATAAAGTAATTTCTAAAGGAAAGCTCTTGTTGCTGCAAATTAGCCTTTCTAGTTTGAGTGTCCCCCTGTTAACCTTTATTGACTAGTAAAAGATTTGTTCTGATCTAATCTGCCATGGGGTGACTGGGAGAAAGTCTCAGCTTCAAATCTATTTTGCATTTCCTTATTAAGCATCACTGATGCTCACTGGTTGAATATTCAACATTTAAATGTAAGTAACTTTCATTTCATCAAGGCCTTTGGGGGGAGGATATAACTTTGTGTGTTTAAAACTAGTTATATAATATGTGAGTTGTAAAATATTCAAGAGTATTTATGAGATTCCTTGGAATGGTAACCTCTTTCTCTCTTTCAGCAAGAAGGCAGCAGGAAAGCATCAAAGCTCAATCTTTCACCAGAGTATTTAATCTGGATAAATCCAATGTCCCTGTACTATGTGTTACTTTGAAGCTAATGAAGCTGAAAATCTCATTTTACAAAGTTTTGTTAATTGCTGAGTGTGTAACCATGTTCTGATTGTAATTATGACATGATAGATTTCAGAATAAATCTGTAAATACTGAAGTGCAAGTCCTAGCATAATTTTGTGAGTATTCCAAAGAACAGGTAGTTAACAAGATTTTGTTTTTGTTTGCTTATTTATTTCATATAAAGCAAAGCATATGAGGCAAACCCAAAGAACCCATGACCATGCTCTTCTCTGCTGATATGTTTTCTACCATATAACAAGTAGTAACATAAACAACTTAAATGGAGGAACAGGTTTTTTGGCTCACAGTTTTGGAGGCCTAGAGCTGTGACTCTGTCCATGATCACTCGGCCCTCTTGCTTTGGGTCTGGTGTGGCTCTGTTCATCGTGGCAGGAGTGTGTGGCAGAGCAAGACTGGTCACCTCATAGCAGCCAGGAAACAAAAAATAGAGACAGAAGCCAGGGCTCTAATATCGCTTCAAGGACATGCCACTAAATGACCTAATTTCCTTCTACTAGGTCCCATCTCCTAAATGTACTACCACCTCCCAATAGCAACAAAGTTGAGGACCAAGCCTTTAACACATGGCCCATGGGAAATTCAATATTCAAACTGTAGCATCTTCTAATGACAAAATGATTTGCACTGAGAAATAAAGAATATCAAAAGTTTTGTCTCCTGAAAAAATTAGCCTGAATTTTTTCTTTTGCTCTAAAGTTTTCAGTTTGAATTAGTGACAACTAGAACAAGAAAGAATCTTGACTAGATTGAACAAGTATACCTAATGAATTATATAGCTCCTCCAAACAAGTTACTTCTAAAACCTCCAGTGTATCTCATTATTTCAAGAAGATGCCCAGCTGAGCCACCCAGCTTCTACAAGATTTGCCTCCCGCCTAGAACATTTTCTCAAGACAGCTCTCTCCCCACCACCACTTTCCCTCCATCTTCCTCATTCCAGCTAAGGACCACCCATCTCTCCCAAGGATCACTTGCACTCCTCTGTCTTTGCAGATGTTGGTCCATCTCCAAGGTCTATTTAAAACTGTAGCTGTACTGAACATCTTTCAAGGTCCTATTAAAATAACTCTTTTCTCCTCAACCCCATGGTAGCATTAAATGATAGATATGGGACTAGATACCCCCTTCCATAATCTTTAAGAGCACAATAAACATAATATCTAAGTAAAAGTAATGTGCTTGTTATAATAATGGAACTTGAAAACAAAAATCCTTTAGCCACCCTCACCCTTCCAACAAGTTTGCTTTCCCTAATCCTATGCAAAAATTTTGGAGTTGCTACTGCTGAAACCTCTTGTTAAAAATTAAATTTTTTGTGCCCATAGCATATAATTTTCTGTTTATTTTGGTCTTGAATGCATCCCATTTTATATAATGGTTGCTTGTTTAGACTTCCTTATTATTTTCCCTGCTATTTCCAAATAGCAGGAATTGGATCTCGTTCACTGTATCTCACACACACTGCTCAGTGGGGAACATTGTTCAAAGGAGGTGTACAATATTTGAGCAACCTGCAAGTGAGAATGAGCACATTAAGAGAGCAGGATCTGAACTATAAATCAAGCAATGATTAATGAAAATCAGTCTTACTGCCTTCAAGTACACACAGTAACAGTTCTGTCAATAATCTCTGCCCATAATCTCTTTGGTTTCATTTTTAGATCATGTCCTTTTCACACACACAGTGACATTTATTTACTTACCACTAGGATATTCTCAAACTAAATTTTAAAATAAGAATAAAGTGTTTTATTGTTAAAATTAGAATATGGACATTCCCTTCCCAATTCACACTCAAACAAATAAATATGATTAGAACTTTTAAAGTTTCTCCAACCATTTGTTATCCCAGCTAGAATCTATGCACACAAGTATATAGTTAATTTAGCAATATGTCATGTGTTAATAAAAACAGGGCCAAAAGTTTGGAGGTTCTACCTGAACTCCAAAGATAATCACTCCCCAAGCCTCTAGTGTAACAATCTTATTCCCATTACACCAAAAGGTACAAAATACTAAAGTCTGTTTTTCTAAGGATAACATTTTAGAAACTGCTTGAAGAAACTTCCTTAAAACTCAAACAACAGCATGAACAGAAGATAAAGTATTAGTTTCTAAAATGACCCAAAGTTTCGTAAATGCAATTTGCAAAAGCAAATACCCCCAAACATATAAAATCTATAAATTCAATTTTGCAAATGGTGTTTTAATTACAAAACACAGCATTTTCCTCTCTGATTTGAGCTACTGGTCTGTACCAGATATTACCAGAGCCTTTTATATATGAACAACCAAGTCACGACAATTATAATGCCTTTAACAATTTTGTGTCTTTTATATTTGATACACTTCTATTTATAAATAGGTATCTACATCTATGTTTGCATTTATGTTTATATTCTATTTTCTAGTCACATTTTTGTCTTCTATTTTCAGACTCTGTTAATGTTCCTATTGAGGCTGTTATTCTAGTAAACTCCAGATGGCCAGCCTTGACAAGTAAATCCTATAGTGCTGTGAGTTTTTATTCATAATTCAATAACGTCCTAGACTAAAAGTGCTATGGAAACATAATAGTGTGCCTTTCTTACACATGCAAGGCACAGCAGACTGCCCTCCTCCACGCTGTACTGAGCTCGGTGGTTCCGTTAAGTAGCATAACATTCTGTTTCCAAAGAGAGTGCCACAATGATAAATATCAAAACTACTCAAAAAAACTGTTATTTATTTGAAGTACTTATTTCTTAGAAATGGAACAAGCTATTATGTGAGACCAAAATCTGTCTCTTAAAAAAATGTTTAGTGCGATATTCCTAATGCATCATTTTATTGTTCTGAAAAATAATTAAAAATGCAAACTTCTGTGCTTTGCCTTTCAATCAATAGATACCAAGATTTAATCAAATTCTTAACTAGTAGAATAAACTTAGCTCTGTGTGTGTAGGGGGGAAGCTTGCTATTTTTTATGATTCTTGTATAGTCTGGATTTCAACAGGTTTACAAATCACAAAGGTCTGAAAATAGCCTGTATTTTTTCCACAGTAAGTCTAAAATTAGCAAGTTCTTATTTCAATCTATTAAGTTTGGATTTTTTCCATAAAGTCAACTGCAATTTAAAAATAAAAAGATGAAGTTATAAATGTACACATTTCTAATAAAAATGTAACAAAATTCCTAAGAAAATATAGATCATTTGCATTCTATGGACAAATATATTTAGTCCTAAGTTTTTACTACAATAATTGGTATTTTTTAATATCGAGACTTACTGTTTCTATCAAGTAATGCCGACCAAGCATATTCAGAAAACTTTGATTTAAAATTTTTTTTCTGAAACTGAAAGCAGATACTTTCTTACAGAGAGCCTTTTTTTTTTTTTTTCAGAACACTATGAGACACTGGTCCTAGTAAAGTCAATTAATTCATCCTGACAGTTTAGTAGATGGCTTATTTAGTTACTAAAAGATAAACTATTGTCTTCATTTATTCATCCTGTAACTGCTATTTTTATGTTATAACAAAAATACTTTTAAAAGAATTTTAGACAAAGAAAATAACCAGGTTGTTGTTTGTTGTTGTTGTTGTTGTTGTTGTTGTATGTTTACAGTACTTGGGATTAAACCCAGGAATATTCTATTTCCGAGCTATACCCCTAACCCTATTTTATTCTTATTTTGAAAGAGGGTTTCACTAGGTTGATGAGAGTATCACTACTTGCTGAGACTGGCCTTGAACCTATAATCCTCCTGTCTCAGCCTCCCAAGTACTGGGATTACAGGTGTGGACCACCATGCCTGGTTGAAAATAATTGTTTCTAAAGATTTAAATAAATCAAAGCAATCCAGACATTCTTTTAGCATTTAGTGACTGGGTAATGTGTGTGTGTATGTGTGTGTGTGTGTGTGTGTGTGTGTGTGTGTGTGTGTGTGTGTGTGTAGATGAAACCCAGGGGCATTTTACCTCCGAGCTATACCCCAGCCCTATATTTTACTTAGTTTGAAACAGGGTCTCACTGAGTTGCAAAGGGCTTTATTAAGTAGCTGAGGATGTCTGCGAACCACAATCCTCCTGACTCAGCCTCCCAAATGCTGGAATTACAAGCATGTGCCACCACATCCAGAAAGAGGGGAGAAGGAATGAGATGGAAATTGGGGAAGGGAATTGTGTGCATGTATGCTTCTACCATCTTGTACCCCATTAAGATGTGTGACTACAGTGCACCAATAAAAAAAAAAATTTAAAACTACATACTTCTACTTTTGTGACTATAAAAATTAGGAAATTCACTGTTTCTGACTTGGAAATTCTTCTGACTTGGCTGCCAGGAAGCTCAGGGCTAAACTAAGGGCTCATTCATAACAAATGCCTTCTTCCTCATACTTAAGTATATTCTCTTCATTTCTTCATGGCCTTTTAATTCATGTTTATTTATTCCTATTTTGATATTCCAATGTATCTAAACTCTAGGGGGGGGGGAAAGCAGCAAATCCATTAATTTTAGCAAAAAAAATGTATTCCAAGTCATTTATTATGCATCCACTGTATGCCAGGCATTATTCTAGAGGATGAGAAACAGTTATTTAAAAGATCATTTTCATGAAAGAAATGAATGTGTTTACCTGTATCCTTAAAAGAGACAAGATAAATTGTCAATGAAATCAACTTTTAGAATATGAAAATTACATTTTTAATTGTAGGGACGAAATTTACACTTTATTCATTTGTTTGTTTGCTTGCTTGCTTGGTATGGGGAAAGGGGTGGGGAGGGAGCTGGGGGAAAGCCCAAGTGCTGTGTGAATGTATGTCAATATCACGATGAAATACATCATGGAGACTATAACGCACCAAGAAGTGTATATTAAAAAAGACCTAAGAATGTGGATATCTATATACTTTCATTAAAAGAAAAGCCTGCCAATATTAATTTATCCCCCAGGAAGGGTTCAGTTAATATACTGAGTGTTGTTATCTTCTGAGTGTTGCTTACTGGGTTATAGAAAACTGGCTACATGCTATATAACCCCCTTCTCAAGGGCCCTGCAATAAAATCAGTCTCATCTTTGGGTACGTGCTAAGAGGTAATAATGCTATGAAATAAAAGCTTTTAAATAAATTGTGCTTAATAACAGAGATCAACTTAAACAGTGCAACTTCCGGGAAAGGGAATTTGGGATCTTGGATTTCCTCCTGTGGTGCCTCTGATGTAACCAGTAAGTAGCACCTGCTGGGGCTAGCCAAGAAATCTAATGCACACTGTGTGGCTGAGCAGGCAAGAATAATTGCTAATGGGTAAAGCAGCTCCCTTTTAGAGAAAACTCCAAGCTCGATGGGCCTAAATGTACTCTTGCTTTCAGCTTTGATTTGTTTTACTGCCTTGCAAATTTGTGTCACACAGTCAACCTCCATTAGCCCAACTGCCGCTACCAGCCTGGTGGTGGGAAAGGTACTGAATTTTACCAGGATCCTGCCCTTGGCCTCTACTACCCAGAGGCAGCATTCTTGCACATCTTATGTGGTCAACTCACAATAACCCTGTATTCCAGGAAGACAGTATGACAAGGCTGCCCACAGATATACGTGTGCTTATCACCTGCCTGAGCAACTGCACATAGGCTAGCACTTGTCAGGGTGACCTGCCTATCTTCCCTCTTCAAAAGAGAAAGCCATGCAAATAATCACATTTCAAAAGAGGCAAAATATTGGACTTCTCAAGTTGAACTATGTGCATTTAGGCTGAAGATAAACAAAAAGGTCTCAAAACCAATTTTTCTTAACTGCAATTCTAAAAAACTTAGTTTTAATATTTTAAAAAATTACTTGGTATCATGCCTTGATGACTCCCTGAGCCAACCAAACACAGGGGTAGCTTATATTTGTCTCAAAGGATGTAAGAAAAGTAACACATACCAAAGTGTGAAAACTGATCTTGAAAACCTAGAGGGCTCTGATAAAAAATAAAAAAATAAAAAACAGACTAAAATGCTGTAGGGGAATTGTGAAAATTACTGCAAAGCAATTAGTTTGTACAACAAAACTCAAAACTTGTGGGACACGATAAGACTTGGTCAAGACAGTCAAATGTACCTATATAGGTGTAAAAGCTAATTTTACAATAAATGGGTAGGGGGAAAGTAGTCAGAAAGTAACACTGAAACCACTGAATCTGATATTTCCAGATCTCTGCATGGGGACATCTTTCTCAGGTCACTAAGGGAGTTAAATCGCATAAAATAAAAACACTGGCAAGGTAACCAATTTAGGAAGGCAATTGGATCTCCCCTCCTCTATTTTCTTTAGGTCTCTCGTCCTGAGTTTCTTTCCCAGGGACATTTCATTTTCTTTCCCAAGGGCAGCCCCACCCCATATTGATCAGTCTAATTATCTCATTATTCAAATCTCTCAAAAAGAACAGCAGTTTGCTCTGGCGCGAACATCTTTTCTTCCACTCCCGTTCTTAGTAAGCCTTCCACTTACTTTCCTTGAGAAGAATGTCACAGAGGGGCACTGAGGCTTTAGGTCCTGCAGCTTGTTCATCCTCCCTCTTTTCTTTCCCTCTACTCGAGCCACCCCTACCACACTCCACTCCACCCCCACCTCCAATCCACTACAGTATTTAAGCACGGTGGGGTGTAAAAAGTTCCCTCCTCTCCTTCTCCCTCTAACTCAAGACAGAGAGACTCTGAGACAGACAAGGCACTTAACCAGGGAACAAGCAAACGAGAAAGTTGCGTGGAAGAAAGGATTTAATTTTGGGGGTTGTTTTTAAAGATAAATGAACAAATTCCTTAAAAGGTTTTTCAAAATGTTATGTCTTCTCCCCTATGCATTCTTCTCTAACAGGCATACAACGCTCTTACTAGGTACTGGGCACTGTCCTAAACCCTTTAAAACTATGACCCTTTTGCTTTAAAAATTTTGTTTAACCGACATTAAATCCGCGTGCTTTCGAAAATCCCTGCTATATTTTTCTTTACGACACGGTACAGCGGTTGTCTTCAAAGACAAATATGGAAAAACTTTAACCAGTCGCTACTTTATTGCAGACAAACCATTTCCCTCTGCAATTTATCGCAATCATTATAATTAAATACACTAGTAGAGTGAGAAAAAAAAAACCTCTTTTTTTTTTTTTCAATGAGGATTTCAGGGTTTGCCTCAGGCGTTTGGAAGCGCTCGCTAATTTGCTCGCGTGGCCACCGTTAATTGCACGTGTAGGCATCGGCTTTCAGAAAAACGCGCAGCCCTCACCCTGGGATGCAAAGGTTGCGTTCGCGAGGCCCAGCTGCCGCGCGTTCCCTCGGGACTTGGGGCACCGGGCACTCGCGCTGGGGCTGGGGAGATGGGGAGGGACCCGCGCGTCGGGCTCACCCTCCGCTGCACCGCGGGGACTCTGAGCCCGGGGAGCGTCGGCGTGTCCGCCCGCCCTGCGCCCAGGCTGCAGAGCAGAGGCCCGGCGTCCCACGCAGACCCGACACCCGCCCCGAGGCTGACAGCCAGGCCAGCTGGGGAGCCCCGGCTACCCGCGGGCAGCCACTGACCCCATCCCGCCCCGCCCGGCCCCCGCGATTTGCCCGGGGTTAGGTTTCAGGAGTCGGGATGGAACTTCGGGTTTCTGTTCACAGGGTTATCGAAGCTCACCGCGGAGGGGGCTGCACCGAGGCGGGCGGCGCGTGTAGGAAAGGAGTGTTGTGTGTTAATGAGGGTTCATCACGCAGGCTGCGGGTCCTCGACGTTGGCCCGGCTCTTTCCCGCTCTTCCTCTGGGCAATCCTCGCCGAGATCCAGTCTTTTCGGGTCACTTATTTTCCTCTTCTCCCCGCCCACTGGTCTTATGTGGGGAGCATCAGAAGGGTGCCCTAGGCGGTTCCCCATTAAGATAGGGTTCCGTACAAGGCGGGGGGTTGGGAGACTGAGGATGCCCCTTCCTCAAATCCTCTTTTTTTTTTTTTTTTTTCCAACCGGCACCAAGTTGTCCTGGTGCTACGCGTGAAGTCTCCCGTTGGACCCCAACCAGCCCGCCGCCCGCCGCCGGGACCGCAAGGCCACGCGGACCCGCGCACCCCGGCTTTCCGGGCTCTGGAGGTCATCCCTGGGGCCGCCAAGACACCTCGGCGTAGCGGGTTCAAAAATCCCACAGAACGTCGAAGAGCAGCTTGAAAACATGGTTTGAACACAACCAGAGTTACAGAAAACCCACGATGTCCAATGCACTAAAGAACTACTGGACGCGAATTGGGACTTTAGAAAACAAACGTAATTTCCCAGCACGAACCTTCGCGTCTCGGATTCTAATGAACTCTGTGGCCGCGACCGCACACAAGCCAGGGGAGATGGGAGAGGTGAGACGCCTTTGGGGATCATCGCAGCCCGAGAAACTCGAGCTTGAACACCTACGAGTGTGTCCTGAAATCCCCTCTTCATTCCTACCATCGGGAGTAGACTCTGCCCTGCCCACGGTCTACTCAGCAGGGTCTACCCAACAGTCCCTGTGGCTGGAGACAAAACAGAAATAACCGAGTTGTAGCAAATGGGACCTGGATCGTGCAGACCGCTCAGACCCTCCGACCGCCAGCGTTAAGTACCTGGTGGGGGAGACTCGCGTCCTTATCTGTGCACCGCCCAGAGGCCGCGGAAGTAGCCTCGGGTTGTCAGAGAGAAAAGCAACTTTGATTTAAGGTTTAAAAAAAAAAAAAAAAAAAACAGAGGGCAAATGCCACCGCTCGGGTTAGCCAGTCAGCAGATTTGGTCCAGACGAGGGACCGACCGGCGAGCGGGGCGTCTCGGTTAAAGCCACAGCGCCTCCGACGTCACACACGCTCGTTCACACTCAGCCACGCGCTCGGGCTTATTCTTTAAACTCAGGACTACAACTCCCCGGGAGAGACCGCGGGGTGCTGAGGAGGGCTCAGATCAGAGGTCCAGAGCCCGCCCCTCGCCGGTCTGCGCGCTGCCCTAGCTGGTGTCTGGCCGCCGGCGCTCACACCCGCGGCGGCCTCTCCCATCCGGCGCGCAGCTCCGCGTCCTAGGTGCGCCGCCGCGTTCCCACGCCTCTGCCGCCGCAGGCTCTGCGGGCATTGGCCAGTGCGACCACGCCTCTCGACTTCAGCCAATAGAAGGCTGCTACGGCCTCGTGGGGGCGTGGCCTGAGAGCGGCGAGGGCGGGGGCGCGGGAGCAGCGGCCCCGCCCGCGCGGGGGGCGTGGCCTGCGCCGGCTCTTGCAGCGGTGCAGGGTTGCAGCGTGGGAAAGAGCCCCGAGGAGCCGACCGCGCCGCCGCCGGAGCCTCGTCTGCGGAGGCCTGAGAGGGAGGGCGGGAGGGCGGGCAGGAGGAGGCCGGCGGGGAGGGCGCTGCACCCTGCTCAGCATCCGCGGCTCGGGCAGGCTACGCCTGGAGACGTCTTTGCCGCAATGAAGCGCCCTTGCGAGGAGACGACCTCGGAGAGCGACATGGACGAGACCATAGACGTGGGGAGCGAGAACAATTACTCCGGGTGAGCCCGGGCTGGGCGGGAGCTGCCAAACTCGGAGGGTGTCGGGGAGCTCTGGGCTCCAGCGGCTTCTTGGAAACCCCCAGGCTCCGCTCTGCAAGGTGTTGGACTGGAGAAAGTTTTGCCCCCAAAACTTTTGAGTAGTGGGCGCTGGTCCAGCCTGAGTTGGGGTGGGGCGAGGGCCGTGGGTTTTCTCTGCAGGGGTGGGGCGGGGAGGACCCGGGACCGAGAGGGAGAGCGCAGGAGCTGGGGAGGGAGGGTCCCGGGCTGTCAGCCTTGGGCGCGCGGATAGGCACGTCCCCGCCACGGGCGACGCCCCCGCCACTGTATTTGGGAGCATTTCCAAAATAGGTCAGGAGAAAAGGGAAACACTTTTATTTTTCATTTTTAGAGAGGCTTTTTTTTTTTGAGAAATTGTAGTCTAGGCTCCATAGATTGCGCTGTGCAGGTTGACCGTGTGTGATTTTTCTATCACGCCGAGTGAGTGACAGATGTAAGGATCGGATCGGACATCATTCCTTTGACTGCTTGTCCTAAAGTCTGGAAAAGATCGGCGTCGTGATCACAGAAGCCAGACCTCCACTTTCCTGTGACAGAGGGAGATTACCGAGGCATTTTAAAGCCAAGGCGGGTCAAATGATAATTGCTTCTAATTGGCATCCCCAGAAGCACCTTAATTATTTATCTGAAGCTGTCACTCAAAGAGTGAAATTCTTCCTGCCTTTGGAAAACTGGCTTTTCTTTCACATTCTTATTCTAAAACGTACAAACCAAAGCCTGAAAGATGCAAGAGCAAGATACTTAGGTGAACCGTTTACAGTATCTTATTGTTAAAGTGTTGTCGTGCCATCTTTAAAAAGGAGGTCTGAAAGCCGGAAGATGTCACGTGAAAGATGAAACCAGTAGAGAAGGGGTGAGAATGAAGGGGATAGTTAATTCAGAAATAAGATCCAGAAGTGAGAAGGTGAGGTAATAGGAACCTGGTGTGTGCAGCGTTTCTAAAATGAAAGAACAAATAACAGGACCTGGAGAATTTGCGACCATAAGAAGCATAGTATTCATGCATTATGAAGAGAAAGAGACACCAACCGGAAAGGAATGTAGAAGCTATGGGACCAAATAGTTTGAATTTTCAATGTCAAGATACCTTTTGATTAATAAATCCAAGGTGGGTTGTAGCTTCTAGAGATATAAGCTTAGTCTGAAGGCTAAGAGGCAACAATGGTTTCATTTTCAAAGTAAAGCAGTTACCTAGGACTCAAATCTAATTCTAATTTTCCTATCAGTGGCATATGTAATTGAGGATATTCTTTTAGAACTTGAGTATGCAGAATATCAAATTTGTCATATTTTCCTGTTATACCACTAATCAAAGTTTTGAAAGAGTAATAGCTTTTGTATTTTAAACGTTGCATCTAGAGGCAGCCTAGATGTGTAGTAATGATTTGACTTTGGTGTTTCATATTATCCTTGTTTTTTAAAGTGATATTCCTTTGTTCAATGTGGCAGGAGAGAGGAGGAGAGATGATAGTAAAGAAATTTATTAACTTTTAAGAAATATGTGAGTGGAACTAGAAAATGCTAATAACTGATTTCCATCTCAATTGCCCATCATTATTTCACTAGGATATTCAACTAAACATTTAGGGACATTTTTGCCAATGAACCTGGCATCTGGATCACACATAATTTTTTTAAGGCGTAATTTCTACCTAAAACGAGAGAAGAACTGAAAGCGAAGTCTATTAAGAGTGAAGCAAAAACCGAGAATAAAATAACAGAGACTTGAACTGTGTGATTGCTCTATTTAATGGGTGCCATGAAGTACCCAGAAGAAACAATTGTTATGTTAATGCAGCACCTGACATACTCTTCCTATTTCATAGGCAAAGTGCTAGCTCTGTGATTAGATCAAATTCTCCAACGACAACATCTCAGATTATGGCAAGAAAGAAAAGGAGAGGGGTATGTGACCTTTTTTTTCTTTTTATTTCATGTAATTCAGCCTAATGTGTAACAGTTGTGTTTTTCCATCATGAGTAATTTTATCATTTATGTATTCATAAACTTTTGTCGTTTTGCTTTCTTTGGGATAGATCATAGAGAAAAGGCGCCGGGATCGGATAAATAACAGTTTATCTGAGTTGAGACGACTGGTGCCAACTGCTTTTGAAAAACAAGTAAGCTGCCCCCCTACCCCCAAAAGCTCATAGAATCTGATTCTCTCATCTGGGAATGTGGGTTCTTGTTAAACCTCATTAAAATAATGGTGTATGTGCCCTGATCTGGCACAGAGAAGCTATTTCAATAAAAATGCTTTGTTGTGGCAAACTATTAAAAACATAATCCATCATGAAGTTGAAAAACATTCTCATTCTTTAGCTTATTTTCCCCTTAAGGGTAACTGTGTTCATGCTTTCTCTGTTCTTTCTATGAATACCAGTAGTGGTTTTGTTTAAAACTGTGCTGTCTATAGTATTCTGTATTCTTCAAAAGAGAAAGAAAGAAAATGTGAAATATTGTTTTTTCCTCAAACTGTTAAAATTTTTAATTTTAAAAAGCCTAAGATTAGCATCCCTAGTTCTATGCCATAAATAAGACAACTAACACAATTAGTATACCAAGCCATTTGCTTTCGTTTTTAATTCCTGGGTTTGTTTGATGTTTGATTTGGGGTGTATTTTGAAAGTTTGGTAGAAATCAACTTAGTCATAAATGCCTCTTTTCATTGTCTTAAGTATTCCTTTACAAAAAAAGATGTCACACACTTAGGAAAGCAGAAAGCCCAATGTTTAAATCTTCCTTTGTGGTTTTGGAAAAGCTGTTTCTCCTTCTGCCATAGTGACTAGTAGCATGGATTCCTAAGGGCATCTTTCAAATGTTGTGGCAGCATGTCCTTGTTGAAAATATTTTCATTTGAATTCCAAGTAGGGTACAAGACAGCAGTTGTTTGTTTATTCCATTTTTTATTTACTTCATGAATCTGTAAACATAAAACAAGCACTACAAAGCCCCTGGAGATTGTCCAGGAACTGTACTTTTAGTTATTAGTCACTTTCATTAAAAGGCTTGTACATTTTCTTGGAAACTTGAATACTGACAAAAGTATGGGATACGATATGCTATCAATTATATATTTTTAAGACAAAAAAGTCATCTCATTTGTATGCAGATACAGTTTAATAAGATAATCATACTGGAAATTTATACTTTTAACTCCTAACATTTTCAGTGACAAAAAGATTACCAATAAAAATTTCAATAATGAATGCTATTTTTAAGTCGTTTAGTTCCGACATGTCTACAGTTATGAAGAACAGTCACTTTGGTGGGGTTTTTTTTTTTCCTTGATTTGTTAGATTTTTTTCCTAAATGTTGACTTAAAACAAAACTTAGAACAAACCTCAGTTGTTTGGTAGTTACCGTTAACACAAGCTTTCCCATTTCCAGGACTTGGCTACCAACCCTGGCGAGCTGGCCCTGTCACAACATGATTAGAAGAGTTCTCTTTAGAGCCGCTAAATCACTCTGGCACCCTCGCCATGTACTGGGTGCTGATAATTCTCACAAATAAAGCAGAGAACCTGGAATAAACTTTAAACTCCTTTAAAAAAGAAACAGACTGGTTTAATTATTTAGCTCTTCCAGGAAATTAGAAGCCACCCACAGCCCCCTGAGACAGTTTGAGGTGGTACATTTGGATTTCAATTGGTTTCCAGAGGCTAACTTCTTTTTTTTTAAAGGGGGGGGGGAGTATAAAATATATTTCTAAGACAATTTTATTAAGAACTGTTTTTAAAGGTTCAAAATTTTTTATACATTTATCGATGCTAAATGTATAAAAGTAAGTAAGTTGTACATTCTTTTTGTTTGTGATCTTGGCATTCACAGTGACACCTGCTGGTAACTGTTAGGGGAGAAAAAAACTTTAGAAGTCTTTTTCTCTTTTTGGTTCTGCTTACTGGTGGCCTTCTATGAATTACCATAAGGACTTACTAAAAATTTCTCTTTTTGAGTAAACTTCTTTTAAAAATAAATTGCTGAAACCCTATCATTTTATCTTGCAATGCTGGTATTCAGCTGATCTAGATTTCAACATTAGATGAATATTGAGTGCACCCTAATAAGATATGTTATTAACCAAGGGTAGAGACTGAACACAAAGTTTGAAATTTTTGCAAATGTAATAGTTTTGGTGGAGCAATCTTAGTAATATAATTATTCATATAGTTAAAAATAATTTATTTTATGCCTTCTTTTGGTCTTTAAAAGTTAAAATGGCAAATACCCAACATTAGGTATGACATAAAAATTAACTAGTGTTCTCATGTAAAAGTTGGGAAAGAATTCAGGTTTTCCTGTGAAGATATTAAACTTAGAATATTCTAGTGAGATGAAAAATTGAAACTACCATACTAAATTTAGTATATAATGTTCTAAGTCAATTTCTGTAGGACTTACGAGACTTTATTGTTTGTTCACAAAGGGATCTGCAAAGTTAGAAAAAGCTGAAATATTGCAAATGACAGTGGATCATTTGAAGATGCTTCAGGCAACAGGGGGGAAAGGTAAGTAGGTGGCTTCAATTTTTATCTCCTTTCTCCCTTTCTCTTTTCATCTTCTTACTCTCATATTGAAAGGAAGTCATAGTTGAACAGTTCTTTAACAAGCTGAGATAGGCGGCCCCAGATTAAAGCCCTGGAAATCAATGCTAATGGCAGGATTGAACTCGTGGGAAAGAACTTCTGTAACAAAAGAAGCACTTGACCCCAGGCTTGTGTTTGCTTTCATAATACTCTGGGAGTAAAGCCTCATTCACAGCAGCCTGGTCAGAGATTTGTTTGGGATTTAAGAATCACATGCTAGAATCTGTACAGAAAGACAAAACAAACACACAAACATCCAAACATAAACAGGAGGCTAGAAGCAATCTTTTTCCTTCTTTTTTTTTTTTTCATTAAATCAAGGCCAAGACTCAAAATAATTTAGCTTATTTCACTGGAAATGACTCTGGAATTATTTTCATCATTTCTTTTTTCAGAATGATCTTTGATTGATCTTGGCTTTAGAACACCCAGAACATTTGAAGTGCAGGTAGTAAACTTCTGTACTAGAAATCATTAACAGAGCAAACTCACATCTGAGAGAATAGACAGGAGTAGGTACTCTGGGCCCCGTGCTCTAGAGAGATGTCCTCTGTACTGGACAGTACCTTAGGGAGAAATTACCTAGAGGTTAGGGCTCCTCATTTTATGCTAAAATAGATTTGAGATACTAAAAGCTGCAATATTCTTTCATATTTCTTTTTTTTTTTTTGGCGGCACTTGGGATGAAACCCAGGGGCATTCTACCTCCAAGCTACACCCCCAGCCCTATTTTTCAGTCTTTTTATTTTTGAATTAGGGTCTCTCTGAGTTGCAAAGTGCCTAAGTAGCTGAGGCTGTCTGCAAACCGTGATCCCCCGGCCTCTGCCTCCCGAATGCTGGGATTACAAGTGTGTGCCACGCCCGGCAATATTCTTTCATATTTCCTTATACCACTTTCCTCCATATCACTCAGACTCAATTTTAATCTTTTATAGCTTTTTCACCCTTTGGTATTCATTTCAGCCAGTATTATTCAGTATATTTAACAATTGAATAAGGAGAGGGTACCACAAGGAGTTAAGTGTTGCAACCAAATACTGGTGGCTCTTGTACCCAGCACTAACCTTTCCTGATAGCCTGAGTCTCCAGTCAGGGCAGGGCAGTGGAGGGAAGCCACTGTTTGCCAATCAGAGAATTAGTAGAACATCAGCCTTGTTCTTAACTATCTTCTACCTCAGATAGAGGGTGATCATTGCATTGGAAGCTGCCCACATGTTAGGATTTGCTTCAGGCCACACCTTCCCAAGGAATCTTCCTGAATGACCAAAAAGTAGTCTGTGATACAAACATTCTTATAAAATAGAGATCAATCATAAAAGCCAGTGGTCCAGCCAAGCTTGGTTACTGCCTCACCTCTGATCTGAGAAAGAAGAGATCTGTTGTTTCTTGAGGGCAACACTACACCATGATCTGGACCTTGAACCATATGCACGCCTCCCCAGCATCAGACTCTGTGTCTACACCTGCTGCTTCAGGATGTTGGAGACTGAATGTATGATGGTGCAAGAGAGGCTGTGTGGTTGCTCTGCCTCCCTTGGCATTCTTAGCCCCGAGGCTAAGAATTATCAGGGTTTCAAATATTTGGCATCACTCATAGTTCTAAAGAGTAATATTGTTCTTTGGCTTCCTAATAAAATCTGAGTTCCATGTTGGTTGCTGTTCTTGGCTACCTGACAGTCCTAAAATTCATCCCAGAATAGTTCATGATCAGACATTTCCAAGCAGTCACCATGTGAGTCACCTGACTGCGGGTTCTTAGGTCATGGCACAGGAGAGTGTGTTAGTCTTGAAGAAGGGGTACTAACGATTTGGGCTCACAGCTGCCTCAGAGTGCAATGGTGAAGGGCACAGACTCTGTAGCTGGATTGCCTGATTTGGACTTCTGGCTCTGCCATTTATAAGCTCCGTGACTTAGGGTGCATTGCAAATCTTTTCTGAGCCCCAGTTCTATCGTCTGTAAAATGAAGAGTGTGACAATGCCCGTCTCACAAGGTTGTTGTGAGTTAATATACTTAAAGCCCATAGAACCATGTGGCACAGAGCAAGTGGACACGTGCACTGTTGTTAGCCCAAGACCCATGCATAGGAGACAGCTGCTCATCATTTTCCTCTGTGTTCAACAATGGGATAGAAATGATTTATATTCCTTAAGATGCAACCAAATACTCAGCCATATACAGCAACATATTTGGCAAACCACAGATGTCACTCACTTTATAACCACTGATGAAAATTTTTAAAAGCTCCTGGGGTTCCAGTTCTGTTGTTTTATTCTTTATTGTCTGCCGTGGAATTACAGTAGTTTCTAGAGGAGATTTGGTAGAGTAACCTAAATCCCTCCAGATTTCTAGATCTGTCTTTAATCATTACCTCCCTCCTCTCATGGAAGTCAGAAGTTTGTAAAGCCCTAGAGAGAACCCTGAGTATTGAAATGGGGGATTTTTCCACAGAGGCATCATCTTCAGGAACAGCTTTCCTTCCTAATCCCAGGGTCTTCCTTGCTAACTGTGCCAAAGTCCTGGGTCATAGCTAGTTTGGCTGCTGGTCTTCAGTCCTCCATGTTTCATGCTTTTTTCTTGTATTGGCTTTGTACTGTCACTTGTGTTTTAATGGTTAATATAATGCCCCCAAACATCTTTTTGGGACTTCCAGACTTCCATTGGAATTCTAGCTCTAAGACTTTTTTTTTTTTTTTAAATAGGCATTGAACCCAGGGGTGTTCTAACTCTAAGCCAACTTCTAGCACTTTTTATTTTGTATTTTGAAACAAGGTCTCATTGAGTTGTTGAGGCTGGTTTTTAACCTGCAATCCTTCTGTCTCAGCCTCCTTAGTACTGCTAAAACTGAATATCTGTGACTGTTAATACAGAATATCTGCGACTACTGTTTTTCAATGTACTTCAATTATAAAATATAAAAATAAATATGGAATATAAAATATAAAAAGCTTGATTTTAATAGATGATGAATAAAATGAAAGAGGTAATACTTTGATCTGCAAAAGCTTTATAAAAAGATTATGTAGTAAATGCCTTAGATGAAAAAAGCCCTATTTGAATGTGCTATTTTTCATTCATGCAGACATTCATCTAAAATGTGAGTAGACTAAAGTTTTAATTAGAAACTTACTTGAAAAGAAGTTGCAACCCGGGAAGGCGTTGTTGGGATTACATGGTTGTAATCCCAGCATTTGGGAGGCTGGGACAGGAGGATTGTGGTTTGCAGACAGCCTCAGCTACTTAGTGAGGCCCTTTGCAACTCAGTGAGACCCTGTTTCAAAATAAAGAGGAAAAACATAGAGCTGGGTGTGTTGCTCAGAGGTAGAATGCCCCTACTCTGGTATTCCATCCCTAGTACTAAAATAAATAAATAAATAAATAAATAAATAAATAAATAAATAAATAAATAATAAACTTGCAAGTGAGAAAGACTGAAAAAGATACATATAGGTCTCATATTCAAAAGGTGCCATTCCCCCAAATATCTATGATTATAGTGTTCTAAATACCATTTTCTATTGTAATGTATTATCTCAGGATTAAAAACAACTCTGATCAAGGTAACCCTGCCTCAGTTTTATATATGTGTTGGGGTAGGTCATACATACACACTGATACAATTAATATATGATATTATTCTTGGATGAATGTCAGAAAAAAGTAAACTAATGAAGAAGATACATATTTGAACTTTAGGAAAACCAGGAGTTATAGTATAATAATCTCAGGTCACTAGAGCACCCTTGTGTTATCTGACAGAAAAATAATATCATCAAATTAGTAATTGAGTGCTTTTTAAAAATCTGACTTTTTCATTTAATTTCTTTAATACAAAGTAATGAGAAGATGCTTTCCCTTAGTTGATAAAAATTGTGAGTCAAGAGGCACTTTTGAATTGGTTCATATTCTAGCACATCTCTAAAGAAAGCCTTTAAGCTGCTAATTTGCACTTATGTCTCTGTTAAAATGTTAAGAAATGCCGGGCTTGGTGCACACTTGTAATCCCAGCATTGGGGAGGCTGAGACCCAAGAATCACGGTTTGCAGACAGCCTCAGCTACTTTAGTGAGGCCCTCTGCAATTTAGTGAGACCCTGTTTAAAAAAAAAAAAAAAAAACAGAATAAAAAAAAAAAATAGGGATGGGGGTGTAGCTAGGAGGTAGAATGCCCCTGGGTTCCATCTTCAGTATTGGAAAAAAAGAAAGAAAGAAAGAAAAAGAAAGAAAGAAAGAAAGAAAGAAAGAAAGAAAGAAAGAAAGAAAGAAAGAAAGAAAAGAAAAGAAAAGAAAGCCAAGCAGGGCATGGTGGCGCACGCTTGTAATCCCCCAGCTTGGGAGGCAGAGACAGGAGGATCGCGCAGGTTCGAAGCCAGCCGTGCCCGCTGGCTTAGGAGACCCTGTTTCCAAATAAAAATGTAAAAATAGGTCTGGGAGTGTAGCCCAAAGATAGAAGGACTTCCGGGAACCCTAGTACCACCACAAAAAAAAAAAAAAAAAAAAACCAAGAAACGATGTTTCAGATAAGTCCTGTAATTTCCAACTCTTGTAACCTTGACAGAGACCTTGTCTATGGAAAAGTTTACTGGGGAATGCCATTATCCCACAAAGCTAAAAGAGGGACTTTGTTTTTCTAAAAGTGTTTGAACCAGAATGTTCTTAATTTTTCCCCCCGCTGTGATATCTACATTCAAGAACAACTGCATTGCCAGAACAGTCACAAAAGTGAGTTTGCAAAGTATACTTTCTCCATTTCTGTGGAAACTAAAACCATAACTAGCTGGCAATATTTTCAGAAAGGATTATCATTCTACTTAAATCTTCCAAAGGGCAAAGTGGAACTCTTTCTGTCACCTCGTGTGTCTCTGGAACGGTATCATTTTTCTGCCCCTTCTCTCCTTACTCTTTTTCCCACTCTTTTCAAATCCTCTTTTAGGCTACTTTGACGCCCATGCCCTCGCCATGGACTTCATGAGCATCGGGTTCCGAGAGTGCTTAACCGAAGTGGCCAGGTACCTGAGCTCTGTGGAAGGCCTGGACTCCTCCGACCCGCTGCGTGCGCGCCTGGTCTCTCACCTCAGCACTTGCGCCTCCCAACGGGAGGCGGCTGCCATGACATCCTCCATGGCCCACCACCCTCACCCACTGCATCCGCATCACTGGGCAGCAGCCTTCCACCATCTCCCCGCGGCCCTGCTCCAGCCCAGCGGACTCCACGCCTCGGAGTCCACCCCCTGCCGCCTGTCCACAGCCTCAGAAGTGCCTCCCGCCCACGGCTCTGCTCTCCTCACCGCCACGTTTGCCCACGCAGATTCTGCCCTTCGGATGCCATCGACGGGCAGCGTCGCACCCTGCGTGCCACCTCTGTCCACCTCTCTCCTGTCCCTCTCGGCCACTGTCCACGCGGCCGCCGCCGCCGCCACCGCCGCCGCGCACAGTTTCCCCCTGTCCTTCGCGGGCGCCTTCCCCATGCTCCCCCCAAACGCAGCGGCAGCCGTGGCAGCAGCAACAGCCATCAGCCCGCCCCTGGCGGTGTCGGCCACGTCCAGTCCCCAGCAGGCGAGCAGCGGAACAAACAGTAAACCTTACCGACCCTGGGGGACAGAAGTCGGAGCCTTTTAAGTTATCCTTGAACTTCTTGCGATAGTAACTGAATGTCCTTCATTTCAGAGTCAGCTTAACACCTCTGCACCCTGAAGGTAGCCATACAGATGCCTACAGATCCACAAAGGAACAATAAAGCTATTTGAGACACAAACCTCACGAGTGGAAATGTGGTATCTTTTATTTTTTATTTTTTTTTTTTTTGGCGTTTAAGGCAGCTTGGCGACTGACATCAGCAACTTTCGAAAACTTCACACTTGGTTTCTATTAAAAGTTTCCTGGAAAATGTATGGACTGTACCATCCAGCAGTGCATCTGAACATCTGAATTGGGGGGGAAAAAAAAAAACACATTATGACTGAAATTAACTTGAAGCTAGATGGGGGGAGGGGATCTGTGTTTCTGAAGTGCCTGAGTTAAGGAAGGTTTTCTTCTCAACATGTAACTTTGCACAAGTAAAGAAGATCATAGATATTAGTATAAAAAAAGGAACAGAAGTCTTGCATTAAGCTGCAGATATATAATACAAGGCCAGAACAGAGTACTGCACTGAAACTAACAGATTTTATTGGTCAAAACGATTGCTGAAAATGATTTTCAAGTTGAAAGACCTAGTTTTATCTTAGTTTGCTTTCTTTGTAAAGACTTTCCAAGCAGTGGCATCTAGCAGTGCATTGGGATATGCAATTATTCCATCAGTACCCAGATTATCAAGCATTTCTGCTCTGCCTTCAAGCCCCCGGGCACTTTTTTTAGATGGTTCAAAATATGGTGCTTCTTTATATAAGCCTTACCTTTACATAGTGCTTCTAGAAGCAGCTGCATACTGTTTGCCCACCAGAGGTTGATTCATGCCAACTTGAAAACTCTCCAGTTTGCAAAAGTTTGGATTAATTTATTCAGCTTCATTGGGACTCTTTTATATATTTATCCTCTTCATTTTCTCCAGATACCATGTAACTTCCACTCTTGTCATTTTGGGGGAAGATGTTGCATTTCTTCTGGAGGTGATGAAACAAAGAGAAAACATTGGGAAGAGAAAAGCCACAATTTTTAGATGGTTGGTTTCTGATTTTTGCTTTTTGTTTTGTTTTGTTTTTGGTCAAGTGAATGATTGCATTTGATCCCAAATTAAGATGAATGTACACAATAGGATGTACATAAATTATTTTTTCCATGCCTAGACTAGTGCTGCATAATGGGATTTTAGTTTTGTTCTTTGGTTTTGTTTAATGACAAAATAATCTCTTAATTCATTGAAATTGTGAGCACATGAGGTTTTATATTTGAAAGATAAGGGCACAGCATGTATTATGCACTTCATTTCTCTGCTGTGTGGAGAAAGCAATAAAAATTATGAGAATGTTAAACATTATGCAAAATTATACTTTTAAATATTTGTTTTAAAATTACCATACCTGGTCTTTTTCACATTACTTTTGTAACTTTTTCCTATGCAAAAGTCTGCATATCACTAATTAAATGAAGTCCTTTTTGACTGTTTTCATGTGGATGAATTGCTTTTCAGAATGGAAAGTTGTTGTGAATTTCAAATGAAGCCTTTGCTAACAATTTAAGCCATGGCTTTTCTCTATTTCAGAATCATTATCTGATATAATTCACAGCTCACTTGAAAATAGCATTTATATGAGCTTGTAAGTCAATTAAGTGTAGGCAGGTGAGACATTTAGGCCAGAAGTGATCCATTTTCTCTGCCTTTTTCTTAACCATGGTTCTTGAAAAAGAAAATACAAGACTTCTGAGTGAGAGACTATCAAGTATGGATAAAGCTAGAGTGTAAAACATTTTGAAACCCATGTTTGTGGAATTTAAACCATTGTATATATTCATAATAGCCATAAGTATGCATCCTGATGGTAAATACTCTGTACACCTATCATAATTTTTTCTGTGGATGTGGAAATATTGTAGGCATTGCCCCCTCTTTGCTGAAGGCTAAAGTAGGTATATTTTACTTTTAAGTTCTGGAACACTTTGGACCAAACAACATGAAAAGAATGAAAAAGTATCTTCTTAACTTGCATATAAATATGCCCCAAAGATAATTAAAGAGAACTCTTACAATATTTTGCTTTTGAAAAATCAAATGGATAGCTGGGTACGGTGGCACGTGCCTGTAATCCCAGTATTTGGGGTGCTGAGACAGAAGTATCACAAGTTTGAAGCCAGCCTCAGCAACTTAATGAGGCTCTCAGCAACCTAGTGAGACGTTATTTACAAATAAAAAATAAAATCAATTTGGGGCTGTAGCTCAGAGGTAGAATGCCCCTGAGTTCAATCCTCAGGATTGATCACATCTGTGAGCCACGTGCACACACGCACACACACATGCATCAAACATATAGTTTTTTCTCTCTATAAGTGGATAAAAAAAAGGAAGGAGGAACCATATCATCTTATTTTTCCTGTCAGTCAGCCCATGGTTCTTGTATATTCAGATAGCTGTGATGGAATTCAGTAGCAAGTAATAAGACAGATTTAGTAGTATTAGAAGCTTTATTGTTTTTGTTTTTGCTTTTTTTGTTTTTGTTTTTTCACAGTGCTGTGAATTAAACCTAGGGCCCCTACACATGCTAGGTAAGAGGTCTACCACTGAACTATATTCCCAGTCCTGGAGTTGGTTTTTTTAAATCATAGTTTATTAACCATAGGCATAAAAATAATTTTAAGATCTGAAAGTCAATTCTGTGCCTATTGTAATATCAGCAGTTAGAAGACTCCTTTTCCTTTATTCAAATGTAAACTGCTTTAGCAATCAATAGCTTTTTTTAAAAAAATTGCAATCAATAATTCAAGATAAATCACCTCTCATTTTTCCTTAATTTTTCTTTATCCCTCTCACTATTTTTCTTCCCAGTTATATGTGACTTTTTGTTTTTCAACTTAGTGGACTAAATATTTGCAAACCAACTAGCCATCTAGTTGATATGTCAGTGTCCCTAAAGATAATCATTTTTAATAATTTCAAGTTTCACACTAATTGGTCCATTATCAATGTTCGATATCATCCACTTTTAAATCACATCCATTATTTATACTAACTAGACCAATGCATTTGCCATCTTTGATCCAACTGTTTTGTGAAGAGGTTTACCAACTTTAAGTGTGATAATTTTCCTGTTTGTTACCAAAGTAGAAAAGGGATTATTCCCCTTAAAAGTGTTTTCAGGAAAAGGAGTTTATAGGGTTCAATTTATCATTATAAAAGTTAGTCTCAGAATTTTTTGGATTCATTTTATTTGTGTAAAGTTGGTCCCAAAATTAGCTAAAAGGGGATTTATTGGGATATAAAGAAAGAGAAATAATTTTAGAAATTTGAGTTTCCCTAACCATTAAAAGCTGTGCGTGTATTGCCAACTAGAATGGTTTTGTATTTCACATCAGGAAGTCAATATTTATTGATAACCACCATGTGCCCAGCACTGTGCTGTATATGTCAAGTTCGGGTAGTGTGTCAGAGCATGTGAGGCACCATCCTGCCAGCCCACATTGATTGGTATTGCTGCTGTCCTAGCTATTCACTCAGGGACCCTCAAAAGAAGGAGGCATGCTCAGAATAAAGAAAGGTGGTGTAGGCCTGTAAACTCAGACTTTCAGCAGCCTCGCAAGACCCTGTTTCAAAATGAAAAATAAAAAGCTAGAAGTATAGCTCAGAGAGAAATGTCCTTGGGTTCAAACCCCAGTAAGAAGAAGGAGAGAGAGATGGAGGAAAGAAGGAAGTGAGGGAGGAAAAGGAAAGAGGGAATGGGTGGGCTTCTAGGGATTGGTGGGGGAGGATTTTAGCTCTTAAGATCTTTTGCAATACTTGGGAGGCTGAAAGAGGAGGATCAAAGGTTCAAGACCAGCTTCAGCAACTTAGAGAGAGAGACCCTGTTCCAAAATAAAAACTAAAATTAGGCTGGAGATATGGCTCAGAGTCAGTGTTCCTGGGCTCAATCCCCAGTACCACACACAAAAAAGATCCTTTGCAAATACAATATTTCCTAGTGTATATAGAAATCTAAGGGATTTTTTGGTTTTGGTGATACTGGGGTTCCTGGAAGCCCTTCTACCTCCGGGGTACACTCCCAGACCTATTTTTATATTTTTATTTGGAAACAGGGTCTCTTAAGCCAGCGCAGCTGGCTTCGAACTTGCGCGATCCTCCTGTCTCCACCTCCCAAGTGCGCCACCACGCCCGGCACCTAAGGGATTTTTAAAGTAATGTTGAATCAAAAATGTGCAAATACTCTCTCTCATTTCCATGTGTGCAATATTAATGAATTCCTTTGGATTATATTATATATTTGGCTTGTTCGTTTGGCCAATGATTAAATTACCACAAAGTAAGACTAATCATCTTAGATGACATCATCACAGAGAAATATGATTTTAGAATTCTATATTCTCATAAGTTGAAGTCCCCATTGTTTGCAAGATAGCCTGTTGTCTTAAAATTGTGTGTGTGTGCGCGCGCGCATGTGTGTGCATGTGTGTATTTGTGTGTGTGTGTGTTGCTGGGAATTGAAACCAGAGACATTCTATCTCTGTGCTACACACCCCCATTTTATTTTTTATGTGGATACAGGGTCTTGCTAAATTGCCTAGAGCCTCACTAAATTGCTGAGGCTGGCCTTGAGCCTGCAATCCTCCTGTCTCAGCTTCCTAAATATTAGGATTACAGGCATGCACCACTGCACCCAGCTTTAAAGCTTGCTTATTTATTTATTTATTTATTTATTTATTTATTTATTTATTTATTTATTTATTTTATTTGGGAACAGGGTCTCTTAAGCCAGCGAGGCTAGGCTGGCTCCAAACCAGCGCGATCCTCCTGTCTCAGCCTCCCAAGCGCGGGGATTACAAGCGTGCGCCACCACGCCCGGCTTAAAGTTAATTTTTTAAGAAAAGAACAATTACAACTTAACTTTACACTTTGATCATTTTATCAGAATGTACAAATGAAAATTCATCATATATTTGAAGCAACACGTTCACACAATATTACACTTGTGATGAATGCAATTTTAGAAATCTGTGGCTAGACATGCACATAGATTATAATGTGGCTTGCTTAGCCTACCTTCAGAGTATCTCATTAGGATAGAGTCCTAGTCCAATCAAAGAATCTACATTGACTTTGTAAGCTTAAAGATGTTAATGATGTAAGGATGGGTGTATTTTTTTATTTTTTTAGCTTTTCACATTTTAATTTTAATCTTTTTATTTTTGTACTTTTGTTGGTGCATTATAGTCTCACATGATAATGTAGTTCACAGTGATAGTGAGGTACACAGCATTTGGTGGGCCTTCCTCAAACAGGAAATTAAGGTTGACATTGGTATCCTCACATATGTACATAAGTTCCGTGGAAGTGATTCCTTCCTTGATTCTCCCTCTCCCCTCTTCTCCCCCTAGACCACCTCCTGGGCTCTACTGCAATTTCTCCTTCATTATCTGAAGTCTCTCTGGTTTAGTTGGTCTGCTGCATTTTACTGAAGAAAGGAGTTTGGCTTCCTCTTACAATTTTTTTTAAGATCTAAGCAGCGAGTGAGGTTGTGAATATTTCGACAATTTCAACAAAGCATTGCAGCAAACATGACATCATAAACTGAGACTGTAGCTCATATTCTTTGAAAGGATAAGTCTTTGAACTTCAATGGGAGACATTATAAAGAAAAAAGGCCTACATAGACAATGAGGGGCCTGAGCACATGGGAAGTGGTTCTTCCCACTTAGGTACCAGGTGGTGCTTTTTCCTACAACTCCCTCACTTCAGAAGAAAGGACAAGGATGAAACAGATCAGGAAATTAGGTCCTCTGCTATAATTACTGCAACCAGCACCCATTATAAGACACTGCTAAAAAAGAAAATCACTAATGTGGTAACTGCCAATAATGTTTGGTTATTTTTTATGCTAAGCCCCAGAATCTATTTTGTCATTTAAACACATGACTGTCCCATAAAATAGATGTACTTACATATTAGAAATTGGAAAATAAAAAGTTGATTATCCAATGCCATACCTAGCAAGTTGAGGTGCAACTCAACCTAGGTGTGTTTGATCCCCCCTCCCCATATGGGGGATAAAACCCTTGGGCATTCTACTACTGAGCTATATCCCCAGTCCTATTCTTTTTTTTTTTTTTTTGAAACAGTGTCTCACTGAGTTGAAAAGGGAGTTACTAAATAGCTGTCCGTGAACAGCAATTCTCCTGTCTCAGTCTCCTGAATGCTAGGATAACAAGTGTGCAGCACCACACCCAGCTTTGTGCCTCATTCCTCACCCCATACTTCTAGCCTCTGGACAGTGGCATTTGACACCACTCTTTTAGACTCAGACTCATCCAGACACTGCTGGGATTTAAACATGCTTGGGATCACTTTGGACTAATGAAGAAAGTAATGCTGTCTGTGGTATTGGCATAAAAGTACTACCCTCTCACCCCTTTTTAATATATGAAAGGATGAAAAGAGGAGTAACTCCACTTTATTCCAATTCCAAATGAAAGTAAGTTCTCACAGTTGTCTACTTTTAACTCTCAAGTAGGTCACACCTACCTTAATCAGAAAATCCACCCTCTGCAAAGGCTACCAAAGAATAGTCTATACTCTCAATCAAGGTGGTTCATAAAGGTGAGGCAAAATGGCAAAGAATTAAGACAAGTTGCTAAGCAAACTGAGTTTGGGAAGAAAAATCCCTATTCGTCGATTGAATGTAAAAGATAGGAGAATTTTTATCATTGTAGATAAAATGCTGCATTATTCTGAATGCCTATGCATTCATGTCCATCATGTCACAAACCAACATTCTTCATTAGGCCTCTGTTGATCTGCCCAATGACTCATTAATTTTAACAATTCTCACTATCAGAAAGGCTGTAACTAAAATAAACCCTTCAACCTATAGTTTAAGTTGTTGTCTATAGCAGTCAACAGTTATTATGTGTGTGATTTTTCAAAATTCTTATGCCCAAACATTTTTGCATATGCTTCTACGTTTTCAGCCTTCTTTAAACTGAATATTTGGTTTTCTTGACCTCTGTTGTTATTCTGTCAATTTGTGAGAATGAAGAGATTAGTTCATATCAAGTAGGTTATGCAGGTAATAGAATGCAGTACAAGCAATGTTTTAGAAAACATAAACAAGTTGACTCACTTGGGCAGGATGACTCAAATCTCTTACATGAAGTTTGCACTGTAATAGTTTTGTTTTTTGCAAAACAATGAAAGCAAAGTTATATTTTCTCATGTAGAAGAAAAAGTATTTTGCAAAGAATGACTATTATTCATAATGTTTTACTTGTAAAAGTGTGGTGATAAATGTATAATTGCTTTTACACTCCTAAAACAACTGAGCTATTTGAGTTAACCCCTCCTTTCCTGATTATAAGTTATCAAGCTGAATATTATTTACCATACTGTGAAACTCTGCTTCCTGGATCTTTCAGCACTTCTTTTTTAACCTTTTCCCTAATTATACAGAACTTTAAATCTTTTTTTGTCACTGAAACAGTCTGACCAATGGGAGCTTTGTGTAACTGTTATGTAGACTTTGTCCTGAGCCAGGATGTTGGCTTCTGCAGCCAGCTGCTTGTTAGGCTTCTTTGGGAAGCTGGCAAGGTGATAAGAGATGTGTTTGCAGTCATGAGAGCAAAGCACAGAAGCATACAGACCATAGTTTACTCTCATGATAACACATTTCTCTGTCACAGTCACTAGCCACTCCTAAATGGGAACTAAGCCAGTCACTTTTTTTGTCTCACAAGCAGCCACTATTAGATTTATTTGATTATGTTGACATAATCAACAGCAGAAAGATAAATAATAGAATACTACAAAGCCGGGCATGGTGACCCACACTTTTAATTCCAGTACTTGGGAGGCTGAGACAGAATGATTGAGAAGGATTGAGGATTTGCAGCACGCCTCAGCTACTTAGGCCCTCCACAACTTAGTGAGACCCTGTTTCAAAATAAAGAATAAAAAATCGGGCTGGGGGTATAACTTGGAGGTAGAATGTCCCTAAGTCCAATCCCTAGTACCACACACACACACACACACACACACACACACACACACACACAAATAGTGCAAATGATTAGGTAGGTGTGGTCATATCATCAAAGCCCAAGTGCAGGCTGGTGACCTCAGATGATGGTATGACCAAGTTCACAGGCAGCATTGCCTATTGTCACACACGTCCTTCACTGCTATTCTAAAGAGGCTTGATGGGCCATCATGACCATCTAAAGATATCTGTGATCCCACCATTGCTGGATCATCCACAGACTTCAGGCTTTCATGCTGCGCGGAGAAAACAAGACTTCAGACATCGAGTGCCTCCTGATTCTGGCTGTCATGGGAACAAGTCTTAGCACTAAAATCATGAATTTTCTGCCTCACATTGACCAGTTCTCATGCTAGAGCTATTCCTTGGATGTGATTCCCAAGATGGGTGCTCCAGACAACAATACAGAAGCAATAATTCCATATAGATGGATGCATTTAGCCACATTACTAAAAGCCAATGTCCAGCAGCAGTAGCCTTTTTCTGGATTTTGAAAATCTGAGACAAAAGAGGAAATAAAGTTCACAAATTGTCTTCAAGATATGACATAGAAATATGGTGAGAGGTATTTTTCTTTTTTTTTTTTTCAGGACTGGGGATGGAGCCCAGGGGCATTCTACCTCCGAGCTATACCCCCAGCCCTATATTTTATTCTTTATTTTGAAACAGGGTCTCACTGAGTTGCAAAGGGCCTCACTAAGTAGCTGAGGCTGTCCATGGAACCCCAATCCTCCTGTCTCAGCCTCCCGAAAGCTGGGATTACAAGTGTGCGCCACCGCGTCTGGCTCTCTAATTGCTTTTTTATAAATATATAAATTTAGAGTTAAAATTCTGTAAGTATACGGATACAGGCAATACATATTAACAAAGGTTGTGTGTTTAGTGATATTGCAACTTTATAATGATACCCAGGATAATGCATGTTTAATTACTTAAATGAAGTCTATTAATTAGATTGCTTAATATATAGGAGTTTGTTAACATTCTGAGTACTTGAGTTTGATCACTTAAAAATATTTGAAATTCATATTTATAATTCTAGTAAACTTATCTATATTCAGTATTTATATCATTTGTTAGAGATCTCAACTCTTCAAAGTATATAGCAAATACTATAAAAATTGAAAGAATAGATGCTGAAATCAGAATATTCTGGATCTATCTTGAGATACATTAACTGTGTGGCTTTAGGCAATTCATTGAACATATATATGTATATATATATACATATAAGTATATATGTATGTGTATACACACGCACACACATACACACACACACACACACACGCGCGCGCGCGCGCGCGCGCGCTTTTTGTTTCTTTTTAGCAAGATAGATCTTTGTGTGTGTGTTTGTGGTACTGGGGATGGATCCCAGGGGCATTCTACCTCTGGGCTATGCCTCCAGACATATTTTATATTTCATTTGGAAACAGGGTCTCACTAAGTTGCTGAGAACCTCACTAAGCTCCTGCGGCTGACTTCGAACCTGCATGATCCTTCTGTCTCAGCCTCTCAAGTACTGGGATTACAAACATACACCACCACACCTGGCTCGCAGATAGAACTTTTTTTGTGTTTGTGTGGTGCCAGGGATGGAACCCAGAGGCTTTCAACCTTTGGACTACACTCCCAGATCTATTTTGTATTTTATTTGGATACAGGGTCTCACTAAGGTGCTGAGAGCCTCACTAAGTAGCTGAGGCTGGCTTCGAAACTGTGCAATCCTCCTGTCTCAGCCTCCCAAGCGCAGGGATCACAAGCATGAGCCACCATGCCTGGCTAAGATAGAACTTAAAAAAAAAATCTATATTAGCTGGGCATGGTGGCAAATGCTTATAATCTGTGGCTCTCCACTGCTCTTGGTGTGAAGACAAAAATTCTTAACCTCAGATTACAAAGCCATGAGAGATGGATCCCCCTGCCTCTTCCCAGGCCTCTCACCTCTGTGCTCCTTCTGACTTGCCATCTAGCCTGCTTGACTTTCTTTTAGTCCCTGATAGTCTTCCTGCTTTCTTGCTACATGCCTAACACATGTACCTCCTACTAAGTGTGTTCTTTTCTCTCCTTTTTTTCAGATAACTCGTCATCACTTTTGTTCGTTTGTTTGTTTGGTGTTTTTTTTTTTTGTGGTACTGGGGTTCCTGGAAACACTTCTACTTCTGGGTTACACTCCCAGACATATATATATATATATATATATATATATATATATATATATTTTTTTTTTTTTTTTTTTTTTAAACAGGGTCTCTTAAGCCAGTGGGACTGGCTTCAAACCTGTGCAATCCTCCTGTCTCAGCCTCCCAAGCGCAGGGATTACAAGTGTGCGCCACCACGCCCGGCTAAGATAGAACTTTTTAAAAAAAAAAATCTTTATTATCTGGGCATGGTGGCAAATGCTTATAATCTGTGGCTCCCCACTGCTCTTGGTGTGAAGACAAAAATTCTTAACCTCAGATTACAAAGCCATGAGAGATGGATCCCCCTGCCTCTTCCCAGGCCTCTCACCTCTTCACTCCCTCTGACCTGCGTCTAGCCTGTTTGGCTTTCTTTTAGCCCCTGACACTCTTCCTGCTTTCTTGTTACACACCTTACACATGTACCTCCTACTAAGCATGTTCTTTTCTCTCCTTTTTCCAGATAACTGATCATCACTTTTTGTTTTTTGTTTTTCTTGTTTTTTTTTTTTTGGTTTTTTTTTTTTGTGGTACTGGGGTTCCTGGAAACGCTTCTACTTCTGGGTTACACTCCCAGACCTTTTTTTTAAAAAATTTGGAAACAGGGTCTTTTAAGCCAGCAAGTCTGGCTTCGAACCTGCGCGATCCTCCTGTCTTGGCCTCCCAACTGGGGGGATTACAAGCGTGTGCCACCACACCCCGTTCATCGTCACTTTTTAGATCAAATGGATTATTCCTCTGACATCACCACCTAGTCCAAAACCTCATTGTGGAATTGCATGGACCATGTAGGTGTTCACAGAATTTGTTAATCACAATTTAAATCTGGGACTGTAGAATTTCTGTCTCCATCACTACACTGAAAGCAAATAACTATATTTTTGTTTTCCATTGACTTTCCAGGGCCTCTTTGCTCTTTGGCACAGGAAAGAAGCTCAACAAATATCTGTGGACAATGACTAAATGAATACATAATTTATGGAGTGAGGAATGAATGAATGAGGAACAAATGTCATGCTAGACCAACGTACTCATTATATTAAATTTATTTGAATGGTCTCCCCCAGCTTTAGTTTGATAGCACAGTACAAATAAAGCCAAGCTCCACAAAGGAAATGAGAAGAAGAAAAAAAACTAAAAAAAAAAAAAAAATCCTCTGCTATTTCCTATGGAGACAATAAACTCTAGATTTTAACTAAACCCCATTCCCAAGGTCAACATGGTTACTTGGATTATGGAATCAGAATGACACACATGAGACCAGGAGGCCACCTTGTGGTATGTTTTCACATCTACTATTTTCAACCGGCCTGAAAATTTCCTTCTTCAGAAAAACACCTTCATAAACTACTGCTATAAAGGGAAATGGAGTTTTGCTTCACTAAATATTTTTAACATGCCATTATCCCAAAGAACTATCTTAAACATATGACTTGCTCATTTTTTTAATTTTTATCTTAATTAAATATCAAAATGGCTCAGAAGAATACTATTAGTAGAAGGTATAATTAAGCAAATGAAAATGAACACATGTACCCAACCTCCCAGCTCAGCATTGACAGTACTTTCAAGGTCCTCTCTGTGATGCTTCTCAAATCTTCTCTCCACATTCTTCACTCCCTGGGAGTAACTACTGTTTTGCTTTTATTTTGTTTGCCATCTATGTATGCATCAATAACTGATGTTTCTCATTTAGCATTCCAAAGCCTCATATGAAATAGGATCACACTTTATTTGACTTGCTTTTTAAATTAAATATTACTTTCCTGGGGTTCTAGAGGACCTCATTTTTTTCTACTCTGTAGTTTTTCATTGTGTGAATATTCACGATAGATTTAGTCACTCTACTCTTGGCTCCTGATGGACATTTACAGTGTTCTCAGTCAGAAGCTGGAGATGCAGCTCAGTGGTAGAGCCCTTGACTAGCATGTGTGGGGCTCTGGGGTCAAACCCCAGCAGGGCAAAAAAGAAGATTGTTTCCAGTTGGAATCTGTTAGGATGAATTGTCCGCATCTCCTACTGCACATGTGTAGGGTTTCCCAAAAGTTAAATTGCTGAGTGCAGGAACGTTTAAATATTACTAAATGATGCCATTTTCCCCAAATTTACTTTATTGCACTAGTTTACATTCTCACCATTAATGTGTAAGATTTTTTTATTGTTTTGCACTCTTGCCAGCACCTGATATTGTCTGATTTTTCCTTTTTGTCACTTTGAATACTATTAAACAGTATCCCTATCATTGTTTTAATCTGCATTTACCTAGGAATTGATTCTTATGGGTTATTTGTGTTTCTTCTGAGAAATGTCAGTTCCAGCTTTCTGCCTCATTCTTTCGTTTAAAAAAGAGCCATTAGAAACACTATTCTATGCCAAGTACTATCGTAGCCTGAGGAATACAAAGATGAATATAACATTGACCTTGCTCTCTGCCAAGGACCTGTTACCGTATCTATAGTTTTATTTATTTCAGGAATCATAGTAATTATTGAGAAAGACAAAGTTTGGGCACCTTTCATGATTGTCACTTGGCAACACAAAAGGCATAGAAGTTATAAACTCTGACCTCAGGAAATATATAAGCACATCTTCTGCAAAACAATAGCAAGTTATGTGAATACATATACTATATACTACATACATTATGGAAATTCAGAAAAAAATGCTAATTTATTAAGTAGGTACCTGGTTTAAATTTAAATTGCAGAAGGATTACAGGTTTAAGACCAGCCTCAGTATCTTATCAAGTCTCTCAGCAATCTAGTGAGACCCTGTTTCACAACAAAAAAATAAAAAGAGCTATTTTATTTTACTCAGAGGTAAATTGCCTCTGAGTTTAATCCCCTGTACCACACAACAAATAAACACATAATAAATAAACAAAAAGTGCTTTCCTTTAATGTAACTAATGTAAAAAATATTTTTCTATGGCCTATTCATTAAAATAGAAAAATAAAAAATATTTTAATTTTTAAAATACTTTAATACTTTATCCTAAGTCAATAAAATAATAACGAACACAGAAATCAACACAGGTATAAAATAATACTTTAAATACATAAAATGATGGTAAAGAAATGAAAACACGTTTACATAGCAACATACCTTTATTGTGGATAAAGCACTTAATTTAGTGTTCAGCATCTAAAACAGCTTAATTATTATTAAGTATCAGACATTCAGAATGACTCAGTTGAACTCTCTTTTCACTTGCTCTTCTCTCAGCAGAAACACCGAGCTGTCGTTCACATAATAAAAGTATTATGAGGGGCTCCACCTGTACATGATTGTTTTCTAGATAAGTCTCGCCAGACCATTTCTTGGCTGAATTGATTATTTCATTCATTCAACACCAACCACGTGTTGAGCCTTGTACTAGATGCAAGTGAAAACCCTCCCCTCCAACACCCCTGGTACTCTCGGGAAATTCTTGTAATTTTTAATATGCCTCATTTAGTAGTCCCATCCTGAGTGAATGAAAAATTCGTATTTCAAATAAAATAACTGAATAAGACCGGGGAATAATTTTGGCACACACAAAATTCTTTCGTGCACATAAAGTAATCCTATTTTTTTATATTTTAAAAGAATCTCTTCATATTTGAAGTATTTCTGCAAACAGTTCTTCAATATCCCCCCCCCATTCTTCATAAGCATAGGATTGAGCACAAAAGTCTGGCTCTAAAAAGCAGCAACTCTGAGCTATGTGTAGATGAGAGGATGCATTACTATGTGTGAAGGGCAATGCCATTTAGAAACAGAGAAATTCTTTGACTAAATATAAGAATAGGATAGTAAAATGCAGTAAGAAATATATTAATCAAAACCTAAAAACAAAACAGAACGCTTCATTAAAAACTAAACAAGGAGTTGCACACTAGTAATGACTGCACAGCACCTCCGTTCTCTTTCTTATTTTGACTCCTTGACCTTGGCTTTCTGGACTCGCCTCCTTCGGGCTCCCCTCTTTTGTCCTCCTCCAGCCACAGTCAAGCTGGCAGTGCTCCGCTCTCCTTTCCGTAGCAGTCTCTTGGCAATTGTTGCTATTCTTCAGGCTGCAGTTTTCACCTCCAACTGAGTTGCCTCCAGATTGATGGTCATTCGTCAAAACGATCAACCTACGCACGGAACAGCTTCACTGCATGACCGTCCTCAGCCCAAGTCAAAGTGCAGCATGGCTTTCTGCTTTGCCTCCTTCCCACACAGCACCTTTTGGAAATTAATAGACCATGATCAAAACCTTAATCATGCTGGGCGTGGTGGCGCACGCTTGTAATCCCCGCGCTTGGGAGGCTGAGACAGGAGGATCACACAGGTTCGAAGTCAGCCTCAGCTACTTAGTGAGGCTTTCATTCAGCAACCTAGTGAGACCCTGTTTCCAAATAAAATATAAAAAAGGTCTGGGAGTATAGCTCGGAGGTAGAAAGCCTCTGGGTTCCACCCCCAGTACCACAAAAAAAAAAAAACCTTAATCATTTTCCCCTTTGATTTCAACTGTAATAGAAACTGTCTTCTTCATTTTCATATGCCTGTGCCCATGTCAGAGACTGGATAGTGTCAGAATTCCATAAAAGTTTGCTAAATTGATGACTGGATGAATAAAACTAACTCTGTGAAGTGTGCATACACACTAGCATCTCCATCGGACAGATAAGAGCCACAGGCTCACAGAAATTGGATCACTTAGCCTAGATATCCCAGCTAATACTGGTCCAGTCAGAGTGAACTCACTAGACTCTGGCTTCTCAGTAAGAATTTTTTCTTTGCATTCATATAACTTTTTCTTCTCTATATTTGCTCTTCTTCAACATCCACTTCCTAGATAAGTTTGTCGTCTCCTTCTTACATTAGTCCAGACCCTTGGTTCCTTGAGTCATGTATCCAGCAATGACCTTCTCCATGGTCCTTTTTACCCTCATCAGCCATTGTCTCAGCATCAAGCTTTGCTTTATCACCTTCATCTTCTCCTCTTTACTATTCTCTTCAACACTCTCCCCTATTTGAATCGCTCTTATCCTTTACTAACTCTAGATACTTTCTTTGCTTGTTTTTCTGCTTCTCACTATTCTCCACCATTGTAATATTTTGGGTTTATTCATTGGTCTTTCATTTCATTCTGTCCCTTCATAGATTCTCCTTTCAAGAGCCAGAATCTTCTCAAACTTCTTAGCTATTGGCTCCAAAATCTATAACTTCAACCTCAGTTTAGCACCAAAGATTGATCCTGTATCCCTAGTCACCACTTGGCTATACTGACTCTGTACAGAATCAAACTGAGTTTACCTTCTCTTTCCATTCTATTATTATTATTATTATTATTATTAATTATTATTTGCGGGTCTGGAGATGGAACCCAGAGGCATTTGACCTTTGAGCTATCACCCCTGCCCTATTTTTTATTTCTTATTTTGAAACAGGGTCTCACTAAAGTATGAAGGGCCTCACTAAGAAGCTGAGGCTGTCCACAAACCGCAATCCTCTGGTCTCAGCCTCCCGATTGCTGGGATTACAAGTGTGCACCACCACGCCCGGCTTCCATTCTATTTTCCATCTCAATCTTCCTATTACTTTTATGCCACCTTAACTATATAATAACATGCAAACCTCAAATCAGGGAGTCATTAATGATTTTTTCCTGTCCTTGATCATTTGGGTCCTAATAGACACCAACTTCTCTTACATCCCCTTTGTAACTCTTCAGCTTCTCTTAAAGTCCTCCATAATCTGGCCACATCTACCTGCCTGACCTCATCCTGCACTGTTTCCCAGCACATGTCCCTTGCTGTATCCACCTGGTGTAGCCGTCTTTATTGCAGGTACCAGGCCTTGTCATTGTAATGGCTGATTTTAGGTATCAACTTGATTGGGTTACAGATTACCAGGAGCACTGGCAAAGCATCATTCCTGGGTGTGGCAGCTGTCAAGGGATCTCCAGTAAGGAGGCAAATCTCTCTCTCTCTCTCTCTCTCTCTCTCTCTCTCTCTCTCTCTCTCTCTCTCTCTCTCTCTCGCCTGTCTTCTCTCTTTTTTAGAGGCAAGACACTCTTTCCTCCTGCCCTTGGACATCAGAACTCTTAGGACTCTAAGACTTACAACAGTGCCCCCGCCACCAGAGGCTCAGTCTTCAGTCTCAGCCTGAGAATCACCCACGGGCTTCCTTGTTTCTGGGACTTTCAGAGAAGGATAGAATCACACTACTGGCATCCAGAGTTCCCACCTTATTAACAACCTGGTGCAAAACTTCTTAGTCTCTATGATCACATGAGCCAAATCCCTTTTCATCTATCCTATCTATCTCTATCTATCTCTATTTACCTATCTATCTATCTACGATTGGTTCTACCACTCTGGAGAACCCTAATATAGTCTCCCTGCATCTCCTTAAATGAAATGTTCTATCGTCTTCTCTGCCATTCCAGTACTACTAGCCTTTATCTTCAGCTGAGAATCAGTTTTCAAGTTCTATTTTCATCTAGAAAATATTCTAGATGACTTTCTATTTTCTTCCTTTCTTTACCACATACTGTACATATTTGAAGTACATGACACACAGCAAATAATCAATGGACAGTACCTATTATTTTTGTTAATGGCAATAATAATAGTATGTATATTTCTGCCTTAATCTCCCAGTGAAGTGAAAATTCCTAAAGCACTAAGATCACATTTTTTTCCCCTGAACCCCAAGGCACCTATGGCAATGTATGTCCTGGACCATTTATAGGTACTCAGCATTCTCCTCTTTCAAATCAGTCTCAGCACAGCTAAAAGGAAAGCAAAACAAAATGATTTCAGTTAAAATCAAGCTCTCGGTTTGTTTCTATGCTATTGTGCAATTTCAAATTTTAAAAATAAAATGGAGAACAGTGTGATAGTGTGTGCCTGTATTCTCAGTATTTGGGAAGCTGAGACAGGAGTATCATATGTTCCAAACCAGCCTCAGCAATTTATTTAGTAAGGCGTTCAGCAACTTCATGAGACCCTGTTTCCAAATAAAAAATAAAATAGGGATGGGGTGTAGCTCACAGGTAGAATGCCCCTGTGTTCAATCCCCAATAACACACACACACACACACACACACACACACACACACACACACACTTAGGATTTTTTAAAAAGTTAAGCAAGGTGTGATGGTACACACTTGTAATCCCAGTACTTAGGAGGTAGAGGAAGAAGAATTGCAGGTTCTAGGCTAACAGAGCAACTTTCTTGACTTAATGAAACCTTGTTTCAAAATAAAAATAAGATAGAGCTGAGGGTGTAGCTCAGGGCTAGAATTCCCCTGGAGGTTCAATCTCTAGTATCACAAAAAATAAATAAATAGAAAAGTTAAAGTATATATAGCACCATGTTCTTCACTTTGATTACATTTCCATTATTGGGGGGGGGGTTCCAGAGTTCCTCTTTATGCTGAAGATAAGAATTCCCAATCATACTTAGATGCTTTTGGGGTCTGGGGAAGCTATTTAATTTACATGCTGATAATTGACACCCAATATGTAAGAAATTTACCATATTTGTGTACATTTCTTAGAAAAAAGGTAAAACCCAGAAAAAATAATAAATTGATTATTAAGAGAAAATATAAGAAAACAGCTACTTAACAACCAACCACCTGTCTTAAAATAGTCTTCTTGGATCTATAGAAAGAATTGAGTAGGAAAAGTTCCACTTTAAACAAATAATACATAATCTGAATATATTTAAAGAATAGAAATTGACGCAGAAGAAGAATAATTCCTTCTATTAGCCAAACATACTCAAGATTAAATAAAAGCTTTTAAAAGTCACTGCACACCCATACAAATTATTTTCAAAAGCTAAAAACTGTAGTTTTGGAAGTGATTGAACAAATTTCTGGTCCATATTTTTAAATATTTTAGAATCATAGAGTGTTAAATTAATTATCAATAATGTCTGTAGATTCAGCATGTTTAAATTTTTGTGTAAAATATATACATAAATATACATATACATATATACATATACATATTTTTGGAGGTTATAAAATTGCCTTTAATTCTTTCTATTACAGCATACTACTGCCTGAACTGAACTGGTACACAGCACCCCAGGACTGGCTCACTATGACGACTGAAGCTGGCGGGCCCCCCACTCCCCACCCAGACACTGAGGTGAGTACAAACCCTGGAGTTCAAATCCCCATATCTGCTGGTCTTCACCAGCTTTGGAATTCTGGAACCGGCAATGTAGATTTTGTGTACTCCCAAGTATATCAGACCCTGGTCTGTCTCTGTACTAACTTCCCCCTACTCGTTCCCCTCGCCTGCACTCAGTACTGCAGTTCTGGGCTTGGTAAGGTATTAAGAAACGCTCTGCATTTGAACGGCCTAAATAAGCCCATCGCCCAGGTTAGAATCCTGTGTTCTGTTCTGTACTTTCCCGTAGACATCCCGGAAACTGTGACCCACACTAAGAAGATTCGCTCTGTCCAGAAGAAATGAGTTTTATTTTCGAAGACAACAGCAGCAAATATCTAGTAGATAAAAATGGCTTACTATAAAGGAAGAAAAGAAATGTTCCCTGACCGGGAATCGAACCCGGGCCGCGGCGCTGCGCCGAATCCTAACCACTAGACCACCAGGGAGCTTGCGAGTTCCTTTTCTTTCATTGTATTTGCTGCTTTACAAAGTTGCATGCATTTCTGACCACTAGGAGGCGGATTGTAGACCTAAAATACTATCTATTTTATGATTGCTCTGTTTCCCAGCTCCAAAATCAGAGGCAAAATTTTGAGCCTTCCCGGAGCTCCTAAAGAAAGCACTTGGACACACAAATCTAATGTTCTTCTGCTTGCTGTGCTGGAAAAGACATCCCGATGTTCTAATTACTAATATACCTAATCTCTACACCTAGACAAGTGTTAAGGTACTTTCCAGATTCTGTAATTTGCTCTATTATTCTCTTACCTGTTTTAGGCATTTTAGATCTAATCTCTGTCACCCTCTGTATCTCTGTCCTATCTTCTCTATCATGAGGATTTTAAATATCAAATCTAAGAATAGATGAGACACCGCACTGGGACAAAGCAGAGATAAAGTACTTGGATGATGAAGGGCCATTAGAGTCTTTAAGACACAAAATACATAGAATATTATATATACCATAAAAGATATTATATAAGTAATTATGTGGCATATAGCACATTAGAATCACCAGAGTTATTTATAAATATACTTACATAACATACTTATTAATATTACTATAATTACCTAAAATATGAGTTACTATATATCACATTATAATTACTTGTAAAGTATTAATCGAGTGATACATATATTGGTTCATTACTTAACTGGTATATCCAGGCTAATGAAGCTGACAGCTGTGGGTGACTAGTCTAGAACCAGGGCATCTGCACAGGGATCCCAGTAAACCCTTCAAACACACTTTGTTACCCCCCCCCCTTATCTAAACGATTATTACCAGGGCAATTGCTTCACTTCTCTTCACAAAAACTAAGAAAGCTGGAGGTGTCGATCAGAGGTAGAATGCCCCTGGGATCAGTTCCCAGTACTACCACTATTGTATACTAGACACGACAGGAAAAGGATTAGGTAATTACCCAAAGGAGTTCAAGAAATCTTACAGCGCACCCTCGATTCTGAAACTGTGAAATAGGAGCAGAAGACAATAAGCTATAACTCAGGTTTGAAAATGCCAGCAGTTAGAGTTGAGGAAATATAACTCAAGAGACCCTGCTGGGCTGCAAGATGCAAGGAGGCTTCAGGCAGACACATAAATTTGTAATGAACTTGTTCACAACAACATCCAGCGCCACATCCATCACCACAAAACTAGGTGAGCAGTGCTTCTTGTTTTCTGCAACTCATAAATGGGGTTGAAACCACTGACATGATTTATCTAAAATCATTTAGTAATTATTTTTCAAAGAACACTGCAAGGAGTTATTAAGTTTAATAAGTAGAGGTAAGAATAAAATATCTTTAGAAGAAAATTTCTAAACTTTATCTTAGATGAGACATATTCTTTTTCCATAACAAGAAAAATTTAGGAGATTAAGATCAGCAGGTGGAGCTCTTACCTCTGAGTTGAGTGGTAATCAACCCTAAGCATTAGACCATCTGGTTTTGAACAGAAAGATAAAGCATACCCTTTATATTTTTGGGGGGGTATAAAATTTACTAGGTTTAGTCACAATATTGTACACAAGTTACAAAAGGGTACAGTGAAAACCATCCTCTCACTCCTCCCCCAACCATGCATTTCTTCTTTCCATAGTAATCTGTGCCAGGGTTTCTTCTGTATTTTCCCAGAAATAGTCAATTCATCTACTTAGCCCCCCCCCCCACTTTCTATTTTAAAATATATAAAACCCATGAAAAACCACAAGTATAAGACAGTAAAGAAACATCCCCTTCATATAGACTAATGGTATCTAAGGTAGTAAAACAAGTGGCTATTGTGCATTGAAATATGGCTAGTAAACTGGGTGTGGGCCTTTATCCCAGTATTTGTGAGTCTGAGACAGGAGGATGTTCAAGGTCAGCCTCAGCAATGTAGCAACTCTCAGCAACCTAGGGAGATTTCATTTCAAAACAAAAAATTAAAAAGGACTGGGGGTGTAGCTCAGAGTTAGAATGTGCTTGGGTTTAATTCCCAGTACCACCACCATCACACACACACACACACACAAAACTGTGCTTAGTACCAATTTAGGTGTACCTTAAATGTTGCATACACATTGGATTTTTTTAAGCCTTACTATGAAAAAGAGAAAATTATCTCAACACATACTTTTAGCATTGATCACATTTTAAGATAATAATAATTAGATTTATTGGGTTTCATAACATATTCAATGTAATTTCACTTTCTTTTTTAACTATTTGAGTATACATGTAGCTTGCATTTTGTTTTTATGTTACAATACTGGTCAAGATTTACAACTGTTAGGAATTGCCATATTTCCTTTCTCTCAATCACTATTTTTTTTTTTTTTTCTTTTTGTAGTACTGGGGATGGAACCCAGGGGCATTCCGAGCGACAGCCCCAGTCCTATTTTTTATTCTTTATTTTGAAACAGGGTTTCACTGAGTTGCAAAGGACCTCACTAAGTAGCTGAGGCTGGCTTCGAACCTGTGCAATCCTCCTGTCTCGGCTCCCAAATGCTGGGATTACAAGTGTGCGCCAACACACCCAGCCTCAATGACTATATTTTCATGAGGCATTTGTGGTTAGTTGCAGACATCATGCTTTATGTCTACAAGCTTTCCACACATCTCATAAGAACAAGTAATATAATTACCACACTCAGGAAATTTAAGTTTACTACAATATTATTTATTACATAGTAAGTATGTTTTCTAATTTTCCTAATTACATTTTAATCATTTTTTCTTTTTATCTAGGATCCAATTCATGATTATACATTTCACTTAGTTGTTACAACTCTATAGTTTCCTTTCTTTAATCTGAAACTGTTTTCCCCGATCTTTTGTTCACAGCTTTGTCCTTTTTAAATAGTGGAGGATGGGTGGGCATGGTGGCGCACGCTTGTAATCCCCGTGCTTGGGAGGCAGAGACAGGAGGATCACACAGGTTCGAAGCCAGCCGCGCTTAGGAGACCCTGTTTCCAAATAAATATGTAAAAAATAGGTCTGGGAGTGTATCCCGGAGGTAGAAGGGCTTCCAGGAACCCCAGTACCACTAATAATAATAATAATAATAATAATAATAATAATAATAATAAATAGTGGAGGATGGTTATTTCAGAAAGTCTCTCAACTTAGTTAAATACTCATTTTTCCAGGAAAACTATCACAAGTGATATATCTTTTTTTAGTTCATTATACCAAAATATACATTTAGTGTAGCTCATTATCTATAATAATGTGCAGGCAGAATAATGGCCTCCCACAGATGTGCCCAGAACATGTCACCTTCCATGGCAAAAGGAACATTGGAGGTGTTTTTAAGAAACTTAAGATACAGCAAAATACCCTGGATAATCTGGGTGGGCCTCAAATCATCACAAGGGCCCTTATTAGTGAAAGGGAGGCAGAAAAGTCAGTGTCTGGGGAATGGGGTGTGCAAAAAAAGACTCAACTAGCCATTGCCAGCTTTGAACATCGAAGAAGGGGACCACGCAGGTGATTTTGAGATTCTGGGAAAGACAGAACTTGTCTTCTAGAGTCTCCTGAAAGAAGGCAGTTCTGCCAACATCCTGATCTTAGCCTGGTGCTGAACCCCTGAACCACAGAACTGTAAGATATTAAATTTGTGTCATTTTAAGATACTAGTTTTGTGGTAGTTTTTATAGCAATGATAGAAAACTAAAATGACAAGTTTTGCCATTTGCTTAAGGTATTTGTTATATTTCTCCATCAAAAAGGTCCTTTTTATACTTGTAATTAACAATTATTGAGAAAAGTAACTATCACTGGAAGCAACATTTTAAGACTGTGTTATGGTTCTGGTTTTAGCTTCCACTGACAAATATGGCCTGAATCAAGTATTACTATTTTGTGTTTGCAAAATAGTGATATTTTTTATTTGTTAAATGGGTATAATTCGATTGCATATTCTTTAAAGATATTACAAAAACATACTTTGATATGTTTACAGAATATTTTGACAGTTGTACCATGGGACAGAATATTGCTATAATTAACTTTATGGGCATATTCTGCATGATTTTATTGACATTTACCACTTGTAAAATTAGATACTTTACAGGGATCATTCTGTTTTACAAAGAAATGAGAAAATGTACTCTGGGTTTTAAAATAAGCAAAGTGACTTGTACTGGGTCTCTTCCTTTACTATAAGCTTCATACATTTACCATTCATCCACTTCTCAAAAAATTAATAAAAGGAGTAAAGGAACACAAAAACAAAGGAAAATTAAAATAATAGCATTAGGCTTTCAGAAGAAAAGCAGGCACTATGGGAAAGTTCTTTAACAATTACTCTTGTAAACTGATGTCAATAAAGAACTCCAGTGTCAACAAGAAGAGACCATGGGGCTCTCCTTTATAATAGAGGACCTGAGCCTTAGCTCATTAATAGATCAAAATGGACAGGATTCAAGGAGATTCAAAATGGTGATATTTTAAATATTATAGTTCTTCTGTAAAGAAGAACTTTCTTTTCTCCTTCTTCTTATTATTTAATTTTAATGTGTCAGCTTAGACTCATATACTCTTTTTCTGTTTTATGAGTTCTTATTCAAGGCACTACAGTCTATTGCTCTCATTCTTCCTTTAATACTTAAATTGTCCCAGGGGAGACAATTTGTCTCAGAGGAGAGCCCCTCCAAGCTGGCTCCTGTGCTCTTTTGGCACCACCCTACAAGTTTCTGAGCACTTTTTACTTGCTGGTACATCATGATTCAGGCACACTCTGTACTTTATAAAATAATTTAGGGGTAATTAACATAGTCATGCATATATCCTTTACAAATGTTTGTATTCACTTGTAAACAAGTAATACATACTCTATCAATTTTTCTCTAACCTTTTTAATCAATATTTTCTGGGAGATATCCATCTATTTTCTCATTATTAGATGTTTTGTTGCATAGATATTGAAACAGTTCCATATTATTGGACACATAGATTATTTCCAATCTTTTGCCACTATCAGAATACAAAATATAACTGTGGATCAACATAACTGAGCCCTTTATTTTTATTATCTTTTCCACAAGTAGTTTACCTTTTAGAGTGCCAATTCTGATTTGAAAATATTTATATGCATATTAGAAGAAATATGGCATCCAGTTTGAATTCAGCTATAGTATGATTTATTGACAATTTTATATTTCAATTTTATTATAATATGACTCAGCTATTCTTTTGTTCATTAATTCATTCAACAAAAAATTACTGAATCTAATATATTCCAAGTACTGTGTAAGGCACCCAGGACTGTGTAGGGTACCCAGGATACCAAAAAAACAAGGTCCTTGATTTTTTTTTTTTTTTTTTTTGTGTGTGTGTGGTACTGGGGTTCCTGGAAACCCTTCTACCTTCGGGCTATACTCCCAGACCTATTTTATATTTTTTATTTGGAAACACAGTCTCTTAAGCCAGAGAGGCTGGCTTCGAATCTGTGCGATCCTCCTGTCTCCGCCTCCCAAGCGCGGGGATTACAAGCATGTGTCACCACGCCCGGCTAAGGTCCTTGATTTTAAAGATTAATTTGATGATGCTCAAGTAACAAAGTAATTCTAATATAATAAAAGTAATCACTTATACTATTTATTTATTTATTTATTTATTTATTTATTTATTTATTTATTTTGGTGGTACTGGGGTTCCTGGAAGCCCTTCTACCTCCGGGCTACACTCCCAGACCTATTTTTACATTTTTATTTGGAAACAGGGTGTCCTAAGCCAGCACGCGCGGCTGGCTTCGAACCTGCGCCATCCTCCTGTCTCTGCCTCCCAAGCGCGGGGATTACAATCGTGTGCCACCACGCCCGGCCATCACTTATACTTTAATAAGCTTATTTAGTAGATTGAAAATCTTTCATCCTGAATACACATTACCAGGAATATGAAATGATACAGCCACCATGACAAAGAGTTTAGCAGTTTCTCATAAACCTAAACATTCATCTACCATATGATGAATACAGTACAGAAAATGTGCATTTGGGCTCTTATCCAAGAGAGACGAAAACTCAGGTTCATATAAAATCTACACATGAATGTTTACAGCAGTAGCTTTATTCATAATAGCTCCTAACCTTGAAACAACTTACCCTTCAATGGTAAATTCAGTGAGACCCTGTTTCAAAATAAAGAACAAAAATTAGGGCAGGGGGTGTGGCTAAGAAGTCAAATGCCCCTGGGTTCCATCCCCAGTACTGCCAAAAAAAAAAAAAAAGAAAAGAAAAGAAAAGAAAAGTCAGTCTAAAAGGCTTTGCCCTGTGTTATTCCATCTCTATAGTATTCTTAAGACCACAGAGATGGACATAGATGAATGTGGTAAGAAGGCTCCAGGCAACTGTAAAAGAGTGTCTCAGGGGAGCCTCAGCAGCAAAAGAGCAGTATGTTTATTATTGGGATGGTGGTACAAGCTTTGATACATATGGGTGGCTGAGACAGGAGGTTGACAGGTTCAACTTAGCAAGGCCCTGGCTACTTAGTGAGACCCTCTTTCTAAATAAAAAATAAAATAGGGCTGAAGGTGCAGCTCAGAGGTAGAATGCCTCTGGTTCAATCCCCAGTACCACACACACACACACACACACACACACACACACACACACACACACGATTATATGTAAAACTGCTGAAATAGGAGTAAGCTCTCAGGATTGTACTGAGGTTAGATTTTTTGGTTTTGATATGCAAGATATTGCCAAGGGGTGAGTTTGGAACTTGGCATATATTTTCTGTGAATTTAGAATTATTTCCTTTGAAAAGCTCCCTTTTTAGAGTATTCACCATAAAAAATGTTCAGTCAATAAATCCATACAACCACTTATGTCACATTGAGTTTAGAGATTTTAGAATTATAAATTGTTTCTTAGCACTGATGTGTCAGTACCAGCCTATATGGATGCTTTTGAGAGCATTTTTTTTAAAAAGCCATAATTTTCATATCTGTATGTGGTGGTGCATATGCCTGTAATCTCACAACTTGGGAGGCTGAGACAGGAGGATCACAGGTTTGAGGACACCCTCAGCAACCTAGCAAGACCTTTTTTCTAAACAAAAAATAAATAGGGCTGGGTGTATTCAAAGGTAGAAGGCCCCTGGGTTCAATCCCCCCAAAAAGTGTATAATTATCAAACTATAGAATAGACTACGTTTAGTAGACAAAACACAAAAGAGAACTACTCCAAAACGGATATCTTTAAAATGATCTGTGAATAAGAAAAAAGGGAAAATTTATCAGGCTTACCCAAAATAATAGGCCATAAGTTTAATGTCCCAAAAGGCACTCGGACAGCAATCCTTTTCTATTTGTGTCAGTATTCTTTCTCAATATACTCTGGCAGATTCTTTTCAAATGACAAGATGATTTCCATCTCCTCTTCAGATTTAAAACAAGCCAAGGGAAGCACTAAACCTAGGTTCAGCCACCAAAGGATCCTTTTCTATTCTTCTCAAAACTCAGGATGGACCAGTGACCCCAGTTGTGAAAAAGAGCTGTTGCCTTCAACACTATGAAGTCATGAACTTTTTTCTACCTGTTCAGATGCAGGGTGGCTACACGCATGCATACCTCCACAGATGTCATCGGTATGTGTGGCCTGTGTCTCAACCAGCTTATGGCAGGGGTGTGAAAAGAAGTGTTTATCTCTGTACCTGGACCTATCATAAGGATGATCATAAGGATGATAGGTCCAGCCACTGAGGAGTGAACTTCTTTAAAGATCCAGAGCTCTTTGTCCATTGCACACACCTCCACTCAAACACCTTTGCACAAATACCTTCCATGGCAGTTCTGATACTTCCAGGGCATACATTCTCATTACTTATCCAGGGAGCCTTTTGTTTTGGCAAAGTGTTAGAGCAGATTCTTGCCAATATTCTTGGAATTCCAGTTCCATGAGAGGTTATCAGTGTAAAAACAGAAACACTAGCCATACTTCTTCAATACAGAATTATCTTTAGGTAGATAGGTAAGAAAAATACTGTTTGCACAGTTGTCATTGTTTCTTAAGCCCTGAGTGGGTCCCCCACCCCGCCGAAAAAAAAATCACTTGAAGAACCATCTGCTCCCAACTGTGCAAATAAAGTGCCAGTGTGAATGAAGTGGCCTTCTTTTCTTCTTTAAGGGTTGAAGAGATATCTGCTTTTTTATACCCCCCAAGTTCCATTGTACAAGAGTTATTTGTCACAGAAAAAGATGATAATTTGACCTAAATTGTCTTACAATGGGTTCTACCCTTTATCAGAGAAAGTATAGTCAGTTTCTATATTTAAAAAACAATGCATCACTACATTTCTTCATTAGCTGAACATTAATCAAATACCTTCCATTAGCCAGGCACATGCACTAGAGATACAAATATAAAAAAGAAAACCTTTGCTATAATAGCATTTATTGTTATAGTAATAGCTAACTTCTATTGATATCACACTCTAGACTTTAGTCAAAGCACCATTCATGGGTTATCTTGTTTAATCCCTATATCTACCTTATGAAGTTTGTACTGTTATCATCTCCCCTTCAAGGATAAAGCAACTGAACTTAAGTAATTTACCCAAGGTCAGAAGGTCAGCAGGTGGTGGAGCTCAAGTCTGAAGCCAGGATTTGAACTCTTAAAGATTACCACGATCTTAAAAGGTACCTTCCCTCCCTCCCTTCCTTCCTTCCTTCCTTCCTTCCTTCCTTCCTTCCTTCTTCTTTCTTTCTGTGGTGGTACTAGGGACTGAACTCAGGGGCGCTCTATCACAGAGCTACATCCCCAGCCCCCTCCTTTTTTGTGTGGCAATGGAGATGGAACCCAGGGGATCTACTTCTAAACTATACTCCCAGACTAATTTTATTCTTTTATTTTGAAACAGGCTCTTACTAAGTTGTAGAGGTAGCCCTTTATTTAACCTGTGATCCTTCTGTCTCTGCCTTCCTAGTACCAGAATTACAATTTTGTGCCACTTGCCTGGCTCCCAGCCCTTTTAATTTTAAGGTAAGGTCTCATTAAATTGCCTAAGTTGGTCTCAAATTTGTGATTCTTTTGCCTCAGCCTCCTAAGTAGCTGGGATTGTAGACATGTTCCAAGGTGTCAGGTGAAGGAGTACATTTTCTAATGAGGTTTAATCTGAGGTATACTAAAATTTTCCAAGTTATTTTATGTACCAATTAAAATATGATCTTCTATTGTAAAAGTGTTTTCTGTAATAATGGAAAAGTTACATTTTGCATTGCCTAAAATGGTGTCCACAAACTTTGTGTGGCTCTTTAGAACTTGACATGTGGCCAGTGGACTGAAGAACCAACACTTATTTATCTATTTATTTATTTATTTTTGGTATTGGGGATGGAACCAGAGGCATTCTAACTCCAAGCTACACCCCCTGCCCCGGTGCTATTTTTATTCTTTATTTGAAACAGGGTCACACTAAGTTGTACACTAAATAGCTGGGGCTGATCATGAATCATGATCCTCCTGTCTCAGCCTCCCGAATGCTGGGATTATAAGCATGCACCACCATGCCCAGCTAGAATCACAATTTAAATTGTTTTTAATTTAAATGGTCCCATGTGGCTAGTGTGTAAAATATTGAATAATACAAATCTAGAGGATATAGAAATGATTTTATTTCTTCTGATTTCTCTGTAAGGAAAGGGCTTAGATAAGTCAGTACATGCTCAGTTAATGAATACAAATGAATGAAGAATCCTTAATGAGGAAGTTTCCTCCCAAGGTGAGTAGGCAAAGTCTTTTATATCAGAACTTTCACTATAATAGGATGTTATAATTAGCGTGTGTTACAGCATGTAATCCTGAGGGAGTTCATGAGATGGTGACATTATTTGCAGTGTTTTTTACAGTCTAACAAACATTTTATAAGTGATGGTCACTACTTTCAGAATAAAAAACTATTTTAATATTTTTGTCTAGTTAAAAAAATAGATGCTTAATTTGTTTCTTGACAAAACCTGAGGTCCATAGAAACAAGAGGGTGCTCTTGGAGGTGAAAGGATGAGAAACAAGGAAGAACTGCAACCAAATGGGCATTTCCTGCAGAAACTATATTCAAAAGTTATAAATTTTGTTAGAGTAAGCAGCTGCCGACTCTTCTCCCAAGTGACTTCATCCTGTTACATATACATAGCTTTGTACATATCCATCCTTCTGACCCAATAAATCTGAATTGGGAAAAGAGATCATGAATACTAATAAGTCCCCTTTGAAAAACAGAGATTTAGGTCAAGCAGAGATTCACAGGAAGCAGCCTAGTCACAGGCCTGGGTTTCCTGGCCCAGCTCAGAACACACCCAACCTCCCATTTGCTTGAAAGAACTCAGCTCAAGAAATATAAACTATTTTATCACAATGTAGACTTGACAGGCAATTTGATGGGCCTTTTTTTTTCCTTTTTCCTGATTTTTTGTTTTACTAAGCTTAGATTTCACAATCATAAAAGCACTCATTAGCCGGGTGTGGTGGCCCATGCCTGTAATTCCAGTACTTGTGAGACTGAGAGAGGAGGATCAGAGGTTCAAGCACATCCTCAACAGGTAGTGAGACTTACATCAAACTAGCAAGACCGTGTTCCAAATATAAAAATAAAATAGGGCTGGGGATGTAGCTCAGAGGTAGAATGCCTCTGGGCTAAATCCCCAATAAGCAGCTCTCCTTCTCTAGAAATCTCATACCATGTTTTTTTTTTTTTTTCCTTCTGTACTATGAAACCAGCTCTTTATATTTTAGAAGCCTAATTTTCTCTTGCTAAAGGCTAAATGATTTATTATTATTATTATTATTATTATTATTATTATTATTATTTGCAGGTTTGGGGATGGAGCCCAAGGGCATTCGACCTCTGAGCTACACCCCCTGCCCTATTTTTTATTCTTTTATTTTGAAACCAGGTCTCACTGAGTTGCAGAGGGCCTCACTAAGTATCTGAGGCTGTCCACTTACCGAGATCCTCTGGTCTCAGTCTGGAATGCTGGGATTACAAGCGTGCGCCACCAGGCCCAGCTAATGATTTACTTAAAAAAAAAAAAAAAAAAAAAAAACTACGAGACCTCTTTCTTCTTTACAAATATGATACAAACCTGATCGCCAAATTTATACATGCTCAGTGCAGAAGTGAGGGATGATTCCATGTTTGCAAGACAGAGTAACATCACCACCTGCCACTAAAATCCCAAAGCCACTTCTCTGAAATGCTTTAAGCTGCCTAAGCAGTATCCACAACCCGGACACAGGAGGTTCCATCCCACTTGAGTGCGGATGACCTCTGACACAGCAATGCTATCAAGCGGCTGCGGGATCTTCCTTGAGATTTGTCTGCGTAAGGGTGAATCTCAGGCCAGATCCTCCCAGTCCTCTTGCAGCGCTAGTCATGGGACTGTGGAGGGAACAGCATCGGATGCAGACGGGAAGCTCGCGGGCACTGGCCCACGGTTGATGCAGACCTTCCCACCAAGGTTCTTTTGGGTCTCTGCCAAAAGCTGGCTGGACGGCCCAATTGCAACATTCCTATTGCTCTAATGATTGCAATTTGGCAGCATCCAGGATGCTGTACCGCAGGCCGGGAGGGGGAGGAGATGGTGGGCCCCTTCCTAAGCGTAGCGCCGGAAAAGACTGAAGGATGAATTTATTGTGGCTGGCTGTCCCCGAGCTGCAAGTCAAGAGGCTCTAGGGCTCCGGGAGCCGCTCTAACTCTAGCTCGCTCTCGAAGCCTGACTTCCCGCGAAGAGTGGGGCTCAAGGCTGGCCAGCCATAGAGGATGCGGCCGGGGGCGAGGTAAGCAGACCCCGGGAGACCGCAGTCCTGCACCGCGAGGCTGGACGGCAGCGTCACAAAGGCCGAGGCCTGCGGAGGCCGCGCGCGCAGCTCTCCGGGGCGGAGCCGCGGGGCCGGGCTCGGGCTGCGGCAGCCGGGGGTGGCCGAGCTGCCCAGCTCCAGCTCCAGCTCCAGCTCCAGCTCGGAGGTCGCGGGGCCAGAGATGCAGCGGCCCCAGCTGCAGCCCGAGCCGCCCAGCCCCGCGGCCGCCGAGCTCGGGGGCCCGCGCCGCAGCCGAGGGGCGCCGATCGCGCGGCGGGCCGGGCGGAGCTAGAGGCGGGCGTCTGCACCGCGTCGCGCCGCCGCCGCTCCCGCCTCCGGCCGCCCCGAGCCTCCGCCGCCGCCCGGACCGTGGGCGCAGCTGCGGGCGAGGCTCGAGCGGCCCCCGCCAGCTCCGGACGCCGAGCTCCTTCCTCCTCGCTCGCTCCTCCCCGGCGCTGGGTCCTCCCCCGACCCTCCTCCCACCCAACCCAAAGGATGCGCTCCCGGGCGCCCAGCAGCAGAGGCCGCCGCTCCCAGCAATGCGCGCGCCCCAGCCCCTCCGCCCGGACCCGAGCAGCCGGCGCCCCTGCCCCGTAGGTAGGTGGGTGCGGCGGGCCCAGCCCTGGCAGCTGATGCTGCAGCCCGGGAGAGGCCGGGGCCGCGGCCAGCACCCGCCGAACTTGCCTCCCGCCAGGGCTTGGCACCGCTCTTGGAGGTGTGCTAATGGCGCTGGGCGCAGCCCCCTGCTAACCTGCAACCCTCTTCCCCCGCTCCGGAGGCCGAGCGGGGCGAAGGAGAGCTCGACCCTTCCCGCCCGCCCCCTGGGGAGCCGTGGGTGCGGGCGGGGGTGGGGAGGACAGGTTGGCTTGTGGCTTATTTGGGGACCGTTGGATTTTTTCAGCAGCTCAGGTAGAAATGTCATTGCATTCCCCCCTCCCCCAGCTGAATTAGCAGATGCGTTCTTCCTTTTTTTTTTTTTTTTTTTTTTTTTTTTAAGCTAAACCATGTAGACCGGCATGATTAGTTTAGCGCCGTTTGGATGTGGCTGTGGATTTTTGTGTGTTTTACAGCTCTGGCCTGATGGTATATAAAATTGATGGTGCAAGCCCTTACCGTCAACATTTCAGGACCAGTTTAGAGAAGGTCCTTCCAGAGGTCAGATTATTAGGTAGACAAGGAGGGTGGGGTATTCTTGTACTGCCTACTTAGCTCAAGGGATGGGTTATGAGTGGTAAGTTTGATACAGGTGTGGGGAGTTGAGTTGCTGCTGGAAGGATACGCTGGGAGAGCCCTGTGTCCAGCCTAACTTCCAGCTCCGTGGTATGGTTTGCTTTTTTGACATTCTGGTAATGAATTTTCTCTCTCTCTCTCTCTCTCTCTCTCTCTCTCCTCCAGATGTAAAGTTTATACTTTAGACCTTCTAGTAAGATTAATTTTTTCACAGGTTATCGTTTTATTTTATTTATTTAAGCAATAAGGTTTAGAGTCTAATTGGGTCGTTGTAGATTCAATTTTATATTCACTCATTTAGGTTTGGATATTTAGAGGACTGAATCAGTATAAACACCAAGAGAACAAAATCTTCATTTATTTTTTCAGCCCTTCAGTCTCCTAGGGCCTGATGTGCAGTAGCTGCTCATTTGTTGAATGAATAACGGTGTCTCAGGCTTCATCTAAACACCGCAAATTGAGCCGGGCGTGGTGGCGCAGGCTTGTAATCCCAGTTCTTAGGAGGCTGAGACAGGAGAATTGGGCGGGTTCGAAGCCAGCCTCAGCTGCCTACTGAGGCTCTCAGCAACTTAGTGAGATCCTGTTTCCAAACAAAATATAAAATAGTCCAGGAATGAAGCCCGGAGGTAGAAGGCCCCTGGGTTCCATCCTCAGTACCTCATACACACACAAAAATAAATAAATAATAAACACCACAAATTGGAATTACAATGTATTTGTTCTGTAGCTGGTAAAATTTAACTGGATTTAAAAAATTGCATCATGTTATAAATAGGGAAACTTGTTCATTTTAACATTAACACTTGAATTCTGGTATCATTATGACCACATGCTATCCTTCTCTGTTATTAACTGAGGTAATTCTCCCTACTCTTAAGTTTATTTCATGTCTAAGTCTGCAAATTTTGCAGTCTCATTAGTAATCAAACCTGTTTCAACTAAATTCTCAAACACAATTTAAAAAGTAGAATTTGACTGGGTGTGGTGGCACACGCTTGTAATCCCAATACTTGGGAGGTTGAGACAGGAAGATCATAGGTTCTAAACCAGCCTCAGCTACTTGGTTAAACCCTATTTCAAAATAAAGTATAAAAGAAGAAGAAGAAAAAAGAATAACATGACTAAGGGTGTACCTCCTGTACCTCAGAAGTAGAATGCCCTTGGGTTCAACCCCCAGTACTGCAACAACAGCAACAACAACAACAACAACAAAAAAAAGAATTTGCATTTTAAAGAAAATTCCAAGTTACACCAGGGGAAGCAGTGATTCTTTTTGGTTAATAAGTGACATATTAACGTCTTTAGAGTTGAGATGTGGCTTAAAGGTAAAAATAAAACATTAAGAAGTCTATGTGATTTCTAAATGATTCAAAATACGTGATGTAGAGACAACTGACACCCCCATCCCCAGCAATATTGAGGATTGAACCCAGGCCCTCGCAGCTAGGCAAACACCAAGAGCTGAACCCCCAGCCCTAGATACAAACTTGTAACTGTTTTCCTTATTATGTAAGATTATCAGTTTCTAGGTCTGATAACCAGGATTATTATGAAATAGGGTTGGAAGATCCAATGCCTTTCTGCTTTAGAATATAATGCTATTTGGGGGGTGGGAATCAAGGATAACTAAATAACATTTTCTTTTATCTTTGTACTATATTTTTAGATTTTTGTTCTCTCTTTCTTTCTTTCTTTCTTTCTTTCTTTCTTTCTTTCTTTCTCTCTTTCTCTCTCTTTCTTTCTTTTCTTTCTTTAATGGTGGTACTGGAGGTGGAACCCAGGAGCATTTTACCTCTGAACTACATCCACAGCCCTATTTTTTATTCCTTAGTTAAATCAGGGTCTCACTATGTTGTGAAGGGCTCACTAAGTAATTGAGGCTGGCCCCAAACCTGTGATCCTTCTTTCTCAGACTCCAAAGTACTGGGATTACAAGTGTACACCACCATGCCTAGCTTGATTTTGGTTTTGTGTCTTTGTCATATAAATTTCATGAGTCATTATTAACATCTTTTTTTTTCCTTGAATTTTTTGTGGTACGGGGGATGGAACCCAGGGGCATTTTACCTCTGAACTACAACTCCAGCCTTCTTCTTCTTCTTCTTCTTCTTCTTCTTATTATTATTATTATTAATTTATTTTGAAACAGGGTCTAAGTTGCAGAGGGCCTCATTACGTAGTTGAGGCTGGGGTCCTCCTGTCTCAGCCTCCCAAGTAATGGGATTACCAGTGTGCGCCACCATGCACAGCTTTTTAATGTCTTTTTAATTTCTGCTTAACAAAATTATCTGGAGTGATTCATATTCTCTCTCTCTTTCTCTGTTGCACACTGCGCATATAGGAAATTAAACCCAGAGAGCTGTACCCCCAGCTTGTTTTATTCTCTATTTCAAAATGGTCTTTCTGAGGGTCTCCTTAAGTTTCTGAGGCTGGCCTTGAACGTGTGATGCTCCTGTCTTAGCTTCCCAAGTATTGGAATTACACGCACATGCCACTGCACCCATCCTCTCCTCATTTTCTGTTTGTCATTTTAATATATCTTCACCATCCTCAATGCACATTATACAAAAACCTTATTTTCACACAGTATGATAAACAATAGTTTATTACTATTGTTTCTCTAACCTCCAGTTCTTCTTAAACAGGTGAGGAAAAAATACTTTTATGTAAAAGGCAGTTAGACTGGGAAAACTGAAAGTGGGAGGGAACTTAAAAATCTAATTTGTCATGATTTATTAAAAGTTTCCCCATACAATAAAGATAATTACATTCTATATGCCTTAACTTATAATCAAAGGCATTGAGCCTTTAATTTACATTATTCTTCCTTGCTCACTTTCTACTTTTCAAAATAGCCCTTCCCTGTGGTTACAGTAAACTCTCTACTTAGTTACTTATGAAGACTTATTTTTCATTTGACAAACAGATATACAACACTTAACAATGTGTTATAACTCTGGGCCTTGGAGTCACTGTCAAATACAGAGCTGATTCCTAATTGCAAAATGGAGCAGGCTCTGTGTGTGTGTGTGTGTGTGTGTGTGTGTGTGTGTGTGTGTGTGTGTTGTACTGGGCATAATGCCACTGTGCCATAGAACCAAAATGGTTAGGATGATGAAAAAGGTATATGGAAGTAAATTTGTATAACCCTGAGTTTCAAAGACAGAGGTTAGATGGTTGAATAATTGTGTACTGGTCTCCGCTCAACAGGGCTACAAAATGCCTTTGTTTCTGCACATACCAGGGAATATGAATTGTGTGTTTGTAAATTTGATCAGAAGCTTAATTGATAAAAATGATGTTTACAGAGTTTTGGTTGAACAAAGGCTATAACATCTACCCATTTCTCTCTAATATTGTTTCTTAGACCAGGAATCTAGCTAGATCTTCAGAAACTATGGGCTTTGTTTACCTTGTTTTGCATCTCTGTCCCCCCATGCCCCATAGTGTACATACTCAGGGATTCTCTTAATAAAGAGAGTGAAAAGAAACCTATTGTTATATCACTTAATAGATGTGTTTACGATCATGGTCTTTTGTGCTATTGATGTTTGAAGACCCATGCAAGAAATTCTTTGAGTCATAGATTCAAAAGAAAAGTTCCCATGAACAGTTAATGTGCACATGTCTTTTTTCCATCATGCAAAATGACAATCAAATAATTTATTGTATTTCCCTGAGTTGACAACTGGAAAGAGTCAAATTTGTAACTCAAATTTAATAACCATGTGAAAAACCTGTAAGCATATAATAATGTTCTAACTTTCCACTTTGTTCTCAATCTTCGGTTCTACCCTTTTTCTCTTGATTCCAATTTTATCTAATTATTTTTCTCCATTTTATTGAAGTAAATTAAGCTGACTCATATTCTTTGTGAACAAAGCAAACTATAAAACATAACACCAAATCAATGGAAGCACTCCAGAATTGATGTATAGGCATACATTTTTTTAGTGGTAATGGAGATTGAACCCAAAGGGTGTTCTACTATATCTGAGATACATCCCCCCAGCCCATTTTGTTTATTTGAAATAGATTCTTGCTGATCTACCACTCACTGGCCTCAAACCTATGATCCTTCTGTCTCATCCTCCCAAGAACTGAGATTACAGGTATGTGCTTTGGTGCCTAGCTGGGCACTCTATACTTTTGATAAACAAGTTTAATTGGTTACATTAAATATATTTTCAACAAGTGTTGAAAATTTAGTGTATTTGAGCTTAAGTATATATAGCCAAATGACAAACAATATTACATAGTTTTACAAAACTTAATTCTCCTTGTATTTTATCTGTACACTTATATCCAACTCAATTTAAGTCATTCAGTTTTAGGCAATTATATCTGAATTTTCTGCCTTATATTCTATGCTAGGCTGAATAGGAGGATGTATATAATTTTTAAAAAGTCATTCTTAGCTGGGGGTGGAGCACGCTTGTAATCCCCGCACTTGGGAGGCGGAGACAGGATCGGGCTGGTTCAAAGCCAGCCTCACTGGGCTTAAGAGACCCTGATTCCAAATAAAAAAATATAAAATAGGTCTGGGAGTGTAGCCTGGAGGTAGAAGGGTTTCCAGGAACCCCAGTACCACCAAAAAAAAAAAAAAAAAAAAAAAAAAGTCATTCTTAGTCAAAGAGCTAATTAAACTAGCTTAACCCTCACCACACTGAGTTGTAATCTGACCTTCACATTGGTGATTCCTGTGATTCATCCTCCTTTTGATAAATCAAAGATTCTTTTATTTATCATGAGATTCAAAAGATTGTGCTCTGGAGTTAACTGGCCAGACTTCCTTCATTCTGGTGTTTTGACAACTGTTAAGCTGTTTGAATTTTGCTAGTGTAAATAGATATATACCATTATGTGATGCCAAGGTCCAGGAAGAGATTGTATCTTCTTAACAGTCCTTGGTTCAACTGGGGAGTCTGTCCCATAAAAATAGTCTGAATTCACAAGTGCAGCTTGAACCTAGTAGGCTGTTTGAAGAGAGCCTCAAGTGGATTTTTATGTAGAGGCATATCATTCTTATCAGCATATCTTTTTCAAATTTTATTTTTTAGACTAGATAACACCTTCATGTGGTTTAGAAGGTACTCATGGGTACATGCCTGCTTCCCCTATTCACAAGTGATGGCAATATCAACTAAGAATCTTCCATTGACTTTTATGCATATCAAGCAAATATGAACATAGACACTGCTTTATTTGTCTCTTACCATTTATCTAATTCACTCTATCCCACTGCCCTCATGTGGCCTTTGCATAGGGTTCATGTTCTGGTTTCCTCTACATTTCAGTCACTGTTCTTTCTAAATTTCCTGCTCGAACCTCCTAAAAGATCTCTGTCATACCTGCATCAGTCTTTGCAGTCCTGAGAGATTATCATCTGTCCTCTGCCATTCCCTGCCATGCACTTGACAGTTCATTCTTCTCCATGCCCCCTTCCTTCATTTCAAGAACCCTTTAAAATATTTGATGAGCCAGGCGTGGTGGCACACGCTTGTAAATCCCCGCACTTGGGAGGCTGAGACAGGAGGATTGCGCAGGTTCGAAGTCAGCCTCAGCTACTTAGTGAGGCTTTCAGCAACTTAGCGAGACCCTGTTTCCAAATAAAATATAAAATAGGTCTGGGAGTATAGCCCGGAGGTAGAAAGCCTCTGGGTTCCACCCCTAGTGCCACCAAAAAATAAATAAATAAATAAAATAAAATAAAATAAAATATCTAATGCTGAGTCAGGCGTGGTGGCGCATGCTTATAATCCCAGGATTTGGGAGGCTGAGACAGGAGGATTGCGGTTCGTGGATAGACTCAGCTACTCAGTGAGACCCTTTGCTACTCAGTGAGACCCTGTTTCAAAGTAAAGAATAAAAAAATAGGGCTGGGGGTGTAGCTCAGAGGTAAAATGCTTCTGGGTTCCATCCCCAGTACTGGAAAAAAAACATCTGATGCAAGTCCAAGGGTCATCTTGCACCTCACAGGCTCCGCTTGCCTTGTTTATGGACCGCAAGTGAATTGCTGGGTTAGTAACAGAACACTGATTGTCAGGCCCTGCACAGGCCTGCTTCTCCGTGTTGCTCTCCCCAGCTATTCTGAGCTCTCCATACCCAGTTACCGTGTAATTTCCAGGGCTGGTCCTCATTGAGATTCTAGGAACTCCTAGAAACTTCCACTTACTTAGTATCTCAAGTAGGCCTCCATGCCAGGAATAGGCATTTCACATGAACAGCAAAATTGCCTTTCTAATAAAAATTTACTGACTTTTGACTTCCATGTAAGATTGGTTTAAAAAAAAAGTGTTTTTTTAAGCCATTTATCCTTCTTTCCCCACTTCGTTACCCCAACGTTAATCAAACATATGGTCATATCATTTTTTTTTTTTGTAGCCCTGGTTTACTTTCTTAATTCTCTCTCCAACATTGTGTTCATACTCATTAAAGATAGCTTTTGTCGCCGGGTGTGGTGGCGCACGCTTTTAATCCCCGCGCTTGGGAGGCAGGGACAAAAAGATCGTGCAGGTTCGAAGCCAGCCTTGCTGGCTTAAGAGACCCTGTTTCCAAATAAATATATAAAATAGGTCTGGGAGTGTAGCCCGGAGGTAGAAGGGTTTCCATGAACCCCAGTACCACCAATAATAATAAATAAAATGATAACTTTTGTCTTCATTATGGCCCTCATTTAAGGAAAGTGCTGAGTCTTTTTTGTGTGTGTGGTGTTGGGGATTGAATCCAGAGATATTCTGCACACCCCAGCCCTATTTTTGTTTTGCAACAAGGTCTCACTAGATTGCTGAGAATCTCACTAAATTGTCCTTGAATATGGGATCCTCCTACCACACCTGACTTAAGGAGAGTGTGTTTTAAGCTTTCAACTCAGAATTTTTCTTTGTAGTTGGTACATAAAAGGGATAAAACTTCCAAATAGAATATCTCTAAAGTATAAGAATTTAAAAGGAAAGAAATGTTTTCCTTAAGAAATGAAAAATATTAAACATTGACCCTGAAAGATGACATGATCCATCCAGAGAAAGTGGCCAGTCCTCAAAAGCAACTCCTTTAGAATGCGAGGAAGGTATTTTTAATTCCAATCCAAGTAATCAGAGGGGATTCTAAGTGCTTGGTTTTATTTCAAAGTGTCTGACATGAACTAATTTGCTTTTGATGACTGATTAACTGAGGATTGAGAGAGTAGGCACTGGATAGTGTTTGTTTAGCCTGGTTAATGTGAAATTTCTGCTTGACAGATTATTCTTATCACTGAACAGGTAGGGCTTGTAGAATAGGGATAGTTCACGGGATGGTTCTGAATGTGTGAGATCCTTCAGGATCTTTCTTTTTCCTTCTGCAATTCTGACCTCACTCTACAAACATAGGATTTACTGACTTGTTTTCCCAGACATGTTGATATGAGCACTGAGAGTGCCCTGAGTAGCAGTGGTAAATATTCTAGACATTGGATAAATACAGCCTCTACTGGATGGTAAAAATCACAGTTTCAAACTATTAATCCATCTGTTGGGATGGCTGCCCAGCTCTGTGGACTCAGGTGTTTAAGCTGATCTCTTGTCTCTTATCTCTTATTCTAGGGATTCCTCCGAGGTACTGGCCATCTGTAGGGTCCCACTGAAACAGATAATTGGCCACACTAGTATTTTGAATCAAAGAGCCTTCCCAAATACTTTCAACTTAATGTCCCTTAACTTTTATAAAAGCATTATAGTAGGGATAGGAACAAAACATTTGCAAAACAGGAATGTAAGATAGCCATGATGCAAGAAAAATAATGCCTTTACTGCATCAAAAATATATATTATTATAACTAGATTTTCAGAGTCTGTAATGATGTTAGCAAAGGTGAGATTGTCTTGTATGTCACAGATGGCAAGAGGATATGTTTTTGTACCTTAGATGGTAGGGAGTTTAGCTCAGAAAATCCTTTGGCATCAGTGATTTTATTCTGAGTATGTCCTAAGGAAATAGAGATGAGGGTGATGTTCAGTGAAGAGTCTATTACCACTGTGAAGCAGGTGTTTTGGAAGAGGGGTTTTTAACAAGGATGCTGGGGTCAGTTAATCTGTTTTGGAATCCCATTCCACTGTATACCACCGAGGTGAACTTAGGCATGTTAATTTCTCCATGTCTTGATTTTTCTCATCTGTCAGACAAAGATAATAATAGTATCTGCCTCCTACATCATATAGAGAACTAGGTTAAGTTGATTTATGTAAAGTACTTGGAACCCTCCCTGGCACAGAATAAGCTATTCTATAATTTCTAATTATTATCAAGGGTGTTATTGTGGAAAATGTATGAAAAATCTAACAGTGGAGCCATTTTTAAAGTGATAGTGCATAATATATATAATAAACTAGTTATTAAAATAATGGTTTTGAACAATAGTTTAACACATGGGAGATATTCCTAACAATTGAGTTATATATACAAATTATCATAATTTGATTTTAAGGTGCATCTGTATGGAAGAAAAGACAAAAAAGTGACAAGACATTAAAGTTTCTTTCTTTGGAAAGTATGGAGAATCCTCAGAAGAATGGGAACAAATCTGCCATTTGATCCAGCAATACCACTTCTCGGTATCTACCCAAAAGATAGGAAACCAAACTACCAAACTAATGCATGTGTCTCTATGTTCATAGCTGCACAATTCACCATAGTCAAACTATGGAACCAGCCAAGATGTCCATCAACAGATGAATGGATTACAAAACTGTGGGATATGTACACAATGGAATTTTACTCAGCCATTAAAAAAAACTCAATTACATCATTTTCAGGGAAATGGATGGAACTGGAGGACATTATGCTAAGTGAGATTAGTCAGTCACAAAAAATAAGAAATCAGATGCTTTCCCTAATATGTGAGAGTTAGGGAGAAATGGGTCATAGGAGGAACTCTAGATGAAAAGGAAATCCTATAGAGGAGCAAACAAGGCAACCTAAAGGAAGAGAAAGGAGGGGGGAAGAGGAAAATCTCTAAAACACACAATGTACTTAAACATATTGAAGTCAACCACTAAGCCGAGCAAGGGAAGGAGGGACAGGGAGGGAATGGGGTGGGAACTGGGTAGGGGTTAAATCAGTGATGTGTACATGTATGTACACACAAGTTTTTTACCCCAGTATGATGTATGTATATATGCACCAATAAAAAAAGTTTTTTTTCTCACTGATGAGATCATAGGTGATTTGTATTTTCCTTTTTCATATTCTTTTTTGTTACCTAAATATATTATAATGATAAATGTTAAAATTTTCAAAAATAATATATCAGCTGGACACAGTGGTGCATGCCTATAATCCTCCTTGGAAGGCTGAGACAGAGGGATCACAGGTTTGAGGCCAGTCTCAGCAACTTAGGCCCTCAACAACTTAGTAAGCATCTGTTTAAAATTAAAATAGCACTGGAGGGTATAGCTCAGATGTAGAATTTCCCTGGGTTAAAGCCTTAGTAAAAAAAAAAAAAAAAGTTAACAAAATAAAATAAAATAATGTATCATAGAATCTTCATATTCCTGACTTTTTGGTATCAAATACATATTCATTCTGAAACATTTTACTTTCTCTTTCTCTTTTTTGAAACTGCTAATATTTCACCTCCTTAATATTTTCACCCACACATCATCTGCTAGATATTTTTATACATTTAGCTTGCTTGCTTTGTGTATAGATCAGCCGTGTGTGTGTGTGTGTGTGTGTGTGTGTGTGTGTGTGTGTGTGTGTCTTTCTCTTTCTCTCTCATGTTGGAATGGAAACCAGGGACTGACAAATGCTAGACAAGCACTCTACTGTGAACTACACCTCCACCCCACTTTCTTGAATAATAAATAGACCAAGTAAAATTCAGAGATTTTGATGGTGGTGGCAAACTTCTCTTGGGAATTTGAGCCAGAAACTACTGCTTAGGTGATGAAGGCACCATACCTTCTCCGCATTTCACACGTTCAGCCTTCTCTCCCACTCCTACCACGTGTGAAATTGGCACTTCAAGTGGGATCCTCTGTAATCTGGCTCAGATGGAGGAGCCATGCCTGCCTCCAAGCTTTCTCTTGTCCTTATTTAATTTTTTTAATTTAATTTTATTTTATTGGTGCACTGTATTCATACATCATAGTAGGATACATACTTTTGTAGACATACATGCACACTTTTCCCAGTCAGCCCCCACCGAATCCCTACCCCTTTCCCTCTCCATCCCTCCTTCCCATGCTTGGCTTAGTGGATGACATCTAGTATTATAGCAATTTATCCAAAATTAAAAATGATAATTTCACATAACAGTTTCATTTGTCTGATACCAAGCTTTTGATGACTTAAAGATAACACTTCAATATTTCTTTTTGCTTTCTTTCTTACCAGAGAATATTTTTTTTCTATTTTTTTTAGGTGAAACTATCATATATTTATATATTTATTTTTCAGAAAAAAAATCTATCCTAATATGGAATATGGACTCTAGATACCCAAAATGATCTTGAAAAAGAACAAAGCTAGAAGATATATATTTTCTGATTTCAAACCATATAAAGCTACAATAATTGAAACTGTGTAGTACTGTTCTAAAGGCAGATATATAAACCATTGGAGTTAAGTAAAAGCCTAGAGCTAAATTCTTCCCTATATTGTCAAGTTATTTTTGACAAGGTTTCCACGAACATTTGGTGGTGGAAATAATAATCTTTTAACTAAATATTGTTGAAAAATAATACATGGAAAAGAATAAAATTGGACCCTTACCTAATCCCATATACTAATATTAACTCAAAATAGATAAAAGACCTAAATATAAATCTTAAGACTATAAACTTTTAGGAGAAAATCTGGGTCATAAAACCTCACAACATTGAAATTGGCAGTGATTTCTTGGATATGATTTCAATGGCATAGGCAACAGAAGAGTATACAAACTCCCTAAAAAATAAAAAAAAATTGTATACCCAAAGACAATGTAAACAGAGTTAAAAGTTACTGATAGGATGGGATAAAATATTTCCAAATGCTATATCTGAAGGTATATTAATATTCCAACTAGAAATCCTAAAAATTAACAACAATAAAAGCAAACAATACAATCTAGAGATAGGTAAAAGACTAACATAAATAACGAATCTCCACAGATAACTAATCTTAGTTGTCTGTTGGATAGAAAATCTTGTTTCTCTGGTTCTGGTGTGTGTTACCTATTTCTTCTTTGTAGTTAATCTCTTTGAGTATTTTCTCTAGCGCTGGTTTTGAAGACATAAGTTCCTTCAGTTTTCTGTTTGTCATGGAAGCTTCTTATTTTTCCTTCTAATTTGATAGAAAGTTTTGCTGGGTAGGAAATTTTTGGCTGGAAGTTGTTTTCTTTCAGAGTTTGGAATATGTTACTCCAAGCCCTTCTGGCTCTCATGACTTGGTTTGGGAAGTCTGGAGTGATTCTAATTGGTTTGCCTCTGAATGTCACTTGGCCCTTTGCTTTTGTTGCCTTTAAGATTCTCTGCTTGGTTTCCACATTGGTCATTTTGACAATTATGTGGCGTGGGGATCCTCTTCTCCAATCCAGTCTAAAGGGAGTTCTATACGTTTCCTGGACCTGTGTATCAACCTCTTGCTCTATGTTTGGAAAATTTTCTGCTATTACTTCCTTGAAGAGATTGTTGATCCCTTTGGTTTCACTTTCTTTTCCCTCCTCTATTCCAATTATTCTTAGGTTAGCTCTCTTAAAATGGGCCCATATTTCTTCAATGTCAGATTCCTGCTGTTGGATATTTATTTCTAGATTAGAAACTATGCGTTCATTTTTGGAATGATCATCTTCTAAGAGTGATATTCTGTTCTCCATGTGGTCTAATCGGTTGTTCATGCTTTGAATTGAGGCCTTTACTTCATTAATTGCATCCTTTATCTCTTTTTGGCTCTCTCTGAATTCTTTTCGAAGCACCTCTATTATTTCTACAGTTATTTTCCTGATTTGATCTTCTAGAAATCTCTGATTTTCTGTTTTATTGGGTTCTGATGTTGTGGGGTTGTGGGCATTCATTGCTCCAGTGTTATTCCTCTTTCCCATGATTTAGGAAGTTTGTGCCTTCTCTGGGTTCTTCCCTTGGGTCACTACGACTTCACTTAAGGTGCTCTGGATCTCGAGTCTGTAGTATCTCTGACCCCACTACTCCTTTACTGGGTTGTATCACAGAGTCTCCGACCCAGGGAGTCGATAGAGGCTGCTTTAGACTATGGTCTATGCTTTATTGCTAAGCTGTCTTACAGCAAGCTTATAGGGATTGTGTGTTATGTTACTGTCTGCCCTTCAGTTTTCTAGCCTAGAGTTCTCTGCACACTTGCACATGGACACAGGCAAATTGGATTATACTGTGCTGATAATATTCTTAGAAATAAGTGATGAGTTTGGGGTTCTGTATTTCCTTTGCACATCCTTTTTATTTCTATTTAGGTGTTTGTTTGTTTATTTACTTATTTATTTTGCAGTGCTGGGGATGGAATCCAGGGGCATTCTACCTTTGAGCTACTTTCCTAGCCTTATTTTTTTATTCTTTATTTTGAAACAGAGACTCACTGAGTTGCAAAGGACCTCACTAAGTAGCTGAAGCCGTCTGAGAACCGCAATCCTCTGGGTTCAGTGTTTCTTAGGGCTTCCATGACAAAGTACCATACATTGGATGGCTTGTAGTAACAGAAATCTATTGTTGCCGGGTGTGGTGGCACACGCTTGTAATCCCAGCATTTGGGAGGCTGAGACCAGAGGATCGTGGTTCGAGGACAGCCTCAGCTACTTAGGCCCTTTGCAACTCAGTGAGACTCGGTTTCAAAATAAAGAATAAACAATAGGGCAGGGGGTGTAGCTTGGAGGTCGAATGCCCCTGGGTTCTATCCCCCCCCCCCAAAAAATCTATTGTTTTATAGTTCTGGAGGCTGTATGTTTAGAATCAAGTGGTCACCAGGGACAGACTCCCTCTGAAACCTGTAGAGGAATTCCTCCTTACCCCTTTCTGACTTCTGGGGGTTTGCTGGCAATCCTTGGCATTTCTTGGCTTGCAGCTGCATAACTCCAAGAAATTAGCCTCTGTCTTCACATAGCATTCTTCCTGTGTATCTCTATGTGGTTGTCTAATAAAATTACCAGTCATATTGGGTTAGGGTCCACACCATGCCAGTATGACCTCATCTAATATCTGCAATGACCCAATTTCCAAAGAAGGTCACACTTGGAGACACTGAGGATTAAGACTTACCCCTTTTGGTGTGACACACTTGAACCCTTAATGATAAGTAATATCAAAGTCTACCAGTGAATATGTCAGGATAGTACAGAAGAGCCAGGTGTGGTGGCATATGCTTGTAATCCCAGTACTTGGTAAGCTGAGACAGGAGGGTCACAAATTCAAAACCAACCTTGGCAACTTGGTGAGACTCTCAGCAACCTAGTGAGACCCTATTGCAAAACAATAACAACAACAACAACAACAAAAAGCTGGGGGCATAGCTTAGAGGTAGAAAGTCCTGGGTTCAATCACCAGTAACAAAAAATAAAAAAATAGTACAGATGGTGTCATGTGGTGCTTTCTTATTTAACACTCCACAGCCATGCAAACTAGACAAACACAAAACTGGAAGGAAAGTAGGCTGGCCCGTTATTTGTATCAGTTGGCTGATGCTTATTCATGTAGACAGTATTATATATTATGTGGTTTTGATCTTCCTGCTAAAACTCCATGAAGTTATTTGTGGATCAGGTTTATGAGGGTGTATTGGGCACTTTTGTTTTGATAATGCTGCATAGCTGCCTCCAAACCTCAGTGGCTTAGACCCACAAATACTTATCTCACTTTCCTGGGCCTGCAGGTTGACTGTGGTTTGGCTGCTCTTGGCTGGGTTTGGCAGCACGGAGCTTGGCAGGGCTGAACTAGACTTCAAAGCTGAGCTGAGGCTCAGGTCTGTTCACATGTCTTTTTTTTTTTTTGTGGGTCTGAAGATGGAACCCAGGGGCATTCAACCTCCGAGCTACACCCCCTGCCCACATGTCTTTTTCCTGGGACTCAAGCTGAAGATGAAAAGCAGCTTCCTGGAGCAGACTCTCCCAATAGAGAGTAGGAACTTGTGAGGTCTCTAGCTTAGGGTCTCAGGTCAGAATAAGTCACACTATTAATTCTTATAGTCTATTGACCAGTCACATGACACATTGACTGGGATGTACACATACTCTCTGTACAAGTGCAAAGCACCAAAAGTTGTATAGCAAAGGCTATGGGTCAGTAATTCTAATTTTCTTATAGCAGAAGGTAGAGTCTACAATTGAGAATAGCAATCTGGTCTACTGAAGAATTCTTTAAAATTCTTTTATTTGTCTATTTTAGGCAACCTTTAATAGAAAATATACCTAAACCACAGACTTGGTTTCTTAACCCAGTCTCCTGAAAAATTATAGCTGCATATTACGTGCCTAATGTTTTTTCCAGGAAGAGGTCAGAGTACGTCACAAGGCTGGTTCAGTTTCACATTGTGGGCATTTCTTGCCCCGTGAACACTTGGGGCTAAGTTGTTGGTCCTGTGTCTTGACCCATTAACACTTGCTATGTCTTCTTCCCAAGCCCATGTTATTAGTGTATTTACTACAATTAACAATTTACTGACCAAAGCACAATGTGCTTCTTTCAACTGTCTCCCAGGATGGCCATGGCGAATCAGGTAGAACTGCTATTTTCCTGAGTTGCTTGGATACAGAACATTTTCATTCAGGATAAAACTGCGGTTTGACAGTGTGATTGATAATTCTATAGCATTATTTATATAAATCCATGAATGATTATTTTAGGAAATGTCCTGCTTCTAAGACCTTCCTAATCAATGTGGGACTGTGTTACCTGGCCCTCTTTATTTTTTATTAATTTACTTATTTTTTGGTAATGGAGGTTGAACCTTCAGGGACAATTCTACTTCTGGGCTACATCCCCTATGCCTTTTTTTTTTTTTTTTAATCAGGGTCTCATTAAGTTGTTGAGGTTGTCCTTGAACCTGCGATCCTCCTGTTTCAACCTCTCTCAAGTACTGCTATTACAGGCATTCATCACCATGCCTGACTTCTGCCTCTTTCTTTTTATTCATTTATTTATTTTGGCAGTACTAGGAATGGAACCCCAGGGGCATTTTACCTCTGAGCTACACCATCAGCACTTTTTTTTTTTTTAATTCTTTATTTTGAAACAGGGTCTCAGTGAGTTGCAAAGGACCTCACTAAGCAGCTGAACTGTACGCGAACCGTGATCCTCCTGACTCAGCCTCCCAAATTCTGGGATTACAAGCGTGAGGCACTGCGCCCGGTTTTCTTCTTCCCATTATAATTTCTCTGTGTACTGTGCATTTTATTTGGCATAAAAATGTCATGTCCCCCCTTTTTTTCTGTTTTATGTAACTCTTTTCTCCCTTGGCAAAATGGGAGTTTCCTCGGAGCATATCAAGTTCTTTTTATATTTATACGGTTTAGATAAGTAGTACACTGGTAGCTATAAAATGGATTCCTAGTAAATGCTTACTGAATTGAAGAGAATGACTCATAAAATGTTACAAGGCAGTACTTAGGAGAGAGTGCAAATTGTTGCCACTTATATTTTGCATGTAAATAAATATGCTGAAAGTGCATTAAGAGAGTAACACTTCCTTGTTTCTGTCGTCTTTACATTTTTACAAGTATAAGTGTATTACTTATATAACTATATTGCTTATAAGTGAATTTTGGTGCAGTTGCAGATCTTGTCCACAGACAACAAAGAAGCGCATGGCTTTTTCCTTAGTAAAACATCAGTTTACCTGGTACAGTGAACCCGGTGCCTCTTATTGCTAAACTCTACAAAGACACTCATCTTTAATTCTCAAAAACTAGTATATGCAGGCCATGTAATGTGTGGGTTTTGGAAAAGCATTTTTTTATTTTAAAATACCTTTTCCCATCATATTATATTGCTTTTGTTTTTTTCAACTAATTTTTAATTCAGAGCCTCCAAATAGATAATTCAATCAAATAATAATAATGATAATGATAATAATAATAATAGTAATGATACGATCCAGGTGTGGTGTCACATGCTTATAATCCCAGCATTTGGGAGGCTGAGACAGGAGGATCCAGGTTCATGGCCAGCCTTAGCTACTTAGTGAGGCGCTTTGCAACTTAGACCCTGTTTCAAATTATAGAATAAAAAATAGGGCTGGGGGTGTAGCTCGGAGGTAGAATGTCCCTGGGTTCTATCCCCAGTAATGCAAAAAATAATATAACAGTGATAGTAGCATTCATAGTAATAGTAGTAACTACTGTTCACACTCATTTCTCTCCCTGAATTGAAGGAGTTGGGGTGGGATGCAAGAACAGGACCCCACCACCCCCAGTAGTGGTGGCATTCCTTGTGAGCAAAGAGCACTGGTACAGTGACTTACACAGGCACCCATTCTCTGTAGTACCGGGAACAAGACTGAGTTCTGTACCTGTAGAGACTCCAGAAGGGGGAAAGGATCTTATTCTTTTAGGGCCGGGCTAGAAAATGTTTGAGTAAAAGTTGAACAGGCCAAAGACCCTAAGTAATTGAGGAAAAACTTTTTTTTTCTATGTCACCTGTTTCTCCACTGTTATTTGGAGCCCACCACCTTTAAATTCGGTTTAGAGATTACCTAGAGTTATCTAGTGATGGAGCAGTAGTTGAGATTATCTCTAAAAACCCCACTGTGCCTGATATAGGTATCAGATTTTTTCCCCAGCTCTTGTGAAGGGCAGTCATATGCATGCAGCAGGTGCCCAGATAAATTCTGATTGATAGTGACAAAGAGCAAGATTGCTCTTAGGCTTGGGAGATGTGATCAGCAAAAGAGGGACTGTCTTGTATTTTTCCTGTCAGTAACTCTCCATGTCCTTGGGTGCTAATGTCTCTCCTCCAAGCCCACCTTTGTATGTAAGAGTATTAATGAAAGAATGAATTTAATATGTTAATATCTTTGGTAGAACTTTATAAAACCATATGGAGCTACAATACTAGTTGCTTAACAAAACTGACTTTTGGTAGCGGGGCACAGTTGTGTGTATCTATGACTCTAGTACTTGGGAGGCTGATAGGATCAGAGGTTCTAGGCCAGTTTCAACAACTTAGCGAGGCCCTTAGCAACTTAGACCCTGTTTCAAATTGAAAAAAAGGAGGAGGGCTGGGGGTGTGGCTTAGAGGTAGATTGCCCTGGATTTGATTTCCAGTGCCAAAAATAAACAGACACACAAATACAGTTGACTTTGTGATTTAAAATTTAAAAATTTAGCTCCAGGCATGGTGGCACGCTTGTAATCCCAGTACTTGGGAGGCTGAGACAGGAGGATGGCAAGTTCAAAGCTAGCCTCAGCAACTTAGCAAGGCCCTCTGCAACTTAATGAGACCCTATTTCAAAATAAAACATAAAATAGCGCTGGGGGTATAGTTCAAAGGCAGAATGCCAGTACCACACCAAAAAAAAAAAAAAAAAAAATTAAAGATCAGAATTCCAAATTCTGGTTCTCTGTATTTGCCAATTCTGTTTTCTGTGGGGGAAATAATTAGACTGGCAGAAGAGTAAATTTCAAAACAACAAAGGCAAAATGATGAACTGCCAAGATAAATAGTACTGGCATATTTGAAGACATTTCTTTACTTCTGTAACTTAAGGGGTGATTCATCTGATTTAGTGAATTAAGAGGATCTGCTTTCCACTTAGCTCCTTAAATATCTAATTGGTACAATACATCTTTATTGAATACACTGGCATGTTCACTGCCATGTATTTAGTAATGTATGGCAGTAACTCACCTGGATACAAATCAGTATTTATGACCTAATGGACAAGAGATTGGAAAGCTAGTGTGTAGCTTCTTGTTATTTATTTATTTACTTACTTACTTACTTACTTAACTTACTTAAGCAGTACTGGGGGTGGAACCCAGGGGCGTTCAACCTCTGAGCTACACTCCAGCCCTATTTTTTATTCTTTATTTTGAAACAGTGTCTCACTAAGTGGCAAAGTACCTCACTAAGTAGTTGTGGCTGTCCCTGAACTGCGATCCTCCTGTCTCAGCCTCCCAAATGCTGGGATTACAAATGTGTGCCACCAATTACAAGTGTGTGCCACCATACCTGGCTCTCTGGTTCTTTTTAAGTGCAGTTAAATCCAGGATGACCCAATAAGTCAATTTGGCAGTAGAAGCTGTTATTCTTCTTTGGGATCAGGCCTGAGATGATCATTTGGGGTCTCTTATGGTTGTTTGACCTTGAATAAATTCTTTTTTTCTTTCTAACTTCAGACTCCTTATCTGAGAAGGATTGAGGATATTAACTCCCCATACAATCATAAAACTGAATAATGGATGTTGGCATTGAACAAAATATTTGTAGCATAATGTTTATGTTCAAGAACTACCTGGTCTTTCTGTTTGGGGCAAGTTTGAATCTTGCTCTCCAGGTGTTATTTATTTATTTATTTATTTATTTATTTATTTGGTGGTACTGGGGTTCCTGGAAAACTTCTACTTCCGGGCTACACTTCCAGACCTATTTTTATACTTTTTTATTTGGAAACAGGGTCTCTTAAGCCAGCAAGGCTGGCTCCAAACCAGTGCGATCCTCCTGTCTCTGCCTCCCAAGTGCGGGGATTACTAGTGTGTGCCACCACGCCCGGCCCCCAGTTGTTATTGAAAGCAATATTTCATGAACACTTGACTCTTGGGATTCACCAAAATGAATGAATCAGTGGGTAAATCTTTTCGGCTCCATGTGACTCCAGACTCTATAACCTTTTTATTTATTTATATATTTATTTTTATTGTTTTGCGATACTGGGGATGGAACCCAGGGGCATTCTACCTTCGATCTATACCTCCAGCCCTAATGTTTATTCTTTATTTTGAAACAGGGTCTCACTAAGTTGCAAAGAACCTCACTGAATAGCTGAGGCTGGCCATGAACAAGGATCCTCCTGTTTTAGCCTCCCAAATTCTGGGATTATAAGCATGTGCCACCATGCCCAACTTCTAAAGCCCTTTTAGATACCTGTAATCTCTGTAACAGCCATTTCACAGATAAGAGTTAAAGAAATTGGGTAACTTGTCCCAAGCTGCATAGATGGTAAGAGTCCAGTTTAACCAGGCCTGTCTCACGTGAAAGCGTTGCTGTGCCTTAATGACAGGGTTGCTCAGTGTTATTTGGCAGGAACACAATGGTTATGGAAAACAGAACTCAGGTGCGTTGAGTTTATAAAATCTCAGCTTTGGAGGAATTTTTTAAATTAAGAAATTTTAATTTAAAAAGTAATGGAAAATGTTAGTTTGCCCTTAGGAGTTGATTTTCCATCTTAGTAGTGGTTCTCAGCAGGTGCAGGATGCCATCCCTCCCAGGCGGCATCTTGGTTGGCACAGTTATTGGGGGTGCTACTAGTATTTAGTTGGGGGAAGCAGAGGTGCCGATGCCCTGCCATCAGCGGGACAGTGCCAGGAAAAGAAAGACCTGCTCCTTATGCTCAGAAATATCACATCTTCTTTGGGATCTAGATGAATATTTATTGGGCCAATCTAAAGAAAAATAGGCCAGTTCTGAATTATCATGTATAGAAATACATGTTTGGTTATTACTTATAGCACTGATTTTTATTATTGCAGTGTTCCAAGTCCCCCGCTCTGGTTTCCCCACCACCCATCTCTTCACTTCACTGCAGCTCTTTCGTTTGCTGTAATTCTTACACATAGCAAAATGGTGTCTGATTTTTTTTTTTCTTCTTTATTTAAACTTGTCCTGTTTAAGCAGGTACAAGCATCTGGGTACTTCATTGTGTCTTTTAATGAACTTGAGTCTGAGACTATATTTATTATAAATATTTGTTATATTCTTTTTGAAATTGTGTTAATTTTTAAAACCTGAGAATTTATCTATTGAAATACTAGTTACCAGTTACTTTCCTTTGGGCATCATACTGATTTTTATAAAATTAGGTGTGTAAGTAGGTTATGTCACAAATTGTATTTCAGTATTATAAAGGGCATGTGATAAAATATTCATTTATTTATTTATTTAGATGAGGGCATTGGTTTTTTTTATTTGGTGGTACTAGGGATGGAGCCCTTCTATCTCCGGGCTACACTCCCAGACCCCAATTTTATATTTTTATTTGGAAACAGGGTCTCTTAACCCAAAGAGGCTGGCTTTGAACCTGCACGATCCTCCTGTCTCCACCTCCCAAGTGCGGGGATTACAAGCGTGCAGCTAGATGAGGCCATTGTTTTTGATAAGGCTGAGAGCTACATCTTATAGCAATCACAAGAAATGGTCACTCAACTTTTGCTAAATCACTCTTGGAGATTAGAAAACCACTCTATCAACAGGCAGCTTTTAGCATCTATTGGTAAGGCAATTCTTTTACTAAGCCATTGCCTCTCTCCCTTCTTCTCTAATGCCTGGTCCTGCAGTATACTCATTGAAAATCTGACAAGCCCCAGATATTTAAAAACAGTTATGTTTTGATCCCAGGTACTCTTTGCAGGCTAAACCCCATTAATTCCCTTGAGTAATATTCTTAAATTTTAGTATTGTGTCATTTAGCTATTCTGGTTATTCTTATCAATCTATGTTTCTTTCATAGTATGAGACCCAGAGATAAATGCAGAAATCCCGATACATTCTAATCCCCAATAGCATAGGACAAACTATCCTACTTTTTTTATTCTGGAATTATTATGTTAGTGCTTTTTTGGGTAGAGGGAAGATATATCACGGAGTCACATCACTGGGTGTATGAATCTAAAACCATAAATCATAATTCACTTGGGCTAACATTTGTGCTATTACTCCTTAGCACCTCACCAGTAGAACCCAAGATTCACATGGGTAAATTATCATCCAGTATGTTCATTATCTTAAATGATAATGAAGCAACTATATTTTCACTCAAGTCAGTGGTAGATTTACTGGCAAGAACAGGGCCTAAAAAGGAATACTACAGCCTGGCGTGGTGGCACACGCTTGTAATCCCCGCGCTTGGGAAACGGAGATAGGAGGATCACACAGGTTCAGAAGCCAGCCTCAGCTGGCTTAAGAGACCCTGTTTCCAAATAAAATATAAAATAGGTCTGGGAGTATAGCCCGGAGGTAGAAGGCCCCTGGGTTCCATCCCCAGTACCACCAAAACAAAACAAAACAAAACAAAAAAAACAATCGAAAAAACAAAAATAAAAACCAAAAAAACCCCAGAATATTACACTTGTTAACATCCTCCCTGCAGGTCAGAGGTTGAGGTCAGCTTCCAGCTCTCTGTTGAGGTTATTAAGATGACCAGCACATACCTCCTGGTACAGTGGCTCAATGATTTTCTTTCATTTGTCTGGTCATGAAAACATCCACCCACACACGCAGTCCACATTCTCCATTTTATCCATAAACAGATCAAGAGAACCAGATCAAATGCCTTTTAAGTGCAGTTATACTGTGTTTGCCTCATTTTTCTAATCTCCTAGAATATAACTATGTCAAAGATGAGAATTTGGTAGTGTAATTTAACTGGGCCTCATCCCTTCCAGGTCCTCTCCTCCACCAGCCCTGCACTCCAGCCATACGAGACCACTCAGGATTCCCTGAGCACCACACGTTCCCCTCCCTGGTTTGTACATCCTCATTCTGACAGTGCCTGAAGAGCCCAGCTCTGTCTTTGCCTCCAGTGTTTCCCGACACTCCTTCCCGTGGAGGTGGGGTCAGGAGCTGCCTCTTTGTGCCTCCCCACACCAGAGCATGCACCACTTCTCTTTTTACCAACTAATGGGTGCAACCAGTTGTTTCTTTTGAACTTCTTAGCTAAGGAATGCTGCCTTCCTTTTTGTATCTGCACCAGAATACTTGGACAATGGTAGATGCTTCAGTAAGGAATCCACTTTGTTGTTCTGCTGAATGGTTTCCTGGGAATATTCTGGGTCTCAGGATTCCCCGATTTCTATACCAAGTCTTTACTAACTTGCATTTAATGGTCATTTCTCAAGTTTCCTGGGGATCCTTGTGATGTTTGCACAAATGGTCATTTCTCAAGTTTCCTGGGGATCCTTGTGATGTTTGCACAATTCCCTTTCTAACATGTTTAACATTAAAACACATCTACTGGTTTTTAATATGGCATGTTTCCAGACCTTTTACAATAACTTATTCCTGATTTCTACATTGTAGACATCTTGTTTGCATATCCTCTTCTTAGAACTTGTAAATGATCTACCTAGCCCAGAGAAGGATCTTCACTTTGAGTAGCTAAGAGCTTTAATAAAGTTTTTTCACTTATCTTAGGGAAGAGAACACTGACAGTCTGTTCGCTTCATTCTTTCCAGGCCAAATTTAAACTCTCTGGGCTGAGAAAAATGGACTATGAGTGGACAAGATTCTCTTTCATTTGTTCTCTAGAGACCATCTCCCATTTTCCTAAGTGGCAGATTGATAACCTTTACTTGATCATCCCTTGCTTCAGATCTAACCGCAGCTCTCTCTTGCCTTTACATTTTGTTGTTGTTTTGTTGTTGTTATATACATTCATTTACTTTGGGGCATTGCTTTCTGGTACTTCATCTCCCTTACAGGTTTATGGCACATGTTTGTTTCTGGTTCTATGCCTTTCTTTCCAGGTTTCTTGTTAAAGTATTCAAATTTCTGATCCTGGGTTACACTGAAATTTGAATACCCTTTCTTTGTTTAGATGACCATGGGGATTTGAGAGAGACAGAGCACCTGTCCTGTATCCCTAGGTATTTTCTAGGAGGAAATGCCTGCAGAGAACAGTACGTTTTGATCTGTTTCTTAAGTGGCCAAAGCTCAGTGAAATCAAGCACAATGCATGTTTGTGTCATTATTTCATTTGTGTGTTAGGAAACATGTTGTTGGGAAAACAGTTGATGGGCCTCGTTGATTAGTCATGACTGGCTCAGCCTGCACGTTCTGGGAGCTACAGTCTGTTAGATGTGAATCCAGAAAGCCACGTTGTGCTGTGTAGCTCACATTGGTTTGATGTGGTTTTGTGCCATTTCTATTCTAAAATCCTCTTTAGATGGTGCCATATTCTCAAATAGGGAACATTTTACTAGTAATAATAATAATAATAATAAAAGGTTTGTTTAAACACAGCTCTTATGAGGTCAGGGTTTTCTGTGTGTCGTTGATTTTGAATAATGAACTAAATTTGGGTTTAAATCAGATATCCTGACTTAAGATTGCAAAAAGAAATCTTTTTTGGCTGAAGATCCATCCTGTGTTCCTTCATAAGATTCTTTTTGGTTTTCAATACACCGTAAATGTAGAAGACTCCTGTAAGTCAGTGTTTGGATGAGTCTGGAGTGTATTGATGTGTGGAAAAGTCAACATGAAATGAACGCAGGGCTCTTAAGAATCCCATTATAACCACTTACAGTGGAGAATGTAGCTCCCATTAGAGGTTGATTTAAGGAGCTTTGGTTCTTCACTGAAGCATGAAGGCTGCTGTATGGTCCCTGTGCAAATCATTTTTATACCATCCATTTCCTACCTCTTTCTGGTTAATGTGCTGATGTGTGCTTAGAGCAGAAAGGACTGCATCTTTTTTGCTTAAGGAATTAAAATATGCACAGAAACATTAAAGAAATGGAAGATTAATACATTTTATTTTTCTAATAGAATATTGAAAAAATAAAAAAAGCCTTATTAGTCCTAAATAGATACAGAGGCACCACCAGATGTCAGTTCTTGGATCATTTAATCCTTTTTTCTTTTGCTTATTTTTGTCAATAGTTTTCTGCTGGCATCAAATATTAGCTTCTGGCTCAGCTTGCAATATAAAAATTTTCCAATTAGGTTGTTATGACTTCACTTTTATTCACGAGGAGAAACTAAATAGAGATCATTACATGTGTATGGCATGCAGGAGAGGAACTTTAAACTAAACCACCTGGCTCAGTGCAGTGCATAAAGCCTGGGATTTTATTCCTGTCAGGTCACTGAGGGAGGCTGGCATGAGTCTATATCCCCCATCCTAAAAAATTCTTAATTTGGACAAATTTTAATTGGGAGAAATTTTTGGATATATATTGATCTGCCTTATAATTGATGCTATCCCTAATTCTAAATTAATCTAACACTTTGCTTAACTTTTTTGTGGATTTTCTGCCTACATTAATGCCAGGTATTTAGGGAAGTGTCAGGGAAGTGTGAAACATGGTGGTGATTGACTTGAAGGCAACTTAAGAGTTTGGAGCTGAGGAGGCTTCTTACATGATACACTCCCATAGGTAACATGTGAAGGAAGCTCCTGAAACAGAGAGAGAAGGGCACACCAGTGGTCAGGGAAGGCTAAAAAGCAGGATTAGACCTTGTGATCGATCTGGCCAGGAGAAAGAGGATAACAAGGTTACCTCAAGCTTGGGTAGAGAGCAGGATAAATGGACAGAGTTCAGGAGACCAGTTGACAATGTACTCAGCCTCCATCTTTTCTTTTTCTTCTTTCTTTTATCACCCAAATTCATTTTTCCTTTTTTTTTTTTTTTTGGTGTGGCACTGGGGATTGAACTGAGGGGGAATTCTACCTCCGAGCTACACTCCTAGCCCTATTTTTTATTCTTTATTTTGAAACAGGGTCTCACTGAGTTGCAAAGGACCTCACTAAGTACCTTAGGTTGGCCACAAACCGTGATCCTCCTGTCTTAGACTCCCAAATTTATTTTTTATTTTGAAACAGTATCTCAACCAGTTACAGAGGCTAGCTGCAAATCGGCAATTTCTTGTCGTACCCTCATGAGTACTGGGATTGCAAGTGTGAACCACCATGCCTTGCTCCAGATTCTTGAATATTAACTACTTTATCTCATTGGAATATGGCTTCGACTCTGACTACTCCACTGATATAGTTCTATTGGAGGTTTTAGCTCCCTTTGTCTTAGCCCGCAGAATCTACATTGAGGCACTAACATTGTAGATTCGACACTACTTTTTCTAGTTCATGTCCAGTTGCTTTCTGGCTCAGAGGTAACTGAACAACACTGAAAGTACACAGTAGTTTGGGTTTGAATTCCTTGCTCACTACAGTTAGTGCTGCGGAATTAGAGAAATTAAGCCATTTTCTAGCTTTAGATTAATGAAAATGAAGAGAGCTGAATCATTGTATAGTTATAATGATTAAGAGAGATAATATGGGTGATATGTTCAAATAAATGACATGGTAGGCAAGCATCAAGTTTGATTTTCTTTCTTTACCTGGCAGTCACTCAGTATTTCTTACCTGGATGTGTCTTGTCTTTTTTTTTTTTTTAATGCAGATCTGAGCATTGAACCCAGGGGCATTCGACCTCCGAGCTACATCCCCTTCCCTAATTTCTTTTTATTATTTTTAAATTTTGAAGCAGGGTCTCACTAAGTTATGGAGGGCCTCATTAAGTAGCTGAGGCTGGCCACGAACCGCAATCCTCAGGTCTCAGCCTCCCGAATGCTGGGATTACAAGGCTGCGCCACCACGCCCCACCTGTCTTGCTCTTTTAACTTCCATCCTTTTGCCTAAATTCTGTTCCTCTGGACCTCCATATCTCCTTCCTTAGATTATCGAAATCCTAACCTCCTTGCAAGGTCTATTTTATCACCTCAATCAAAATTGAACTTTGCATGTTCTAGTTACTACCCTATAGTTAGTTATTTCCTGTGTTTTGTTTTCCCTACTGGGTGAGTAGCTCCTCGAGAGCTGATCCCATGTCAGGGACACAGGGATACACCCATTGTTTCCATACAGGATTTTGTGCATAGCTGTCAAGCTTCCAGGGTGATCTCATCATCTTATTGTTGTTATTTCTTTTCTTTTCTATTTTGCTAACTACAACCATATTCTGGTCATTTGTAATTCTTTTTCTTCTCTAGTGCTCACTGCCCAGTGGTGCTTTCCATGTAATCAGCTCTCTGGTGAATGTCCCTAGATGACTATCCACAGGCACCTTGAAGACAACATGGAAAAAATTGATCTCTCATCTCCTGTTCTCAAATGTCACTCAGAGGCTGCCTTCAAAGTGCGTTGTAACATATCTTTGCTGTCATAACAGTCCTGGTCCCTGAAACATAATCTAGAGAATATTCTTCAGTTCTTCCTTTATTATCTTGTATTCTGTATTGAGTCATCAAATCTTAACTCATTTGTTCCTAAGCATTTCTTCAATTCATTCTCCCTCTTTCTGGATTAATTACTGCTTAGTGTCAAGTCCTCCCCTCTCAACTAGTTAAATTGTAATTTCTTTCTAATGAGTCTATTTCACCCTCTTAATTCCTCAGGTCCATCATCTACCTCTATTGTGTGATTCTGCCACATTCCCTCATTCATACGCTTTGACCGCTTCTTTTCATGTGCATCTGGGATGAAATATTGGTTTTATCTCATAAACTGACTCTGATCCACTTGGTAATGGCTGCTGCAAGTGCTGCCATGGGGTTCAAAATGATCATTTCGTGATGCCTAGCAGGTGCAGTGAAGGGGTGTGCAGCACCTGGTGCACAGCAAGGATTAAACTCAAGCTCCTTAGTATGGGATACAAGGTCTTCTCTGACCCTAATCTTTCCCAGGTCTTCACCGTCAGTTCCCACTGTTACTCTGTTTCACACTTGACCCCAGAGAATCTGGCAACTATTGCATTTTCTTGCTTTTATTCCAGATAGGCCTGCTTCTCTGAATACTTACTTGAGAAACCCATACTTATAATCTTGGTGTGTTTGAAGAGGGCCCAGCTGAGCCCTGCATAAAGCTTAAGTGTCTTTTTTGTTTTTAGAAAAAAAATGTTTTCTATTGATGAAAATGTGTGTTTTTATAATGTTTAACATGATATTATTAAATGTGTACATTGTGGAATGGCCTCACTGAGCTATTTAAATGTTCTTCCTACAGGCTCTATCCTCCTCCCTGATAGTTTATATCTCATTGTCTTGGAATCCTGTGTCTCTCCCACCAGACAGTAAATTCCATTAAAACAAATACCATGCCTCATTTATCCTTGAACTCTGGGACTTATCATGGTACCTTTCATGTACTACGCATTGTGAATTAAATAGTTTATTGAGTTGAAATGAATAAATAATTTTGATGCATGAATGTACTTTGCTTTTTTACACTTAAATTTGACTGATGGACAAATGTTCATTTCAAGGTGAAAAGGCAGGTTTCAGGAGTGTTAATGCTCTACAGAAAATTCAGATTAGGGAAGCAGGCAAAAAGTAGACATTGGAAATGTTTAAGCAGGGGGCTTGCATGATGAAAGTGGCATTTAAGGATGATTGATCTGGAGACACCCTTTCATTATAAGGTTTACACCACTGCCGGCAAGCATGGATTGAGGGTGTCAGGGATCGGGGAGAAGCAGAGGCAACTGTTTGAAGCCATTCTGAAGAATAACTTCCTGAAGCTTTGTACTTTCATTTCCACATTTGCTCAAGTGGGGTGTACTTGCTGGCATGTTGCTGAAAATAAAATAGAGTGCCAAAGTTATTTTTATTGTCAAAGAAAGAACATTCTTGTAAAACACCTCGGTGTGAGCCATTTTATGTAATTATCTTTGAAGCCTATTCATTATTAATAATTTGGAAAAAGTGATGAGAGGTCAGTCTTTAAAGAAAAAATAATTAGCATTTGCAGAGATAGCCTCCAGTCTTCCAAAGTTCATTGAAGGTTTTTCTTTTGGCACCTTCTAATTGCTACTTAATGAAGAAAGTGCTTTGGTTGGGTTTCCCACCAGCATTTTGCCTTGTGGCTTAATCTCCATTCTAATTGTAGTGTGTGTGTGTGTGTGTGTGTGTGTGTGTGTGTGTGTGTGTGTTTCTCCTCCGTGAGCATTTGCATTTTGTATTTGGCTCATGTGACCGTGTTTCCCTGGTTAAAGTTTATCCTTCACTTGTTTTGGGCCATGGTGCTCGACTGCTTTATTCTTTATATTGACTATTATAAACTTCTTAATTTATATTTACTTTATTATTTTTATTGCAGGGCTATGATTCACTGATTAAAAAGAAGAAGTTTTTCAAGTATTTTGCACTTTTGGCTGTGCATGATGGATACCAAGGAAGAAAAGAAGGAACGGAAACAAAGTTATTTTGCTCGGTAAGCATTCATTTTGCAAAATTATATCAGTGCTTTAAAAATATACTTGAGGGAACTTTGTCCTCAAGTATTACTGGGCATTTTGTGTCCTCTGACTGTTAAACAGAGCAAGCAAGCAGCAGAAGTTATATATGCTTACTCTGTCCTTTCAAAATTAATACTAGAGGAATAACAATTGCTTCTTCTTTTTCTGTCCTTTTGCAATTCTTTCAGGCTGAAGGTGATCAGACAATCTAGCTGACCTCACATTGCTCTGACTCTCATGTTTAGCAACCTGCTTTGAATTTTAAATCCATATGCATAGCTCCTGCTGTTCTGCAGTTTCATTGGCTGGGTTATAACTACAAATTATGTCACATTCAATGCTTACCACCTTGTGGAGTTTATTACTTAATAGTATTTTTGTAGGTAGATGAAATGAGTGTAATGGTATCACTGGAGTCAGTGTCATTTTAAGGCTCTATCTTGTCTCATACAGATACATTTCTTGCTTTCTGAATAGAGGTAATCTAGTGTATGAAGATTAGCTGCTATTTATAGGTTTAAACATCTGTATGGCTGTCTCACTCAATGATCCTAATAAAATGAATAATATGCTAAGCATTTATAAATCATTTTGGAAGCTGGCATGCTCTCAGAATCAGAGAACATAGACTTAAAACTATCATTATGGTTTCCTAAATTGAAATTCTTAAGAACTGAATTTAGCCTCACTTCCCAACCCGCAATCTATGCTCATTAAAGATACATTTCCTGTTTTCTAAATATAAGCCTTGGAACTAAAACCATAGTTTTTGGTTGATGTATTTATCCAGAAATCAAGCTGGATTTTAAGTTGTTAATGGGAAGGAACTATTTGAAGGATGTACTACGTATAAGTGTTTATTATTGTATCCATCTTCAAAATAAACCTATGACATAGTTACTTTGCCCCCCCCCACTTTCACCCACGAGGCAACTAAGACTCAGAAAGTAAGAATTTTGTCTATAATATGCAGCATAAGAATCAGTATACAAACACTGTTTCCAATGGTCAGGTGCCAATTGGGAATAATGAACCATAAATAAGTGCTTGGGGAAAGCGAGAGTTAAACTGCTCACTGTACTGAAATGTTTTCCACTATTTAAACTACAGAGACTATCGAGGTTGAGGAGAAAATAATTCAGTCATATTATAGAAGACATATTGGAGTGATGGGGCATTTAGAATAAATAAGAACTGTACAGCTTTGTTTTTAGATAATTGTAGATTCACATGCAGTTGTAAGGAATATTGGAGAGATACCCAGGGTCCTTCCTTAAGTTCCCCCCAGTGGTAACATCTTGCAAAACAGGCCTAGCACCATATCTAGAAAATTGATGTTGATACAGTCCACCAGCTCTACTTAGATTTTACCAGGATTACATGCATTCTCTGTGCACATTTGTACATGTTTAGTTCTAGGCAATTTTGTCACACGTATAGATCTGTATGTTACCATAACAGAATAGAATAGTTCCATAAAATGGACCTACAAGCTTCCCTTTTGTAGCCATGCTCACCTCCCTCCACCTGTCACATCCAACAGCTACTAGTATGTTTTCAATTTGTCTCTTTCATCTGTCAGTTCAAGAGTATTACATAAATGGAATCGTGTCTATCCTTTAGCATTTAGGTTCTTCACTCTGCAAGTCCCCTGCATGTACCAATCGTGTATTCCTTTATATTGCTCAGCAGTACTTTGCAGTCTGGATGTATTCTAGCTTGTTAGTCATTCTTCTACTGAATAACATTTGGATTGTTTCCATTTGGGGCTTTACAAACAAAGCTGCTTAGGATCATCCGTGTGTAAGTTTTTGTGTGAATAGAAAGTTTCCATTTCTTTGGGATAAATGCCCAAGAGTATAATTGCTGGGTTACATGGTAAATATATGTTTAGTTTTGTAAGAAACTTTCATAATTTCTTCCAGAATGTTTGTACTATTTGATATTCATGTCCTCTGAGTTGTTATTAAATTATAGATATTTGGTGATGTCACTGTTTTGTATCTTAACCATTAGGATAAGTGTAGATAGTGATATCTCATTGTGGTTTTGATTTATATTTCCTTAAATGGTAAATAAAGTTAAATATTGTTTTATGTGTTCATTAACTGTTGGAATATTTTTTTCAGTGAGATTTCTTTTCCTGTCTTTTGCCTATTTTCTAGTAGACTTGTTTGGTTTTTTATTTTTTAATTTTGAGAGTTCTAGGTGTTAGTTCTTTCTCAGATATGTGGGTTGCCAATATTTTCCCCTAGTGTCTGCCTGTCTGTCTGTCTGTCTGTCTATCTGTCTCTTTTTTTTCATTGGTGCATTATAGCCTCACATAATCATTCTCTTAATAGGGTCTTTTGCAGAGCGAAAGTTGAATTTTTATATGGTTTAATTTATCAATTATTATTTATTAATTGTGCTTTTGGTGTCAAGTATATTTCTTTGTCTAGCCCTAAGTTCTGAAGGATTTTACTTTTTTTTCTAAATGTTTCATGGTTACTGGCAGTTCATTAACAATCTGCTCAATATTAACCTCTTCTTTCTAAGTGTAGAGTGAGGGGAGCCCCTTAAGTATGAATATAAATTAAAACTTCTGGAAAAACAGTGTAGTTTTTTTCAGCTCAGAAATGTAAAATTTATCTGCTATGCTTACTATGACTTTTGCTGAAAAATACTCTTAACAGTGAAAAGAAAAACACATCCCCAAATGCTTAAGTGTGACCTTGGGAGCATAAGAACAGCAGTACAAGAGCAAAAAAATCATGATTCTCTTAAAACCATCCTGCAAAGCCGGGCGTGGTGGCACACGCTTATAATCCCAGCGCTTGGGAGGCTGAGACAGGAGGATTGCACAGGTTCAAAGCCAGCCTCAGCTACTTGGTGAGGTTCTCAGCAACTTAGTGAGACCCTTTTTCTAAATAAAATATAAAATAGGTCTGGGAGCATAGCCCGGAGGTAGAAAGCCTCTGGGTTCCACCCCCAGTACCACCAAAAAAAAAAAAAAAAAAAAAAAAAAAAAAAAAAAAAAATTAAAACCATCCTGCAAAAGGATTTGTCACTAGGAAATAAGCGAGTGAGAGAAAGAATGAGTGACAGACAAATCTATAGTTTAGCTCTACATTGGAAGCCAGAAACGGTCAGACTATTCAAGGCATAAGAAAAATAAAACAACATAAAGAGTCACAATAAAAAACAGAGCCAAAGCAGGGCATGGTGGCACACGCTTGTAATCCAGGCATCCAGGAGGCTGAGATAGGAAGATTGTGGTTCGCAGCCAGCCTCAGCTACTTTAGTGAGGCCCTCCGCAAATTAGTGAGACCCTGTTTCAAAATGAAGAATAAAAAATAGGGTTGGGGATATAGCTCGGAGGTAGAATCCCCCTGGGTTCCATTCCCAGTACTACCAAAAAAAAAAAAAAAGTCAGAGTCATAGATCTTTTCAAATGTCTTTTAATGAAACTGGAATTATCATAAAGAGGCATAAATGGAACCTACGAGAGAGCCAATTTCTGACCACAAAGAGTAGATTTTTCTTGATCATTTTACTTAAGGGCAGTCCAAGCAAGATTTCTAGAGAATGTCAGGCCCAGGGTAAGTCAAGTTGATGCAATCACAATTTGCTCTAAAGTACATTATACCACCTTACACAAATTTCCACTAATGTTCAGAGGAAAATAAAAAGGAATATTAACCCTGGCCTTCTTCCTGCTATCATAGTTGTGCATCTGATATCCTAAAACTTCTTTTAAAGCTGTTTCCCTTCTTTTTCCTTCCCCTTTTCTTCCTGTGTTACTCAGCTTTTCATTGCTATGATAAATAACTGAGAAAAACAACTCAGAGAAGGATAAATGTGTTTGGGCTGTTTCAGACCGTGGTTGGCTGGCTCTATTGCTCTGGGCCTGAGGTCAGGCAGAGCTTGATGGCTGAAGGTGCGTGGTAGAAGAAGGCTACTCAGCTCGTGGCAGCTGGCAATGAGACAGAGACAGAAGAAGGGTCTAGGGACAAGATTCAGTCCCTAAGGGCATGCCCTTGGTGAACTACTCCAACCCTGTGCCACCTGTCTGTAGTGTATACCTCCTCTAAGTAGTACATTCAGATTACTAGTCCATCAAATGGATTACTCCACGGATAGGGGTAGAGTCCTCATGACCCACTCACTTCCTTTGAGCCCCATCTGTGGACATCGCTGCACTGGGGCCAAGTCTACAACACATGAGCTTTTAGGAAACATTCTAGATCCAAACTATAACACCTCCTGAGTAGTTAAATAGGCAGCATTTCCTTTTTGTGCTATCTTATCATGTGGTTTCATAAACATTGTATGACTGTTTGGTCAATAATTCTTCACCACACCTCCTTCGTTGACAATTTCCGACCATCATCACCAATTTTACAGTAAAACAAAGTTGAGTTTAAAAGAACTTATTTTAATAATTTTGGGTTAGCTTTAGTCATTTGAGGACTCCCTAATTTTTCTTTTTTATAATGTATCTTGAAATGTACCTGTGTAATTCTAATTGAAGGATAAATTAGTGTTAGTATTAGATTTATTCTAGATAAATCTTGGTGCGTTTTCAGGGTCTCCTCACGTGGCCCACTGATTTTCAGGAGCTTCGGTGTAGTTTCATCATAGTTGTTCCTTCCAAGTTGAATGACTCATCTGACCTTTCCCCATACTTTTGTAAAGAATTTGTATATACAAAATAGTAAAGCTAGGTGGGGTAGTGCACGCTTGTAATCCCAGGACTTGGGAGGATTAAACAGGAAGATTTCAGGTTCATGGCCACCCTCACTTATATAGTGAGGCCCTCTGCAACTACGTGAGACCCTGTTTCAAAACAAAAACAGTAAAAAAAAATCAGGCTGGATGTGTAGCTTGGAGATGGAATGCCTTTAGGTTCAATCCCCAGTAACACACACACACACACACACACACACACACACACACAGAAATTAGTATATTATATGTGTGTATGTGTGTGTGTATGAATCCCCTTTTTCAAAACCGAATGAAAAACTAAATTATTGGAACAAGTTATACTGTTTGTACTTTGTAAAAGTATACTATTTTCTAGGGTGACCACTAATTTATTAGGGTCTCTGCTAATCTCTTTTTATAGTTATAATGCAGGTATATCTTTATATATAATGCAGGTATATCTTTTTACTAGTGCCAAACAGGGATCTTCCTTCTACACTTACTTGACATTATTTGGCTTCAATGATTTTCATGTAGTAGGTCCTTCTGTGGGAGTGTGTGCGTGCGTGTGTGTGTGTGTGTGTGTGTGTGTGTATGTGTGTGTGTTGGTGCTGGGAATTGAGCCCAGGGCTTCATACTAAGCATACACACTGTTACTGGGTGAGCACCCCATAGTCTTAAGATTTATATTTAGGTCTATTATCTATTTTGAGTTAATATTTGTATATGGGATTAGGTAAGGGTCCAATTTTATTCTTTTCCATGTAATTATAATTTTTTAACAATATTTAGTTAAAAGATTAATATTTCCACCACCAAATGTTCGTGGAAACCTTGTCAAAAATAACTTGACAATATAGGGAAGAATTTAGCTCTAGGCTTTTATTTAACTCCAATGGTTTATATATCTGCCTTTAGAACAGTACTACACTGTTTCAATTATTGTAGCTTTATATGGTTTGAAATCAGAAAATATATATCTTCTAGCTTTGTTCTTTTTCAAGATCGTTTGGGGTACCTAGAGTCCATATCCCATATTAGGATAGATTTTTTTCTGAAAAATAAATATATAAATATATGATAGTTTCACCTAAAAAATAGAAAAAAAAATATTCTCTGGTAAGAAAGAAAGCAAAAAGAAATATTGAAATGTTATCTTTAAGTCATCAAAAGCTTGGTATCAGACAAATGAAACTATTATGTGAAATTATCATTTTTAATTTTAGATAAATTGCCATAATACTAGATGTCAACTACTAAGCCAAGCATGGGAGGGAGGGATAGGGAGAGAATGGGGTGGGGATTGGGTGGGGGCTGACTGGGAAAAGTGTGCATGTATGTCTACAAAAGTATGTATCCTACTATGATGTATGAATACAGTGCACCAATTTAAAAAAAAAGAAAGTTGTTCTAAAGCACATTTTTCAGGATCAGGGGTTAATCGAGCACTTCAGCAATGTATTTATAATTAACTCAAAGTAGTATTTCTTGGGAGGTTTCCTTTTCACCTTTGATAAGGCCTGGGTGGGCCTGGGAGTAGACCCTGACTGATTAGGACTCTTGAGCAGATCACATGCTGTTCATGTAGATCCCTCTTCCCTAGACTGGCTGGCTCTTGTTTATCAGGAAAAGCAGAACTGCCCCTCCCATCTGCTCTCTTCTCTTACCCTCCCCCTTCAGAGCCAGCAGTATGGTCTCTGCCACCTCTGTCCTCAGCTGCAGTGATAAAGGATGTGGGGTGAAGACTCATGTCTCATCTCCCATCCCCATTGCTCTGACACTTCCCCACTGCTGTCCCCAGCTCCTGCCCTGGACTCTCCCACTCACCAGCAGAACACCTGATGTTTGAAAATAATTTATAAACTTCCTTTATCCTATGTTTCTTCAGTTGTTACAGGTGACTGGTAACAACCCTTTTCTAAGATGGTTTTAAAGAAGGAAGCACCTCAGTCAGAATAGGAAAGTAGCCCAAAAGGGGTACATCAAGGAGGGCCGGAGCTGGGCAGCTGGTCCTTCATCCCTTTTTCAGGAAGAACAATCTAGAAACTGGTATTTGAACTCACTTCTCATTAAGCATGCATAGTAAACTGTGTAGCTTTCTCATCCAAACAAAATGAAAACCAAGATGGCTGTGAAGGCATGAGAAGGACCTGGCACTGTGAAGTCTCAAAAATCCCTTTAGTAATTGTACATCCCTGACCTTTCTTCTATGCCTACCTACCAGCACATGTGTCATTACTCCATCCTCACCTTGTTTATTTGTTTGTTTGTTTGCAGTACTGGGGATTTAACCCAGAGGCATTCTACCTCTGAGCTATACTCCATCCTAAGTATTCTTTATTTTGCAACAGGGTCTCACTAAATAGCTAAGGCTGGCTGAGAACCTGCGATTCTCCTGTCTCAGCCTCCCAAGTACTGGGATTACAATTGTGCATCACCACGCCTGGCTCACTCCATCAGCATCTTGACACCCCACCCTATCCCTGGAGCATTCAGATTAGGAAAGAAAGAGAAAGTACAATAAATGGGAATCATATAGTTTCTCAAAGATACTTTGTTATGTGCACAGGTAAGTACTGGAATATCATGAAATAGAATTATATAGGCCAAAGGGCCTTGGGAAATCTATAGCACCTATTTATTTAACACTTGAACATTAATCCCAGGAGGCAAAAGTATCAATCATGTGTTGGTCTAAACCAGGGCATTTTATATATGTTAATTGGTAATCAGAACCTCACCAAGGTGTTTCTTTTGGGTACTGAGCATTGGACTCAGGGGCATTCTGCCTTGAGTTATACCTCAGTCAATTTTTTTTTAACTTTTTATTTTGAAGCATGGTCTTCTAATTTACTGTGTACTGGCCTTAAAACGGTGACCCTTCTAGCTCAGCCTCTCAAGTACTGGGATTACAAGCATGAGCCACCACTCCCAGCTACCACAATGTTTCTTAATATACTATGTGTCTGGTGGTCAAGTGCTAGAGATTGGAACCTGATCATCCCTGGAGTAGATTGAGCCCAGGCAGAGATTTAGGTGACTAGAGCCCTGGGCTGGTTACCTTCAGCTGTAATCTACATCTTATCCCAGGGCTTGATCTGAGTATTATGCTCTGTATGCATGCCTTGATATGAAAACTATGATCTAGAGTATCTTCAAACAAAACATCTGATAAGTACACATTTTCATCCCCAAATCTGACTTCACCACTGTAGAAATTTAGATTGAAAGGTGTTGATAACCTCAGTGAGGTTACACAGCAGGTAGGCAGCAATGCAGGATTTGAGCCCAGCTCTGTCCTTCCCTGTCCAGAGGTGCAGTTCTCTTTAAAGTCATGTGGCACCTTTGTGGCAGAACAGGTCCTGTAGGGCACAGGTTATCTGGCCTGCTGCTGCTCACAGTGTGTGGCTCCAGAAGATTTCTCGGGGCAGGCCTGTCAGCTTAACATTGATTTCCACCACTGTAAACTGATTTGAAGAAATGGATCCTGGGTTCTGAACATGTAACTTATAAGTGACTTTTGCAAAAGCAACTTGCTAATAACCTGGAGACATCCATACTACATGTCATGTTAACTTTATCTGTCTGTAATATTGGTAATTTCAACCACAGCAGTAGGGAACATGGAGTCTGGACATTCCACCTGCATAAGCCTGTGCTTTGCAAATCAGCAGTGTACTTTGCTAAAATCACATCTTATGTAAAAAGAGTAGCTGCCTATAATAGAAGTGAATGCAGAAATATATTTGACAGAAAGCCTCCCTTTGCTTTCTTGGTTGACTACAAAGCCTAAGATCCAATGGAAGACATCGCCTGGAAGAGTCTGTCTGGCCGTGCTGCCGCAGTAGGTGAGGACATAGGGGTCCTCTCTTCTCCAGCCCCACAGAGGCAAACATTGAACCCTAGGAAAGAGATCTCTCTCTATGGTGTACCTGTGCCAAGAAAGAATATACCAGGTGGATAGGGTGTTGCCATGTGAACTCTTACTCTTTCTTTAGGTAACAATTTGTAGATGGTTTGTTTCTGCTAGCTAGGGCCATCAAAGATGTGCTACCCTTAGTTTGTCTGAATTTTGAGAATAAATTATTTACAGGTTATTGGAATCTGATATTTAGTTGCATCACAGGCTTTAATTGTGTGGATACATGAGAAGCAAATACAATAGTTGTAAGTACTTGGCCAATGTCATCTCTATACTTTCTTGATATTTGTCATTTTTCTTCTATCATTTTCAACATGCCTACTGGTTTTTAACAAAAGGTAGTAACGATAGAATGTGTTGGTACTTCACAAAGTGCTTTCACAAGCACTCTCCTACTTTTTCCTCAATTATCCTATGAGTAAAGCCAGGCGTGGTGGCGCACAGTTATAATCCCAGCATTTGGGAGGATGAGATTGGAGGATCTCTGTTCGCGGACAGCCTCAGCTACTTAGTGAGGCCCTGCGCAACTTAGTGAGACCCTAATTCAAAATAAAGAATAAAAAATAGTGCAGGGGGTGTAGCTTGGAGGTTGAATGCCCATTATTCTATGAGTGGATAGAAATTCAGATGATGAATCTGTTGTGCAGGAAGTTAAACAACTTGCCCAAATCACTTATTATTTAATCTGATTCCTGAACTTAACCCTACACTTACACTTACCCTTAGTCTAAGCCCTGAGCCGCCTTCTACTATGTCTGTATCTCTGTTTTTCTTTATTCCATCTTGTCTCAAGTTTACCTTGCACATAGCATTAATTTTTACTTTGTATAAAAGGTGGATTAGAACATGGTGTTAGCATAATAATATGATAATTAGAAAAAATTGTGTATGGGTTTTTAAAGGGTAATGTTTTAGTTTCCTTTACTGGAATCCACAGTAAAGGCTACCTCTAGGCTACATTCATTTTCAAAGAGCCAGCCTTGCTTACTGCTGTGTTGTGTCATACGCCTGTTACGATCCATGCTCTTCCTAAGAACACTTTGTAGCATGCACTCCATGGCTCTTGCTTTTTTTCTGTGTTTACAGTCAATCTGCTCCCATCTGGCAGGTGGGGACTCTGCAATGGTTCAGTGCTCCTTCACTGTGCCTGTTAAGTAGTGGTTGGCATATAACAAGTATCACATGTTTGATGACCAATTTAAACGATATTCATGACATTGTCTTTAATGCAGAAGGTAAGCAGTCTGTCAGTCTTAATTTTTATCACAAATATTTCAGTACTTATCAGTTTTGTTAATCTTGAAAAGATTAAGGAATTTTTTTAAAGCCATCCTATGAAAAAGCTTCTAGCGCTTTATTTGACAATATTGCTAATTTTCAATTAAATTCTTGTGTGAGATGCAATGTTGTTTAAAGCTTACGTTTCCTATCTTCTTGGTTGAGTTCAGACCAGGAAACTCTTAAAGGAACCTTTACATGCTTCTTATTTTTTATTACTGTGAAAAATATTCCTGATCAAGTTTGATCTGCTAATGTTTCCAGGAAACATTAGCTTTTTTTTTTTTCTAGAGATTAAAAAAATGGCTGAAAAAGCCTTTAATAGACTCATGCTTGCTTTTTACTTATTGATTTTTTTTGTAGGATTGGAAGGTTGAACGAAGAAGTAATTCTACCTCTAGGCTACATTCACAGCCCTATTTCATTTTTCTTTTAAAATAAGATCTCTCTGGGTTGCTGAGAGTCTTGCTACATTGCTGAGGCTAGCCTTGAACCTGTGATCTCCTGCCTCTGCCTCCCAAGTGCTGGGATTACAGGTGTGTGCCACCACTCCTGTCTCTCTCTTTTTTTTTTTTTTTTGGTACTGAGGATGGAACCCAGGGGCATTCTACCTCCGAGCTACACCCCCAGCCCTATTTTTTATTCTTTATTTTGAAACAGGGTCTTACTGAGTTTCACAGGGCCTTACTAAGTATCTGAGGCTGGCTTTGAACCTGGGCGATCCTCCTGTCTCAGCCTCCCAAGAATGGCTTGTTAATCCAGACTGAAGTAGACAATATCAGAGTGTTATATGTAGTCAGAATAAATAATGATTCAGGAAAATTTTGTTTACAAACAAAATTTGTAAAAAATTTTGTTTACAAGTATATACATATTGAATCACAATTTAAAATTACTTTTTTCCCCTGGGTATCATTATAAAAAATGACGCATTGTTTTAAAAGATACTTTGGTAGTAATCATAATTGGAGTGAGGATATTATTCATCATTGAAAACTGAGTCTCCTTGAAAATTATTCATCTGATATCCATTAGCCCATTGATGCAGGCATGCAAAAAGTACCTTTTCTATAAATATACTTTCCCACAGTACAGTGACATGAGTTCCTAGTAAACTACTTTCAGGATTAATGACAAGTGTATTTCTGTTCAACTTGAAAATCCCAGACTGATCTGGACATTCCAAATCCTGGAACCAGACTAATAAAGAGTTACCTAACAACACCTCCAAGTGGAACCACTGTCTGGATGAACCTTGGGCAACTTTTGTTTTTGGGCTTCCTGCAAGTTTCTTCTCCATAGAACTGTTAACTGGCTGTGAACCCTTGGATATGGTTTTCTTTTCTCTAAAGTGGATATAATAATAGTACCTATATTATAAGGTTGTTGAAAGGATTGAATATACTAAAATATATAGTCTTTAGAAAAATACTTTAACAAATAAGTTCTAATGAGCCAGGTGTGGTGGTGCATACCTGTAGTCCCAGTGATTCAGGAGCCTCAGGAAGGAGGGTCATGAATTCAAGGACAGTCTGGCCCAGTTACCATTTCTTATAAGAAAAGCAAGGGGTCTAGGGATGTAGCTCAATAGTAGAGCACATACTCAAGGCCCTGGGTGTGACCTTCAGCACTGAAAACAATAAAGTGAAACCATGAATGAAGTTTCATATAAACCCATGCTTTCTAAGTGACAAATAAAGACTAAATGAGAATAAACACATATTATGTGTAAATTTTAGGGAGTTTATATATCCCCTGAAGTTTTTCCAGAAACATAGTCTAGTCACAGCCTTTAGTATGACCTGTTAAAAAGGCACAGAATCCAAAAGGAAAAAAAGTGACTTAAGCTGCGCACACCCAATACACCTCGTTTTATATTTATTTATTTATTTATTTATTTATTTATTTATTTATTTATTTATTTATTTTGCGGGTTTGGGGATGGAACCCAGGGGCATTTGACCTCCAAGCTACACCCCCTGCTCTATTTTTTACTCTTTATTTTGAAACAGGGTCTCACTAAGTAGCACAGGGCCTCACTAAGTAACTGAGGCTATCCGTGAACCATGAGCCTCTGGTCTCAGCCTCCCGAATGCTGGGATTACAAGCGTGCACCACCACACCCGGCAATACGCCTCTTTTTAAAGTTGATAGTTGGCTAGGACTCAATTGAACTCCTCCTGGGCTTAAAAATTCTAGTGTGAGCCAGGCGTGGTGGTGCACATTTGTAATTCCCGTGCTTTGGAGGCGGAGACAGGAGGATCGTGCAGGTTTGAACTCAGTTGCGCTGGCTTAAGAGACCCTGTTTTCAAAATAAAAAGTATAAAAAAAAAATAGGTCTGGAAGTGTAGCCCAAAGGTAAAGGGTTTCCAGGAACCCCAGTACCACCAAAAAAAAAAAAAAAAAAAGCTAGTGTGGCTTTGAATGCCCCCCTCCAAATTCATATATTGAAACCCTAATTCTCTCCTGTGGTGCTATTTGGAGGGTGGGCCTTTGGAAGGTCAGTAGGTCATAAGAGTGAAACCATTATGATAGAATTAGTGCCCTTATAAGAAGAGACACAGAGAGACGATCTTTTTCACTGTATCATGGGATGAGGACACAGCAAGCACGTGTCTATCTGTTAATCAGGAAGAGGGCCCTCTGCAGGAACCAATTTGGTCAGTACTTAGGCCTCAGACTTCCCAGTCTCTGGAACTGTGAGAAATAAATATTAGTGGTTTAATCCATCTAGTCTATTGGATTTTTATTATAAAGAAAATAAGCAGCACAACTACAGTATACGTGTATTCTTTCATTGGTGTTGGCACAGTGGCTTTTCAGCCAAAGAAAATTAAGCTGTGGCCCCAGCATGGAAGCTTTATAGCTCCTACTTGCAACTCAGCTGTTGATGTTTTAGCTGAACATTTCCTTTCTTATTCCCAAAACACTAGCATCTAAAAATTCTAGTAAACATCCTCCACCCCCAGCCTCCTGAGTCAAGTTCTAACTGTGTATCTTCCCACATATCTTGCCAAGTTTAATATTCCTGGGCAAAGTTCAGATATGTCACTTCTGTGCCCCAGCTTCTTTTTGCTGGCATTTGAGTTTGGACACCCTCTGACTCATTCCTACCCTTTTGTCTTACTTTGACTTTTCTGTACCTGTCTTGTACTTTGCCCCCTCAGAACTTTGCCTTCTGTATACAAAGAACTGCCCTTTGCCATTCATGCTGTGGTGTGTACTTCTTTCTGTTGAATTCATCTTGCATTGTGGCACTGTCCCTTTGAGGCTTTTCCAATTTCATTTATCCCCCATGCCATAAGTAGTTGTGTTCGGCCCTGCCACAAGACACAGAGGCATTGCTGCACTTTTTAGATGCCTTCTTTGGGGATCATTATAATGCATTCTGCCTGTATACAATCCAGTAACACCCATATATTCTTGGCCTTATTTTTTGTTATTTGTTTGGGCTATTTTTATATTATTATTTTTATATCATCATCATCATATCATCATCATCATCATCATCATCATCATCATCATCATTATCATCATTTTGGTAAAGAGGGTTGAACCCCCAGGGACACTCTGCTTCTGAGCTCCATTCCCAGCCTCTTTTATATTTTTATTTTAAAACAGGATCTTATTAAGTTGCTGAGCCTGGCCTCAAATCTGTGATCCTTTCGTCTCAGTCTCCCAAGTACCGGGATTACAGGTGTGCCTCACCACACCCTGATCTCTTTTGTGTTTCTTCCAGAATCTATCCCCATTCCTTGTACCTACCAGTCTTTGACTGTGGATGATAGTTAACATTGGTTGAGTTTTTACTGTTTAACAGACTGATTTGCATTCTCATGTAATCTCATAATTACTCCCTTGAAGTAGTTCCTGTTATCATCCTAATTATTGATATAGATATCAAACCTGTAGATGTATAACTTGCCTAAGGGCACATTATTATGTAGTAGCAGATGAAGTCTCAGCCTAGGTGTGCCTCACCTGACAGCCCTTCCTTCCTTCCTTCCTTCCTTCCTTCCTTCCTTCCTTCCTTTCTTTCTTTCTTGGTACTGGGGGTGTTACCCTGGAACATTCTACCTCTGAGCAACACCTGCAGCCCTAATTTTGTTTTATTCCTTATTTTTGAAACAGAGTCTTACTGAGTTGCAAGGGGCCTCTAAGTAGCTGAGGTTGTTCAAGAACCCGGATCCTCCGGTCTCCACCTCCCAAATGCTACGATTACAATCAAGCACCACTATGCTCAGTGCAGCCCACACTCTTAATCAGCATTCTGTATTGTACTTTAAGATATGTTGAGTTTAATTTTATTGAACTTTATGGTTCTTCAATATATGTGGGAATCACTGATCTAAATAATAAAATGATTTAATATGTATAAGGATAAACTGGTGTCTTCTGTTTTATTACAGAGCCATTCTTAGAAACTTTAGAGCAAATTAGAGAATCTCTGATCTACTGAGAACACTTTGAAAATCCCTACATACTAGCAAATAAGTCACCAATGTCCTGAACTTTTATTTTGGAATGTGTCAAGAATTTCTATTTTTTTTTTTTATCCTTATATTTAGGGTTGAATGCTTCAACCGCTGAAATCCCCTGGCTTGGGTACTTCTGTTGTAAAAGCAGTGATCTGATTCAGTATCCCATCAAGCATTCACATTTCCTTTTTCCTTTGTTTACCATTTCAAATGTGGTTTGCATAAACAAAGTGGTTGGGGTTCTACTTCTGTTTCACATGTGTTTTTGTGGTATAGTACAGCAGTGAACATGCACCAGCCTTGCCTACTTGTTTTATCATTTTGCTTCTTATACATAAATAAAATCATAATGAAATGGATGGTGAGCCAGGTTCAAGGAGACCCAGCAAGACACAGACTGGTCCATAGTTTGCAAATGTGATTCAGCACCAAGAAAAGCAATGAGACTTGTCAACAAAGTGGAGCACGCATCTGAGTACTTCAGGGGCAGGAAGGGAAGGTGAGTGAGTTTGATTGAGGACCTCTAGGTCTCTTCCCAAAGCAAGACAGGATCTACAAGCTGCTGAGGCACAAAGTGTTAGAGAGCAATAAAAAGGTCTTTTTTCTTTTCATTTATTTTCTTTCCTTTTGTTGGTGTAGCACTGGAGATTGAACAGGGCATTCTGCCTCTGAGCTACACCCCGAGTCCTATTTTATGTTTTACAGGATCTCACCAACTTGCAGGGGGCCTTGGTATATTGCTGGCTGCAAAGCTTCGATCCTCCTGTGCCTCCTAAGGAGAAGAAGATTTTCAAAATACCTGTTACTAAGCCGGGCGAGATGGTACAAGCTTGTAATCCTAGCATTTGGGAGGCTGGGACAGAAGGGTCCTGGTTTGCTGACAGCCTCAGCTACTTAGGGGGGCCCTTTGCAACTCAGTGAGACCCTGTTTCAAAATGAAGAATAAAAAATAGGGCTGGAGGTGTAGCTCAGAGAAAGAATGCTCCCCCTCAGGTTCCAACCTCAGTACCACAAAAACAAATAAACGAGCAAACAAACAAAAATAATTGTTGTTAGAACCATGAAACTGATTTTATTTGAAGAGGAGTCAAACATGGCATCGAAGTGGGGATATCATAAACTGAAATGAGAAATGCGGCTGTGGGACAAGAATAGTTTAGGTACAGAGAACAGTGAGGTGATGCAAATGTGAATACAGAAGACCTAGACAATGGGAATGTAGAGTATGTCAATAAAATTTCAAAGTGGGTTTTATTAGTATGTTTATGGAATATTTGACAGACGGGATGACCAAAATATTATCTTCTGAAATTATGACATAGAGATGGGTTATTTATGTTTCAAATATTCTTTTCTAAAGTAAAAAAAAAAGAAACAAAAGCTATATTTCTAAATCATTCAATGGCTTTTAAAAATAGAATTTGCAGCTGGGTGGTGTGGTACATGCCTATAATCCCAGTACTTGGGAGACTGAGGCAGAAGGATCTAAGTTTGAAGGGAGCCTTGAAAACTTATTGAGACCATTTTTCAAAATAAAAAATAAAACAGGGCTGAGGGTGTAGCTCAGTAGTAGAACATCCCTAGGATCAGTCCCCAGTACCATCAAGAATATATATTTGCATGTACATTTTCAAGATCACATCTGTTATACAAAGCAGAATAGAATCAACATTGATTGCTCCCTTTTTTAATAGGTGGAGTGATTTAAATCCAATCATTGTCATGGATGATTTGAGCTAAGTCACTAATCATTCCGTTAACTCTCCCTATGTGAGAATATTTATGTTGATAATGGCAATCATGATACATATACTCAAGAAGTTAAAGCTAGAAATGGGTTTGTTTTAGAAGTTATATAACACAAGACAGATGGATTTGGACATTCCAGATTAATTTTGCTAGCATAGCAGAAAGCTGAATGGTAATTTGGTTATTTTGTTTTCAGAAGGTAATTGAAGCAGATGCTGGTGAGGTCATTGGAGACTGAGCAATCTTTCATGCAATGGCTCCGTTTTTTATTTTTTATTTTTGAGGGTTTTCCAAAAGGTGTGGAACTTATTTATTTATTTACTTATTTAAAGGTAAGAGTATTTCCTTTTACTATGCTAAATCAGCTATTTTAACTAGATGAGAAAAATTTAAGTTTTTAAAGAATTCCAAGCCTATATATAATATATAAATTTTCTTTTATAAGAATAGATACATTTGGGTGTATTCATTTGAGTCACCCGTCCATGCCAGTCTGGTATGGAGCTGTACCTATCCTCTGCATTTCTATCTTTTAATAAACATCTTTAACTGTTCAGCAACTGTCAAAAAAAAAGAATAGATGCATTTTCAGTGTAAAAATTAGTTATACATATATTTGCAAATATATACTTATAAGAATATATGGATTTAAAATATAAAAATTACTTATAAACATATACATATTTATATTATATTTAGTGCAACTTATAAGAAATTTCATTGTCTTAATGGAAAGTAAAAATATAAAATTGTATAATTAACTAGGTTGTGAACCTGTATATGTAATCTTTACCTTCTTTGTTATTTTTTTGTTTTGAAGGCATGGTAAAGCAATTCTCTAATTTTAAATAAGTGACTATTTTGATTTTTATGTTATCTGATGCAACTAATTATTTAAGACCTTGTAGTTCTTTGATTCAAGCAAACTTGAGTCTGTCAGAGTCCTAGAATGTTTAGCTTTGGATTAAAAATGTAGTGTTGTTTGTGTTATACGAAGAAAGGTATATATCGGTTGCATCTCAGACCTTATGTGCCTGTGAAATGGTGAACAAAACAAATGTGGTCCTTGTGGGAGTACATTTTTCACAGAGACACTAAATAAAGAAAAATGAGAATACATAAGTCTTTTAAATTGCAGTGTGTGCTATGAGGGAAAGCAACAGAATTTAATAAAGACAATTGAATGTAGAGCCAAGCATGGTGGCACACACTTGTAATCCCAGTAGTTGGGAGGCTGGGACAGGAGGATCACAGGTTTTGGCCAGCCTCAGCTAGTAAGGCCCTCTGAAACTTAGTGAGACCCTGTTTCAAAATAAAGAATAAAAAATAGGGCTGGATGTATAGCTCGGAGGTAGAAAGCCCCTGGGTTCAATCCCCAGTATTGCATAAATAAATAAATAAGTCATGTAATACCCATATCCAAGGTCATTAAATGTTGTTTAATGTCATTAATTACTTAATGGTCTTGGGTGTGAACAAGAGTTTACCAGGTAATCTATGTGTTTAGGAGAAGTGCTGGGAAAGAAGGGGAAATATTCTAAATAGAAAAAGGGTTTTTTTATGCAAAAAAGCAAAAAACTGTGCCAAGCTTTACTTAGGTATAATGGTCACAGACGACATATCCACCCGCCCGCCCTGTGGTGCCCGGGCAGCCCTACCCTCTCACTTCTTGTCCTTCTTGCCGTCCTTGGTGGCCTGGGAAGCCAGCAAGCCCATGGCGTTTCTAATGGCTTTGTTGTTAGGATCCATGCCTGGAAGGTTCTCTAGGATGCTCTGAAGGAATTCGGGGTCCTGCATCACGTTGTAATCATCCTCCTCCTTGGCAGGCTCGGATGTGTCCATGGCTGAGCTGGCATCGATGTCCGCTGATTCCGCCTGGCCAAACTCTGCTCCCTGCAGGGACATTTGCATGGCATAAGCAATCTGCTCCTCCTCGGTCATGCTGCTGAGGTCAGGGAGGCCCATGCGGCCAAACTCCTGCTGGCTGATGGTCATCTTCAGCAGAGCGTCGTCTGAGTCTTTGGTCCCAGCTGTAGCAATCCCAGCCTCAGCTGCAGAGGCTGCCTCCGCCCGCCGTGCCTCCTCCTCCTGCCGCTGCTGCTACTCCTCCATAGACACGCGAAGGGCCAGGGCCAGCTCAGGGTCAGCACTGGGATCCACTCCAAACTCGAAGTTGCTGGCACTGAGCCCCAGCATGGCACCACCTAAGATCAAAACTCTAAGATTAAAAAAAAACTAAGATAAAAAATCCTTGAGGTGACCAGCAGCTTGGCAGTTTCCTGCTTTGCCAGGTAGCCATCGGTCCTCAACAGGGTTCTTTTAAGGGAGAAATACTCAGAAGGGTCAAGAGGTAGGCTGCAGCAGTCATGCGGGGTCTTGTTGGCCATTGGAAATTCAGACTGAGTGACTAGATGGCTGGAGTTGCTATTGACTGAAGTGGTAAAACCAGAAAAGTAACAGTTTTGAGAGGAAATCCCAAAGATTTAAGTTAGGAGGTGTTGAGATGTTTATGGGACATACCAATGGAACTACTAAATGTACAATTAGATATGTGATTCTGGAGTGAAGCAGAGTAGATTTGGGCTTAGATGGAAAATTAATTAAAAGTTGACTTCTCATCTATGACAGAGGATGTGATCATAGAGAAAGACCGTAAAGTGAAAGAGAATGGAACTCAGGAATGAGGAACCAAAGTGGGAAACTCTAGCGTGTGGTGGTTCAATACAGGAAAGAAAGCAAAAGGAAACCCAGAAGAGGAGGAGCCACAGTAGCCAAGAGAAGTGAGCATTTCAAGGAGGAAGAAGTAGAGAATGATTGGTAGTTTTGAAAGCAGCTGAGAGGTAAATTAAGATGAGGATTGAGGTTTGGGTGATGTAGTTCTGTGGTAGAGCACTTACCTAGCATGGGTAAGGCCATGGGTTTGGTCCTCAGCACTGAGGGAAAAGAACAGGACTAAAAAGTATCATTAAGATTGACCTTCTGGAGATCACTGATGAATGACTGATAAAAACAATTTTAGTGCCCTGGTGGGAGAAGCCAGTATGATGTGAATGGAATTAGAAGTGAGAGAGTGGAGCCCAAACTTTGAGGCAGTTATTTTGGGAGCTTGGCTGGAAAGGGAAGCCAACATTCAGACTAAAGGCATAAGGGAAATAATGGGGATCAAAGAAGGGTATTGCTAAGGATGGAAGAGGAGAGAGAGAGAGAGGGAGAGAGAGAGAGAGAGAGAGAGAGAGAGAGAGAGAGAGAGAGAGAGACAGACAGACAGACAGACAGACAGACACACCTAATGGAGACAGTGGGGAAGGTCAACTTGAAGAATGACCCCATATAATGTCAGAAGAATATCAGCAAAGCAATTATGCAGGAGTTGTGCCCCACTGGATCTCCTTAGCCTGGCCCTCTCGAGCCTGTCACATACTGTAAGGTTTTACTTGTGTATTCTGGCAGTATTGTGGCTTCCTTTTGCTGCTCGCTCACTCTGTTCCAGGTGCTTTACAAATTTGACCACACTGAATCCTCAGAACAAATGGTGAGGTAGTTGATGTCATTTTCCTTGCTTTTGCACGCAAGGAAGCAGGCTCAGAAAGATTTTATAACTCCCCAAATTACACAGATAGCTAGCAAGAAATGGAGCCAAGATTTCTCCCTACTTGGATCCAACTTCAAAACATTTATTCTTAACTGCTACCTCCACAGCACCCTCCAAATATAATGCAAAAATAATTAAAATAATCCTTCCCCATTATAAGAACTTTTAATTGTAGTATTTTATTTTATTTTATTTTTTGGTGGTACTGGGGGTAGAACCCAGGGGCTTTCTACCTCCGGGTCACACTCCCAGACCTATTTTCTATTTTATTTGGAAACAGGGTCTCACTAAGTAGCTGAGGCTGGCTTCAAACCTGTGCGATCCTCCTATCGCAGCCTCCCAAGCGTGGGGATTACAAGCTTGCGCCACCACGCCAGGCATAGTATTTTAAATGATAATATTAACTTAGAAATTTTAGAATTTAAACTTATAATTCTAAAGATATAATTTAAATGTTAAAATTTTTTTCAACAAATAAAATTTTATTTTTTCACAAAATTTTTATAACCATTAGCTTAAAAATATGATGTGTTTTATACCATACATCCAAAAGTATTTGGAAAACTCCCAAGTATTTCAGTTTACTGAGTATAATTTTTACATGTTACTTTTAAGAAACAGATGTATAATTAATGCTAGGATGTAGAGTTCCATATTGATTAACATTTTTTTCTTACTGATAGGATTTGTTTTTGTTTTTTTTTTTGGTGTGTGTGTGTGTGTGTGTGTGTGTGTGTGTGTGTGTGTGTGTGTGTGTGTGTGTGTGTTACTGGGGATGGAACCCAGGGGCTCCATCTACCTCCAAGCTACACCCCCAGTTTTATTTTTTATTCTTTATTTTGAAACAGGATCTCACTGAGTTGCAAAGTCCTCACTAAGTAGCTGAGGCTGGCTTCAAACCTGCACGATCCTCCTGTCTCAGCCTCCCAAATGCTGGGATTACAAGTGTGTACCACCACACCTGGTTCTGATGAGAATTTTTAAAATAAACTGTAACTGGATTAAACATATTATTGTTTTAGTATAATCATGCCATTATAGATGAGTATCACTCATTTGTGTCTATTTTGAATGAAGAATGCTAATCTTTTTTTTTTTTTTTGATACTGGGGATTGAACTCAGAGGCATTCTACTGCCTCTGAGCTACCCCTTGAGCCCCTTTTAACTTTTAATTTGAAACAGGATTTTTGAGGACTTCACTAAGTTGCTGAGGTTAGCCGTGAATCTGTGATCCTCTTGTCTCAGTCTCCCAAGTACTGAGATTACAAGTGTGTGCCACCATGGTGTGTGAACACCATGAAGTATTCTTCACCATGCTGGTTGAAGAATGCTAATCTTGATGCTGTAGGCAAAGGAGTCTGTGTAGGAATGTGATATGTGGTATGCTTGTACACACTTGGGTATGTCATAGCATCCTCTTCTTTGAACAGAAAGCAGCCACTAGCAGACAAGTACTTTCCTATAAACAACACACAGTGAAGTGGTTATGCCTGTATAGCTCTGATAACAACTGGTAAATTTATTTTGGGGCATCCAGAATTCTGAGTATCTCTATGACTTTTTTTTAGTGCAATGTTTCACAATGGTTTCGTTTTTAGGCACATCCTATGAGGAACTTTAGTCCCCCTCGAAGAGTAGATCTGGTTGTAGAATCAATCACCAGGTAACATGGTAATAAGATAATACTCTAGGGGACTGGGAGAAGTGACTGGAAGATTTGAAAGAAAGGAGACTTAGACATGTGTTCATGTTATCTTCATACATTATGTCTACTCTCCCACTTGTCCCAAGACAGGCAACATGTCTTCAGAATCATAAAATTATTTTTGAGTTTTTAGTTGAAAGGTAGCGGTCACGTGAACTAATTACCATGCTCGGGCTGAAATTTCCATGGTATTTGGCAATAGGACTTTTCAATCTGGACTTAAACTTGTCTGGCTTTATAGATGGACCAAAGACTCCCAAGGCCTCTAATTTCTTATTTGAAAAATTATTATTAGTAGAAAGTTGTTTTTAAGTTTTTAGTTAAATTTATTTGTTTTCTCTTATTCTACTTACTCTTAGTTATTTAGGATCCACACATAATGAATCAGATTCCGCTGTCATGTATTATATTAATGCCTGTATGTGAAGGCAACATCATGTTCTTTATGAAACTTCTCTTTTACAGGCTGAATATCCTAGGCTTTTAAATATTTCCACCTAAGACATAATTTTCAAACTATTAACATCCTGAGATGACCTGATTAATGAATTTATAAAAATATGATTCAGCAGGGCGTGGTGGCACACACTTCTAATCCACGTGCTTGGGAGACAGAGACAGGAGGATTACTCAGGTTCGAAGCCAGCCTCACTGGCTTAAGAGACCCTGTTTCCAAATAAAATATAAAATAGGTCTGGGAGTATAGCCCAGAGGTAGAAGGGTTCCAACCCCAGTAATATATATATATATATATATATATATATATAAAATATAAAATAAAAATTAAATATATATAAATATATATATTTAATTTTTTGTTTATTTATTTGGTATTGGGATTGAAAACAAGGCCATTCTACCGCAAAGCTACCTTCCCCATCTCGTTTTATTTTTTATTTTTTATTTTTTTCTAGCAGGTAAAAGAAACAACTTTATGTATTAGTAACTCAAAACAGAGGAAAGGGTATGCAACAAACCACAACCGCCATTATAGGAGGCACATGACTAAGAATTCCAATTTCTTACAAGGCACAAATAATTTAATCTAGACTCATATCTTCTGCTTCATCTTTCTTGTCTTTGTGTCGCCCTCTTTCTCTTGGATCTGGCATTGTCTTGCATAGCTTTGGCAAACGCTTCCACATCGCCCTTGTTGGCATCCTCCACAGCCTCTGCAAGAAGGCCAAACTGCCAGGGCGAGGGGCCCCAGCTGACCTGAGGCCAAGGCCTCATTGAACATGCCCAGGGCCTGCTGGAACTGAGATGAGGTCCATGTGTGCTGATCTTGTTGGCAGTCTGGGACAGGACCTGGAGGACAGATAGGGCAGCAGACGCTCCTGGACGTCTACGTTGGCAAGGATGGGAGCCATGATCTCGGGTGTGAGCATGCTGGCCAGGTCCACTTTCTGGCATCCCCCAGGCCCAGCTGGCACATTCATGGTGGCCAGGATGCTCTGGAGGTCGGGGTCTCGCTAAATTTCTAAAGGTTTTACTGAATTGCTGAACCTGTGATCTTCCTTTCTCAGCCTCCAAGTTAACAGGCATCTGCCATGTACCAGGGTCATTATCCTTTATATTTGCTAATACACCCTATTTATGTTTCAGTATTACCTTTTAAATTGGAGGTAGAAGGGTTTCCAGGAATACCAGTAACACACACACACACACACACACACACACACACAAGTCTGCATTGGAAAGCTTCATGCATTATATATTAAATAATTATCAATACATTAAATAACTAAGTATTTCAACTTACTGCATATCAATTTGCTCTAAGTACACTTAACCAAGTTCTCTAGCCTAGCTCTTTTCATCTTATTCTCAAGAAGGTAGAGATAGACATTTTCAAGGTCCTTGATGAGGCCTTGATACACTTACTGCTTTTGTGACTGCCCCACCAATATGTCAAATCTAACAGCACTATCAAAGAGAGAATTATGTGCATTTGTGTCCATTCATTTTAGGACTCATAGAGGCTGTTAGCAGCCAACAATTCTTCAAATATTAACAAATAAATCGGCTTATTTCTGTCATTTTATTTTTGTGTGAGTTGATATCAGGCAGCTTACTGTATTATTTCTAGATCTGCTGTTTTTCTCTTTTAGGATAACTAAGTGCCTCCTCTCTTGGTTCTAATATTCTTTCTCTGTGATTCTCCAGAAACAACTGGCAATGTTTGTATAACTCAGAGTTGCGTCCTACCAGGTTAGCTGCTACATCTTGGATTGCATTTTCTTCTTAGCTGTGGATGCTTTTTCCTTTTCAATTTTTTGCTTATTTTCTTTGACAGAGCTGCAAAATAGATTTGAGGTCCAAAATTAGATGTACTTTCCATCTCTTACAAGTTAACTTCACCCAGTGTGCCAGAGGCAGTGGGCCTATTGCTTCTTGCCCCTTTTCTTCTTGGCATCTCCAAAAGTTCCTGGTTATTTTTCCTTTGCATTGTTTACAAATGTATCCACACCCTGAGTTTTAGCTTTCCATCTTTCTTACAGGTTTCTGCCATTTTCATTTTGTTTCCATTTGTGCTCGATTATGTCTCATACTCATCCATTGAAAACTCAAATTCATTGGGCCACATTTCCTTCCTGATACGCCCTCAGTTTGTTTCTTTAATAGGCTCACTTAATAATGGAGGTGACAGAATTTGTTTTGGAAGAACATGTCATCCCTCCGGAGTCATTTCTCTCCTTGGTGGTGAGCTTGTGCTCACCTATCCTTTAACTCAGTAAACATTTGTAGGCATGCACAGTCTGGTGGAAGTAGCAGCACTGAGATAAGTACTAGAACCAAGGTGACTGCCAAATGCTAAGGATATAGAGCAGAAGACCTAACCGTCCCAAAGACCCTGGGTGTCATAAGAGAAGTGTCATTGAACTGTCTTGAGATGTGAGTAAAGTTTGCCGTGAAGAAGGAGATTTTCAGGCAGAAGGGAGACTATGCAGTTGCATGGACCTGTGGAAGTACGTGGGATTTGCATGTGATGAGGACACACACAGATTCCTTGTATCCTCTGAGAGGAGCAAATCATTTGGGTCATTCTGCCATACCATCTGCTGCTGTATACTTCAATATCTTCCTTTTGATTTATAGTCAAAATATTCTACTAGAAGAAGCAAATTCACAAGATGAATGCCCAGATCTTCTAAGGGACTAGAGAATCATTTCCAGTTTCCTCCACTGGAAATCATTTTCTTGACCCTTTGTCTGACAAGCTCATCTGTAGTGATGGTTTTGATTGTTTTTACAAAGTGTTCTGCCACTTTGTTATTTTGTGCACTAACTCTAACTAATCCCCCCCAATTAAATTTTGGTTGCTTTCACCCCCCCAACAAGGAGCCCAAAAATACTTTATTCTTTTTCTAAAGCTATTGAGATCCACCAGACTAGTTCTTTATTTGTTTATTACTTGCCAGGCAAGAGAACACACACCAGTTCCTTGATTATGTTCCTGAAAATTGAAGTTTGTACTCTGGATAAAGGAATGAATCTAAAAGGCTGCAGACCATTGGCTTTGACTAGTCTTATTTTTTCATTGGTTAGTAAAAAGCCTTCAGTTAGGACCCCTGAGAACATAGCATGCAGGGATGCACAAAGATCACATTTTTGTATGTACTTTGGCAGGTGGGCCACTCACAACTCGCAACCAGTTAGAGAGAAGCTTTTATGCAATTTTCCCTCTTGGGGAAATGCTAGTAGTGCAAGTCAGAAGCTCTTTGACAGGATGCATGAGGGCCACTTAGAGACTTTCAACTGCCATTGTTTTAAGCAGCCTAGGCTGGTCCAAAGTTTAGGTCCATGGGTCATCAGTACACTGCTGTGTTACAGTGTCATATGGTTTCTGGGCCTTCTTGCTCCTCTACCATGTGTTCGGCCCATAAAAATTGTGTCCCTGGTTTCAGTTTTTATCTGTAACTTCAGAAAAATTTTTTCCTTGCATCATACATTAGTTATTTTTCAACTTTGGTGGTACTGGAGGTGGAACCCAGGGGCTTTCTACCTCCAGGCTACACTCCCAGACCTATTTTCTATTTTATTTGGAAACAGGGTCTCACTAAGTTGCTGAGAGCCTCTGTAAGTGGCTGAGGCTGGCTTTGAACCTGTGCGATTCTCCTGTCTCAGCCTCCCAAGTGCTGGGATTACAAGCATGCACCCATGCCCGGTTATTTTTCAACTTTTAAGAATTGTATTTAGCAAAAAAGAGTTTTTACTTATTTTTTTTATTTTTTTGGTGGTACTAGGGGTAGAACCCAGAGGCTTTCTACTTCTGGGCTATACTCCCAGACCGTTTTTATATTTTATTTGGAAACAGGGTCTCACTAAGTTGCTGAGAGCCTCACTAAGTAGCTGAGGCTAGTTTCGAACCCGTGCGATCCTCCTGTTTCAGCCTCCCAAGTGCGGGGATTACAAGCATGTGCCACCACACCCAGCTCGAAAAAGAGTTTTTAAAGGAAAATTTACGTTCCAATCTGTATTACCAAAGGTTGAAACTGTTTACTCTAGCAATTTCATGATTTGTTAACTTGAAGTCATAAATTTTAGGTGATTTGCATAGGTTAACCTCATTAAGAAGCAAATGAGAAATTAAGGTAAACGTGGAAAGCAAGAAAGACAAATATGCTTATAGCACAAATCACACACATACAATATAATTGTATAGGCAGACAACTAAGACTCTTAGAAATAAGTGGATCCAGCCTTTTGTTTCAGTCACAGTAGAGGCAAGGAGTGTTGTGGAGGCTTCAGCCCCTCCGTCCACCGCTAAGGCCATTGTCAGCAGCACTTCTCACCTGCCACTCAAGGAAACATGTAGTCCTAAAAAAAGGAATCAGTGTGTTTAGCAGCTGCAGCTTTGCAACCTGTCCCAGGGCCTCCCCTGACCCTCTAAAACTCAGCTCTGCCCCTGGCTGAGGCTGATTTCCCATAGGCAAATCATGGAGTGGACCCAGGCTTATGAAAGGCTCCTCTTCCCTCTGTCTCATCCTTCCTCTTTATTGGTTCTACAATGTTGTCTCCTCTGAAAAGTTATAATGGATCTTTTAAAAAATACTGTGATGCTAAATTGTAAAGTGTGTGTGTGTGTGTGTGTGTGTGTGTGTGTGTGTGTGTGGTGGTGGTGGTGGTGGTGGTACTGGGGTTTCTGGAACCCCTTCTACCTCCAGGCTACACTCCCAGACCTATTTTTATACTTTTTTATTTGGAAACAGGGTCTCTTAAGCCACCAAGGTTGGCTTCGAACCTGCGTGATCCTCCGGTCTTTGCCTCCTAAGCACGAGGATTAAAAGCGTGCGCCACCACGCCAGGCTAAATTGTAAAGGTTTTTAACTATTACTTAAAAATCATAATGCATGCAAAAAACATTTGATTGGAGTGTCAAGAAATGGTAAAGAATTCTTAAGAATAATATGTACTTTGATACATAGTGGGAGAGTATTAAAAGAAACATGTGGGTGGATTATTTTTGGTTTTGTTGTTTTTTAATAATCCCAAATGTTTGGTTTTAACCATGGAGAGCTCTCATGAAACAATTATCTATGTGTATGAAATCATAACTAGAGCAAAACCAAAGTAACTTAAAAATGTAAATATTTATTAAATACATGTGGACATAACATAGCTTATCCCCTATAACCAAAAGGCATTCAGAAGACTGGGGGTGTAGCTCGGGGACAGAGTACTTGCCCGACATGTTCAAGATCCTGGGTTCAAACCCTAGCAAGTGGGGAAAAAAAACCCCACACGACACACACACATACACACAAACAAAAACTAAAATGTTTCATAAAGAGTGGCTGAAGATTTTCGTTTTATGAATAGTCAATCTCTAGATAACTTAGATTTACTTGTTTACTTAGTTCTTTATTTTTATGGACTTTTAGGGCTGGAAAGTACCTTAAAAGTTACCTAACTTCTTGGTAGAGATGAGTTACTGAGTCCTGAGAGGTTGTTATTTAACTTGAGTCAGTAGACTCTCAGCTGTTGTAAATCACAGGCAAAAGTTTTCACTTAGCAGGGCTGTATTTTCATCTCACTTTGCTTCTCATAGGCCATTATACCTCAAACTTGTCTTTTCCCCGTGAGATGTAACTGAAGATGAAGTTAAGTAGAATACTTACTCCAGGATCCTAAAAATCTCCTTAAGTCTGCCCTTGATGTAACCTTTGTAGACTCACCATCCAGTCTTAAGATACATCACACATTCATTGTAAGTGTCATGTAATAGAAACCACCAGCTTCCCAGAAAACATCCAGCCTTGGCTCAGCTGATTCATATTTTGGGGTTATTTGCATGGAACAACCTTATCTCTTATGTAAATTTCATGATAGTCAGGACCCTATCCCCCTTTTGGGGGGGGCAAATGCCAAACAAACAAACAGATAAAAGTAGCCTAGAAGAAAAAGAAGGCATTTGGGGATTACTGGATCACACTGAGTTAAAAGTCTGGATGAGATTTGTTTTTCATAGTACTTGGATTGGGGGCTCTCATAATGTCATTATGACCCAGCTTGCCTGTATCTAAGCCCTTTCATTTCTCTGGCTTCTTTTTGTCCAACAGTACTTGATAAATGCTGCCAACTCGGAATCTCCCTTGTGCAAGAGTAGTCAATGCATTGTGTTTACTAGTAGGTCACACAAGTGCTAGTAGGTCACACAAGTGCTGAGGTGCACTCTGATTGGATCAGCTTAGATCACGTGCCAGCACTTGGGGTGAGGACAGCAGCTGAGCAGCTGGAAAAGAGGGGATATGGTCTGACTGGACAGAGCTGGTCAAGCATTTAATTCCTAGAGCTGGTCTGGAGCCCTAACCTTATCTGCTCTTAGAGTAAAGGGTATGTTTACTGAAAATGGGTGTTGGTGCCAAAACAAGGAAAAATAGTTTGTGGGGAAGTCAGCACAAGTCTACTAATGTTTTCTATAGTGTGTTAGGTATTGTTCTAACTGGAGTTAAAACTTTCAAAAAATTGAGTGATATACATTGAGTCTCCATGAGTTTCTAGATGCCGGAGTGCTTTAAAACAGACTGTAAATATACTAGTGAGTTCCATCATTGGATGGATGATTTGTTGAGATGACCTTTAAAGGACTTTCCCACCAGAGGTTCTGTGATTTACAGAATGCTTCTCAGCAAACAAAATGGAGGCACTCTGTCCCTCGTTCACCTTATTCACTCCCTGCTGATGGTGCCTCCAGGAATTGCTTAGCTTACCCACAGTCCTTTACCAGATCAGAATATGACCATTAGCTCCTCATCTCACTTGGGCTTTTGCCAAGGATGTAACACTTGGTGTGGATGCCTAAGCTTTGATGCTTCAAGGTGTAGACCTTTCAGCTGGTGCTGTGGCCGTTAAAATGGGGCAGAAGGGAAAAACAGTTCTTCTTGAACAGAGTAGAGGAAGTCCCAGAATAACAAGAGATTGTGTGACTGTTGCAAAGTCGACTGACTTAAAGGATTACAATTCAAACTTGTTCCGGATGTTGCCAATAACACAAATAAAGCAGCTGGCATGGTACCACTACTGCTGCTGTGCTGGCACGCTCTGTAGCCAAAGAGGCCTCCAGGAGATTAGCAAAGGTACTAATCCAGTGGCAATCAGAAGTGTGATGCTAGCTGTTGTTTATGTAATTGCTGCAGATAAGAAGCAGTCTAAACCTATGAAAAGCCCTGAAAAATTGCTCAGGTGCTATGATTTCTGCAAATGGAAACCAAGAAATTGGTAAATGAGGCAATGGAAAAATCTGGAAGAAAGAGTCTCATCACAGTAAAGAATGGAAAAACACTAACTGATGAATTAGAAATTATCGGAAGCACAGAGTTTGATTAAAGCTCTGTTTCACCATATTTTAATAATACATTAAAAAGCCAGAATTGTGATTTCCAGATGCCTATGTTCTATTGAGTAATAAGAAAATTTCTAGTTTCCAATTTATTGTTGCTGGTCTTATAATTGCCAATGCTTACTGTAAACCCTTAGTCATAAATGCTGATGATGTTGATGGAGAATCTCTAAGTACACTCATTTTTTTTTCTTTCTTTCTTTCTTTCTTTTTTTTGCGGGGTGCTACTGGGGTTCCTGGAAGCCCTTCTACCTTCGGGCTACACTCCGAGACCTGTTTTATACTTTTTTATTTTTTGGAAACAGGGTCTCTTAAGCCAGCTGGGCTGGCTTCGAACCTGCGTGATCCTCCTGTCTCCGCCTCCCACGCCCGGCTAAGTACACTCATTTTAAATAGGCAAAAGTTTGGTCTTCAGGATGTGACAATCAAAGCTCTAAGTTTTGGTGACAAAAGAAAACATGAGTTATTAAAGATATGGCTCTTGAATCTCATTGTGCAGTGTTTGGAGGGGAGGAGTTGACCATAAATCTTGAAGATGTTGAGTCTCATACTTAGGAAAAGTTGTAGAGGTCATTGTGACCCAAGATGATGTCATGCTTTTGAAAGAAAAAGATGACAAAGCTCACATTGAAAATGTATTCAAGAGTCATTGAGCAATTAGATGTCACAATGATTATGAAAAGGAAAAACTGGATGAACTGGCAACACTTTTGGATGGAGTAGCTGTGCAGAAGTTTGGTAGGACAAGACATGTTGAAGTGAATTGTTCCTGGTAGAGGTTGTAGTCTGCTTTGGTGCGTTCTAGACTTGGAATCATTAACTTCAGCAAATAAAGATCCAAAATTTGGCATAGAAATTATTTTAAAAACCATTCAAAATTCCTACAGTGATGATTATTAGATTATTAAGAATGCAGGTTGTTAGGCCGGGCGTGGTAGTACATGCTTGTAATCCCTGCGTTTGGGAGGCAGAGACAGGAGGATCACGCAGGTTCAAATCCAGTCTTGCTGGCTTAAGAGACCCTGTTTAAAAAAAAAAAAACATATATATATATATATATATATATATATATATATGTATGATATATGTATGTATGTCTTGGAGTATAGCCCGGAGGTAGAAGGGTTTCCAGGAACCCCAGTACCACCAAAAAAAAAAAAAAAAAAAAAAGAATGCAGGTGTTGAAAGGTTTTTGATAGTTAAGAAAATTCTATACTGTTTATACTGTTCCTCAGAATTTGGGTACAATGCCAAACTCCCCTAAATTATATATTAATAATGAATTCGAATATTGAGATAGTAGTATTTTTGTTAATGAGTAGTTGTACTAAAATGATTGATAAATGCAGATTTTTATCTTTGCCTATGCCATCGTAAAATTATAATGATACATGGGTTAAACATGTAACTTCTCTTGTTAAGGGACACTTGACTGAGGATTATTGAAGATTCTTTGGCCTAATTCTTACAAAGAACATTGAAACATTCCTGTCTTTGACTTTTACTTGACCTCTATCTAATGTACCACCTGCAAAAAGTCTTAAAAGTTAAAAACATTTTTATTTCCCACAACTGATGAAATATTGTTATATTCTCATTTTGGATTTCTTTAGAAACCTTTTATCTCAGCCAAAATAAAGTCCAGCTGAGTTTTCTTATGGCTTAATCTATAAGAAATTTGGAAATCCACAGGAAATTTGGAGGATTATCATTTCAATATTATGAATATTTGAGAGGTTTAGAATGTGTATTAAAATTAAAAGGAATTTTCAAGAGCAAATGCCATTTTTCAACAATTATTTTAAAAAATCAAACGGAGGATTAGAGTGTAGCTCAGTGATAGAGCATATGCAAAGCCTTGATTCAACTCCCAACAATACACACACACACAAATAAAAATAAAGTATAATAAAAAAGGGTTTCTTGATAAAGTCTGCTATAGGACATGGTGTTGTTTTCTCAATTATATATGAGGTTGGTTTCACCTCTGTGTGCATGTTAAATGTAAAAAGTTAGAAATTTTCTTTTTTTTTTTTTTTTTGCGGGTCTGGGGATGGAACCCGGGGGCATTTGACCTCCGAGCTATACCCCCTGCCCTTTTTTAAAAATTATTATTCCTTATCTTGAAAGCAGATCTCACTGAGTTGCAGAGGGCCTCACTAAGTAGCTGAGGCTGTACGCAAACCACGATTGTCCTGTCTCAGCCTTCCGAATGCTGGGATTACAAGCGTGTGCCACCACACCCAGCTTAAAAAGTTAGAAATTTATCAGAAAATTTTATTCCTCCTTATTTGGGGGAAATGAGCCAGTGTTTTAAGGAAATTGTTCATTGCTGGGTAATTCTTGGTTGATAAGCAGAAAAATTCCTGGTACTTAAATATTATATTTATAGGACTTGGCTAATTATTCTTAGTATAAAATTATTCTTTTACTACTTGGAGCAAATTCTCTTTTCTGGTTCCCATCTTCAGTGTATAGTTGAGATAAATAGAACTTGTAGTGACTCAACTTAATAGTTTTTCAATAGTTCTCCACTTTAAAATGGGGTTTAATGGAGTGCTAAATGCAACTGTGATGTAAAATATTTTTTATTTTTGACTTGTAATGTAGCCCATCTTAAATTGAGGATCATCTATATCACCATCGTCTCACCTAGTGTTTCCCCAGCCTGCATTTTAGAAAAGGTATGGGGCAACCTGTGCATGAAACAAAAGCTGGTCTTGTTTCATAAATACAAGGCAAATGTTCCACACAGTGTGCATGCACTTTGTAGCACCTTCACTGTAGTCCTGGGGAGTCTTTGCAAGCTCTGAAATGTTTCAAATGAATCTACTCCAAGGTTCCTTCCAGGCCATTTCTGGCATATAACTTTTGGTTACCAGAGTCCTCTAAGATCTTAAGATCTGCTGACCCATCACTATCTTTTTTTTTTTTTCAGTACTGGAGATTTAACCCAGGGACATTTTACCTTTGGGTTAAATCCCCAGTCCTTTTAAAAAATTTTTTGAAGCAAGGTCTTGCTCAATTGCTGAGGCTGGCCACAAACCTGTGATCTTCCTGTCTCAGTCTTTCATGTGCTGGGATTACAAGCATGTGCCACCATGCCCAGCTCATCACTGTCTTACTAGCACAAAGAAGTCCTAAAGAAGTGGCATAGGGTTTTTGTGACTGGACCCTGATTGGCATTCTGTTTGATGTTTCAAGTATATGTGCACCTGGGTAAAGATAAATCACTAGTTATTAAACTCTAAGCAAAAAAAATCTCTTTTTGTAATTGTAGTGGTTCTTTGAAAAAACAGAATATTTTCATTTTAACTGGTGAATTTCAGTTTGGGGAGTGGAAGAAATCTTATTATTATAATTAGACAGTGAAAATAAAGAAGATAAATCTCAAAGTGTGCTCCTAGAATCAGGACCACCTACGGATTTTTCCAGTGATTACTCCTAAAGTTTTATTTTTTTAAATTTGACCATACCATAATTCCAAAAGATAATTTTATCAAATGAGGTTAAAAAAGCCAAAACAAATGATTTTGCCTTCTCCTCCTTTAAGTTTGATTTGTTTAGAATATACCACAATTAGGAGTGGAAGCTGAAAATTGACTCATTATATGAAATCACATATTAAATTAAATATAAGGCATGATGTTCTTCTAGAAATAATAAATAGCTTTGTACTGGTGACTAAATTCATAGCAAAGTTAAAAAATATTTATGTGTATTGAGGAAAAGTGAGCATATATTACTATCTGAGGTTTGTCATGTCTTCTGTGTGTTGTATAAGATGTGTTTTCTTATTTATTTGAATCCTTAGATATTCCCGAATAAGCCTAACAGCGCCAGCGCGTCAGATAAGTAACCTGTGGCTTTGAGATCTTACTAGGAACCAAGTGCACTATATGTTTTAAAAAGTAAATCATTTGTGTACTATTTTTTTTTTTTTACTGGAGATTAAACCCAGAGGCATTCTACCTTCCAGATTCACCCCCAGCCTTATTTTATTTTTATTCTGAAATAAGGTTTAATCTTGATGGACAAGGATCCTGATTCTTGAGTGTGTACCCAAGGGAAAAAAGAAGAGTCAAACACAAATGTGTCTGCCGCATGCTGATCTCACCCCCTTGTAGCGTGGTTTAGTTTTCCTCAATCTGGAGGCAGCAAGTCAGGATTTGACAATCAGGAAAAAACAAGGTAGACTCTGAAGGTCAGACCAGTGAGGTTGACAAAGCTGCAGCCAGAAAACCAAGGACAAGAACCAAAGGGAGGTCCCCTGAGGGAAATAGATCAGTTCTGTCTGTTTAAAAAAAAAAAAAAAAAAAAAAAAGAAGGATGGGTGGTGCTGTTGTCCCAGAATCACTGCAATAGCCTGACCCCCAGGGGGAGAAATAAATCACAGAGCAAAATATTGCCATAGCTGCTAATATTTAATTTTTGTTGCTTGATTGGTCTTACAATTAAAAAAGTAAAAGATCTTTGCTGTACCCAAACATCCAACACCATCAAACTAACTGTAAAAGTTCACTCTTTCTCTATTGACCAACCATTTTCTAGTGCATCTACTACACTTACATACCCATATGTCTACATGGACTAAGTCATTGGTTTGGGGGGAGATTTTGCTGTGGTTTTGGTGTGTTGTTTCCAGAAAAATGATATCAAACTATAATACTATTTTATAATTTTTTCATGAAATTTCTATGCCGAAGCCAGCCGGCAAGAGTACGGGTTCTGAATTGAGGCGTGAGGATGGAGAATTTTAAATTATAACGTGGGGGAGCCGCCAGCTTACTATCTCTACTGGTCGACCCCTGTTCGTGGGTCAATATTTCCTAGGTGGATGCCAGGCGTGGTGGCGCACTCTTGTAATCCCCGCGCTTGGGAGGCAGAGACAGGAGGATCGCTCAGGTTCGAAGCCAGCCGCGCACGCTGGATTAGGAGACCCTGTTTCCAAATAAAAATGTAAAAATAGGTCTGGGAGTGTAGCCCGGAGGTAGAAGGGCTTCCAGGAACTCCAGTACCACAAAAAATAAAAATAAAAAATAATAAATATATATATATGTATGTATGTTTCCTACGGGTCGACAACTATGCTTGGGTCAGTATTCTCTATTGCGTGGACGCTCCTGGCCAACACAACTTCTGGGTCAATCTCATCTTTATTGTGCCGACGCCAACCCTGGGTTTGTTTTTCCAGAGGTATTTATACACAACTACAGGTCAATCAACATTCTCGTGCTACCACCAGCAGAATACAATAAAGACCAATACAAAACACATCATTACAGATAGGCCTATCAGTACCCTCGTGTCATCACCACCTGATCCTCTCTCAGACCTCTTTGAACTTTCCATAGCCCCAAACCTTGTTGACTCTGGGTGAAGGACAGTTAGCAGAGTCAGAGACACCAATCTAGGTGAAGGCCTTAATGGCTCCCAACAGTTCTGTTTACATCTTTTATGTTCCTTTTCCCTACAGAGGTGATTTTAAGGAAATATTTTATATTAACAAGGATTATATTGTCCTATTGTTGATCTGGGGTTTTTTTTTGTAGCAGAGCTCAAAGCGATAGAAACATGCACACAGCAGCACTTAGTGTATTTCCCTCCCCGCCCACCCTGCTCCCCTTCCTACCTCCACATACATGTTAGTGATTGGTAGTGATACCTTCATGTATGAACATAGCATTACTGGAACCATTTCCTTCCTCAATTCTTGTATTTCCCCCTTCGGACCTCCCCCCACCCAATCTGCTTCCACTGTTCTACTGTTCTCTTTCCTCCTTTAACTGAAGTTTTTATGTTTTCTGCGTTCCCTCTATCTTATATATGAGAGAAAACATAGGACTCTTGACTTTCTGAGACTGGCTAAGGATAATATTTTCTAGCTCTATCCATTTTCTGCAAATGACATAATTTTGTTTTCTTTATGGCTGAGTAAAATTTTATTGTGTGTATATACCATTTTCTTTATCTATTTATCCATTGACAGATACTTAGGTTGGTTCCATAATGTGGCTACTGTAATTTGTGCTGCTGCAAACATGGATATGTATGTATCACTATAGTATTCTGACTTTAACTAAAAAGCTTCTTCACAGCAAAGGAAACAATCAAGAGTCTGGATAGAGAGCCTACAGAATTGAAGAAAATCCTTGACAGCTATTTTTTTGATAGAGAACTAATACCTAGAATATATGAAGAATTCAACAAACTTAATACTAAAAAAAAAAAATAACAACCCAATCAAAAAATGGGCAATTGAATTAAATAGATACTTCTTAAGAGAAGAAAAACCAAAGTCAATAACTGTATGAAACAATGTGCAGCATCATTATCAAGAGAGAAAAACAAGCCTGGCGTGGTGGCGCACGCTTGTAATCCCTGCACTTGGGAGGCAGAGACAGGAGGATCACGCAGGTTTGAAGCCAGCTGCGCGCATTGGCTTAGACCCTGTTTCCAAATAAAAATGTAAAAAGAGAAAAAATAGGTCTGGGAGTGTAGCCAGGAGGTAGAAGGGCTTCCAGGAACCCCAGTACCACCACCAAAAAAAAAATAAAAAAAATAAAAATAAAAAAAAAAAACTACACTGGAATTCCACTTAACTCTAGCTAAAATGGCAGTCATCAAGAATACAAACAAGAATACAATACATGCTTGAAATCCCAGTACTAAGGAAGCTGAGACAGGAAGATCACTGGTTCTTGGCCAGCCTCAGCTACTTAGTGAGGCCCTCTGCAACTTAGTCTCTGTTTCAAAATAAAGCATAAAAAATAGGGCTGGGGGTGTAGCTTAAAGGTAGAATGTCCCTGGGTTCAAACCCCAGTACCAAAAAAAATAAAAGAATATAAATAATAATAAATGATGGTGAGGATGTGGGAAAATAGGAACTTTTATACACTGCTTATAGGATTGTGAATTAATACAACTACTATGGCTATCAGTATGGAGGTTCCACAAGGGACTGAAGATGGAACCCTCGCTGGCATCTTTTTTTATTGATCAATTTTGACATTGTGAACTCATCTTTCTGAAGCTATTAGTGCCAGATTGTAGAGCAGTGTGTTTTTTTGTTTGGATTTTTAGTTGATTTGCTTTTTTTTTTTTTTCCCCCTAGCTATTACGTATAAAATGGAGCTGTATCTTGACCTCTGTACTTTCCCAGGTCCTGGGGCTCCACAGTGGAAGGAAAATGTAATCAGATTTGAAACTTAGAGGAAAATAGGGAAGTGCAAGACTCTTGTGAAGGTTTAGTTTGGATTTAATTTTTTTTAATGTTGAAACAGTTTTAGCACATTTCCTAATCTTCTCGTGCCAAGTGCAAACTGTTAGAGCCAGACAAGACCTTGACAATTATTTCAGCCTCTTGCTTTTGTTTACTTAGAAGCCCCAGAGATTTATCATATTTCCAAAGAAGGTCACAGAGCTGATTCCTAACAGTGCCATGAAGCCTGCAGATTGTCAGGCTATTCTTTGAGTAGTTCATGGAATTTCCAAAGTCTAGTAGATTGTTTTTTTTTTTTTTTTTTTTTTTTGCGGGTCTGGAGATGGAACCCAGAGGCATTTGACCTCTGAGCTATACCCCCTGTCCTATTTTTTATTCTTTATTTTGAAGCAAGGTCTCACTAAGTTGCGGAGGGCCTCACTAAGTAGCTGAGGCTGTCCACGAACTGCGATCCTCTGGTCTCAGCCTCCCGAACGCTGGGATTACAAGCGTGCGCCACAACGCACGGCTAGATTGTATTTTAGAATCAAAATAGACAGATGTGTCGTAAATACTTTTAGAGGCACAGTCCTGAGAGACCATATCAGCTGTCTCTAGCCTTGGTTTGTGAATTCCTGCTCCATAACTAAGCTCTGTCCTTTGACCTTGGGAAGTGGCCTCAGTTTTTTCTCCAGCCTCAGATTTCTTATCTGTAAAGCAGAGATAAAAGCTGCCTGCCTCCCAGGGCTTTGTGATAGTAAGATATTTGCAACCTTCATCCCATGGGGCCTGCTTCCATACTCTTCTCTGTGGTCGCTGCCAGGAGAAAGCTCTTCCAAGCTTTTTATAATCATCTTTCTGATAAAGTAAAACTTGATTTTTTGACAGCAGTGTTAAATTATTCTTATAATAGGAAGAAGTTATCAAAGCCTAAATACTTAAATCATTGGGTACCTATTGGAGGTCAAATGATATAAAATTTAAATATAATAGATAACAAAATGAAAAGTAATTTTCTTATTCTCTTTCCCCCATCCCAACCCCAGCTGACAACTTTCTTTTTCTGAAAACTCCCTTTACCTTTTTTTTTATATAGCCTTATAGCTGTATCCCATGCATATAATCAGTGAGTCTTCAATGGGATCTTCATTTTCACCCTTCCCTGCAGTGTTTTGCTAATAGGGCTACTGTAACTTAGAACAGTTCTGTCGAGGGATGATACAGATATCCCACAGGTGTGTTGTTCAATAGAATATAAAGCCATTGAGCTCTTGAAGTACAATTCTTACAGCTGAATTTTAAATTTTTATTGAATTTTAATTAAATTTAGGAACCACAGGTGACTGGCTAGTGGTTACCGTATTGGAAATGCAGTGCTAGATATTTATTTCTATGGCATTTTTATCAGAAACACACAGACTCCAAATTATAAAACTACATGAAGAGTCATATAGAACCACTAATGTAATATTAAAGATTTTATTATTTAGTATATTTTAATATATGCAGTTAGTACATCTTATTATTTATTTGTATTATTTATTTATTATTGTGATACTACGGATGGATCCCAGAGGACACTCTACTAATGAGCTACCTCCCCAACCCTTTTTTAATTATTTATTTATTTATTTTATTGTACTGGGGATGGAACCCAGGGGCTTTCTACCTTCGAGCTGCATTCCCAGACCTATTTTATATTTTATTTGGAAACAGGGTCTCACTTAGTTGCTGAGAGTCTCACTAAGTAGCTGAGGCTGGCTTCGAACCTGTGCGATCCTCCTGTCTCAGCCTCCCAAGTGCAAGAATTACAAGCGTGTGCCACCATGCCCGGCTATTTTGTATTTTGAAACAGGGTCTCTCTAAGTTGTTTGAGGTTGGCCTCCGACTTGTGATCCTCCTGTCTCAGTCTCCCCAATACTAAGATTACAGGTGTGCACCACTACATCTGGATTTTTTTTTCTTTTAAAATCAAGTATCGGTAGCTGGGTGTGGTGGCTCACGCTTGTAATCCCTGCGCTTGGGAGGCTGAGACAGGAGGATCGCACAGGTTCGAAGCCAGCCTCAGCTACTTAGTGAGGCTCTCAGCAACTTAGTGAGACCCTGTTTCCAAATAAAATATACAATAGGTCTGGGAATATAGCCCGGATGTAGAAAGCCCGTGGGTTCCACCCCCAGTACCACCAAAAAAAAAAAAAAAAATCAAGTATCAGAGTAAGGAGATGAGAGTTTATTTATTTATTTTTTTAACATGTTACTAGTCAGAGAAAGCTTTGAAAGTGTCACGGGAAAACACCACAATTCCATGGAGTCCCGAGGAACCTTCAGGTGTGGGGATGTGAGACTCACCTCAGGACCTATGGACTCCTAAAAAGCTTACATGAAATAAGAGGAGTTTATTTTTCCACAACACTATTTTTTTCAGTTTGCATCAATTTAGTGAAAATGCATCACTATTGTGAGAATTAATTACCAGGATAGATATGGGCTTGAAAAATAAAAGAGAATACCTAAAAAACAAAAGTTCTGGAAAGGAATGTTTGATGAGCATCACCTGTTCCACATTTATTATTGAGTTGACAGGTGTTCATACTTGGAAAAGGTGCAACAAACGTATTTCCATACTTGCAAGGAAGGATTTTAAAGGTTTTCAGAAACCCATCTGATTTTCAATTGCAAGATCAAAATGTTCTAGTTATATTGATAACCCCCAGAGAAACAAATTCTCAGAAGCACTCTAGTAAAAAAACAAAAAAAAGGTGTTGATGATTGTAGGACTTCTAAAATATGAAATTGTACTCTATTTTCTGTTAAACAAGTTTGTTATCACTATTTCCTAGAATTTTTTTCTGAAGTAACAACTGTATTTGGCTATGTGTGTTGACAATATGTTCTGTATGGAAATTGGAGAATATATATAAAGCGGTATTTCCCATTTTGTTATTTCCATTTGTGAAAATCAGTCTCTAATGAGGTGTTCCCAAATGGTGCTGCTGTTCATCAACACAGATGCCCTAGATCGGAGTGAATTCAATTATTGTGTGGGTAGTGAAATGAGGACTTTTTTTTATGGTACTGGCAATGGAACCCAGTGGTATTCTACCTCTTAGAGATGCCCCCAGCTCTAATTTTTTATTCTTCATTTTTTTAAACAGGGTCTAACTGATTTGTGAAGGGCCTCGCTAAGTAGCTGAGGCTGTCTGCAAACTGTGATCCCCTGCTCTCTGCCTTCAGAATGCTGGGATTATAGGCCTGTGCCATCACGCTTGGCAAAATGACATTTTAATGAACTTAAAGTGGAAAGATTCAGAAGATTAAGGGGCAGCATATCTCAGGCTAAATAAAACTAAATTTCGACATGTTTTCTCTCCTAGAAAGATTGTTTTTGAATGACTCAAATAGGTTCATTTCAGGATGTTTTTGATCAGTATATATATAATACACACACACACACACACACACACACACACACACACACACACACCATAGGATCAGCCCCACTCATAGCCAGCATTTTGGATAAGAGAGGTGCTCTCTGCAGAGACAAATCTCCCTATGTAAATAAATGATATCTCTATTGTATCTATGTTACTGGGCATTAATTTAAGCTTCATACAGTAATCTTAAACAGGAGGAAAATCGTTTTACTGAAGCATTATCAACCTCATCTTTGGAAAGCGCTCTCTTCTCTTTTACCAGAGAAACAGTTTAAAATCTAAGGGTAGAAAATAAAGATTATTTCCTGAAAATAATTCCTTTTTACAAGCCTCTGATTATGTTTGATTGGTGATTTTTTAAAGTAAGCAAACAAAAATGTCACTGAACTAAGAAGTGAGGAGTATATTTGTCTGTGACTTCTCTGGTGGTCTTGTGTCTTGGGTCATATCCTCATTTATTATCCAAGGAGAGTCTAAGATCCTATGTTTTCAGTGTTCACTGTGTGGCAGTCAACTTGCGGTATCTTGTTGGAGTCTGAGACCTTTATCCCCAAAACAATGTGTCATGCATCTTGCCATGTTTTGTTCTCATGCCATTATATGATTGTATTAAGGGATATTTTACTACTTCTGTTTCTGTTTGTTTTGTGTTATATGTTGACATATATTGTCTTATCTAATCCTAGTAAAAGACCCTGTTGATAGCTAAGGAAGTACGTTTGTCACATTTAATACACAACAAGACTGAGGCCTAAGGAGTTGTTTCGAGATGGAGTTCAAAGCTCTCTTAAGGGTCAACGCTGCAGGGAGAGACAGCTCTTGACTGTCACATTAATTTGTCTAACATCACCCAGCAAAGCAGCATAAAATCCAACCTTACCCTCTGTGTCATCCCATAGTTATGCCATTTGTCTACCCACACATTTACTTATACATTGCCCAACATCAACTTGTCCAGATGCTCAAGGGGGCAAAGGAAGTAGAAATGGGTAAGAGAATGTGAGTTGTGCCTAGATCATTTCTATCCAGACACAGAAAGAAAGGTCCTCATTAAAGAAATATTCACCTATGAGCAGAGTGCCACCAGCATGAATGGCCAGGGCCCTTGTTCTGAGAAGGTCTATGCTCTGCTAAAGCACATTCTTCAGATGGACAAGTAAGTGACACATTGATTAGCTATAGAGAAATGCAGCATTTGGAAACTGTTTTGAGTTATTGGATTTCAGTGAATTATGACAAACTGTACATCTTATATATCTTGTAATCAGGAGGATCTTGTATCACTGTATATCTTATATATCTTGTTATCAGAAGTGAAAGCATCAAATATATTTACTAAGGCACTAGTTAGCTATTGTGTTAGTTATACTAATGATACTTATGTATTGTCATTGCAGCTTTTCCTGTCTCGAGAAGTGCTGCTTTTTCTTCAGCACTCCTGTTAGATATATAAAGGAAGAATTACTCAGGCCTGAACATTCACATCTTACCTAGCTTGATATTGATCATGTGAGACAGTTGTATAGGACTTGCTTTTACATGTGCTTGCCCATCAGTCAGAGCAACCACTGAAAACCAGAAACACTTGGTTTTTCATATAACACCCCAAACATGGCAATAGAGTAAGTTGACTGTGTATCTTGATCTTTTAAAAAGCACTCAACATTTAATACTCTACACAAGTCTCTCATTTTTCCTCAGGCCTAGAACATGTCCCAATATTTTTCTGATATGTAGTATGTAGTGAATATAAAATTGAAGAAAAGCCTTTCTTAAGACTTTTTAAATTATTAGAAAGCAATAAAATAACATAAAAATGTAATGATGAATAGTGCAAAGATTTTTTTTTTTTTTTTGGTGGTACTGGGGTTCCTGGAAACCCTTCTACCTCCTGGCTACACCCTCAGACCTATTTTTATAATTTTTTTTATTTGGAAACAGAGTCTCTTAAGCCAGTGTGGCTGGCTTCAAACCTGTGCTATCCTCCTGTCTCCGCCTCCCAAGCACGGGGAAGTGTGCGCCATCACACCCGGCCAAGGAATGTTTTCTATATTAGTTTTCAAAGCCCAACAACATGAAATTCATAAGATTTCTTTTTGTAAATCATGTCTCCAATGTTCACCACCTTCTCTCTGTCATTTCTAGATTGAAAAAGAAAAAACAAGCTAAACAAAATGCAGAGACAACCTCCACTGTAGCCACCAGGACTCATCCTGGGAAAGAAGATGCCAACTCAGTCATTTTGGAACAAGACAAGTGCAACATTGCGCTGGACGAAGAATATGTTACTGATGAGAAAAAAAAGAGAAAAAGTAATCAGTTGAAGGAAATCAGGCGTACAGAATTGAAGAGATATTACAGTGTTGGTGAGTATTGATGGCACTACTATAGTATTTTCATTTTATTTATTTATTTATTTATTTATTTATTTATTCATTCATTTGGTGGTACTGGGGATCCTGGAAACCCTTCTACCTCTAGGCTACACTCCCAGACCCATTTTATATTTTTTAATTGGAAACAGGGTCTCTTAAGCCAGCGCAGCTGGCTTCAAACCAGCGCAATCCTCCTGTCTCCACCTCCCAAGCACAGGGATTACAAGCATGCGCCACCACGCCTGGCTAGTATTTTCATTTTAAAAGTCTGAAACAGTCAGGAGTGCTGGCACACACTTGTGATCCCAGTACTTTGGAGGCAGAAACAGGAGGATTGTAGGTTTAAAGCCCAGGCTCAGCAACCTAGTAAGACCCTGTTTCAAAAACAAACAAAAAAGGGCTCAGAGAGTAGCTCAGAGGTAGAGTAGTGCCTCTGAGTTCAATCCCCAGTACAACACACACACACACACACACACACACACACACACACACACACGAAAAAAAGAGTCTGTAATAATTTTAGAAGACTCTAAATAAATTATCATCACCAAAATGAGCAACTACTGCATACATCAGGGTCTTGCTTCATGTGTGTGATACTGTGTAAAAGAATTGTAATGAAATAAAGTTGTGTCCCATTCAACTTTGTGTGCCTAGCATCTAGTATTGTACCTAGCACATATTATATGCTAATAAGTACTGATCTAATGAATAGTCACTTTCCCTATAGGAGAAATATTTATTTTTCTTAGTATGTATGGGCATACCCATAAAAGTGTTGATAAAAATGCCTGAACATTTTGGTATCAGCTAGACAAGAGAAAATGGAAAATACATCGCCTCACATTTTTCAGTTAAAAAAAAAAAGGAAAGCTTGGGCATTTAAAAGGGAAGGTTAGAACAAATCCAAAATGATATTTACAAGCTGGGCGTGGTGGCGCACGCTTGTAATCCCCGCGATTGGGAGGCTGACACAGGAGGATTGCACAGGTTTGAAGCCAGCCTCAGCTACTTAGTGAGGCTCTCAGCAACTTAGTGAGACCCTGTATCCAAATAAAATATAAAATGGGTCTGGGAGTATAGCCCGGAGGTAGAAAGCCTCTGGGTTTCATCCCCAGTACCCAGTATTGTGAGAAAGATATTTGCTTTCTCACAATAGCCATTGCATTGAAACTGTGCTGGAACAGTGGCATATCTAGGTTTTCTTGGATCATCCATCGTATACTGGTTCTGTCACAGGCAGACCAGGAGTACGTCTCAAACAGAATGCAAGTGGGGTGTCAGGAGTCAGAACTTGTTGTGGCATACAGGTTATGGAATGCTCAAGAAATCTAGAAAAGGGTGGAGAAAACGGAGAGAGGTCTCTGAGAATATACTGCAAACACAACAGAAAAAATATGGTTGTATAGAAGAGTAAGGAGACTTGTAAAGAGCCTTCCTTTTAAAATTGAAAGTGTTGGTATTATCCATTATTTCTAAAAAGAGGAAGAGGATTAAGGCAAATTGCCTTTTACATCCTGTTTTGCATAGAAATTCTCACTGTGTTAGAATTTTTTTCTCTTTTTTGGTACTGAGGATCTAACCCAGAGGCATTCTCTCTCCAAGCTATACCCCCAGTCCAACTTTCTTTCTTATTTGAAAACAGTCTCATTAGGTTGCTGAGAGCCTTGCTCAGTAGCTGAGGCTGGCTTTGAACCTGCCATCCCCCTGTCTTAACCTCTCAAGTACAGGGATTATAAGCATGCACCACCATGCTCAGCTTAGGATATCTTTTTTAATGTGGCATATATTCCATTGCATGGCTATGGCTGACTCTGAAACAATACCCTTAATCTTTACCTGACTCTACCTGACCTCACAGGATCATGGCTCAGTCACCTTTCATTCTGGGGGAAACCCCCCGTCTCTGCCCAGGTTAGATTTCCATTTTGTTGGTGTTTTGTCTTCATTGATTTATCTGATTCCCTGTTTATAGGCTGAGGTGACTTGGGCCCTTCAGTATCTTATCTGCAACATGGCAGGTGCTCTTTAAAGTACATTGAACGGAAGGGTTAATACACAGATGAATGAGTACCATCCTTTTGTTTATTTGATTTACACAAAAATCCTGGAAGGATTTATATAGGTGATAGTGCAGTCATCGGGATGAAATTATCATGTGGTTTTATTTGGTGGCAGTAAGTAAAGGGATGTCATGGTTGTTTCCTCTAAAGAATGAAAATAACAACTGGTTTGGAGGTTTGAGAGATTTCCTCAGGAGAGCCCAGTGCTTAGATCAAACCTCTGGGTGGGCTGCTGAATTCCAGGGCTCCTTGGCCTTTTGCACATCTGCCTGCAGCAAACAAACTCCCTCCTCTGCAGGGTTGCTTGACCTCACAGTCTGACCTGCATATTCCCTACGTCCCTATCCCAGAATGTCATTCTCTGCCACTAGGTGGAGCATCAGACTTAAGTTAAGGGTCATGCAGATTCCAGTTTATTGCGTGCGTGCGTGCATGCGTGTGTGTGTGTGTGTGTGTGTGTGTGTGTGTGGGTGTGTGTGGGTGTGTGTGTAGGGAGGAGGTGATGAAAATGGGAGGATCTGGTTGCCTGCTGGTTGCCCTTCCCCTGTAGTGAGTGGGGAGCTCCTGGGGGAGCTCCATTACCTCTGTGAGGAATCTGAGATGATGAAGACAGGCTGTGCTCAGGGAAAGGACACACCAGGAGAGATTTTGCCTCTAGAAACAGCAGCATATCCTGAGCACTGTAGTGTGTGAGGGAGATAAACAAGAGAGCCAAGAAGTGACAAATTAGGAAACTCAAGAAGGAAGAAAGAATATAATGAATCCGTGTTTGGAGATGTTTTTGAGATGACAAGTGGTTTTTTGTCTGGGGCTGTTCCTGGATTTCAGATAAAGGTCTGTAAATGGCTACTAATAGGTGTGAAATGAATCCATATGTATAAAAGAAGTGCGCCAGTCAAAACCAAAAGTTCATCGACAACAAATGATAACGCGTGCGTATGAAAAGACGAGAAGAACATACAACAGAATGTTGATAGTTTTCTCTGAGTTCACAAATGTCAAAGGGGTTTGTTTTCTTTTTTTATATTACATATTGTATCATATAATTGTTTTAAGTATTAATTATCAGATTGAATAATAAAGTAAAAGGGATTTGCAAGAACATTAGACATATATAAAATTCTATCAGCAGCCGTGCATGATGCTGCACACTTGTAGTCCCAGTACTTGAGAGGCTGAGACAGGAGGATTTCAGGATCACAGTCAGACTGAGCTTCTTAGTGAGGCCCTCTGCAACTTACTGAACCCCGTTTCAAAATAAAGAACAAATCCAGGCATGGTGGCGCATACTTGTAATCCCAGCATTTGGGAGGCTGAGACCGGAGGATCGCGGTTCGCGGACAGCCTCAGCTACTTAGTGAGGCCCTCTGCAACTCAGTGAGACCCGGTTTCAAAATAAAAGAATAAAAATTAGGGCAGGGGGTGTAGCTCGGAGGTTGGATGCCCCTGGGCTCCATCCTCAGACCCGCAAAAAAAGAAAGAAAGAAGAAAGAAAGAGAAAGAAAAATAATAAAAATAGGGCTGGCGGTATATCTTGGAGATAGAATGCCCCTGGATTCAACCCACAGTACCACAAAAAAAAATCTATCAGCAATATACCAGAGAGTGATTACTTTCTGTAGGTATCAATGCCAATTCTGTATCTATAACATTACCTGCCTGACCTAAAGAGGCATAAATTGACAAAATAATGCTTTTACTTGTTTAATTTTATTTATCTATGCCTCACTTAATCTTTCTTTGGCCAATAATTTATTCCTATCTCCTGACACTTAGAAGAACACAACAGTTAGGATGCCAATAAGTGATGTTATGGAAAGAATGAGTCGCTGGAACTGCCTCATTATGCCACATCACGCTGACACTTTAAGTGTTTTGTTTTGGTTTTGAGAAGTAGGAAAAAGGACGTGAATTAATTCTATTGAGGCAGATGGCATCAGGTAAATCTAGGCCCAGCAGCTTGCACAGTCCATGGCACACAGCATCATCAGAAAAAAATGTTTTTGTTTTATTGATGCATCATAAGGAGGTTCAGTGTGCTGAGAATGTCCCCGTGTGTAGCTCTTTGCATACTTCCCTCCAAATCCCGCTCCCTGCTCTCCCTCCTCGTCCCAATGTGAGTTAGTGAGATAGGTTAAAAAAAAAAAAAAAGCAAAAACCTTTACGGAATCTGTCGTGTTATTTGAATGATTTCCTTCCCAGTCTCCCACTTTCCTTCCCTCTGCCTCAAACCCCCTTCAACTACTCTACCACTTGTTTTTGCATAAAGGCTTTCACGTTTCTTATTTTTTCTGTAGCTTTCACAAATGAGGGAAAACACGCCACCCTTGACTTGCTGAGACTGACTAATCTCACTTCACATAATATTGTCAAGTTCTACTCATTTTACAAATAACATAATTTTGCTTTTCTTTATGGTTGAGTAAAATTCCATTATGTGTATAGACCACGTTTTCTTTATCCATTCACCTGTTGATGGTACCTACTTCGGTTCCACAATTGGGCTATTGTAAATTGTGCTGCTGTAAACACAGATATACAGATATTACTATAGTATTATAACTTAATTCTTTTGTGTGTGTGTGTGTGTGTGTGTGTGGTACTGGGAGTGGAACCCAGAGGCTTTCTACCTCTGGGCTATACTCCCAGACCTACTTTTGGAAACAGGGTCTCACTAAGTTGCTGAGAGCCGCACGTAGTAGCTGAGGCTGGCTTTGAACCTGTGTGATCCTCCTGTCTCAGCCTCCCAAGTGCGGGGATTACAAGCATGCGCCACCACGCCCGGCTTTATGACTTAGTTCTTTAGGAAAAATACTAAGGAGTGGTATATCTGGATCATTTGGTGGTTCCATTCCTAGTTTTTTTGAGGGACTTCTAATCTGATTTCCATAATTGTACTAATTTACAATTCTATCAACAGTGATTAAGAGTTCCTTTTTCCCTAGATCCTTCTAAGCATATTTATTTATTTATTTATTTGCGGGTCTGAGGTTTGAATACAGGGGCATTCGACCTCCAAGCTACACCCCCTGCCCTATTTTTTAATTCTTTATTTTGAAACCGGGTCTCACTGAATTGCAGAGGGCCTCACTAAGTAGCTGAGGCTGTCCGCCTACCGCGATCCTCCAGTCTCAGCCTCCCAAATGCTGGGACTGGCTCCCAGACCTAAATAGATATATTTTGTTTGGAAGCAGGGTCTTTTAAGCCAGAGAGCTGGCTTCGAACCTGCAGGATCCTCCTGTCTCTGCTCCCAAGCGCAGGGATTACAAACGTGCGCCACCATGCCTGGGTATTTTTTCATATGTTTATTGGCTAATTGTATTTTTTCTTTTAAGAAGTATTTATTCAGTTCTATTGACCATTTTCTGCTTATCTAAACTCTTGAGGAATTGTTTGATAATAATGTATCTTACTGCCGGGTGTGGTGGCTCACGCTTGTAATCCCTGCGCTTGGGAGAGCTTGGGAGGCAGAGACAGGAGGATCACACAGGTTCAAAGCCAGCCTCGCTGGCTTAAAAGACCCTGTTTCCAAATTAAAAAAAAAAAACAACAAAAAAAAAAAACCATAAAATAGGTCTGTGAGTGTAGCTCGGAGGTAGAAGGGTTTCCAGGAACCCCAGTACCACAAAAAAAAAAGAAAGAAAGAAAGAAAGAAAGAAAGAAAGAAAGAAAGAAAGAAAGAAAGAAGTATCTTACTATATTTTTTTAAATTTAACTTTGTTGTGGTACTGGGAATTGAATCCAGGGGCATTCTACCTCTGAGCTACACCTCCCAGCCCTATGTTTTATTCTTTATTTTGAAACAAGGTCTCACCAAGTTGCAGAGGGCCTCACTAAGTAGCTGCGGTTGGCCACAAACCTGTTATCGGTCTTAGCCTTCCAAGTACTAGGATTACAATTGTGTGCCACCCACGCCTAGCTAAATTAACTATTAAGTTAAATTTGATGCAAGTATTTTAGCATGTTCCTAAACTTATCAAAATTGGCTGATCTATTATAACATCAAAATGTATTAAATTACCATGAATTATAGCATATGATACTTTTATATTAAACAAAGGCACTATTCCTTAAGGATATATTTGCTTCTAAGGACATGGAGAAAGAAATGGGAATGTTACAAATGTTGATAATACTTTAGGGAAGTTTTTCACTGGGAATATAGTTAGGCTGGCTATGATTGAAAGGAGATAGCCGGACGTGTTGGTGCACGCTTGTAATCCTAGCATTCCGGAGGCTGAGACCGGAGGATCGCGGTTCACAGACAGCCTCAGCTACTTAGTGAGGCCCTCTACAACTCAGTGAGACCCGGTTTCAAAGTAAAGAATAATAATAATAAAAAAATAGGGCAGGGGTGTAGCTCAGAGGTCAAATGCCCCTGGGTTCCATCCCCAGACCTGCAAAAAAGAAAAAAGAAAAAGGGATGGAGAAATTTTGTAAATAAGGAGGCAAGCCAAATTGAGATAAAATATGTTATAATTATGTAATTTTTAATATAAAATGGTAATAACAAAATTCTGAGAGTAAAACAGAAATTTAAGAGAATAGTACTTGGATAGTATCATGTCAAGCACAAAGGACTTAAGTAAGACTATGGCTAGTTTTATGATTACCATAGTCAAAGATTTGCTTAAAGAGAATAAATATATGAAGAATAGAATGATTACAGTTTTCAGTAACTAATGTATAATACCCATATTAATCACTTCAAATCAGTTTTCCTACTAAATTCAAAAGAAATCTAAAAAGAAAAAATAACAAAGTCTCTATTTTCCTTGCTACATGAAAGTAACCAGCCACTGGTTACTTTCCCACAATGGCAACCTTGTCACATCTCTGTACACAGAGTACTTTTTCTAAGGGTTTTTATTTTCAGCCACATATGTGAAGATTTCTTGTCACTTGCCTTTTTTTTTTTACATATTGAGTTAAAAAAAAGTCAAGGTTATATTATTTTTATAAATCAAGTTCCAAACATAAATAGGTCAAGCCACAAATGTATAATGGCATTGCTCTTCTATTCAAAAGTTATGACCATTCTGAGACTTTAAAGTTCTCAGAACCAAAGAATACAGGGTCAAAATGGACTTTTATGTGAAAAGAAGATGTCAAGAATCTAATTAAGGGGCTGATGTAGCTTAGTGGTAGAGTTGTGCTTGGCATATGAGAGGCCCTCGGTTCAATTTCAGGCACTCCCCTCCCCCACCAAAAATCCTCTAATTAATATTTTTCTAATCAAGCATAATGGGCTTAAGGAATTGGGGTAAAATAAATTTAAATTATTAAGATAGAAATAATTAGGCCTGTGCCTCTTGGGACCATCAAGGAAGTCAGATTAATGTTTTTGTGACATCATACCATGAATCTCAGTAGTGAGCAGGACAAACCTGACAGTTCCCCGCATGCACAGGAATGTGGCTGAGGAAGGAAAGTGATAAGAGAGAAAGTGACAGGTGAGGAAGCATGGCCAGGCTGAGAATGAGAGGTGTTCTTGGGGAAGACACCAAAACAATGTGAATAGAAGCACTCATTAAAGCCTGAGGGAGTTAGAAAGAGTGCTTTCAGGAGGCAAACCTAGGTAAACTGTAGCAAATGTTCACAGGTCATGGATAAATGACAAACAAATAAATATAAATAAGTCTTTTATAAAAGCTACCTACAAAGGAGCAAAGAAGAGACTTGTGTACTGACTTCTCAACGATGAACATTAGAGTCATAAAACTTTCTTCTGAGTTAAAAGGAGAAAGTTATTTTTTGAAGCTCACAGATTGGAAGATATTCTTTTTGAAGCTCACAGATTGGAAGATATTCTCAGACATACAATGTCTTGGGAAACCTACCTTTTGTGCCATAGATTTCTTGAAACAAATATACTGGGAAGGAGAGATGTTCTTATCTAAGACATATCAAAATGGAGGCCTTAAGATTAAAAAACGACATGCTGAGATTCCATCTATCTACAGTGAGAATGGCATTCATCAAGAAGACAAACAGTAATAAATGCTGGCAGAGGTGTGGGGGAGTAGAACTTCCATACATCGTTGGTGGGAACCACCACTGGACTCAGCAATACCACTCCTGATGTCTTTCCCAACGAATTAAAATCAGAATACTATAGTGATGCATATGTACCTATGTTTATAATGGCACAATTCATGATAGACAAATTATGGAACCAACCTAAGTGTCCGTCAATGAATGGATAAAGAAAATGTGGTATATACGCACAGTGCAGTTTCACACAGTCATAAAGAAAATAATCATGTCATTTTGTGGGAAAATGGATGGAACTAGAAATATCACTCCAATTGAGATCACTCAATCTCATAAAGTCAAGGGTCATTTTCTCTCATATGTGGAAACTAGAGAGAAAATAGTAAACAAAATAAACTTCAGATAAATGAAGAGAGACTGGTAATAGTGGAAGGGGATTGTGCGTGGGAGGGGAGGCAAGGAAGGTTGAGGATGGGAACAGTTCAAATAATGTTATATCCAAATATAAAGGTACCTCCACCAACTCACTAAATCTACGGGAAATGGGTGATGTGGGGGGAAATACATCAAGTGATCCGTGCATATATGAATGTATCACTTTGAATCTTGCTATGTTGTATAATTATAAGGCACCAACAAAAGTAAAAAAAATTTAAAAAGTCATGAAAGAATTACTGATGAGCATATCAAGTATCTAACAATGAAATTAGAAACACAGAGCCATTGCAAATATGGTTATAAGCATGAATGTAAAAAGCATCATAATTCTTAAAAATCCAAGTTCTTATACTTCCCATTTATGTAGTAATTAAATAGTTTTATGATTCTCAGGTTAAAAATGAACATAAGTGTTGAGAAATAAGGGTAGAAAGAGAGCAATGAATGAGAATCCCAAATAGGAGGAAATCAGGTGTTTTGTAAGCACATGTAGCATAGTCTCCTGTCCCACAACATTTATGAATATATTATAATCTGAAGAACCTGATTTCTTGGTTCCACATTCTAAGCAGTTAGTGAACAGACAGACCCACAGAGACAGAAGTTTCTTTTTCTCGTGACTTGGAAGTGTCCCAAGCCTCCAGTAGGAATGCCGAGACATTCTTGATCTTCAGTGGACTGTCGTTGCTTTTTTTCTCTCACATGCTCAGTTTTCAACATTATCACTGTTGGTGTTTCCATCTGCCCTGTTTACCAAAACTACTCTACTTAAAAAACTCAAAATATCAACAACATGGTAAACCTTGTTCTATAAATAAAAACTGTTCTAAAGGGATAAAGGAATTTAGAATGAGTGATATTTCCCAAGAAGCTCCAGTGATGGGGTGCATGAAGGTCTACAGGAAGCAGCTGTGTAAAACGAGCTCCCAAGGGTGGCAGTCCTGGCTGTGATGGCGCCAGTGCTGGCTCAAGGAATCTCCTTCATCGTCTCATCCCCTGTCCTCTCTCAGGACTGGTACTTCTGTGAACAGAGTATGTTGTAGCCTGTTCTTGTCACTGTTGGAACAAGAGTATAGTCACTAAACCAAGCAGCTATGTCTTAAAACTCACACTACTACATATGATCTTGAGCTAAGATATTAGTGCCATCATAACCATAGTGTCCTGCAAGAGGCAAACCTTGTGCCCTGATTCATGTATCATGTTTATATTTCACTTGGTACTACAGAAAATCCCACTGCAAAGGAATGCTCACAAATGTTGGACAATAGCTTTTAAGCTTGGAAAAATCAAATTAGAAGTGAACTGAGAAAAGTACAAGGGAACATATCCTAATTTTTAGTTTGTTTGGGCTGCTATAACAAAATGCCATAGACTAAGTGGTATATACACAACAGATATCTCTCACAATTCTGGAGGCTGCAAAGTCCAAGATCAAAACACTGGCACACTCAGAGCCTGGCATGGGTCTCCTTTCTCAAAGAGCACCTGCTTCCTCTTGCTGATGCCATCTCACATGGGGAAGGGAAAAGTTTTTTTTTTTTTTTTTTTCGGGTCTGGGGATGAAACCCAGGGGCATTTGACCTCCGAGCTATACCACCTGCCCAATTCTTCATTCTTTATTTTAAAACAGGGTCTCACAAGTTGTGAAGGGACTCACTAAGTAGCTGAGGCTGTCCGCGAACCCCGATCCTCCAGGTCTCAGCCTCCTGAATGCTGGGATTACAAGCGTGCGCCACCATGCCAGGCTACAAGCGTTCTTTCTATAGGACTTTTTCTGTGTGTGTGTGATACTGGGGATGGAACCCAGGGGCATTCTACCTCTGAGCTACATCTCCAGCACTATGTTTGTTTTTTTATTTTGAAACAGGGTCTCACTAAGTTACTGAGGTTGACTGCAAACCTGCAATCCTCCCATCTCAGCCTCCCAAGGACTGGGATTCTAAGTGTACACCACCACGCCCAGTGTATAGGACTTTATTTGTTTACTTATTTTATTTTATTTCATTTTTTGTGTGATTCTGGGGATGGAACCTAGGGGCTTTCTACCTCTAGGCTACACTCTCAGACCTATTTTTATAATATTTTATTTGGAAACAGGGTCTCAGTAAGTTGCTGAGAGCCTCACTAAGTAGCTGAAGCTGGCTTCGAACCTGTGCATTCCCCTGTCTTAGCCTCCCAAGTACTTGGATTACAAGCATGCACCACCATGCCTAGCTATGGAACTTTTTTTTTTTTTTTTTCTGGTACTCGGGGTGGAACCCATAGGCTTTTCTACCTCTGGGCTATACTCCCAGGCCTATTTTATACTCTATTTGGAAACAGGGTCTCACTAAGTTGCTGAGAGCCTCACTAAGTAGGTGTGCAATCCTCCTGTCTCAGCCTCCCAAGCGCTGGGATTACAAGCGTGCACCACCACGCCCGCACTCCCGGCTGTTATGGGACTTTTTTTTTTTTTTTTTTTTTTTTTTTTTTGCAGGTCTGGGGATGAAACCCAGGGGTATTTGACCTCCGAGCTACATCCCCTGCCCTATTTTTTATTCTTTATATTGAAACCAGGTCTCACTGAGTTGCAGAGGGCCTCACTTAAGTAGCTGAGGCTGTCCACGAACTGCGATCCTCTGGTCTCAGCCTCCTAAATGCTGGGATTACAAGTGTGCACCACCACGCCCAGTTCAAATGGGACTTTTATAAAGGCACTAATCTCATTCTGTCTGGTTGAACTAATCACCTTTCAAAGTTTCCATCTTCTGTTACCATGACTTGAGGATGAGGATTTGAACATGTGAATTTGAAGGGATGGATTATTTAAATCATAAATACATTGATGATGAGGAAGTATTGATTTTTTTGAAGGAAAGTTTGAAGTTTGATCATTTTTATAAAGAGCCTTGCTTTTTTTTTTTTTCTGGTACTGGGAATGAAACCCAGGAGTATTTTACATCTGAGCTAAACCCACAGCCCTAGTTTTTTATCCTTTATTTTGAAACAGGGTCTCACTAAGTTGTAGAGGGTCCTCACTAAGTAGCTGAGGCTGTCGTGAACCACAATCCTCCAATCTCAGCTTCCCGAATGCTGGGATTACAAGAGTGCACCACCATGCAAAAGCCTTGATTTTTGCATACACTCTGACTGGAAAACCTTTTTGTCTGCAAAAGTTCACCCTAAGGAAATAGTTGTGAACTTATTAGAAGATTTAACTACAGTGACTATCATTGCATTGTTTAAAAGAAGAAAAGTAATAATAACTTAAGTAATACAAAAAGGACTGTAATGTGTCATCTTAAAATGATTTAGAAAAACAGTTAATGATATGGAAAATTTTCACACCATATTGTTGTAGTAGAAAAGTGGGTTGGCAATAGTTATAGATTATTATTCCAAATTTATTATAAAAATAATTCATCTATATACATCTAAAAGGGGGCATAGAGAGCAGCTGGAAGTATAGTCACCAAATGCAAACATTAGTTTCTTCTTTTTGTTCATCTGTGTTTTTTTAAATAAATTTATTTATTATTTATTTATTTATTTATTTATTTATTTATTTTTGGTGGTACTAGGGGTGGAACCCAGAGGCTTTCTACCTCCAGGCTATACTCCCAGACCTTTTTAATATTTTATTTGGAAACAGGGTCTCACTAAGTTGCTGAGAGCCTCACTAAGTAGCTGAGGCTGGCTTTGAACCCGTGCCATCCTCCTGTCTCAGCCTCCCAAGCGCAGGGATTACAAGCGTGTGCCACCACGCCCAGCTGTTCATCTGTTTTTTTAAAATGACTGCTGTGATCTAGATGTGGTGATGCACGCTTGTAATCACAGTACTTGAGGATGCTGAGACAGGCGGATCACAGGTTGACAGTCAACCTCAGCTACTTACTGAGGCCTTCAGCAACTTAGTGAGACCCTGTTTCAAAATAAAGAACAAAATATAGGGCTGGGGGTGTAGCTCAGAAGTAGAATGCCCTTGGGTTCCATCCCTAGTCACACACATAACACACACACACACACACACACACACACACACACACACAGAGTAAGTAAACAAATAAATAAAATTATTCCTATGGTATAAATTTCCCTCCTCCTCTTTCCATTTATAGATCATAATCCTCATCCCCCAGGTAATGCATTAGGAGTTGGGACCTGTGGGGAGGTCATTAGTTCCTGCAGGTGGCGCCCTGGGGATTAGGATCAGTGCTCTTAGAAGTGAGGTGCCATCCACACTTCCACCTTTCAAGGACTTGGGGAGCTTGTGCCAGCGGACTCGAAAGTGCTCGTGCCCTATCCTTAGACTTCTCAGTTTCCAGAAATGTACTGTGGAAAATAAATTTTTGTTTTTACAATTTTATGGTATTGTTAATAGCAGCCCAAATGTATTAATACAGGGGATCTCTATAGTTTTGATTTCTGTATAATTGCCTTTTTATATATTTCCTATATTTTCTTTAAAGTTTAAACTTATCCAATTAAGTCTTGATCCCTTTATAAAAAAAAAAAAAGAAGCCAGGTGTAGTGGTGCATACTTCTAATCCCAGCAATTGGGAGGCTGAGACTGGAGGATGACAGGTTCATGGCCAACCTCAGCTACTTAGTGAAGCCCTCCACTATTTTGTGAGACCTTGTTTCAAAAATAAAAAAATAAAATAGGACTGGGGGTGTAGTTTAGAGGTAGGATGTCTCTGTGTTCAATCCCTAGTACCATAAATAAATAAATAAATAAATAAATAATCAATCAGTTTTTGGAAGTGAGAAAGGGGGAGCAATGGCAGGAGAAGTAATTTCAGGCATGAGAAAGAACAGAAAGAACTATTTTGGATGAGCCTTTCCTGTGGGCTACATGCTCTATTTCATTAATTTATGACTCACCGAGAGTTACTACAAGAAGTAGTCGTTTGTTTTATAAAGGCAAAAACGGATATATTTTCCAGACTTCTCTACTGATGAGTATGGAGCAGGGAATTAAAGCCCAGCCCTCTGTCCCCAAAGTTGAGTGAAGTCTTGGTGGACATCATTCTCCGTCCCCCAAATCAACTCTGGGAGAAAAATAAGGCAACGGTTTAATAAAATTTGTATGTCTCACTTATCCAACCCTCCCCCCAAGAACACTGTTTCTTAGTACAGAAGAAAAAAGGTGACTAATGCATAGAGTTTCCTTTTCTCTGGATCTGGAATTTGAATGATACAATTGAAACTTAACTACTTCGTTTACTACTTCACTGCTACAACTACTGGGATTCATGACTAGACCTGGTCATTTATGTAGTTACACTCAAAATTCCCACCGGCTGTATAGTTAATATAAATCAACTGACAAAACAGCCCCAGTCCTCTGTGTCTTCATTTATCTGAGTCATCTGGATTAGCTGATTCATTCAGCCAGCAGGTGAGGGCATGCTCCATGCCTGTACTGCAAGGTTCTGAGGTAAAATGGTTCAGAAGATAGACAACTTCCCTGCCCTTGAGGCATTTGTGCTATATATTTTAGTTGGACATGACTCATGTTAGTCAAATATTGGTCGTGAAAATATCAAATTCTATAAACTCATATCGCTTGTAATGTCCTACATGTTATGTCTCTGTATTCTAAGGCAAAGCACTGAATTCATTCTTCCCTGAAACATCTTTTTCTTTTCTTTTTTCATTGCAAGGAATAGCTTATGACAGATTTTCCAGAAGTTACTTCTAAGATGCTAAATAACAACACTGAACATTTTAATTATGCTTTTTACAGTCAGGCCAATGATTTCAGAAGCATGCATTGCCAGCAGAGAACATGTTATTTAAGCAGATTTAAGTCCTATGTTTTCTTTAAAGACATCTATGACTTTTTTTTTTTTTTTTTGCAGTACTGGGGATGGAACCCAGGGGTATTCTACCTCTGAGTGGCACCCCCGGTCCTAATTTTTTATTCTTTATTTTTGAAATAGGGCCTCACAGAGTTGCAAGGGGCCTCACTAAGTAGCTGAGGCTGTCTGCAAACCGCAATCCTCCAGTCTCCGCCTCCCAAATGCTGGCATTACAAGCATGAGACACCATGCCCAGCCCGACATTATTTTTATTATTATTATTTTGTAATTTTACAAGAGACAGAGATTCACTATGTTGTTTGGACTGGCTCTAAACACCTAGGTTCAACTGATCCTCCTGCCTCAGTTTCCTGAGTTTCTGGGACTCCAGGCTGTGTGATACCATGTCTGGCTTTATTATTAATTCTTGGTTCGGTCTGCACATAGATTTGAGAGTGATCTAAATGCTTCTCCAAATCTTAGCCAGCATTCACCAAGCCTCACTAATGATAACTTTGTCTTTGTGGCCTTGTTTCTTTCACTGCAGATTGCTTTTCCTGAGTTACCCTGTTTGTTCCTTACAGAAATGCTCAGTAGGAGCCCAGTAACATCCGTGTTTTACACACTGGGAAACTATCTCTAAGTATCCAAAGCCACTTACCCCTGTTTGCACAGTAACTAAGAGGTTGACTCAACCTCATTTGCTATTTGTTAGATGCCAAAGCCTGTCCTTGAACATAAAGTGTTATGATATTTATGGAAAAAGCTACCTTTTCTCACTGATCTATAATGGTGCTTTTATTTTAAACTCGATTCCTGGTTTTTTATTTTTTTATTTTTTCGATGCTATTCAGGATGGAACCCTTCTATCTCCGGGCTACACTCCCAGACCTTTTTTTTTTTTAATATTTGTAACCAGGGTCTCTTAAGCCAGTGAGGCTGGCTTCGAACCTGCACAATCCTCCTGTCTCCGCCTCCCAAGTGTGGGGATTACAAGTGTGTGCCACTACATCCGGCTCTCAATTCCTGTTTTTTTTGCCAAGTTACAGCAGTGGTTTATTTAACTGCTGTGGCTTTATAAATTAGTAAAGTATTTCTACTGTATTTCTTTTTAAAATATAGTTAGGAATAATTTTATATATTCATGTTTCTGAATAAACCTAGTTATCAATTTGGAAAGTGTCTCTTCTCCAAAACAATGTTAATTTTTACTTAAATGACATTAATTTAAACATTAACTTGAATAAAAATGAAATATTTATAAAAATGTCTCCTATATGAGAACATAAGTCCTCTTTTTCTCTAAGCTTCCATTTACATACTTCAGTAAATATTCCAAAATTTATACATGTATATATATATATATATATATATATATATATAATCTTTATATGTCTTTCCAATATCATGTTATAATTATTCCTAGATTTTATAGTTGGATACCACTATGCCCAGGACTTTCTCAAATTACATTGCTCTTATACATATAAATATTTTTATATCTTATTACATTACTGAGTTAATTTCATCATTTTTTGACATTTTTATGTTAGTTCCTTTAAGTATATGATTAATTTATCTGCTAATAATAAAATTTTCATTTCTTTTCAATATTTAAAATTCTTTTATATATTGCTTTGAATAGACATTCCAGGACCAAACCAAGTTTAAACCATGAAAGCAGAAAGTCTTGTATTGATGTTGGTTAGTGTCTTACTTTTTTTTGTTTGTTTTGCAGTGCTGGGAACCATACCTAAGGCTTTGCACATGCCAAGCAAGTGCTTTTCAACTAAGGCACATCCCTAACTTACTTTTTTTTTCCTTTCTTTAATATTTGCTTTGGGATTCTGATAGAAGGACTTTAAGAGAGTTTAGTTTCTCAAGAAACCATTGACACATGCTCGGGAGCCTGGAATGCTTGCTTACACAATCATTTTCTCCAGTAATTTTCAGAGATTCTCTTGATCTTTGGGGTTCTCACACTGTCTCCATTGTGTGTATGGTGTTTCTGAATGTATCTGTACTACAAAGCTTTTACTTTGTGATTTGACTTCACATCATAGAAGGTGAGCCTTTATGCTGTAACTCAGTGGGATGGTACATACCACCTCTAGAAGCCTTAAAAGTTTGTTCTCAGGCACTTGGGTTCACCACACAGCTGGAGGAAAAGCAGTGATGTGTAGCCCACTGGTGCTGGTGCACATCTCCCCCACCACAATTTGGGATAGTTCTTCCAGAGAGCCAAGGCAGAGGCCTCTCTTAGCTCAGGGAGATTTGGGGGAATTCTCCAGTTACTGCAGACATGAAGTGGCATCAGGAAGTCATTCAGTTTTTGTTCTTAGGAATTCCTTTTGAAGCACACTCTTTAGAGTTGTAGTGCTTTCTCAGAAACACATTTCTGATGAATATCAAGAAGTAACTCAAAATTCTTTATCATGTTAAGAGATTCACTCTATTTTTAGTTTAATAGCAGTTGGATTTTTGTTATTTTATTCATTTTTTAAATAACTGGCTGTTTAATTTCATCAGAGGCTCTCTCGGCATGTATCGAACTGATCAGATAATGTTTTCTCCCTTAATTAATAATCTTACTAATACTTTATCATTGTTGTTTTTCTGGATTGAAACCTTTTTTCTGATACTTTATAATTATTTTAACACACTACTCTATTCAAATAGCTGTTCACTTGTGTCGAGTGTTATTACTATTCATAATAATTACATTGGTTAAGCATTTTCTCTCTGCCAGCCTCTGAGATGATCACTGTGTTCTTCTTCTCATCTTCCCAACAATATTATGAGTAGGATATTCATTTTACAGATGGGGAAATGGATGCACAAAGGTTTCAAGTAACTTGCTCATCATCACGCAGCTATTAAGCTGTCAGACTACTAGCTGAATCCAGCTCACATGGTCCCTTAACCCAAACCATAATGAGATGTTTGGTGACATAAAGAAGATGGCATGTGGCTTGATTTTCTGGTTAATGTAACCAAATTTTTATAGCTTAATGTATCAAGTGGTAGCATAGGGACAGGCCTGCAAACAGGTTTTCCTGCTCCTACATGAGACCACTCCTTTCTTGGAAAATCTAGAGACACAGGCAAGTTTTGCTTCTTTCTTCTGTAGACAAGTGTTGAGAGCACTGTGTTGTTAGCTTCCTGATCCCCATTCAGATGGTCTTATGATAGAGATAGATGGAGGGAGAAAATTGACCGTTCAAGGGGGGAAGGGGGCACACACACACTGAGTGTAAGGCCAGTGTGTTTTAAAGTTTTTTAAAGTTCTGTGTTTTTGCTTTTTCAAATAACTGCTAATACTGGAGGGGACAGAGAGGCTACACACTGTCTTGTATGCCCTTCCTATATATGTAGAGATTATGGAATCAGGATTCAACAAGTACACAAGTTCTCTTGTTTGTGTTTTCCTTTCTTTTCTTTTCTTTTTTTTTTTTTGTTTTTGTTTTTGTGGTACTAGGGATTGAACCCAGAGGTATTCTACTTCTGAGTTGTACTCCCAGCCCATTTTATTTTTTTTATTTTTTTATATTTGAAGTTGGGTGTCACTAAGTTGCTCAGGATGGCTGCAAACCTCCCAAGTGCTGGGGTTGCAAGCATCTACCCTCACCTCAAGATTGTTTGTTTTCAAGTGCAATAATGAATAATGTCCACTATCCTGACTTAATCCAATCACCACTAATCTGTGACAAGAGCCAAGTGATCAAGTTTCAAGGATATTAGTAATGACTGTTTTTCTCAAAAACAAAACCTTTATCCAGTACTTGATTTCTTAAATCACCCAGTCTTTTCTTTCAACATACACACTGACCACACCTCTACTTGAATCCTCAAAATCTTGTCTTTGATTCATCTCTTTGATGCTTTGAGAATATTGTCATTTTTACATAAGTTTGTTCTTCATATGTGGCAGATAAAATAATGGTCCCTAAGATATCTATGCCTTAATACCCCAAACCTGTTAGGGTATGTGGAAAAGGTCAATTAAGACTATAGTTGGAAAAATGTTGCTTATCAACCAACCTTAAATAGATCTGCCTGGTATCTTAAGTTGGCCCTAGGATCATCATAGCACAAGGGACCTTAAAGGTGAAAAAGGAAGGCAGAAGAGAAAGAACTAGTGTATGTAATGGCAGTGTAAGAAGGACTTGGCCAGTATTGCTGGCTTTGATGATGGAGGAAAGTTACCTCCCCCCCCAACCCCCCCAAAATTGTGGCTCACTTCTAGAAGTTAGAAAGTACAAGGAAGCCGAGCGTGGTGGCGCACGCTTGTAATCCCAGCATTTGGGAGGCTGAGACCCGGAGGATCGAGGATCGCGCGGTTCGGGGACAGCCTCAGCTACTTAGTGAGGCCCTTTGCAACTTAGTGAGATCCGGTTTCAAAGAATGAAAAATAGGGCAGGAGGTGCAGCTCGGAGGTCGAATGCCCCTGGGTTCCATCCCCAGACCCGCAAAAAAAAAAAAAAAAAAAAAGTACAAGGAAGCTGATTCTACTCTAGAGTTTTAATAAAGAAAACAGACTTCTAACTTATGAAACTGTAACATAGTACATCTGTGTTTGTTCTAAATTTTGAGCTACTAAATTTGTGGCATTTTTTAAAAGCAGCATTAGAGAACTATTTTATTATGCCGTTGTCCTAACTTCTCCAGCATGTCCCTCACCTATGCCTGGCCTAGCTTCAGCTGCCCTGCTGTGTACATCACAAAACCCACAGGTGGGCATCACAGTGGCATATCTGCTTACTCTGAGTGGTCTGTCACATGATGTTGAGACTCCACCCTTGGGCAAACCTGATAAGTAAAATAAAAAATTAAATGCGAGTAAAATAAAAATAATGTGCGTACGGCGGAGTGTGAAAAACACGAGAGAGGTCCGGTACACGTGGCATGTAAAGTTTTAATGGCACGGCTCTCCCGGGGATCAGGGCGAGGCACTGTGGGGCCCGCGCGCCTGTCCGAAGCTTGAGGACGCGGGCTCTCCTTTTAAAGGCATGCATCTCGCGAGATGGGGGTTTTACTCATGGGAATGCCCAATTCTCGCGGGGGTTTCAGCCCCTCCCTTGCCCTGCAGAGGTCATGTGACAGAAAGTCACATGAGTGCAGGACCCAACTTAACATTCTGGCCTTTTGATGGTAGGGATAATGGATGACGATTGGACCCTCTAGCTTCTTCCTGCTGTCAAGGGGCGTCGTCAGGGGCCCCAGGCCAGGAGGAGTTGGGAGTCCAGTCCCCCAGAAGGGGGTGCAGGTGGGTGCATAGCTGCAGTGCGAATTGGAGGTTACCCTGGACAGCTTAGTGATGTGCGCTTGAGGAGGCTTGAACAGGCAAGGGCTATTAAAGAAAAAAAACAAATCATGAGATTGAGCAGGCGACCAAAAAGGAGACTGGCTTACTCAGTACCTGGAGAGCTACCCTGAGCTGGCAAAGAGGATGGAGGTTGAGGGATCCAGGAGCCGTCAGTCTTCAGCCAGGCTGAGTAGAGCCAGCGGCAGGGCCTGGTCTGGAAAGGTGCTCCCCCTGTGTTGAGGCACCTGGGGCTCAACCTTTTCCTAGGGCACTGTTCCAGTGGCCCTCCTGGCCACACGCCGGGCACAGTCTGATTGGTGGGCGTGGCTTCGCCCCACTTCAGGCAGGCTCCTGGAGGTAGTTGTTGTTGCAGTCCTCCACACCTAGGTGGCGCTCCAGAGGGCTGAGCCGCCACCGCCAGCTGAAGGGCAGCTACCAGGGATCTGCTTTTTGGCAAAGTCGGAGTGTACGCTCCATTTCCGCCTGTTTCTCTCTGGAATTAAAACTTAGATGCTATGTTAAGGTTCTGTCAGCTGTGACGGACCTATACTCACAAAGAGCACGTCCCGGGGCTGGTGTCTGGCAAGAATGGCAACGCAGACTCCCCACGGGCAGAGGGTGTCGCCCCAGCCCCGGCGTTTCCCACAGCACCTAGGGCGCGCCCACACGGGCCGCCCAGCAAAATTGCAGTCTGGCGCGGGCCAAGATGGCGACTGTGACATCACCAGGCAGTGACTACGCGCCATCACAAAATGGCAGCTGGCGGGAAAATAAATGGAAGCTGATGGGGGAGAGCATTTGGAAGGATACCAGACCGCTTATAAAAGTTCCTAACTATTCCTGGGCCACCGCAACCTATTTCCCAACTCGTATCAAGGCAGACAGGCTCTCAGGGCATCTGCTAGTATAAAGGTTCGACTCCCCATAATTGGTTCGCGGACGGAAACGAAGAACAGGAAATGGGCGTCCCCGATTTCCCTGCTCAATCGTTCGGAAACAGAGGTTAAGAGATAGGGAAGAACGTCTTCATTCCTTCTCAAAACCGGAGGATGACCTGGTCATCCGCAGCGTGGTCCCAGTGGACCGGGGGACAATGGGTCACCAAGCGCTTGGATTTTTAGGTCCCAGTGGACCGGAAGACCCAAGTCCGGAACCCGCTAACCAAGGGAAGGAGGCAGTTTACCGGAGTGAAGTGTTGCCAGCCAGCGCTGGCTGCGACAGAAGCGCTGAGAAGCTGCTGGGAGCGTGGTGGAGCTGGGGCGCGTGGATGCCGGTGGCTGGTGTGGACGGCACTGGCGGCTGGCGCAGGTGGGATAAGTGGGGGTGCGCAGGCGGCATGGCTTGCCGGGCCCGCGGCGTGGAGACAAAATGGCTTCCAGGCACACGCCAGACGTTGAGGCTGGGCCCCGAGGAGCACCGCCAGTGAGCCTGGCTCGGGGCGGGTGGGGCAAACCGGCCAGAGGTCCCGGCGGTGACCGGAGAACCAAGCTGGAACGGTGCTTTAGGAGGTACAAGCGGCAGGCAGAGGTCCTGGCCCGCGCAGGCAGTTGGCAGGCAGAGCAAGTGCCAAGCTGCCTGGCTCGGGCCAGAAAGATGGCCACCGGCTCTCAGCAGAGCGCGGGGCCGAAAAGATGGCCGCGAGCTCTCAGCAGAGCTCGGAGCTGGAAAGATGGCCGCAGACTCTCAGCAGAGCGTGGGATCAGAAAGATGGCCACCGGCTCTCAGCAGAGCTCGGGGCTGGAAAGATGGCCGCGAGCTCTCAGCAGAGCCCGGGGCGGGAAGAAGGCCGCCAGCTCTCAGCAGAGCTCGGGGCCGGAAAGATGGCCGCAGACTCTCAGCAGAGTCCAGGGCGGGAAGAAGGCCGCCGGCTCTCCCGGAGAGCGCGGGGCCGAAAAGATGGCCGTGAGCTCTCAGCAGAGCTCGGGGCCGGAAAGATGGCCGCAGACTCTCAGCAGAGCCTGGGGCGGGAAGAAGGCCGCCGGCTCTCCCGGAGAGCGCGGGGCTGGGGAAGAAGCCTTACGGTCCAGGCAGGCACGGGGCAGCAGTGGCGGCAGTGGCGGGAGCAACGCCTGCAAGCGGAGCGCTGGTGTGGGACCTCACAGTCGAGCTGCTGGCGGGTCGGAGAGTCCAGGGCTCAAAAAGAGAGTAAAAAGAAAAAGAGAAAAAAAGAAAAAAAAAGAAAAAAATGGGGAGGGACCCAAGAGTTCTCCCGGTTCGGCACCAAATGATAAGTAAAATAAAAAATTAAATGCGAGTAAAATAAAAATAATGTGCGTACGGCGGAGTGTGAAAAACACGAGAGAGGTCCGGTACACGTGGCATGTAAAGTTTTAATGGCACGGCTCTCCCGGGGATCAGGGCGAGGCACTGTGGGGCCCGCGCGCCTGTCCGAAGCTTGAGGACGCGGGCTCTCCTTTTAAAGGCATGCATCTCGCGAGATGGGGGTTTTACTCATGGGAACGCCCAATTCTCGCGGGGGTTTCAGCCCCTCCCTTGCCCTGCAGAGGTCATGTGACAGAAAGTCACATGAGTGCAGGACCCAACTTAACAAAACCCTTATTGTTATTTTCCTTCTCTATGTTCATGTTATTAAAATCTTATCCTTGCCACTGTTACGGTTTTGGGGAGAGTATGGTTGTGGGGAAACTGGTCTCGGGGACCCCTGTTCGGGTCCCGGATACAATTTTCCTCAAACCACACTAAAACCCAAAAACAGAAATAAAGCCACGGGTTCTTGTCCTAAACTAAGAATAAATATGCATAGCTTGGACAGTTGCTGAAGATTTAAAGAAGTTTATTAGAAAGATAGAAATACAAAAAATAGAAATATAGCTACATACCAGACTGGCATAGAGGGGTGACTTGAAATGAATACACCAAAGGGATCACATGTGAACCCGACTTTTTATACCCATGACCTCCATCTTGTTTATGTAATCCTGACATAGTGAACGTCCCTGTAAGGTACCTCCCCCAGCAAGGTGTGGCAAGGTGTCTTTCATGAAGGGCAAGGTCAAACCCTGCTCCATCCTCCCTAGATCATCATGTAGATCTGTCTTTAGATAAAGGCCTAGTTCTCCTCTCCTATTGACTGGTTTATTACTTTGAGCTAGGTTAATTTACATTGGAATATCTGCCTGCTTTTAGGCAGAAACCAAGTCCTTGCACAGATTTGCCCTCACCCAATTTTTGAAATATATTAATAATCAGAGTTTTCTCCAATCTTCCTAGGCCATTCCCAATACTAGTACAGCCACCATAACCCTTCCAAATTCCCCTTTTGCTCCCCCAACCCCTTCTAGACCCCACTGCATTTTATTGTGTGACCTTACCTTATCTACTGATAAGGTTATCACCATCTGTCATGAGCTCCTTCTCCTTTCAGGAGCTCTCTGTGACCTCCAGGTATCATCTGTGGACTTTATGTGATATTTGACAGTATCCACAACCTATATGATACTACATTTGTTTTCTCATTCCTCCAATTTCTTTTCTCCTCTTACATCAGCCATGCTATTTCTTATTCCCCAAATCTAAGCCTTCCTAAAGTTCGATTCTCAAACCTCAGACCTCCTTTTAACATTTATTCTCTTGGTAATCATAACTTCACCCAAGACTTCACAGATTACACTGCAAAAAAGTCCTTCACAGCCAGTCTTCATGATCCTGGGGGCCCCAGAAAAATTGCTGGATATTATCTTCTTTTAGCCCCAATGCCTAGAGAGAAAAAGACGTCTTCTCTTAGTAAACTTGCATCTAGTATCTTCTCAGACCAGAAATCAAGAAACTAGTGTTCTGGACACTTTTTAACACTGGCCTTTTTTTAGAGTGGGAAAAGAGGTGACATGACTCCATGACTCGTAGGCAGCACCCCAAGGCTCATGTGGCCTGAGGTCAATGCAGACATCCTATTCTCTGTCCCATTCCAGTTTCCACATCTAGTATTTATGCCAAACCAGGTGAGGTAGGCTGAAGGGCCTGTGTTTCATTCCTCTATGGTCTTTGTCAATTCTAACACAAGTACTTCCTTTTTGGACTGGGGAAAAGCCAGTGTTGAGGACTTCATAGGTGGGGCAGGTAAGAAGTTTGGTTACTTTGCTCAGAATAAATTCTGAGGAGCACCTGGCTAGCTTTCCCTTCTGGCAGTGTATACTTTTACGCAATTTGCCTCAAGGTCCTTTAAGCAGGGGAGGGGTCAGAACTTGATAAGCATAAAGGGCAACAGGGGAAGCCTGCAGCCAAGATGGACGTGACATTGTCATTAGAGACAATAACCTCATTGGAGGTCACAGGTCTTCGCCTAAAACACTGGAATAGGAGCCCCATCCTGATGTGTGGCAGGACAATCCTTTTCTAGACAGTTCGTGCCTCTTCCTAGCTCTCTCTTCGGTATGTCGTGGACTCTGTGTACCAGAATCTGACTTGGTAAGACATCAGAATCTGACAGGATCTCATTCACTGAGATACATAGATAGCCATCTTTACAGCTCACTGCAGAAAATTTAGGAAGTTGTTATGGTTTGAATATGAAATATCCCCCTAAACTGCCAGGATGACAGAGGTGAAATCGTTGAATCTCTATGGCTCTAACATGATCAGTGAATTAATCCACTGATAGATTAATAGTTTGAATGGATTTACTGGGTGATGAAGTCTGAGTGTGTCTGGAGGAGGGAGCTCCCTGGGGGTGTGGCCTTGGGACCTCTATCTGTTCCCAGTTCCTCCCTCTCTGGTTATCTGTTCTGAGGCTGCCATGGTCTCAGTAGCTTTTCACCACCATGCCCTCCTGCCATGATGTTTCTGCCTTGGGGCCAGCCAACTGTGAGCCAAAATAAACCTTTCCTCCTCTAAGTTGTTCTTGTTGGGTATTTTGGTCATAGTGGTGAAAAGCTGACTAACACAGACACGATATGAAACCTTCCCCTGTGTTATAATAATAGGTAGAAAATTAAATTTGATCCTTGGAATTTGCCAGTCATTCCTTTTTTTCTTAATTGAGCAAGTACAGAATATAGTCTTTGATTTCTGGCTTTGATAAATGCATATGATTTGCCTACTGTGACTTTATTTCTGCAAAAAAAAAAGTACTGTCTGCAATAATATATTTTTAGGTTCATTGATCTGTATTGGAAAGTTCATTTAACCATATATTACTGATTGTCTTGTCTAGGCTCAAGATGTTCAAAGATGGATATGTCATCCTACCTCAAGGATCTCAAAATCTTAGACTGTGAAGGGAAAGTTCATAATATTAAATGTTTGATATTTTTCTAGCCTACCAACCTATAGAAAGTAATTTATGGTTTTTTTTTTTTTTTTTTTTCGGGTCTGGGGTTGGAACCCAGGGGCATTCAACCTCCAAGCTATATTCCCTCCCTATTTTTTATTCTTTATTTTGAAATCGGGTCTCACTGAGTTGCGGAGGGCCTCACTAAGTAGCTGAGTCTGTCCAAGAACCACCGTCCTCCGGTCTCAGCCTCCCAAATGCTGGGATTACAAGCATGTGCCACCACGCCCGGCTATGGAAAGTAATTTGATTTTTGCACTAATTCAGGTGTACATGTTAAATTCACTCTGAAAACTTCAACCAGTACACATTTTTCTTTTCACCTGGTTTCACATTTTTCATTTTTTAGTACACATTTTTTCTTTTCTTTTCACCCTATTGTAATTGGGTTTTTGAATATAAGCTGTATAGAATCTTCTGACCTAAATATTGAGAAACCACAGTCATCAGTCCTCTCTTCCTGGAGTAATTTAGATATTGCCACCTAAAGGTAGGGAGATTACTGTTTGTAGTCTAGAGTAATTTAGAATCTCTTTAGGTCTATGAATGGATCTGATTTGAATATACAAATGAATAAAACAGTACTCTTAGCAACTTCTTCCCCCCCCCTTGGTTTGTAATTTTAAATATCAAGGAAATAGTTAAAAGCCAGATAAACTCTCTGTGAATTAACTATTTTCTTGTTTTTATATTACCTTACAATCCTCATTCAGTACTTCTGTATTTGTTATGTAGATGAAATGATGTTGGTAATTTCTCCATGTGAATGTGTGCTTGTAGGACCTTAGATTAGATTCCACTTCTCAGAGAGTACATGTCATCACTGGTCAGAGCACCTTGCTATTTATTAATTCTCTTCTACAGTCACTCCGCACTCTCATTTCTCTCCCCAGACCACATCATTCTGTGTGATGGGCTTTTATTTTTTATGTACCCCAGAAAAAGTGTGGTTATTTTGTAGCCATTGGTTTTACCTGTGTATAATGGTACTGTTTTCTACATCCCATTCTGTTTTTCTTAATATGAACTTGTTGCTGGATATACATCTGGCTTGTCATTAAGTACTGCCTGGAATCCCAGAGGGGATATCTACCACATTTCACTTACCCGCTGGCTACACTCCTTCAGTGCACACCTATGACGTGATGGATATCCTCAAGTAGGTCGTTATGGTCATATGAAGCGCATACCTCCTGGGAAAGAATGTGTATCAGTGAATTAAATTACTCATAGGTATGCAAGCCTTGTTTGCTCAATTTGCTGGAATGGCTGAACCAGTTTATGTTCTTTAGTAGCAGCTCACATTTCTACCATTAGGATTTTGTCAAACTAAGAGATATAAAAGGATACCTATTTTTAATTTGCATTTTTTATGCTCCCATGGAAATTGGAGCATCTCCTCTTGGCTAATTCAATTTATGTTATTCCTGTCATGATTTTTACTTATTGCAATATTTTTGTATTTTTTATATCTGAATTAATATGTTGAGCTCTATTTAACCATATAAATTTGATTGAATCATTGGTAGTTACCTATGGTTGACTATTTCTGACCTATGAAAACAGCAACACCTACAGTCCAGCTTAATCTGTTGTAAGATATATAGGTCTTTTCAAATTTTTATTATTATAAATAATATCTCAAGCCTGGCATAGTGGTACATGCCTGTGATCCCAGTATCTGGGAGGCTGAAACAGGAGGATTGCAGGTTTATAGTCAGCCTCAGAAATTTAGTGAGTCCCACGGCAACTCAGTGAGAACCTTTTCAAAATAAAAAACAAAAATAAAAAGAGTGGGGGTAGTGTAGCTCATAGTTAGAATGCCCCTGGGTTCAATCCCTGGTAACACAAAACAAACAAACAAACAAACAAACATGCAAAATTTTAATAACCGTATACTTGGCATATAGCATTTTTTGTACTTTGAATTTGTCATTAGGATAAAACTTTAATAGAAGGATTATTGAATGAGAGAAGAAACATTTTTATGACCATTACTACATAATACCAAAATCACTTTCTAAAAGGGCTGAACTGAATTATGCATCATTTTTATAATAATTATGCTGGTTTTGCTCTAAGTTCACCATCATTACCATTTAAACTATTATTTTAATAATGGTAAGCATTACCTCATTGTTTTCACTCATACTGTTTAAGCCTAGGTAGTATTAATCATTTATTTGGGTGTTCATCGATGAATAGTGTGCTTTTATGAGTGTGGCCTGTTTGTGCCCTTAGTCCATTTTTCTATTAGTGTCATTTTTTATTTTTATCCTATTTAACAGTACATTTTCATATAATGTAATTTTACTCTGCCTTCAATTCCTGACAATAAAGTTATTCATTTATATATTTATTTTCAGATGATAATCAAAATAAAACTCATGATAAAAAAGAGAAGAAGATGGTGGTTCAGAAGCCCCATGGTACCATGGAATACACTGTAAGTATAAACTGGGGGTATGAGTGTTTAATACTACTAGGTTTACATAATGTTTCTCTCTGACATATCTTGTTCTTGATTTGCATTCTTCTTGTGCAGCCATTAAATAATGAAGTTGCTTAAGACCTGTTTTAGTTCATTTCTTTTCCCTTCATATTTTTCCCTGAGCAAATTTGTATAAACTATTGAGTTGAGGGTGGATGTGAGGCTGATCCACCATTGATCACACTATTGGTGGCCAGCATTGCTTGGGCTGATCTAAGTGGTGGGGCAGGTGTCTCCTTCCGTCACTGCCCTGTGTACCTGCCTGAAGTTGGGTCAAAGAAGATGCCGTCCGCCAAAAGAGGAGGACCATTGTCAGTTGAGACTAACTAATAGCTGCACTTCTTTGCTAGACTCTCCAAACTTATGACTTGAATTACTTCCAATATGTAAATAGCTACCAATTTTAAGTCTCCATCCCAGATAACCTTTCTGAGACCTGAAGTCATATATTCAGCTGCTCACTTGACATATCCACTTGGTCCTCATCCTCCAAATATTTAAACAAGCCAGACCCAGATTCTTGACATCTTCTTCCCCATACTCTGCATCTTAATTCCTACCTCCTGTGACCATCCAGTGAGTCTAGGCTAGATTCCTTCATTTTATTCTCTCACAGTATTATATCCTCTACATAATTTATATAACTTTAACATTGCTCATTAGCATGATTGTTATTTTAATGCCTATTTCCTGCCTTGATTCTTATATCCAGGGAGAGAGACTAGACCCCCCCCCTTTTTTTTTTTTTTTGGTGGTACTGGAGGTGGAACCCAGAGGCTTTCTACCTCCAGGATATATTCCCAGACCTATATTATATTTTATTTGGAAACAGAGTCTCACTAAGTTGCTGAGAGCCTCACTAAGTAGCTGAGGCTGGCTTCGAACCTATGTGATCCTCCTGTCTCAGCCTCCCAAGTGCAGGGATTACAAGCGTGCGCCACCACACCCGGCTTGGACCCCTTTTTTGTATGGTATCTTTGGCACCTTGCCATCAGCCCCCATTATTATGGAATCCACAGAGAAATAAAACTGTGCATTTGTTCATTGCCACAGTTCCACACCCCGTGTTGTGTACTCATTTCTATCACTGCACCAGGAGCTCCTGGAGTTCAGTGATTGTGTCTATTTTATCGTAAGCTTGGCATAAAGTAGGTACTCAAGTATAGGCATATTTTAACTCACTATGACCTAGCTCTAGTATTTTTTTCTTTTTACTTCTTAAGGAAAAAATAAGTACTATTGCCATTGCCTCATGTGTTTTCCTGATACATACTTACTTTGTACACATTATATTCATGCCAGGCCAGGCCCTATATAAAGCAAGCGGCAAGACCTGATCTTTCTGGTGTTTCTTTGGGAATGGTAAATCATCTGCAAGCCTTCATAGAATCAATTCCTGGCTTCGGCAGATCAGTCATGCTCAGTGTTCTATGAACATCTCTAGGCATCTCTCTGGGGATAACAGACCTAGTCATTTTAAGAAAAGATTTGGGTGATTGTATTTCATGTTCTTAAGTATGTTGTTGATCCTCATAACACCTAATATAGTGCCTTACCTCAAAATAGAAACTCAAGCACTGCTAAATTAAATTATTTGTCATTGACAATATTAATTTTATTATTATTTTTAATATGCTTTTATTGGTGCATTATAATTTTCACATCATAATGTAAATCATATTGACAGTGGCATAAATGTGCATATCAATTCTAAAGTCATAATCCTTAAGACCTGTGTATATCCAGAAGTATGATTCACAGGCTTCTCCAAAGAAATTGAGAAATGATATTAAACAGTGAAGTAAAAGTAAAAATCAACCCAGAAATTAACAAATATAAACAAGTGGTCAAATTACTAATGCAAATATGCCCACCAGATTGGCGTATATGTTATGGAAATTAACTTTATTTGGCAAGTTATTTTTATACTTGTCATTGGAAATAAAAGGTGATTCTTACAACTTCAGGCTAGCACTTACTGGATTGTTTATATTGGTCCTGAGATGTGGGTGTTTACCCATTCTGGTTTAGTTTCAAATGTTCCTATCAGGATCTTTGTGTCCTAATTGATCCTTTCTTCCTTCCTTCCTTCCTTCCTTCCTTCCTTCCTTCCTTCCTTCCTTCCCTCGCTCCCTCCCTCCCTCCTTCCTTCCTTCCTTTCTTTCTTCCTTTCTTCACTGTGTGTGTAGGTGCTGGGGATTGAACTCAGAGATATTGTATTGCCAAGATACTATACTCCCAGACCTATTTTTATTTTTTATTAAGAAAGAGGGTCTTGCTGGGCATGGTGGCAAAAGCTTGTAATCTCAGCATTCGGGAGGCTGAGACCAGAGGATTGCGGTTCACAGACAGCCTCAGCTACTTAGTGAGGCCCTCTACAACTCATTGAGACCCTGTTTCAAGCATAAAGAATAAAAAATAAGGCAGAGGTGTAGCTCAGATGTCAAATGCCCCTGGCTTCCATCCCCAAACCTAAAAAAAAAAAAAAAGAGGGTCTTGCTAAGTTGCTGAGGTTGGCTTCAAACCTGAACTCCTTTGGTCTCAGCCTCCTAGTACTGAAATTATAGGTGTATGCCACCACACCTGGCTTTTCTTTATATACATCTTATCTTTACATGATAATTATAGATAAAGTTTTACTCCTTTTTTGAATCCTCTATACTCAGGGCCTTTTACAACCTTTACTCATTAAAATATGAATCACTATTTATTTATTTATTTTTTTGAGGTGGTACTGGGGATTGAACCCAGGGGCATTCTATCTATGAGCTACACCTCCAGCCTTACTTTTTATTCTTTATTTTTGAAACAAGATCTCCCTAAGTTGTGGAGGGCCTCACTAAGTAGCTGAGGCTGACTGTAAACCTGAGATCCTCTTGTCTCTACTGCCTCAGGCTTCCAAATACTGGGATTACAAACGTGTGCCACCATGCCCGGCTTTGAAGCACATCCTTTCTTCTTCCTTCCTTTCTTCCTCCCTTCCTTCCTTTCTTTTTCTCTTTCTTTTCCTTCCTTCCTTTCTTTCTATGAACTATACTCTTTACATTACTTACCATGAACTGTTGTAAAGCATATATTACAGTTACCTCTATTTGGTGGATTGAGAAACTGATAAAGAGGAGTCAGACAAATGGCCAAAGTTATCGAGTCAATGTGTAGCTGATCTGGAACTGAGATTCAGCTATATGGCTATTGAGTCTACACTCTCAGATTCTACCTTGTACCTACTCTATACCTTCAAAACCTCTGGGTTTGAATATAGCATATAAGTATCTAATAATAGAAAAATATTTTAAAATATTTTTGTGTCTTTTTAGTAGGGATGATTATATCCAGGTTTGGGGTAAGAGAATGGTTTTTACTTAGGCTTTAGGTTTTCAGCTAATATACATACATCTCCTAACTTGTTATTGTAAAGATTTAACACTATTTCAGTATAATCTGCAGCTATTACTTTTGATTAACCTGAAATAGTCCATGTAGTGATGGGTTTTTATTCTAAGAGCAGCAGGGTACTTAATACTACTTCAGTATCTCTACCCTCTCGCCAATCCACATCTTCCTTCAGCCTCCTCAACTTGCACCTAGCCGTGCTCCCCTGCTAGAGCCCATTTTGCTTGCAGGGTCAGCTATCAGTCTCAATGCAGACACACAGATAAGGGTTTTTCCAAGTTTTTTCAAGGAGCCCCCCCCTGAGAGATTACCATGACCTCAGGCAGCAGATGCTTTTATACTGTGAAGCTTCTCATCTTCTGACTGCCTCCTGTTCCTATTCCTCCTTCTGATACGGAAGGAAAGAAAACTATATTCCTGGCACAGATGTTACAAGTTTTACTGGTTTAGAGAACAATACTAATTTGATTGACCATGGAAAACTATCATTTTAATGCCAGTGAACAACTCCTGGTAGTGAGGCAGAATTTCTTTCAGAGTTCCTTGCCTTCCATAGTACTTATTGCTTGAGTGCCCTCTATGTGTCAGACATTGTGCTGAGCACTGGCGAAAACAGCCATGAACAGGCCACTGTCCCCAGCTGATAATGCAGTGAAGAGATGGGCAAATGGGCAGAAAACCACAAGAGAAAATAGCCCCACTTACTCTTAGGTGGGTACCATGTGCATTTTTTTGCTTTTCTCTTCACAGTTTTATATTAGACCTCATGGAGTTCTACTCCATATATTCAAGTTATGGCAAAGTAAAATTAGAAAACAGTTCCATTGACATTATGTGCATATGTGAGAATACCAGTGTCAACCTCAATATCATGTGTGGGGAAGTGTGGAGAAACCGGGGAAAGTCCACCAAGTGCTGTGTGCATGTATGTCACTGTCACTATAAACTACATTATAATGTAATACTATAATGTATACATAAGAGCATATTTTTATTTTTATTTTTATTTTTTATTTTTGGTGGTACTGGGGGTGGAACCCAGGGGCTTTCTACCTCCGGGCTATACTCCCAAACCTTTTTTATATTTTATTTGGAAACAGGGTCTCACTAAGTTGCTGAGAGCCTCACTAAGTAGCTGAGGCTGGCTTTGAACCTGTGCGATCCTCCTGTCTTAGCCTCCCAAGCGCGGGGATTACAAGCATGCGCCACTACTCCCGGCCTCATAAGAGCATATTTTTAAAAGTCTGTTAGTGGAGATTGAAATCTGAAGGTTAAGAAGCTTAGAAAAAAACTGCATTTAAGATTGCACTTATCTGATTTTATTAAGAATTGAAACTATATACACTTTTCTAATATATTTGGATAGAATTTTATTCATATATTATGAATAGATTAATGTTGCCTATCAAAGGCATCTTTTTGTTTTTAGTTTTATATATTGAATCTTATCTGTTTTATTATTCTAGGCTGGAAGCCAGGACACCCTAAACTCCATAGCACTGAAGTTTAATATCACTCCCAATAAATTAGTGGAACTGAATAAACTTTTCACACATACTATTGTTCCAGGCCAGGTAATTCCTTTTCTGTTGAATATTACTTATGAAATTTTGTATTTATCTTTTATTGTCATATTTAATGCCTTACTGTTAGTTTCACATGATTATCATCAATGATAATGACTTAAACACTTAATTCTTTTATAATGGAATTCTGAAAGAATCTTAGTACTTATGAACTTTTCAGAGATTAATATTTTCCAAATGATTAACACAGTTTATCATGTAGTAGGTATTTCCCCATTCATGAAGAGAAGTTCTGAGTTAATGTAACTTTTTTTCCCCTATCAAATATAACACAGAGTGCCTTATAATATTTAATTCAGAATTTCAAGTTTCAACCTAGTCCACTCTTCTGAAATACATTGTGATCATTGTTTTAAGTTAGGCACAATTTTTGTCATTATTATCTCAATTTAACACAAACATTAGAATGGTAAACTTGGACAAAGACAAAGATTTCAGCAGGATCATCAAAAAAAGGTACTTTATTTAAATTTAAACTGAATTGAACTGATAAATGTGTAATCTTAAAACATTAAGTTAATGCAGTGAATTTTTAATACTTTCTGTTGCGGGTGAAATGTGCAGTGGTGTGTGTGTGGGGAGAAGTAATTCCCCCACCACCACCACACAAACAGACAAAGAGAAAAACCATGGATTCTTGTCCTAAGCTAAGCATAAGTATTCATCGCTTGGACAGCTGCTGAAGATTTAAAGAAGTTTATTAAAAAGATAGAAATATAGAGAGAGTTACAGCCCTGTGCAGGTGCAGGGCACAGGGGGGCAATTCGAATGAAAATGCCATAGAACCCCAGTATGCTGAGTTCTTATCCTAAGTCGGGCAGGTCCTTTGATCTGGAGATAATGCTACCCCTTATCTCCAGCCCCTGCTTTGCTTCTGCTATCTCTGCAGCCGAATTTGGGGCAGGAGGGAGAGCCATCCTGTCTCCAAACACAGGCCTATACCTTTTGTTTCATCCCCCAAGATGTGTGAACTTGTTTCTCCAGGATCTGGGATTTCCTCCCTTCTCTGGCTCCAGCCTTCTTTCTCTTTTAACATGTAAATTACAAGTCCCCTTCTTCCTGCTAGCTAGTCCTGGCTTTTTGAGTAAAGAAGATATATTTTTAAAATTGGACTTCTTTCCCAATACTGATACATTAATAAATTTTAAAACCTCTCCCCAATACTAGTACACTTTCTATATGGCAAGATATTGAAACGGGGGTTTCTTGAGAGAAAACCCCGGCGAGTTCTTGTCTACGGAGAGCGAAGAATGAGGAGAGCGAAGAATGATACCCGCAGACCTCAGGAAGGGGAGTAAAAGGTTTATTGGAAGCAGCAGAGAATGGGGCAAGGGTGGCTGAACACCCCCAAAGGGGCTGGAACTCTGGGTTCAGCAGCTGCCTTCAGGACAATACTTGAGAGTAGCCCAAGCCGAATTGCCTTCAGGTGCAGGCTGCTTTCTTCCTGAGTCCATCCATAGGAGCGGTTGGAACTCCGGGGTCCAGTAGCTGCCTTCAGGGTCACTACCCGAGTGTCGCCCGAGCCAAGTGCCCATCAGTTGCAAACTACTTTCTCCCAGATTCCACGTGATCTGCCAAAAAAGAGATACAGGTCACCCCTAGGGGCCTGGTCAGCCATGATGTCCAGCAGAGGCCTTCAGGTCACTACTCAAGAGTTGCCCGAGCCACGTGCCCTCAGATGCACTCTGCCTTCTCTCAGGGCCAACACGACCTGCAAGAGAGAGAACAGCTCCCCAAAAGCAGAGGGGGTCCCTAGAGGGAAAGTCCCCCTTTTGCCATCCGACTGACCATTGCCTGACCGCTTGCAAGTCTGTTTTTGGTTAGGGTGACTTTTGAGATTCCAAGGGGAATTTGCATAGGGTATGTGCAAGTCCTTTGAAGGGTCTCCTTTCAGGAATGCCAGACTTGCTAGGTGGGTTTGTTGATTAGGAAACTCAGGATGGCTTTGTGAAGCTCTGGCCTTCTTATCTCTGAGCCTTCGGAATTTCAGGCATTTGTCGCCCCTCAGGAAACTCAAGAAATTAACTTTTTTCTACCAAGGCCTTTTCCCTATCTGCCTATTTCCTTTCTACCTCCTCAATATCTGGGTATTTTCAGTCTTAAACTTCATTCAGCCAGTACACTGAAATGGCACAGTCATTATAAGAACTTGGCTAAAGCCAAGTAGCCAATCCCATCCATGGAAGTAGGTGTGCAGTTGCCATGAGTACCTTTGAGTCCCACTCTTGTCTTCCTAGAGCATCTTCATACATCCATACATTATATGACACTAAAATCTTTCAGGATAAACAATTTGACTTTAAGCACAGCTTTATTCTGGCAGTGCTGATATTGCTTTTTGCATTTCTTTCAAGGACATCACATGAAGCCAGCAGGGTCATAAATTGACCAGTTAGTGTTTTTGGTATTTTATGTTTTTATGAAAAGAAAAAAAATTAGTGTACTTCCAGTACCAGGTAATTGGGGGAAAATCTTTATTAAAACTTTTTTTTTTTTTTTGTGCATCTGGGGGTGGAACCCAAGGGCATTTGACCTCCGAGCTACACCCCCTGACCTATTTTTTATTCTTTATTTTGAAACCGGGTCTCACTGAGTTGCAGAGGGCCTCACTAGGTAGCTGAGGCTGTCCGCGAACCGCGATCCTCCAGGTCTCAGCCTCCTGACTGCTGGGATTACAAGCATGCACCACCATGCCCGGCTATTATTAAAACTTTTTAAAAAAATTTATAAATTTAGCCGGGTGTGGTGGCACACACTTGTAATCCCTGTGCTTGGGAGGCTGAAACAGGAGGATTGTGCAAGTTCAAAGCCAGCCTCAGCTGGCTTAAGAGACCCTGTTTCCAAATAAAATATAAAATAGGTCTGGGAGTGTAGCCCAGAGGTAGAAGGCCCCTGGGTTCCATCTCAGTACCACCAAAAAAAAAAAAAGAATAAATTTTCATCTTTAAGAAAATAGACGTTACTCTTTTCATTATTGGGCTTCTTTTATAGTTTAGGGTATTGCTGCATTAATATATCCAAAGCAGAGAGCTAGTCGTATACTTACTAATTCAAGACTAAAGATTAGAGTCACCGGAACACAGTAAATTAATTTAGGGTAATTTCTTATACTGTGTCCATAAACAAAATAGTTGATTGGTAGTAAATGAAGATCCTGTAGCCAATAGCAATCCAAGAACTGTTTTAATGTGCCTACTATATTGGGAAAAATGCCCAAAATGGCAGTTCTAAGAAAGCTTTGTTTCCATTTGTTCTTGTATTAGAAATCTGACCTGGGAAAGTCACTTCTTTTTTTGAATATCAATTTCTTGATCTTTGAAATTAGGGGTTGGGCCATATTATTTCAGTTCTTTGCTAGCCTTTATTGCAGTGGTAAGCCCTTATAAAATTAAAACATTGTACTCTGTTCATTGTCCCAGGACCTATCTCTACGAAGTGTTTGTTTGTTTGTTTGTTTGTTTGTTTGTTTGTTTGTTTGTTTTCTGGCAAAGATAAGGAATTGAAAAAAAAATTGGAATAGAATGAGGAGGGGTAACACTGTAGATGGCCTTTTTCTCTCAAAGATTTTAAAATATTTTCTATTGGTTCCTGTAAGAGTAAGTATATCTCATCTCAGTAGTTTTGATAAACTGGTTTGACATTTTCTGATATCAGAAAATTTGAGACTCACCCTTCTAGAGAGTGATTTGATGATCACCTTGAGGTAGGACAGAACCAGTCTGACTGGGTCCGTGACCCCAATGTCAGAACAATTTTCAGAGAAGATTACCTAGGTGCTCATGGAACTAAAATCTTACTCTAGACTTTTCTTACTTCAAAAATCAAAAAACAAGATCAGACAAGGTTAAAAATATAGCTGAGTTATGAAATATTTTACACAAGGTTCTGAATTTGACTATTAGGATACTTATATTGAATTTGAGAATACATACAAAGAATGCACTTTTACAAGTGGTTTACACTAAAAAAATTATACACTCAAAAGTTACCCTGTGGGATATATATATTTCTACCTTTATAATATAATATATTATTCTACTTTTATAATATATTATTCTACTTTTTATTTTAATGTGTGTATGGTACTAGAGATTGAACCAAGAGGCATTGTACCTCTCAGGCTATATCCCAGCCATTTGCTGTTGTTGTTTTGTTTGAAACAAAGTTTCCCTAAGTTTGTGAGAGTCTTGCTAAATTGTTGATACTGGTCTAAAATCTGTGATCCTCCTGTCTAGGCCTCTAAAGAACTGGGATTATAGGCATGTGTAAGCATGCTTGGTGGATATGTATTTTAAGATGCTTTTATATTCATAGGATACCTTGCCTACAGATATTGAAAAGTGTTTATAGCTTACAATAACAGCTTTACTTTATGAAAAATAATTTTAGGACCTCCAATTCCCATTTGTCTATTTGTTAGATCAAACTCAAAAATATTTTTGGAGGCCATAGGAAAGCTTTATTCTTCCTGTGTTCTCGGTCTGCTTCTGTATTGTGGCAGCTTGTGTTGTGGCTGAGCTTCCAACTTTCCAATGCCACTTCTATCCATGGTGCAGTTAGCTGCTTAAGCTAGGCTAATGCCTGTGATTCAACATTTAGAATATATCAGACAAAAGAATCTCAATCTGTGTAACCTGATACTCTTCAGGAGTTCTGGTGCAAGCAGCAGCAGCAACAACAACAACAACAACAACGATAATAATAATAATAATAATAATTAATAATAAAGAATCGCTTGGAGAAATGCCATCCATTCATTCCTTTCGTGTAACTATGTAAGACAAGAGCTCTAACTTAAGCCATATAATTTTAGTGCTTTCTGAACCACTTTTACTAACTAAACTTTGGCACTTGTCATTTACTCACATTGAAGGTGTGATAGAGAGCTGTCCTCCAAAAGTGGTTATTTTATTCACTGTTGTGTTCCGCTGAAGAGAAATATTTCAGTTTTGGACACACCTTTTTATCAGACGACTGAGGAGACTACTTGTACTTCTGAGAAACTGGTTGGTTTTTATTCTAAGCAAACTGAAGTCTGCTAACTACTGATGACTACCACTTTGCATTATTTATGTGAAAATTCAGATCTGGTGTCATGGACCCAGATCTTCATGAGCATTTAGTAATTTTGGAACACACATTTTTCAGGAGTAATCAATCTACACTTTGTATCCCTTAGATTTTAATTTTCCTACCTTCGCCTTTTTTTTTTTTTTTTTTTTGGTTTTGCCTCAAGTTTTTTCCTAATTGAAGTAATGTTTACATAACTAAAGTTAAAATGCAAATATAATCGAAAGGATGGGAGATGCTAAATAACAGTATTGCTCTGATATCAGTTATTACATACTTAGCTCTGAATTCGGTTTTATAACATTAAAGGTCATCATTTTAAGATTAGATTTGATACATGCTAAAATGTGGCGTGTCTGTTTAAAAGAATGTTGAACGACAGGATCATAATAGCATTTTGGAGACCAGAATATTTTGTACAAGGCGGGTATTTTGTACAGTGTATTGCTGAGGCTGATATTTTTATATAACCCAGACAATGATGGAAGAAAAAATGTTGGGGTTATCTATTGCCGTTACCTTATACAGTTCATCATGTGAGGACCTTGCCACTCTAGCACTCAGGCCTGCTTGGAGTTATCAAGCCTGGATTTGTTCCATTTCTACCTGACATAGGTATTATACTTAGAACCATCCCTTGCTTCTCTCTTCTTTAAATCCTCATTCCACAGGATATAAACATCCTCACCCCAAATCCCAAACACTCCAAGATCTTAAACTGTTTGAACACATATGAAGCATTTTGGAATTCAGATTTTCAGATTAGGGATGCTTAATGAATAAAGCCTATAGAAACCTTGCAAAATATAAAAAGAAAAAGAAACAAAACTCTGAATCAGAAACACTTGTAGCCCCAGGAATACCTTGGAAGGGTTTTTTTTTTTTTTTTTTCCATCCATCTCATCTGATTTCTACTTGCATGGCTTCCCTAGAACACTTGTTGGCCTTCCTCTTCCCTCCTCTATATTTTTAATCTCCCGCAGTGTCTGTAGTGCATTTCATTCCCTTTCCACTGTACATATCCATATTACTAAGTATCACATTTATGGATCAGGCTAGAAGACTGTGAAAGCCAGCTGGGTCTTAGTCGTGCACCAAGCATGCTCCTATGCAGAATGGCTTACCCGGTTCTTAGTACTCACTTAGTCCTTCTTTCCCATGCTCAGGTCCTCTTTGTGCCAGATGCCAACTTTCCTCCCAGTTCCTTAAGGCTGTCATCATCCAGTCCTGGTGCTACTGTTTCTCCTTCATCATCAGATGCAGAATATGATAAATTGCCTGTACGTATATCATCACACATCATACACTGAAGTTCACTCTTACCAGAAAAAAATTGGGGTTGTAGAATTCAATATGCCATTTTTGACAAGATTACATCTGAAATTTCTTCTAAAGGCAAAGGATTAGGTGTACTGTCATTGGGTGAAAGAATATATAATTCCCAAGACAAATGTGTTTACATAAGAGATAAAATCATATGCTTTGTATAAAAGCATGAAATTAAATTCCATTGAGGTTGATAGATTATTTGTACTCTCCCTTTTTATAGAGAATTTGAACTGGGAGTCTACTATGAATTCTTCCATTTAGGTTATTTTCTAAGACATCAGTGAAACAGTTAATCAGTTTACACATAACACCTTTAAAACAAAAATGTCAAGTTTTGCCAGGCATGGTAGCACATGCTTGTAATCCCTGTAGTTGGGAGTCTGAGACAGGAGGATCACGGGTTCGTGGACAGCCTCAGCTACTCAATGAGGCCCTCTACAATTTAGTGAGACCTTGTTTCAAAATAAAGAATAAAGCCGGGGGTGGTGGCACATGCTTGTAATCCCTGCGCTTGGGAGGCAGAGACAGGAGGATAGCGTAGGTTCGAAGTCAGCCGCGCTGGCTTAAGAGACCCTGTTTCCAAATAAAAAATATATATATAAAGCCGGGCGTGGTGACGCACGCTTGTAATCCCAGCGTTCGGGAGGCTGAGACCTGGAGGATCACGGTTCGCGGACAGCCTCAGCTACTTAGTGAGGCCCTCTGCAACTCAGTGAGACCCAGTTTCAAAATAAAGAATAAAAAGTAGGTCAGGGGGTGTAGCTCGGAGGTCAAATGCCCTTGGGTTCCATCCCCAAACCCGCACCAAAAAAAAAAAAAAAAATATATATATATATATATATATATATGTCTAGGAGTGTAGCCCGGAGGTAGAAGGGTTTCCAGGAACCCCAGTACCACCAAAAAAAAAAAAAAGAAAAAAAGAAAAAAAAATGCCAGACGTGGTGGCGCACGCTTGTAATCCCTGCGCTTGGGAGGCTGAGACAGGAGGATCGCACAGGTTCGAAGCCAGCCTCAGCTACTTAGTGAGGCTCTCAACAACTTAGTGAGACCCTGTTTCCAAATAAAATTATAAAATAGGCCTGGGAGTATAGCCCGGAGGTAGAAAACCTCTGGGTTCCACCCCCAGTACCACAAAAAAAGAAAGAAAGAAAGAATAAAAAATAGAGTTGGGGTGTAGCCCAGAGATAGAATGTCCCTGGGTTTCATCTCCAGTACTGAAAAAAAAAAAAAAATCAAGTTTGATTTGGTACCTATTGTTGTGATATTTTTGAAGAACAAAAGACATTTGCCTTTTTTATGGTCAAGTTATAAAAAACAGTATACATGAATGATAACTTATATAATTTGTTTTATACATAATTTGAGAAAGTACTTTTATCTGAATTTGGAAATTTTTGCTCTTATAAGGATGCTGACTTAGCAAGAAAAGCCTTAAAACCCATCGAAAGGGTCTTATCATCTACTTCTGAAGAAGATGAGCCAGGCGTGGTGAAATTTCTAAAAATGAATTGCCGATACTTCACGGATGGAAAGGTATATATATGGCAAGATTGTTTGTTTCCTTTTCTTGGAATCTGTGAAAAACCGAACAACGTAACCAATTGCTGGAGGAAGTTGGCATTACAAAATTTTACCCAAAGTTTGATTACCAACCTCTATTCATTTTCCCTTTTTAAGTGCCTGGCATTTTATTCATTGAGGTAAATGTGATCACTGAGTAGAAATGTGATTCTTTGTGCCCTTATTCGTCTTTTCCTTGTTGACCTTAACTTGTGGGTTTTATTTTTTATTTTATGTGTGTGTGTGTGTTACTGGGATGGAACCCAGGAGCATTCTACCTCTAAACTACACCCCAGCCAGATTTTATTCATGAAACAGGGTCTCACTAAGTTGCAGAGGACATCATAAGTTGCTGAGACTGGCCGCAAATCTGTGATCCTCCTGTACCTGTCTCAGCCTCACACTTACTGGGATTATGAGCATGTGCCACCACACCCAGCTGACCTGTACATTGTAAGGGACACGCCATGTTATATGTTTAACAGTGAACAGGAAAGTTCAATTCACTGAATTTAAATTTCAACTCTGGGCCCCACTATCTCTGAGACCAGGGCAAAGTATTTAAATTTTCTAAGCTAACATTTTTCTCATCTATAAAACAGGAACAATAAGAAAATTTAACTCACAGGATATTGTTATTAATAGAGGTAATAATTCATGCGAAGAACTTATCTAATGCAAAAAATGAAAAATTCTCAACTTGTATCTGCACTAGTGATATAAGTATTAAAAAATGGCTGCTGAATCATGTTTGTAGTTTTTTCATTGGTTGTGTTTTACAAAAAACAAGTGTAGCTGGGCATGGTGGCACACGCTCCCAGTACTTGGGAGGCTGAGATAAAAGAATTGCAGTTTCATGGCCAGCCTCAGGTACTTAGTTAGGCCTTCTGCAAGTTAGAGAGACCCTGTTTCTAAACAAAGAATAAAAAATAGGACTGGGGGTTTAGCTCGAAGGCAGAACTGCAAGTTCTATCTCCATCACTGGAAAAAAAATCCAAGTTTTAGTGAGCCTCTAAAGATGGGGCTATGTTTTAATATCTTTTTGCTTGTGTTCATTGTAGAGAATTCATGTCAGATTTCAAATAGTGGGAAAATGTTATTAATGCACATTTGTAACTTTCACAAGCAAAAATCAATAATGCCTGACATGTAAACATTTTCACAAAAATAATTACTAGGCATGTTAAGAGTATCAAAATAGATTATTTACCTGTGGTGAGTCACCTATATCCTGATGTTCCTGGAAGATAACATCCTGCTGGCCAGTGTAAAGCCTAATCTAATCAACTTCAGACTTTTAAGAACCACTTGGATACTGGTGTTTGCTTTTAAATTTTCGTAATACTGTAATACCGCTATATTTGCTCTGACTGAAAAAAAAAAAAAATTGTGTTCCTATCTGTGTCAAGTGTCGCTGGCTGTGGGCTTTCTAAACCTTTTAAAGAAGGACCCTGGTCCTAATTCTTCCTCTGCACCACACATAGGCACTTGTTAGGCAGGCAGTGAAGACTTGCTCTGAGAAGTTTGCAAAGCCCCATGTTCTCCCTGGGGGAATCTGTTTGGGATAGCTCCTCTCAATTTCCAGAGATCTGGGGAAGCTGAGCCATGCATGTGCGAGCTGGGATCACACCACAATTGTACTGTTACAGCCATTCTAGACCCAGGCTTGGTTCATTGCCACGGTAGGCATGTCTGTTCTCTCTGCCTCCCTACCCAGTACCCAACATTGTATTCGTCCTGCCTGTTTGCCCAGCCTTCAAGGAGGGGATATATGGACATGGGAGATGGTGTGGTTCACAAAGCCAATGGAATGGCAACATGGGTTAATTATAGCTTCTTTGGTGGTGGCAGAAAGCATCTTCACCTGAAGTAATTCTGTTCCTTTCTCCTACAGGGTGTGGTAGGAGGTGTCATGATTGTCACACCAAACAACATCATGTTTGACCCTCATAAGTCGGATCCCTTGGTCATTGAAAATGGTTGTGAGGAGTATGGCCTCATCTGCCCCATGGAGGAGGTCGTTTCCATTGCTCTCTACAATGACATTTCCCACATGAAGATCAAAGATGCCTTGCCATCGTAAGGGCTTTTCTTTACTTACTAGCACAAAGGAGGTGTCAAGAGGATTACGTGCAATTAAACAGTGAGGGCATTTGCAGAAGTGAGAAAATTTATAGAATCAAAAGATTGCATAGATGTGAATTTGATAGTGGACTAAATATAAGAGCTAGAAAAAAAAGAGAAGTGAGATGATTAAGTCAATGATATGGGAAAGATAAAGATTAAAGGACAGAAAGCAAAAAGAGCCATCAATTTGCTAATACCAGTAAAAATATTTGTCTCATTTTTCTGAAAAGCAAAATGAATTTATGAAAGAAACAATGAAGTTTCTCTGAAAGAATTTTTGTCTATTACCCACAAGAGAATGGTTTCCTTCTGGGTTGAACTGTTAAGGAGAGTTATGTTCATCTTTAGCTAAGATCTCAGACAGGCATCTTCCTAGCTGGCATCTACCCTGGATCCTGCTTGGAGAGATGTTTGAGTGGGCACCATCTCCATCACAGCTCTGCTGTCTTAAGTGGCACAAGAATGATACTCATTTGTTTTATTTTCTGAAATGTAGGTGAATATTGCTTTAGTCTTGATTACTTTTGCTTTGTAACACTGAATTTTTTATGAAAATTTTTTTTAGAGAGGGAAGCTGTTTGAGACAGGAGGATCACAGGTTCAAGGCCAGCATGGGGGTAACTTAGCAAAACTCTGTTTCAAAATAAAAAGTAAAAAATGGCTGCAGGTATAGATGAGAGGTAGATTGCCCTTGTGTATAATCCCTGGTATGTCTCACCCACAAGGAAAGAGAGAAACTCTTTATGAAGAGAGGACGAAGTAAGCTCAAAAAATTGATTTTAGTGGATAATTTTATTTTGACTGTTCTATTTCTAATGTGTCTGTTTCTCTGCAATTGTCAGCAGTAAAAACCTGCTTCAGAAACCCTGGGTGGAGTCACAGCAGTGGTTCCTAACAGAACAAAGTGAAACTTGTCTTTGGAACTTTCAGAAAACAAGGGGAGGTAACTAGCGAGCTAGCCCAGGCACAAAGTCCCTCAGGCTTTATTTCAGCATTTGGATTCCTGCATTCCTCAGCATCTTCTTCACTCTTATCTAAGTCCAAGCCGCTGAGGCTTCCAGGAGAACATGGGCACTGAGGCAGTTTTTAATTCTGCAACCAGACATGCTCAATTGAGAAGCTGAGGAGGTGTATACCTGGCAAGGCAGTACTGAATGATAATTAAGCCCGAGACCTTGCTGGATTCCCTGTCGCTGCCGCCACATAAGGCTCTGTGACCTGCAGAAATTAAACAATCTTGTGCTTCAGTTTCTTCATCTGTAAATTAAAGCAAACATTCTTCAGCTTATAGAACTAAATAATTTGATAAACCAATTATCTTAAATTATCTTAAAAATTATCTTAAAAAATTGCCTTGGTGTTTGACTAATGCAGGCTTGTAGTTTATAGCTGAAGCTCTGTTTGTATTTCCTCAATCTTGTTATTCATATAGATTGAAGTTGGCGCGTACCTTTGTGCATGTGTCTTTTTGTACCAAGGATATGAAGATGGCTGGGCCAGGGCCCTGCCCTAGAGGAACATGCACTCTATTGGAACCCCAGACACATGGACAGAAGTCATAATTAAATGGCACTGTAACATAGCTGTGTGTGTAGCATTCCATGGAAAACCACAGGGGGGACTGTCCAACTTGCCTTGTGCTCTTAGCTGAGGAGGAAGAGAGGAAGTAAAGGAGCTAGTTTGGGAAAGAAAGAATGGATATTGGCTTCTCTGCAACAAGAGGAAAGAAAATACATTGTTTTGTTTGGAAGTGCATGCCCAGACAAATTAGGGGCATTTCCTGCCAGATGATGGCTGCTAATGGAGTGGTATTATTGTGCATCTTCAAAGGGTAAATTATGCTTAATCATATGAAGGGAAGGCACATTTTTACAGGCAAAATTTTCTCAATGTGCAATGATCTTTATAATACAGGGATAATGTTCCTTGTAGAGGTAGAGATGAGAGTTAGGAATTGGCTCCTATTTTGTTGAAATGATTTCAGCATTGTGCATGAACTCTTGCCTTGGATGCAGGTATGTAAAGGATTTTTAGACTAATGAACAACACCTGCATAAATGAGCAAAAGAATGTATGTGAGTACCATCAGTATACAATCAGAACTTTGTGTTGTCTTCAGAATGACAGGAATTGTTTAAAAGTTTAAAATGGTCTGAAATGTCATGTCTACTAAAAGTTTAACAGTAAAAAGAGTACAGATCATCCCTGCAGTGTGCAGTGTTTCGGATAGAAAGAGAGAGATATGGAACGATCTTCTCATCTTCACATTCCGGTTTTGCATCATCATCATCATTATTAGTGGTGGGGAAACATTTTTTAACTCCAGCTGCCACAGAAAGTAGGAAGTGAACAAGTGAAGGGCTCATTGATCATCATGAGGTGCCTGGCTAAGTCTACAAAAAACATTAACAACTGAGCCGGTTGGTGCCATTATCTACTTTGCACCAGCAGTGCTTGCCAGCTGCAGTGCAGAAAAAGCAGATGGTTAAATTAAACCCAAGAAGGGAACTGGCAGCTTGGATTAGAAAGAACAAGAGGAAGGGCTGGGCAAGGTAATTTCAGAGGCTAATCAAGATGCAGATGACTATATTCTTTGTCATGCTCCATTTGGAAAAGAAGGATGAGAAAGGGTTCTGGATGTTTATGGAAGGAATTTTTCTATGAATCAAGTATGTATAGAGCTGAGTTCCTTTGTTATAAGACTTCTTATAACCTTTAATATTCCAGATTAGATTTTAAGTTCCAATATGCAGATTATGTTACATTGCACTAACTTATTTGACTCTAGAATGGAAACATCTTTAATGTCTCCAAAGATGGTAGTGTTGGGCAGAACATGTTGTGTATACATCTTCCTGCAGAATAGTCTGTCACAATTATATATTAGAATAAAGCACTAAGGCTTCAATGAATGCTTATTGAATTGAAACAAATGATGAAGTAAGGAAAATTTTTAAAGCCAAAAATTTTAAAAAAACTTAAAGTTTTGTAACAGAAAACTTTTTTGATCCCAGCCTAACAATTACATGGGCTTTTATTTCCTATTGGTAAAAGCCTAAAAGGAAAAGGCTTAGACAGTCCATGTAATAACTTTCAGGAGACAGTCTTTATGTAATTTGAGAACTGCCTGGTACTTCATCCCTGTATTGCCATAAACACTTATTTCAAGGCCAGAATAATATTACTTGAAAATGATCTGGCTTTTTTAGGCAATATAATTATTTCTGAAGTTCAAAATGTTATTATTTTTGTGTGTGGGGGGGGGGGGTACTGCGGGTGGAACCGCTTTCTACCTCCGGGCTATACTCCCAGACCTTTTTTTTTATATTTTATTTGGAAACAGGGTCTCACTAAGTTGCTGAGAGCCTCACTATGTAGCTGAGGCTGGCTTCGAACCTGTGCGATCGTCCTGTCTCAGCCTCCCAAGCACGGGGATTACAAGCATGCGCCACCACGCCCGGCATCAAAATGTTATTTTTAAAAATGGTTTTATAGCCGGGTGTGGTGGCGCACGCTTGTAATTCCAACATTCGGGAGGCTGAGACCAGAGGATTGAGGATTGCAGACAGCCTCCGCTACTTAGTGAGGCCCTCTGAAACTTAGTGAGATGCTGTTTCAAAATAAAGAATAAAAAATAGGGCAGGGGGCTGTAGCTCGGCAGTCAAATGGCCCTGGGTTCCATCCCCAAACCTGCAAAAATGGTTTTATATCTCTGTGTTTGAACCCAGCAGTGGGACTACTACTAGTAATCATAAGTTGAAAAGTGGAGTTACTCTTGTTATATCTGGTCATAGTTGAAAGAGTGTATGTTTCTTAACCATGGTTTTTAACTTGGGAGACATGTTTAATAAATATTTTTGTGTAATTCAAATCTGACTAATAAAGCATCTGTTATTAAGGAAAATAATTGGCTACATTCTGAACAATATGTTTCAGCTGATAAACCAGTTGCCCTATTGCCATAAATAAAATATTGTTATAAAAGAGATATTTAAGAAAATTAAAAAGTTTTACAAATAGCATTTTTTATAAGATTGACTTTTCTGTAAGTTTTTAAACTGTGAAATGGAGCTTCTGCTGTACACTCACAATAATAATGGCAGTTTCCTCTTATATCTACTTTGGGAGCTGCAGAGTGATTTTTTAAATTTGAAGCATCTGATTCCAAGCCATGAAACATAAAATTATGGTTCAAAGTTAGTCACTTTATAGAGCAGTTAAAAAAGTAACTGTAAAATCAATGAGCCTTCCAGAATTATTCTATACTACTTTTCTAAAAAAGAAAAATATTTAAATGTTTAAGGAATTTTAGTCTAATTTGATCTAAAATATTTTCTCTCCTTTGTCTTTTCCTTCATGAAAATCAGAAACATTATTTCATATTTAAAAATTTTATGAACACCATCACCATGTTCATATATATATATATATGTTACAAACCATGTGTTTCTAGTAGATACACATTTCACTAGGTTCATTCTTTTACCATTTCCTTTAATAGATCTATGTTTCATTTTGATACCAATCTCCTGATTTCATTTTCTTACTCTGTAATCATTTGAACATACATTTAAGTTGTGATATGCTTTTATTTTTTGTTGTTGTTGATTTTGTTTGTTTTTTGCCTTTCCTCCATTTCAGTTTTGGTTTTATTTTTAACATTCCATGTGCACCCACCATTTCTCCCCCAACAGTGACCTACCTCAGGATCTTTGTCCTCTGTACAGGCCTGGAGAATGGGAAGACCTGGCTTCAGAAAAGGATATCAACCCGTTCAGTAAGTTCAAGTCCATCAACAAGGATAAACGACAGCAGAATGTAGAGAAAACCATTACTTCAGATTCAAAAACAGAAGGATCTTTGGAGAAGTCATCAGAATACACACACACAAAGACCTCAGGAAGCCCTGTGTCTGGGAAAGTAAAGAAACTAGAATCCTTTAGGGAGACAACCAGTGGATCTCCCACAACTACTAAGCTCAGCCAGGAACCTTCTGACATGGGCACTGCATTTGACTCCACAGCCAAAGAAAACTCCCTTTTAGGGGAAGATGATGACTTTGTTGACTTGGAAGATATTTCATCTCAAACTGAGAGTGGAGTAGACAAAGGAGACACCTCAAAGGAATGCCTGTCCATTGACACAGAGGACAGAAAGAAGGCTGAGTCACAAATACTCACCTCTGCTATGAAAACGCAGGTGCAGTCAGCCCTGAACTTTTCCCAAATAGAGAGTGATGCTGAACTGAAGGGGGCCCTAGATTTAGAAACCTGTGAGAAGCAAGATATCATACCAGAAGTGGACAAGCAATCTGGTTCCCCAGAAAACCAGGTGGAAAATACACCGAACATCCATGAAGAGCTCGATAAAGTGAAACTCATTGAATATTACCTAAATAAAAACAAAGAAGGATCACAGTTATCGGAAAATCTGCAGAAGACAGAATTAAGTGATGGTAAAAGTATTGAACCAGTGGGAATAGACATCACCCTCAGCAGTTCTCTTCCCCAGGCAGGTGACCATCCCCCAACTGAAGGCAATAAAGAACTCGATAAGACCTGGTTGAAAGAAAAAGAGCCCCTTCCCCTGAAACTGGACACTAAGACAGAAGAAAATGTGATTAGAGAGTCTCTAGACTCCTCTTTAGAATCTACTCTGGACAACAGCTGTCAGGGTGCACAAATGGACAATAAATCTGAAATTCAGTTATGGCTCTTAAAGAGAATTCAGGTACCCATTGAAGGTGAGCTGTTTTAAATGTTTTATATTCTTTTGTATAATTTGCCTTTCTAAAACTTGCACATGTAATGGCAGCCGTAGCACAATTGTTTGAGAACAGTTTTTATCAATAGATTGTACTCTTCCTGTTAGCATTAGTAATTAGGAAAAATCACAAAATATGGTATCTGTTTTATTACTGGCACATTAACATAATTCTATTTCAAAAGCAGTCTGCTCTTTAAAAACTATCACAACTGATTTCCCTTTTTTACTTTGAATTCTCAATCTACAGGGGTTTATAATTTTTCTGAAGACATTTTAATTTTTAATACATTTATTGACACATTATAGTTTCATATCACAGTGCAGCTCATAGGGGTAGTGACATACATGCACACAGCACTAGTGAGCTTTCTCTCCACGCTTTCATTCTCCTTTCTCCATACATGAAATGGAGATTGGCATTGGTATCCTCACATATATACATCATAGAAGTGTGTCCTCATTAATTCTCCTTCTGTCCCCACACCCTCCACTAGACCACCTCCCTCTCTTCACTAGGATTCCTCCTCCTTTATCTAAAGTCCCTCTTGTATGATAGAAAACCCTTTACTTTCTGTTTCTGGCCAGTTTCACTTACCGTAATGTTCCCCGTGTCCATCCACTTCCCTGCAAATGACATAATTTTATTCTTCATTGCTGAGTAGAAGTCCATTGTGTGGATATCCTATAACTTTGTAATCCATTCATCTGTTGATGGACACCCAACTTGGGTCCATATTTGACTATTGTGAATTGTGCTCCTATGAACGTGGATATGCATATATTACTATGATTAGTCCCTGTGGAAAGATAGCCAGGAGTGCTATATCTGATCTTAGGGTGGATCCATTCCCATTTTTTCTGAAGAATCTCCACATTGATCCTTGTAGAGATTTTTAATTCCAACCTGAACTGCATTATGATGTGTTTGGAATCTTAATGTCATTCATGAATATGTATACTTGGGGATTGGTACAGTTCTACATTATTTGCTCTTGTCTTGGTTTTTTTCCCCCCAGTATGTAGCATCTTGTGTGAGATGGATCAATATGAAACATCCAGAGTTTTTTCTGTGTGTGTGTGTGTGTGTGTGTGTGTGTGTGTGTGTGTATGCGCGCTAAAGAAAGTCTAAAAATTTTATTAGCCCTGTTAAGATGAAGCTGAATACCATGTGTGCCATATTCTTTGACTTTCCCATTACTAAGAGGGGATATGACACTATTCTTTTTAAGTTGAAAAGTTTACTGTGACTAATGTTGTTAATATTGAGGAAGTTTCTTTTTTATATATGTGATTCAGATATACTTCCTTCAAAGGAAGAAAAGAGCAAGACTCCACCTATGTTTCTGTGCATCAAAGTAGGAAAACCAATGAGAAAATCCTTTGCCACTCACACCGCTGCCATGGTCCAGCAGTACGGCAAACGGAGAAAGCAGCCAGAGTACTGGTTTGCTGTTCCTCGGGAGAGGTGAGTGTGAGTTAAAAAAGAAAATCCACAGGTCAATTCGATTCTGATTGCATTAATTATTCTGTATCTTCAAATATTTTCATTCTTGAATAAGAACTTTCTTTAATGACCATAGATTGTAGAATTTCTAGGAAAATATTGAGTGGTTTTCTGCTAAAGAATTGTTTTTCTCTCTCTCTTTTTATTTTTGTGGTACTAGGGATAAAACTCAGGGACATTCTACCTCTGAGCTACACCCTTAGCCCTATTTTTTATTTTTTATTTTGAAACAAGGTGTCACTAAGTTGCAGAGGGCCTCATTAAATAGCTGAGTCTGGCCACCAACCTGCAATCCTCCTGTCTCAGCTTCCCAAGTACTGGGATTACAAGAGTGTGCCATCACGCCTGGCTAAAGAATTGTTTTGATATAGCAAATATGAGTTCATCACAGATATTATGTGCATAACTTCCTGTGCTATTGATTTTTAAATGAAGGAAGATTTAGATATTCTCAAGTGACTATAGTTGGGAGTGCTTTTCTATTGAGAATAAAGGGATACCATGGAGCCATTCCAAACCTGAGTGTAATAACGATTGATTGATTGATTGACTGTAATTTTTAAAGTGCTTATAATGTTAGGGAACTCAATATTCATTGGCCTTAAGTAAGGGACATCTATAACTCAGTAGCATAAAAAATGTAATGTGTAATTCCCTGGGTGGATCAAGGGGATATACTTTCAGAGAGATTTGCATTTTAATAGATTTAAAAAAAATTTAGAATTGATACACAATAATTGTTTTTTCTAGGTTTTTTTTTTTTTTTTGTGTGTGTGTGTGTGGGTCTGAGGATGAAACCCAGGGGCATTCTACCTCTGAGCTACACCCCCTGCAGAGGGCCTCACTAAGTAGCTGAGGCTATCCTCAAACCGCAATCCTCTGGTCTTAGCCTCCCGAATGCTGGAATTACAAGCTTATTCTGGGTGTTATTTATGGGGTAGAATGACATATAACTATATAGGCATACAGATAATAGAGAATGTGATGGTCAAATCAGGATAATTAGCATACTTATCACCTCAAACATGTGTTGTTTCTTTGAGTATTAAAAGTCCATTCTACGCCGGGTGTGGTGGCGCACACTTGTAATCCCAGAATTTGGGAGGCTGAGACAGAAGAGTCCGGGTTCGCAGATAGCCTCGGCTACTTAGTGAGGCCCTTTGCAACTCAGTGAGATCCTGTTTCAAAATAAAGAAAATAAAAATGTTGGGCTGGGGGTATACCTCAGAGGTAGAATACCGCTGGGTTCCATTCCCAGTACCACACAAAAAAATTCTTTCTTATATCAGTAAATTAATATTTACTTTAGTCATTCTACTGTGCTATAGAACACTAGAGCTTGGGCTGGGAGTGTAGCTCAGTGGTAGAGTCTGTGTCTAACATATACAGGGCACTGAATTCAATCTGAAGCACCACAAAAAAGAAAAACAAATAAATAGAAATTATTCCTCCTATCCAACTATCATCGTGTACCCACTTACCAAACTCTCTATCACCTCCAAACCCTGCCCAGCCCCTGGCAGCCACAATTCTGCTCTTTTATGAAATAAACATTTTTAGCTTCCATTTATAAGTGAGAACATCTGGTATTTGTCTTTCTGTGCCTGAGTTATTTCACTTAATATCAAACCTTCTAGGCTCATTAACTATGCTGTACATAGCAAAATTTCAGCCTTTGTGTGGCTGAACTTCCACTCTGTGTCTGTCCCACCTTTTTTTATCCACTGCTCCATTGGTGGGCACGCAGGTCAATTCCACATGTTGGCTGTTGTGAATACGGCTGCGCTGAGCATGGAGGTGCAGACAAAGAGATTGGTATTTTTAAATCACCAAAGAAGACGTTTTATTGGTTAAGTGATAGTCTAATAAAGAGAATAGAGATCGTGCCCCAAAAATCTTCAGCAATACCTCACTGAAGATATTTTTATAATAAAAATAATCAGGAAGCCGGGCGTGGTGGCGCACGCTTGTAATCCCCGCATTCGGGAGGCTGAGACCGGAGGATCGCGGTTCGCGGACAGCCTCAGCTACTTAGTGAGGCCCTCTGCAACTCAGTGAGACCCGGTTTGAAAATAACGAATAAAAAATAGGGCAGGGGCTGTAGCTCGGAGGTCGAATGCCCCTGGGTTCCATCCCCAGACCCGCCAAAAAAAAAAAAAAAAATCAGGAAATACTCATTTTAGGGAGAAATCAAATGTTTTCCTTTTGTATTTGTGGTAGAGTTAAAACTGTCTTTACAGATGACTTCTAATTAATTTTGACTATGAAACCCACACATTTTTGCCTTTCCTGGCTAGTCATCAGACATCTTCTGCGCATCTCTTTCTGCCAACACATCTGCCAAGAACAGATCACTCAGCAAGCTTCCTTAGCGTGAGTTCTCATAAAGCAAAATTAAATTCCAAGCAAGAGTATACCTTCTGGCTAAGTATTACCCAGAATGATAATTATCATCAGGAGAGCTGTCTCATTTTAATAAATTATAGCTTAATGCAAAAAACAGGATATTTATTAAAGAATTTGATAATAGTTTTCCCTTCATTTAGACAGAAGCCTACATTCATATAGACATTAGACATAATTTGTTTCACATTTTTGTCATAAACTTCTTTACATGTGCCTGCAATCTCCACAGTATCTCATTAAAATATTAAACTGGGAATGCTGGAGGAGGGAAATATGTATGTATCCTTTCTTATTACGGAAAAAATGTTTCAACACAAGCAATATATATTTCTGAAGCCCTGTTAAAATTGGAGTCTTAGAATTTCACAACTGGACAGTACTTCAGAGATTTAGGCCAGTTTCTGATTGTGTATCTGAGCAAAACACAGCATGAAATTTTCAATCACAATGTGGGTTAGGTGGACTCCCCTCTAACAGAAAAAAATCACCTATTGTATATATCACTTTTTTTTCTGGGAAAGTGTACTGGCTATAGCATCAGACAATTGTTCTTTTTTTTTTTCAATCATATTGCCTGTAATAAGCCTGTGTAGCAAAAACTCTTGTAGAATCATTGCAGCAATCTTACACTTGAAACTATTTTACTGTCATTTTTTAACCCAGAAGAAACCCTAAATGCTGAAAAAGTACTTCTCTTTGACCTCTTATATAAGTGGTTTCTGTGAGCTTTTAAAGTGGGTCACTTGTTGAATTTCATTATGCTCTATTTTATAGTGGTCATGACTTACTTGTTTTTGAGTGGCAAATAGTTTTCTCTCTTTAAACTAATTATTAATCAACCCAAATTTTTCTTTGAGACATTGTGTTGCGTTAATGATGGTAGCTTTGTGTGTATATGTGTGTTTGTGTGTGTAGATATTAGGAAATTGTTTTGTAGTTATTTTCTTTTGTATTTCCATGTGTATCTACCTGAAAGGAACCCATATTTTACTTAAAGAGGGAGCAAATGGGGTAGTTCTATAGTTAATTCCCACTCAGACTTCTAAGTGAACAGTAAGAAATAAGTTCATTTTTCATTCCAATTTTTGAAATTATTCAGAACGTCAGTCTCAACAGAAGTCATTAAGGGGAGAGCTAAGAAGTGGCGTGCAATGTTTTTTTTTTTTCAGTCTGATGATAATTTCTGGATTTCTTTGCTACATCAAACTGAGTATTGCTACTTGCCTTTCTATTTACTGAATGTATGTATCTATTGAAGTTTCAGCGCAGAAGGAATTTACCCTAGCCATGGCTCCCTTCCTAGATTACAGGGTCTTCTTACAGACTTTTTAGATATGACAATTTGTTCTCTTATGGCTGGTCTCCTTGACTCACCCAGTACACCAAAGCTCCTTGTGGCAGGAATATAATATTTTGATATTGACAGAACTTAACATGTTTTTCTATTCCTATCTGTTTTTTCCTAATACTTTAGAAATGTTTGGATTCTTTTTCTTTGCTATTATTATTAAAAAATTTATTCTACCAAATCACTTCTTTCTTTATAGTGTGCTTTATGTCCCTCTTAGTTCCATCATTCAGTGAATGAGAAAAAGCAATAGTGAAAACCCTCCATTAATCCTCTCTGATTAACTCCTTCATTTTTGGTGGGTGGCTTCATTTTTTCTTGTAACAATTTTCATTAAGTTTTAGATACTAGAAATTAGAAATATGATATAGTTAAAAAAAACTGCTTAAATACATAATAATTATATTTACCTTGCTGGAAGTTATCAGAATAGCTAAGAACTCCATAGTACAAGAAAGCTGACAGTTTTTTCGCCAGTAACTATACACTGCTACTTGAAAAATACTTGGATTCATTGGGGATTAAGTGCATGTCAACACAAAACCCTCCCTATCTCCACTGGGGTTTGCAAAATCAAATATTTCTCTTGCATGAGCTGAGGATGATGGGATTGATTATTGGGACATTGGCAGAATTTCTAGAACTTGACTTACCCGCCTCACAAGCTCGGGGATTACAAGTGTGAGCCACCACGCCCGGCGCAACCCTGATTTCTTAAAACACTTTTTTCAAAGAATTCTATTTAAAAAAATTTTAAGATGCCGGGTGTGGTGGCACACGCTGTAATCCCCGCGCTTGGGAGGCTGAGACAGGAGGATTGTGCAGGTTCGAAGCCAGCCTCAGCTGGTTTAAGAAACTTTCCAAATAAAATATAAAATAGGTCTGGGAGTGTAGCCCAGAGGTAGAAGGCCCTTGGGTTCCATCCCCAGTACCAACAAAGGAGAAAAAAAAATGTAACTTGTTAATATATAAATATTTAAATTTCTATAAAACAAAATATTCCTTTAGGGGAAATGGTGTTATTTAAAGGCACTCCGAAGCAATTAAGTTGTTTGTATTAACAAGAACTTCTTTTTTTTTCTGGCACTGGGGATAGAACCCAGGAGCATTGTATCTCCGAGCTACACCTCCAGCCCCATTTTTTAGCCCTTTTCTCACTGAGTTGCAAAGTGCCTAGATAAGTAGCTGAGGCTGTCTGTGATCCTCAATCCTCCAGTTTTCACCTCTTGAATGCTGAGATTACAAGCGTGCACCACCATGCCCCACTCTTAAACTCTTTCTTTGTTTCATTTCCAAAGTTTTTTTTTTTTTTTTTTTAGTTCTTGAATATTTAGAGTAAGGCCGGAAAGTCACAAGTACTGAGTTTTTTCATGATGTTTCATCTTTCTGAAATCTTAAAACTATGGAAACTTAAAATCATTTTTAAAATATAGGTGCTAAGTTTCTTTAGCCCCTGATGTAATTCTGATGTTATAAGTTGCAAGCTTATAAAATACCTGATTGTTCTGGTTGAGCACATATTTTTATAAAGATGCTCCTATATCTTCATCATCCAACATAGGATGGCCACTCTTAAAAACAAATACTCTGAGTGGGATAGCAAAGTAGTTAACCCACAAGTTCAACTGTCCATTTCCCCAGGTCTGTATTGGAGGGAGAGACGAGGGCAGGTACAACATTAAATAACAGTCCTCCCTGACCATGTTAGGCATGGTGCTCTGAATAATACTTTTCATGAATAGCTCATATAATCTGTACAAAAGTCCTGTAAGGCATTCAGTGTTATTCTCAATTTACCAGTAAGAAAAGAGGAGAACACTGCATTTCAACACCTTGCTCAAAATAGCAAATATTACATTCAGAATTTATACTTAAATCCCTTTGATTTCAAGTGCCATTCCTATCCTAAACTAGATCATGCAGTTGAAATGGCATTAATTATACTCTTTATTTAGGCTGACAAATCACTATAATGGGATTTGGGGAAAGATACTCTATATTCCCAAAGTCATTTCTTGGCTAGTTTGAAAATGGAAATTAGCAGGATCTTCAAATGCATTCATATCCTTGGACATTGCTGAACTAACAAATATATTTCAGTGTGTATGGAAAGAAGAAGTGATTGATACTTTATGGATGGCACTCCATGGGTACTTATTAATTGAATGGAAGTGGTCTAATTAGAATTTTATATGAAAAGAAAGAAGCCGGGCGTGTGGTGCACACTTGTAACCCCAGCATTTGGGAGGCTGAGACTGGAGGATCGCGGTTCTCGGACAGCCTCAGCTACTTAGTGAGGCCCTCTGCAATTCAGTGAGACCAGGTTTCAAAATAAAGAATAAAAAATTGGGCAGGGGTTGTAGCTCAGAGGTCAAATGCCACTGGGTCCCATCCCCAGACCCACAAAAGAAAGAAAGAAAGAAAGAAAGAGAGAGAGAGAGAGAGAGAAGAGAGAGAGAGAGAAGGAAGGAAGGAAGGAAGGAAGGAAGGAAGGAAGGAAGGAAGGAAGGAAGGAAGGAAAGAACTTGACTAACATTTCTTCTCTGTATATGTTATTGTTTTTCTGCCATTTGATATTAGATATTTTTATGCAGTTGCAGGCTTGACCTAGCTTTGACCTTTTGAGCATAGTTTTTATCCGTGGCTATTACAGTTTGGATCTGGAATGTCCTCTCACAGCTCATGTGCTGAAGGCTTGGTCCCCAGAGCAGTAGTGTTCTGAGGGATTGGATCATAAGGGCTTTAACTTTATCAGTGGATTAATTCACTGACTAATCCATGATTTAATGAGCTATTGGAAAGTGGTGAAAACTTTACAAGGTAGGGCCCTGTTGGGGAAAGTGGATTTCTGGGGGCATGCCTTTGAAGAGTATATCTTGTCCCCTTCCTTCTCCTCCTCCTCCTCCTCCTCTTCCTCCTCCTTGAGATGAGCATCTTGTTCCTCCATGCCCGTCCTCCACAATATTCTGCCTGACCACAGGCCCAAAGCGATGGGGCCAAATGACCATAGACCAAAACTGCTGGAATTTTGAACCAAAATAAATCTTTCCTCTTTTAAGTTAATTCTCAGGTATTCCATCACAGTGGTAGAAAATAACACACTGCCAAAATAAACAAAAATTCCCATCCTCCAGAACTAGCATCACAAGATCCAGGTACCTTACTTTATATCATGTTCATTGTGAACTTAGTACCTTGTATCTAAAACAATCACCTATTCTCTAGTTCCTCCTCTTAAAATCTATTTTATACATTATGGCGATAATAGTCTTTTTTTTTTTTTAAAGACACATTTTTAGCTTATTCCATTGCCACAAAAATATCTTAAGCCTTTAGGAGGAGGGCTAAACCCTTAATTTGTTTTTATAATCCCTTTGTAGACTTCTCCTTTCTAGCTTTTCCTGGATCTACTTGAATGTCTAGATTTAATAACATTGGTCACTTTATGGATCTACCCCAAAACTATATGGCTTTTCCAGCTTGGCATGCTTTTTAAACAGTTTATTATTGAATTTGGGTGATTCTTTTCTCTTCTCAACACATACAAATTATTCATTCCTCAAAATAATACAGCCTTGCATGGTCTCTTACACATAAATCTGAGTTATCTTTGGGGAACAAACAGAAGTTTTTCTCTTTTATATTTCCTAATATTATACGGGTCTATATATTTAATTTATAAGGAATAAGGTTTTTTTTTGTTGTTGTTGTTGTTTTGTTTTGTTTTTTCGGGTCTGGGGATGGAACCCAAGGGCATTTGACCTCCGAGCTACAGGCTTTTACAGTTGTTTCCCAACCTACCTTAACTGTTGAACAAAATGGGGGCAGTAGGGGAGGAAGCAGAAGTCTGGTACCCTTTCCCCAGACAAGAGCAATCAGTATTAGTTTCTAAATTTAGAAATGTTGGAAACTAAAGCCTTTGGAAGAGAGCATTCTATGTTACAAATATGAAAGTATACGGACTTAGCCAGGAATTAGTGGTTCAGTTCAGTGGGTGTCAGATGTAGTGCTCGGGTCCCTCCCTGAATGTGCAGCTTCCGTGTATTTGGGTTATCACACTAGAATCCACTGGGCTTTCTGCACATTGTGATAAGCAAAAGGACATTATTTTGTTCAACTTTCTATAATACTTATGGAAAGTAAGTGCTTACTTACTTTCTATAATATTTATTTAACTTTCTATAATACTCTATTGCCTTCTTCTCCTGTTTCCTTGATATTCTCTTCTTTTCTCTACCATCCCTTCCCAGTTTTCTCCTTCCTCAAATTTCTCTTTTATTTTTTGGTGGTACTGGGGGTGGAACCCAGAAGCTTTCTACCTCTGGGCTATACTCCCAGACCTTTTTTTTTAAATGTTTTATTTGGAAACAGGGTCTCACTAAGTTGCTGAGAGCCTCACTAAGTAGCTGAGGCTGGCTTCGAACCCGTGCGATCCTCCTGTCTCAGCCTCCCAAGCGCGGGAATTACAAGCGTGCGCCACCACGCCTAGCTCTCAAATTTCTCTTTTAAATGTTAGCCTTTTAATGACCCTCTTCCTTTCTCACGATATATAAAACTGCCTATATCATTGCTAACTGCATGCATTGTAGAACATTTAACAGGAGAAAAAGGCATTCTAAGTAAAAGAAGTATACATAACCTACATCAGTAATATGACTTTCTCTTAAATGCCAAACATTTCTAGCTCTTTCAATCTAGAACTTTCTACTACTGATCCATAAACGCATGAATACCTACTAGTCTTCAAGATTGGATCATCCTTGAATCAAACCAACTTAAGGCCAACTGTCCCCTAAATTAGGCCTCTAATTTCCATGATTATCCCCGCCACTGTCCCATGGCTTCTACCTCTTTTTTTCTCCATCAGAGTCAATGGTACCACTAGTCACTCCGTCTCTGGGGACATAATCCTACTTCTCAGTCACCACTCTACAATGGTTAGTCACCATGTCTGGTTTATTTTACCCACTTAACATATCTTGGATCTCCTGCTTCTATTCTGATCCTTTTGTGGACAACTGCCCACATTTCAACTTCAAAAAATGTAAATATGACTTAATGGATGGTATTCCTGAGATGCTGACTTTCCTCCTCCTCACTTAAGTGCAGATATTACTTGAAATGCCCCCTCTCAAAACTCACCCTGTGTTGTTTAGGTGCCCGTCACTGTCTTCCCACCTCCATCACAACATTACTCCATTCTTCTACAAATGTGCATGACTCTGGCTTTTTCCTATTGGACCTTAAGTTTCCTGAGGACAAAGACCATGTCTTTGATGTTGTGTCTAAGAAATACCATAAGGTCTAGTATGTAATAAATGTTCCTGATGTAATAAGGTGATGCATGCCTGTAATCCCAGTACTTAGAAGGCTGAGACAGGAGGATTACAGGTTTGCAGCTAGCTTTTGAAACTTAGTGAGACCCTGTTTCAAAATAAAACATAAAATAGGGCTGGGGGTGTAGCTCAAAGTCATAATGCTCCTAGGTTCAATCCTCAGTACCCCTCTCACACAAAATATTACTCAGTGTTATTTAAATAGATGCATGAATAAATGTGCTGATAAAAACTTATTCCTGCCGGATGTGGTGGCACACACTTGTAATCCCAACATTTGGGAGGCTGAGACCGGAGGATCGCAGTTCGCGGACAGCCTCAGCTACTTAGTGAGGCCCTCTGCAACTCAGTGAGACCCAGTTTCAAGATAAAGAATAAAAAATAGGGCAGAGGCTGTAGCTCGGAGGTCGAATGCCCCTGGGTTCCATCCCCAGACCTGCAAAAACAAAACAAAACAAAAAAACAACAAAGAAACTTATTCCTTACAAATTAAATATATAGACCTGTATAATATTAGGAAATATAAAAGAGAAAAACTTCTGTTTGTTCCCCAAAGATAACTCAGATTTATTTTATTTGTGTGGCATTTAAGCCTTTTTTCTATGCTTTGATTAATGTAATAATACTAAGTGACAATATAGTTGCATGGTTATGTAAACTTCTTTTACTTAGAATGTCTTTTTCTCCTGTTAAATGTTCTACCCTGCTTGCAGTTAGCAAACATGCTTTACTTTAGACCTTTATTATTGGACCTTAAGTTTCCTGAGGTCAGGAAGAATCAAAATCATAAAAAAATAAATTCTGTTGCATTCATTTTACATCAGGAAGATGTCCAAGTCCTTAAGACCCTAATGAAGACTGAGAAATATGCCCCCAACTGTACTTTTCTTGAAGAATAAAGGTCAAATTAAAGGAACTGCTAGCTGACCTAGTTTTCTAGCATGAAATCTTTAACCATAGTTGGGTGAAATTTTCTGATCAAAAGTCACTGCTTTCAATGGAGTCAGGAATAAATTGGAATGTTTGATGACTGTCAATGCCAAGAAGATCAGAGGGTTGAACATTCACAGTCATTAAAGATTCCAGGGCCCGTGTACTCTACCACAGAGTTACCCCTCTCAGCCCTTAGCCCATACTGTAATTTTACTGTGATGATTTAAAGTGAGAATGTTGTTAGTAAATAATAATAAAAAAAAGAAGGGCTCCAAAACCTTCCCCAAAGAAATTATCATTCTCTCTTTCCAGTTCTGGGAAACTACTGACCATGTATTACATGATTACTAGTTAGTTGTATAAATATTTTCATTTTTGTTTTCTAAAAGCACCTTAAAGGGTTTTAAAGTGCTTTTTCTTGCTCTTTATTCATTTCCTGGCCATGTATCTATGCTTTCATCAACTTAAAATTCTAAGAATTTATCTCCTTCCCAAAGTGGCTTACTAAGCAGCCACCTTTCAGTAATCAGTAACCAGCTTTGGCAAATGACTCAAGTAAATCATTGACAGACCTACACTCATGTGTAGCACAACCAGACCTGTACTCATGAAGAAATTGCCCCCGTTAAAAGGGAGCTTGTCATAGTGGTGGCTGTGCATTCTGGTGGAGGAACTAATACCAGCACTTTGAGGACAGTGTGAGCTTCCACCTCACTCTGCCAATGGGGGCCGCACACAGCATTTGGGAGTAAGTATGTGGAAACAGGAATCAGTTGCTCCCCTGCACAGAAAGGTTCCACTTTCTGTGATTTTAGTTACTTGTGGTCAACCATGGTTTGAAATTATTCCATAGGCCGGACATGGTGGTGCACGCTTGTAATTACCCCCCTTGGGAGGCTAAGACAGGAGGATTCCACGGGTTCGAAGCCAGCCTCAGCTACTTAGTGAGGCTTTCAGCAACTTAGTGAGACCCTGTTTCCAAATAAAATATAAAAAAGGTCTGGGAGTGTAGCCCGGAGGTAGAAAGCCTCTGGGTTCCACCCCCAGTACCACCAAAAAAAAAAAAAAAGGAAAAAAAAAGAAAAAAAAAAAAGAAATTATACCATAGTGCAATATGGTATATTGAAAGAAAGAGACCATATTCACAGAACTTTTATTATAATATGTTGTTATAATTATTCTATTTTATTATTAGTTATTGTTGCTCATCTTTTACTGTGCCTCATTTATGAACTAAACTTTCTCATAAACATATGTGTATGGGGAAAAAACATGGTCTATGTAGATTTTGGTACTGTTTGAGGTTTCTGACATTATCTAGAGGTCTTATGGGTAAAAGGATTGGTTTCTCTACTGCAAACCAGTAAATGCCTGCAGGGGTCAGCCTAAGGAATGGGGCCAAGGGAGGCTGGGAGCCGGGACAGTTGCAGAGTGCTATCCTAGGAACAAATGCTGTGAACCCCTACAATTGTGTGGAAATGTGGAGCTGCTATTACTCAATCTTCTTCTCTCTTTTTTTTTTCAAAAGAAGCCAAAATGTGGATTATGTGTAGCAGTCTCCTTAATTTTTTAGTATTGACCACTGTTCAAGTTTTAAAAATAAAAGGTCAGCACCTGAAGAGGAACACGTCTGCTGCTGAGTCCAGACTACAGAATACCAACCTAAGGGTGCCAGCATTAATATTAATATATGCTTTTAGTTTTTTACTTATTTCTGAGTGATCCTTATTATAACTATACCTGTTGTTTTGAGTAATGATTCTCAAAAGAACTATTTTTACTAAAAAAAAAAAAAAAAGTTTTTTTTTTTTTTTTTTTTTGGTGGTACTAGGGGTGGAACCCAGAGGCTTTCTACCTCTGGGCTACACTCCCAAACCTATTTTATATTTTATTTGGAAACAGGGTCTTACAAAGTTGCTGAGAGCCTCACTAAGTAGCTGAGGCTGGTTTCGAACCTGTGCGATCCTCCTGTCTCAGCCTCCCAAGCGCAGGGATTACAAGCATGCACCACCACGCCCGGCTAGAAGTATGTGGTTTTTCCAGCTTTGTTGAGGTGGAGTTGACAAAATCTGTTGTCCTCAGGGTATACAACATGATTTCATTTTAGTATATATTATGAAATGTACACCACAATCAGGCTCATTCACATATCTATCATCTCACATGGTGATCATTTTAATATACTTTTATTGGTGCATTGCAACCATACATTATATTGAGGTTTAGTCTGGTAGAAACATTCAGGCACACAGCACCTGGCGCACGTTCCCCCTCGATTCTGTCCTGTTCCCTCTTTCTCCCCATTCACAGTATTGAAATTAATATTCGTAGCTTCAGGAACGTACAGAGGATTGTTTGAACTGTTTCCTTCATCTAGTCTGCCATTTCCCCTCCTCACTTTCCTCCTCAAATCCTCTTCTGCTATTCTATCAGTATCTCATTTATTTGAAGTCCCATTATTTGAAGTTCCCAAGTGAAATTCCCAAGTACTCTCTAGCTTCAACATATGAGAGAAAACATACAACCCTTCACTTTCTGAAAGTGGCTTATCATAATATTCTCCAGTTCCTTCCTTTTTCCTGCAAATGACATAGACCTTCTTGATAGCTGAGTAAAAATAGATGGTGTACATATTCCAGTTTTAAATCCCATTCATGCCAGGCGTGGTGGCGCACGCTTGTAATCCCAGCATTCAGGAGGCTGAGACGGGAGGATCGCAGTTCAGACAGCCTCAGCTACTTAGTGAGGCCCTCCGCAACTCAGACCCGGTTTCAAAATAAAGAATAAAAAATAGGGCAGGGGGTGTAGCTCAGAGGTCAAATGCCTCTGGGTTCCATCCCCAGACCCATACACACAAAAAAATCCCATTCATCTGTTGATGGACACCTACTAGTATAATATGAATTATAATATAATGTAGTGTAGTTTGAAATCAGGTAACTGGTTCCATAGTTAGGCTCTTGTGAATTTTGCTGCTCTAACATGGATCACTATAAGATTCAGACTTAAATTTCAAAAGTGGTATAGCTGGGTCATTTGGAGGTTCCATTCTCCAGTCTTCTAAGGAAGGCCTCCAAACTGGTTTGCATAGTGACTGTACTACTTTAACTCCACCAGCAGTTTATAAGGCTTCATATTTCCCCTCAACCTTGCCAGCATTTAGTATTGTTTAGACTCTTGATGATTGCATTCTAACTAGAGTTAAATAGATTCCCCGTGTAATTTTGATTTGCATTCCTGATTACTAACAATGTTGAACATTTTCTCATATACTTATAGACCATTTGTAGTTCTTCCTTTGAGATATGGCTGTTCAGTTCAATTGCCCATTTTTTAATTGGGTCATTTGATATTTTTAGTGCTAAGTGTTTTGTATAGGCTAGATATTAATCCTCTGAAAAAGGAATGGCTGGCAAAGATCTCCCATTCTAGAAGCTCGTTTTTTGTTGTTGTTGTTGTTGTTGTTGTTTTGACTCTTGATTGTTTTCTCTGCTGCACAGAAGCTTAACCATTTAATTAAAATAATACCTCATTTTTATTTTATGAGCTTTGGGGGTCTTACTGAGAAAATTTCTACCAGTGCCTATATATTGAAGAGTTGGTCTTCTATCCTCTGTTAGTAATTGCAGAGTCTGTTGTCTCATCCCTAGGTCTTTATCCATTTTGAGTTGGCTCTTATCTAGGGTGAGCTATTGGGGTCTAATTCCAATCCTCTGTATATGGATAAGCAATTTTAGAGCAACATTTATGGAAAAGGTTGTCTTTTCTGGAGCATATGTTTTTGGCATCTTTTTCAAAAATCAACTGGTTCTAAGTGTGAGGATTTGTTTCTTCATCTTCTATCCATTGATCTAGGTCTGTTTTGTGCCAATACCATGTTGTTTTATTGCTATCGCTCTGTAGTATAATTTGAAGTCAGGTATTATAATGCTCTGGTAGAGTTCTTTTTTTTTTTTTTTTTTTTTTGGTGGTACTGGGGTTCCTGGAAGCCCCTCTACCTCCGGCTACACTCCCAGACGTATTTTATATCTTTTTATTTGGAAACAGGGTCTCTTAAGCCAGCGCGGCTGGATTCGAACCTGCGAGATCCTCCTGTCTCCGCCTCCCAAGCGCGGGGATTACAAGCATGCGCCACCACGTCTGGCGAGTTCCGGTAGAGTTCTTATTGCTGAGAATTGTTTTGAATATTCTGTCTTTTGTTTTCCCATATGAATTATAGTCTTTTTTCTAGTTCTGTGATGAATAATATTGGCATTTTAATAGAAATTGTACCGAATCTGTGTATGTCTTTCGGCAATATGGCCATTTTTATAGTATTTATTCTACCTATCCATGGACCTGGGAAGTCTTTTCATCTTCTAAAGTCAACTTCTTTTTTATTGATGTATAATTTTTATTGAAGAGGACATTTACCTTTTTGGCTATATTTATTCCTAACGTTTTTTTTAAGGCTATTGTTTTTGTTGTTGTTCTTTGTTTGTTTGTTGTGGTACTGGGGATTGAACCCAGAGGCATTCTATGTGAAAACTGCATCTCCAGCACTATTTTTATTCTTTATTTTTATATTAAAACAGGGTCTCACTAAGTTGTGAAGAGCCTCACTAGGTATCTGAGGCTGGCCAAGAACCTATGATCTTCCTGTCTTAGTCTCCCAAGTATTGGGATCACAAGTTTGCCACACTATGCCTGGCTTTTAAAGGTTATCGTGAATAGAATTGTTTTCTGAATTTCTTTTTCAGTGCATTTATGATTTGTATGTAGAAAAGCTAATAATTTTGTAAGTTGACTTTGTATCTAGCGACTTTCTGAATTGCTTATCAGTTCTAAAAATCTTCTGGTTGAGTTTTTTTATGGATCTTATAAGTATTCTAAATATAAGATCATGTCTTCTGCAAACAGATAATTTGTGTTCTTTTCTTTTATTTTTTTTACCTTCTCTTGCCTTATTTCTCTAGCTAGACTCTTCTTTTTTTCTTTATTTTTTTTTGAGATCTTTATTGGAAAATTTAAAATTAGAATTACCTCTTTATCTGTGGTTTCACTTTCCTAGATTTGTTGCATGTGATCAGTTGTGATTTATCATTTCTCAGCATTTTAGCTAATATCAAGTGTAGATCAATTGTGGTTGTGAACTATTAAATGGAAAATTCCAGAAGTATGATAAACTCATCACTTTTAATTGCATGCAATTCCTAGAATCATGATGAAATCTGGTACTATCCTGCTTCATCTTGCCCAGGACTTGACTTATCTATTTTTCTGCTATATCCTTGCTACATTTGTTACCCTCCTTAGTTGCTTAATAGTTGTCTGGGTTGTAGATTGTTCTGTGCTTGCATTTAAATAATCCTCATGTAGTAGCCTAACTCTATGCCACAATGCCTATTATTCACCTTACTATATCTTGTGATGTAGGTATTGGATTATCTCACATCATCACGAGAACGGTAAAGACAGGCACAGTAGTGCATACCCATACTTGTGAGGCTGAGACAGAAGAGCCACAAGCTCAAGGACAGTGTTGGCTATTTATTTATTTATTTATTTTATTTATTTATTTGTGGTGGTACTGGGAGTGGAACCCAGGGGCTTTCTACCTCCGGGCTATAGTCCCAGACCTATTTTACTTTTTATTTTGAAACAAGGTCTCACTAAGTTACCGAGAGCCTCACTAAGTAGCTGAGGCTGGCTTCAAACCTATGTGATCCTCCTGTCTCAGCCTCCCAAGCGCAGGGATTACAAGCATGTGCCACCTCGCCCAGCAGCCTTGGCAATTTGGCAAGGCCATCAAAAACCCAATTTAGTGAGACCCTGTTTCAAAATAAAAATAAAAAGAGCTGGGGATAGGGCTGGGATATCACTCAGTGACAAAACGCTTGCATTATAAGCGCACCCCCTGGGTTCAATCCCCAATTTAAAAAATAATAAGTTTAAGAACAAAAAGATAAAACTTAAGAAAATAAAAAGGCCAGAGGGTGTAGCTCAGAGGTGGAATGCCCCTGAGTTCAATCTCTAATGTCAAATACAGTAGTTATTGAGTTACTTAATGGTTTCTATTTATAATTGTGTGTGTGTGCATGTGTGAATGTATATGTGTGTGCTGTGCTAGGAATTGAGTCCTGGGTCTCCGCATTTGCACTTACTCTGCAACTGAGCTATACTGCCATTCCTTTTCATAATATTTAAGCCAACTGAGTAGTAGTTTCTAGCTCTTATTTTGCTGTGTGCTGCTCTAATTCCCTTTCCCACAAGCCTTCTGGCCTTTGATAAGAAAATAGTGCCTCTACTGCCTTTGGGTCATTTGGGTCAGGTTGATTGGTTTATGCGGTAGTATTTCAGACCATCACATATAGAAGGGACTTTTTAAGATATGTGTCTAAAAGTAGAATGAGATTCCTTGCCCATGTAATGCTCCTGACATCTATCTATCTATCTATCTATCTATCTATCTATCTATCTATCTATCATCTTCTCTTTCTTTCTTTCTTTCTTTCTTTCTTTCTTTCTTTCTTTCTTTCTTTCTTTATTGGTACTGGGGTTCCTGGAAGCCCTTCTACCTCCGGGCTACACTCCCAGACCTATTTTTTTATATGTTTTTATTTGGAAACAGGGTCTCTTAAGCCAGCGAGGCTGGCTCGGAACCTGCGTGATCCTCCTGTCTCCGCCTCCCAAGCGCGGGGATTACAAGCATGGGCCACCACGCCTGGCTTTTATTTATTTACTTACTTACTTCTTAGTGTGTGTGTACTTGCATGGTACTAAAAATCTAACCCAGGGGTGCTCTACCACCCAGCTTCATCTCTAGCCCTTTTTAAATTTTTTTATTTTAAGACAGGTTCTCACTAAGTTCCCTAGCCTGCCCAGGCTGGTCTTAAATTTGCAACCCTCCTGCCTCAGCCTCCCAAGTACTAGGATTACAGGTGTGTACCACCATTGCCTGGCTTTTATTTTCATTTTACAAGTGTAGAGAGATAAGAAACTTTTCCAGAGTATAACAAGTAGATCCAGTTGGGGAACTCAGACTTTTGACTTAGCAATGTGTGTTGCTTTTTCCTTTACTCACAGCTATATATTTCAAAAAGTAGTGGATCTGGGTGTACTGGTACAAGCCTGTTATCCCAGCTACTCGGAAGTCTGAAATAGAATAATTACTTGAGCCCAGGATCTTGAGACCAGCTCACTGTGGTAAACATAGCAAGATCCTATCTCAAAGAAAGTGGGGTGAAGTAAATTCCATTATAAATAGTAGTGGATTTTATCGACTAAAATTCAATAAAATTTTAGTCATTAAAATCAACTGTACTTAATGTCCATATACGTAAGGTATGACTAGTAGAACATTGTTTTTTTCTAAGCATCAACTCTTAGATTTTCCAACAGGTTTTCTGTCCCTCAACCCTGCAGCTTTGTCAGTGACGGGCTCTTATCAACTAGTATAAAATCAGGGCAGTCAGACTGACCATCAAGGATATTGCATAAAACCATGAACTGACCTGATACTAATCCTAAATCTACCCCTAATGTGCCCTGTGATCTTGGGCCAGTTAATCTGTGTAGATACATCTCTTCATTCATTATACAGGGATGATAAGAAGGTAACTGTTTCATGGGACTGTGGTGAGAATAACTGAGCTTATCAGTACACAAACTTACTTGCAGCTGCTGCTACTTCTCCTTCAGTCTGCAATGTGTTGTTGCTTCTGAGATAAAGCACTGCCTCCCAAGAGCTTCTATCATTTCCCTTCTTAAAATTTCTTCTTCAGAGATGACAACTGTATCTGCTAAATGTGTGTTTGAAACTTGAATATAGTGTCTCTATTGAGGTGAAGCCTTAAAAGAGCTTTGTGTTGAAGAGAAATTCTTTTATTTTTTTGTCTTTTTTTGGTGGTACTAGGGGTGGAACCCAGAGGCTTTCTACCTCCGGGCTATACTCCCAGACCTTTTTTATATTTTATTTGGAAACAGGGTCTCACTAAGTTGCAGAGAGCCTCACTGAGTAGCTGAGGCTGGCTTCGAACCCGTGCGAACCTCCTGTCTCAGCCTCCCAAGCGCGAGGATTACAAGTGTGCGCCACCACACCTGGCCTTTTTATTCTTTATTTTGAAACAGGGTCTCTCTAAGTAGCTGAGGCTGGCTGCGAACCTTCGAGCCTCCTGTCTCAGCCTCCCAAGCACAGGGATTACAAGCGTGTGCCTGAGAAATTCTTTTAAAGTATATGAGGAGGTAACCTGGACACTCAGTATGGACACTCAGTATTAGGAGGGAGGGAAAAGGGGAAATGGGGGTTGGGGGGCACCAAGTACTGTGTAAATATATGCCATTGTCAACATGATCCACATTATGATTTGAGACTATAATGCACCAATAAAATTTTTAAAAATGATAAAAATAAAGTATATGAAGAAATGTGATTAAGACCAAGTTTAAATTTAAACAGAAAGCCCAAGGAAATCCCCAGAGTGAGTACTCTGTTAGTACTGGTGGTACTGGGGTTCCTGGAAACCCTTCTACCTCCAGGCTACACTCCCAGACCTATTTTTATACTTTTTTTTAATTTAGAAACAGGGTCTCTTAAGCCAGCATGGCTGGCTTTGAACCTGCGTGATCCTCTTGTCTCTGCCATCCAAGCGCGGAGATTACAAGTATGCACCACCACGCCCAGCTTGGGGTAATGTTTAAGCATGGTATCTCTTGTGTAGGACTCTTTGGGATCCAGTGAGTTATCCAATATACCTTCTTCCTTCTTGTCTCCTACCATTACATTAAGCAAAGGATAAGCTTCACTCCTCCTATTAGGGATTTCTCCCCTACCACTTGAGTTCAACAAAACTCTTATGATTTTTTTTTTTTTTTTTTTTTTTTTTTTTTTTGGTGGTACTGGGGGTAGAACCCAGAGGCTTTCTACCTCCGGGCTATACTCCCAGACCTTTTTTATATTTTATTTGGAAACAGGGTAAAACTCTTATGACTTTTAACTTGCAAAGTCATTTAACAAAAATATCACTGTTCAGATGGCCTGCTGGCTAACATCACTGTCTTGGTCCTGTGTAAGAATTTCGTTTCTACCACATCACCGAGCACTCTTTGGCAGGCAGGACCTGCTTTCCCTGCACTCAGCAGTTCTGTCTCCATTACAGTCCTCTGTCAGTGGTCACCAGTGGCCTGGCCACATTGTTCTCCTTTCTCTCTGCTATGTCCAGTTTGGCCTTATTAAAGCAGTGCCTCCAATAACATGGAATGTCCCCTTCTTCCCACAACAGACTCCTTCTCCTCCCTCAACACACAGGGAGGCTTCCCAGCCTTCCTTGACCCCAGCCTCAGGGGCTTCTCCCCAGCCTTACCTTTGATGTCACTCTTTTAATCAAGGCAGCAGTGTGAGCACAGAGCCAGAGTGGATGCTAGAACAAAGATGCTGGGGTGTGTGGCTGGAACAGAGAGTGCATTCTGGAGACTTTGAATCTATCTGGAAGCCTCAGGGGAGACTGATAGGGTTTATGCAGCTTGGTGAAGCGATCTGCCCTGTATGTTTTAAGATAACTTCCAGCTCTCTGCCATTTCTTCCTGGCCTCCCTCCAGGACCACTTCTGCTTCCTCCATAATGTTTAGCATTTCCCAGGACCCAGGGCTTGTCCTGGTTTTCTGCCTTTACGTGTCATCACACTCTCTGCTTCAGGACTGGTGAGCAGCCAAGGTAGCTGTAATTACCGGTAATGCTGCTGGCTTGGCCAGAAGCCCTGGTGTCCTCGGGCAGCTGATTCATCCGAGAGCATGTGGTGACTCACTGCAGGAGCCATCAACAGGCTTTCTGAGGTCCAGGCAATGATGACTGAGGCACTGTTGATTTGCACCGTTGGTGACACTAACGTGATGAGGGAAGGACTGAGTTTTTTTTTTTTTTTTTTTTTTTTTTTTTTTTTTTTTGGTACTGGGGATTGAGCCCAGGGGCATTCTACCTCTGAGTTATATATCCTCAGCCCCTTTTATTTCGGAAACAGCATCTCTCCAAGTTACTGAGTGGGTCTCGATAGATTCCTGAGGATGGCCTTCAACCTGTGATCCTCTTGTCTCAGCCTTCCAGGTACTGGGGTTATAGGTGTGTACCACCATGCCCAGGAGATTTTTAAAACTCCTCCTTCCAGAAAATATCTGAGCCAGGTTTGATTTAACAAAGGACGTATACTGAAAGTTTAATAAAATCAGAGTAGAAGATTTCAGGAATGAAAAGGAGCTGGAAAATATGCTAACTTAAATGCTGCACTTTAAAGAGAAAGTAAAACATGGGAAGGGATTTTGGGAAGAAATGAATTTCCGGAAACTTATTTTTTTAAGGACGAGGAATACAAACAGGTTTCTGGATGAAGACAAAGCAAATAGAGGGAAGGAAAAGATAGGGATATAAAGATGTAAATAATGGGGGAAATTCACCAAAGAGTGGGACTGACATACAAAAGAGGAGAGTTAAACTTGGTAAAAGAAGAGTTCCTTCTTTTGAAGAAATAGATCACTAAAAACTGGAAGTGTAGCTCAGAGGTAGAATGCCCCTGAATTCAATCCCTAGTACCACAAAATAAATAAATGAATAAATAAATAGATCACAAAGGCAGATGGTGGGGTTTGTGGTGAATCTGTTAAGCATGGATAAGCTAACTCATCTACATTCATCCTCTCAAGACAGGACTTAGAAGAATGTATCTGTTTTATGGAGGTCCTTTGGAAGGGCAGCATAAAAGATAGAAGCTGTGGGGGCACTGATAAGGGTGAGGGAGAGATTGGTCTGGAAGTGTAAAGAGGGATGGACTGAGTGGGGAGTAGAGGAGGAGGAGAGGTCCACGAAGGAGTGAAATGGGTGTAGTCAGGAGGAAGGTGTGGGCACAGTGGGAGGCAGAGGACAAGGAGGAAAATCCTGCTAGCCAAACAGAATCATTTCAAGATTTAGGCTAAAGAAACTGAAGGCAACTGTGATCCAGAAGAAAAAGAAAAAAAAAAGAGAAGAGATGAAGTCATATCCTCAGTTAAGCAGTATAAGTAGCATAAACAAAGGACTGAGAATTGAGCAGTAGAGTTGGAAGAGGGACATTTGTTTCTTCCATTTGGTCTCCAGGGAACTTTGAATTTAAGTAAGCAAACTGATTCCAAATGAATTTTAGTTTTCTCTTGTGGAGCAGATCACTGCAATTCTTCATTCCTTCTCCATTTTCCTCACAGGCACAGAATGAGGGCCCTTCCTACATGAGAAAGTGAAAGACAGTTATGTGGGAAGCTCCTGCTGAAGGAAATCGGGGTGCCAGTGCCCAGAATGTCCAAGAAAAAAGATGTGAACATTTCTCTGCAGGGAACCCCATTGCAGATTGTATATTTGAGGCTTCCCAGGCAAGGGACAGCTCCACTAGCTGTGGAGACAGCACCCACTGCCTGAGAGAGGAGGGAGGCCACTCATAGCCACTGCCCCACTTCCCCAGAGCTGACCGGCTTGTCCTGGGGCCTGAGGGATGGTGCTGTGAGCCCACCAGTGTAAGGTGCAGAAGCAGGTATAGGGACTGAGAAGCCTATGCCCTCACACCAGGACAGTTTGCTATTATAACCTAGGCTTTATCCACAAAACCTAAAGTGAGAGAAATAACTGACACATGCTATGATGTGAGATGTCCAGCTACAGATAGATTTTTAAAATGTATCTGTCCTGCTTGCAGTTTAGCATTTGTGAAAAGGTAGTCAACTTGGACTGGCTGGAACCTTTCTAGAACTGAAGAATTTGGACATGTCCAGTAATCTCTCAAAACCTCCATTTCCTTACCTTTATATCAGGCACAGTAATCCTTGACTCACAGAGTTATTGTGCAAAGGACGGTCCTCAAGGGTGGAATTTACAGCTCGTCTTTATAAGCATAGTATATTCATCAGCATAAGTGAAATGTATGGCTGTAAATATAATGCCAATGTTGTTCTGTATTTAACACTAAAAGTTTCATAACTCTGAGCCTTTATTGCTCAGGATTTTGAGAGTGCCTTTCCCCTTCTCTAAAGCCCTTCTACCTGTGGTGAGTACAAGCATCCCAGTGATCAGTCAGTGTACAGGACTGGCCCCGGCCACTCTTGACCCAACACTGGCTGATGGAGAACAGACCACTGTGTGCACAAACAGCCAGCCAAGAGCTTTGACTCATCATTCACTGAGAACCCAGCAGCCCTGAAAGAAGAGGCTTGGGCTAAGCCCCCTTCCCTGGTCACCCCAGATTGCTACTTCAGGCTGAGATATTTCTTCTAGAGAGAATGGCACTAGCAGGCAAGAATGCTTTCAGCCCAAACTGACCCCCCCCCACCCAACTTCCACTTGCTACAGCTACCAAGAAACACACACACAACCATGTAGGCATTTCCTCCCTTAGCGCATCCAAGTGACAGGAAGCTTGGCTTAAACTTAAGCAGTGGCAGTAGGCCACACCCTGTCTGCTCCTAAAATGCTCATGGCCAAAGTTAACTACTACCACCCAACCCCTTTGAGAGTTTCCTCTCAAATATTGGGGTAGAGAAAGTATATCCTTCCCAGTGGGGTTACTGTTGTTATGATCACGTAAATTCAGCAGAAAGCGTCAATAATACTGAACTTCAAAAGAGAAGGCATCAGGCCAGGCGTGGTGGTGCATGCCTGTAATCTCAACATTTGGGAGGCTGAGACAAGAGGATCGCAGTTTTTGGACAGCTACTTAGGTCCTTTGCAACTCATTGAGATCCTGTTTCAAAATAAAGAATAAAAAGTAGGGCTGGGGTGTAGCTCAAAGGTAGAATGCCACTGGGTTCTATCCCCAGTACTGCAAAAAAAAGAAAGAAAGAGAGAGAGAGAGAGAGAGAGAGAGAGAGAGAGAGAGAGAGAGAGAGAAGAGAAGAGAAGAGAAGAGAAGAGAAGAGAAGAGAAGAGAAGAGAAGAGAAGGGGAGGGGGAGGGGAAGGGGAGGGGAGGAGAGGAGAGGAGGAGGAGGAGGAGGAGGAGGAGGAGGAGGAGGAGGAGGAGGAGGAGGAGAAGGTGTTAGGTTGCCTTCCACCCACCCACCTTCCCATTGGATTTTAGGAATGAATTATCTTCATCAAGCAGGATATGTCCAATTATATCCTGGCCCTGGAATAACAAGTCCTACTTGTCTTACATCTACATAATTACACAGGACAGTTGAAATCATCTCTTGGAGCAACATAATGTCTTTGTCACCCAAAGGGGAAGTGACTGGTAGTTACTAAGATGGCTCTGCTCCTTAAAATCTTTATGAACTTGTACTTTTCACAATTGATATATTCTTTAATGTCTAAGAGAGAATGAAACCTTTCCTCCATACCTGTGACTCATCTCTCATTCCCTTGCAGTCTTGCACAAGAGTCTATGACATCACAAGCTCTTTTTCCAAATGTTTGCTTCTGTAGTCATTGTTCAATCTGTACTGTTTCCTGCAAGGGAGAAGTGTTAGGCTTCATGCAAAGTGGGTCTCCAAATAAAAATGCCTTGTGTCATAACTAGAATATCAATTGGGAAATGATTCAGTGAATGTGGAATCAAGAGAGACTGCCACCTCAGGAGATCTAGTTGTGGCTGATAATGATGGTTGACTTCAGATCCCTCCATCCCTTATGTTTAAGGGAAGTTCTTTCAATTAAATGATATTTAATACCCCCACCCGCTCTAGTTCTCCAGAAAACAAGTTTTGTGAGGGCAGAAGCCCTGACACATGGCAGGTGCTCAGGAAGTATTGTAAAAGAGGGATGCTTTCCAGCCAGATCCCCCTACAAGCACACCTGCAGTGTAACAAGGAGGGCTGACTCCTTGAAAGAGGGGACGATAGACATCATGGAGAAACATGGGCCACTCAGGAAGTGGTTGTTAGAGGGCTGGGTGTGGCTCAGTGGTAGAGTGTTTACCTACCATGCATGGGGTTTGATCTCCAGTACTACAAAAATAAAAAGGAGAATATTAGGAGCTACTAGATTTAGGTTTTAGATAGGTGATGAGGGTGGGACAACTTAAGAAGTTAGAGATAATTTCATGATTGGATATCTTAAGAAATGTTATGTGTTAGTGGAAAAGACTGTTACCAGCAGCTGGATTTGGCCATCCACCTGCTTAAGAAATATGCAACTGAAGTAAAACTGAAAAATGATGAGACGGGAGGATTTCCAGTTGGAGGACAGCCTCAGCATCTGTGAGGTTGCTAAAGTGAGGTTCCTCAGAATTTAGCAAGACCCTGCTTCAGAATAAAAAGTAAAACAAAATAAGGTTGGGAATGTAGCTCAGAGATAGACTGCTGCTGGGTTTAATCCCTAGTACCAACATACACACACACACACACACACACACACACACACACAAACATACACAAGAAAAATGAATTATATGCATTTTGATTAAACTGAGGAGAAGCAGCTAGGTCCTGTGGAAAGGGTCATAATTTATAGAAATAGATGCAAAGTGATGGCACCCATGCAGGCTGGGAGTAGTTCTTTGTTTTTCTTCTCAACATGAGGAAATTTGGAAGCTCTCTGCTTCAAGACGAGCAAGACTAATGCAGTAATTGAAGAAGCACAGCCATTCATAATCCTCAGATTAGAGGGCTGTTTGGCCATTTTGTGGCTGGATAACGTTCGTGTTTTTATCTACGTTCCAGTGTGATTACAGAGTGGTCTTGTTTTTGTCTTCATTCACCGTGTCATAAGATAGCGTCATCTGCTACTGATGTTCTGTGAAACTGTCTATGTGCAACAGGAAAACACCGAGGCCTGGCTGCGGGTAGGAGGCCAGCTCCCAGCAGCACCGCGGCCAGGCTGACAGTAGTGGGAGAGATCCCAGTTTAGGGTGGCTTTTCTCCTTCTCATGAGGGGGCCAGCAGCAAGCAGTTATGAAGCCATTTGCGTTTTTCACATGTGAATTTTCCATAATGCAAAAAATGTACATAATGAATACTTTCCCAAAAGTTAAAGCATATTTGAGTCTCAACTTTAAACTGAAATACATTTAAGATGGACTTAATTTTTCATGGCTGTGAAAACTAAGTTATAATGGTATACTTATCAAACCTTTCTAGTGTGGTGATTTATTTCTTGTTTTCTTAGTTAATTTCCAATAGGGAGGTGGGAAGGCAAAAAATGTAATCAAAATAAAGCAATCCATGTATTGGACAAGATAATATTATAAAAATATATGTTATATAATTGTACAATTAAAATCACCGGGGTTTGGTGGCACAGCCTGAATTCCCAGTACTTAGGAAGCTAAGACAGGAGGATCACAGCTTTGCAGCCAGCCTCAGCCATTTAGGACCTCTTCATCCTGAACCCTGTTTCAAAATAAAAAATTAATTAGGGGTGTGGGTGTATCTCAACAGTAGAATGCCCCTGGATTCAAGCTCCAGTGTCACAAAATAACATGAGTAAAAATGAGTTAGGTTGTTTCTTTGACTACACAATCCCAGTTCTGGAAGTGTGTCTTACAGCTTTACCTGTATACTGTGAAATTACACTTGTATAAAGTTAATTTATCACAGCATTGTTTATCACGGCAGAGTCTTGGAAACAACCCAAATGTCCAGCTATAGAGGATAGTTATACAAACTGTAGTAAATCCACATGGTGAAGTACTGTGTATATCTATAAAGAATGAAGAAGCTATCTATAGATTGATGTAGAAATATACCTAGGATATATTGTTAAATACAAAATTTAGATAGAGAATAATAAAAATAAAGACAACATAGGTATATATTCATACTTATATCTATATAATAACACTACAAATACACAAAGGAAATAGAGTGGTCATTTTTATTTGCAAGGTAGATAAGGATGTTTTTAGATGTATTTTGATGTTTGAATAATATACATATAAGACCTAAAGACCTATTACATAAAATAATTTAAATATATATATATATATATATATATATATATATATATATATATATATATATAATGTCCTGGTCCTGCTCTATATTCCATTTTCCAGAAGTAAGTATATAACCAGTTTCTTTCTTTTTTTTTTTTTTTTTTTTTTTTTTTTTTTTGGTGGTGGTACTGGGGTGGAACCCAGAGGCTTTCTACCTCCCGGCTATACTCCCAGGCCTATTTTATGTTTTATTTGGAAACAGGGTCTCACTAAGTTGCTGAGAGCCTCACTAAGTAGCTGAGGCTGGCTTCAAACCTGTGTGATCTTCTTGTCTCAGCCTCCCAAGCGCAGGGATTACAAGCATGTGCCACCACCCCCAGCTATGACCAATTTTTTATGTAGCCTTTCAGAGTGGCCTCACCAAGTAAAAACAACCATCACGCCCCTATACAATCATGACATAAATGAACATCCATATTTATTTTTTGTAGAAATGATCACATATCATGACACTGATACACATCATATCTTGGGTAACAACTTTCCCTCTTTTCAATGTTTTGTAGGAGAAATATAAAAGAAAATGTATCTTTAAAATGCATGAAAAAAGCTGGGCATGGTGGCGTACGCTTGTAATCCCTGCACTTGGGAGGCTGAGACAGGAGGATCGCACGAGTTCAAAGCCAGCCTCAGCTACTTAGTGAGGCTTTCAGCAACTTAGTGAGACCCTGTTTCCAAATAAAATATAAAAAAGGTCTGGGAGTATAGCCCAGAGGTAGAAAACCTCTGGGTTCCACCCCCAGTACCACCAAAATAAATAAATAAATAAATAAATAAAATGCATGAAAAGTTCTCGCTTCAGCAGCACATATACTAAAAATTGGAACAATACACAGAAGATTAGCATGGCCCCTGCACAAGGATGACTCGCAAATTCATGAAGCGTTCCATATTTAAAATTTTTTTTTTAATTAAAAAAATAAAATGCATGAAAATTGGCAATTCTGTATTATGGGAGAAAATACACAGTGCTATAAAAAGGGAAGCAACAGCTTAGAAACATTTGATGATAGTTAATGCTTACATTCCATAAAGCCTTTCATAAATTGAAAGAAAAATATTGACACCACAAATCAAAAAGTGCCAATTCAAGCCGGGCATGGTGGCGCACGCTTATAATCCCAGCCTTCGGGAGGCTGAGACGGGAGGATCGCGGTTCATGGACAGCCTCAGCTACTTAGTGAGGCCCTGTGCAACTCAGTGAGACCCGGTTTCGAAATAAAGAATAGAAAATAGGGCAGGGGGTGTAGCTCGGAGGTCGAATGCCCCTGGGTTCCATCCCCAGACTCACAAAAAAAAAAAAAAAAAAAGTGCCAATTCATGGAAGAATAGCTCTAACCAGGAAGAAAGCATTGAGAAATATTTAACCTCAAAGAAATGGAAAGTGAGTTGGGGAAAACTTAAATATAGTAAGCTCCTTTAAGCCAAAAGGATAAGCAAGACTGTTATGAAACTTAGATATAAACTGTAGCACTAGAATCTAAATTAGCCTTTCAAAACTAGTTGGGCAAGATCAGTCACAAGCTATAAAATCATGCTCTTTGGCCCAGTAATCCCTTCTCTGAGAAATAATCTTGAGGAAATGATTCAAAAACTGGTAAAAGACATAGCCTGGAGATATACTTTGGAATATTAGTATTACATTAATTAAATTAATATCAGTTAAAGAAATCTATAAGTTTAGTATCCTGAAAGCAGAAATGCAGGCTAAATGAGAATTATGAATTTCATGAAATGGAGCCATTAAACATGAATAAAAAGACTATCGATGTGGTAAGTGGGTATTATATAACATTACATAGAGCACAAGTATGTCTTGGCTCTGTTTACAGTGAGAACTGTGTATAAGCTGTGTCTGCTTGTGGGTGAGAATAGATTAGAATGTGGAAACCTAAAAACAGTTTGATCCACTTAGATATCAGAACTGTTTGACACTCTTTTTATTATTTTATTACTATTATTATTACTAAAATACTTAGGCATAGTTATAACTTTTTAAAAATTAATGATAGCCGGGCGTGGTGGCGCATGCTTGTAATCCCCGTGCTTGGGAGGCTGAGACAGGAGGATTGCGAAGGTTCGAAGCCAGCCTCAGCTATTTAGTGAGGCTCTCAGCAACTTAGTGAGACCCTGTTTCCAAATAAAACATAAAATAGGCCTGGGAGTATAGCCGGGAGGTAGAAAGCCTCTGGATTCCACCCCAGTACCACCAAAAATAAAATAAAATAAAAATTAATGATGAGTCAACATTGCCCCCAAACAATAGCCCCAAATTGTAATTGTTGCTTTATAATTACAAGGGAAACTAAGAATCTTTAAATGATCCCATCTCTTGCCCTCTTTCCTGCTGTGATGATTATGGGTAGAGAGCCTAAGGTCACAGTGCTGGACTGTCTACGTAGCAGCATATTCCAGGCACCGGAACTTAGGAGGAGATAGCTGCCAATCTATGGATTATGCTTGGAGAAATACATCAGAACTTCATATCCTAAATGTATGTAAGAAATCAGCATTATTAGGTGAAGCCTATTCCTATGCCAATAAAAATAAGTCTCTAATATTAGAATAATAATTAGTGTTGTTCTCAGAAATTTTCTAGTTATCGCAGATGTTTTATTACATTTAATATAATAGTACTTTGATCTACACGAAGACCCACTGGGTTATTATTTAGTTCTCTTTAATCCCAACCAAAGCTTCAGATTGACATTTTATTATTTATTTGTTTTTTTCAATGAATACCAGTGTCCAGTAAATGAAAACTCAGTGAAGAAGAAACATTTGTTGTAAATATTTTATTGCATTTTTCAGTTTTATGTCCCATCTCATGACATTTCTCTCAGGATACTTTTAACAGTTCTCAGGACCTGTGGACCTTTGCTTTCATTTGTTCATTTGTTCACTCTTAATTTCCAAGTTTAGAAATTACTCATAAAGATAATCGTGACACTGTAAAACTTCCCAGTTAGTAACATCAATTGGCAAAGCAGGGAAAATGATGGCTTTATGGACCCAGAGTCCTCCTAATCCCTGACAGAAAAGTTAACACATATCATGAACATGTTTTTCAGGGTGGACCATTTGTACACGTTCTTTGTTCAGTGGTCTCCTGATGTCTATGGGAAAGACGCCAAAGAACAAGGCTTTGTGGTGGTGGAAAAGGAAGAACTGAATATGATTGACAACTTCTTCAGTGAACCAACGACCAAGAGCTGGGAGGTGCGTGCTTGGGAAGGGAATAAAGTCATGGTCCTTAAATGCAGGACACAGTCAAAATGGTCTTATGTTCAGATTCCAGTAAATGACTAACAAAAAGCTATTGTTCCTGCACACCTGCAAAATTATAAGTGTAAATAACAATTCTGATTGAAGTTAGTTGTGTTAGTCAGTAAAATACCTGCCCCACATGCATACATGTACACTGTTCATTCTTTTTTGGTGGTACTGGGGTTCCTGGAAGCCCTTCTACCTCCGGGCTACACTCCCAGACCTATTTTTACATTTTTATTTGGAAACAGGGTCTCCTAAGCCAGCGCGTGTGGCTGGCTTTGAACCTGCGCAATCCTCCAGTCTCTGCCTCCCAAGCGCGGGGATTACAAGCATGCGCCATCATGCCCGGCCCTTTCTTCATTTTATAAAGAAGAAGCCACTGGACCAGATTTTTCTTAGCTTCCCTCTTCTCCATTTCCTAATTACCTGATGTTGTACCTTTGCATTTTGGGCTCGAGGGAGAATATCTTTCCCCTCACTAAGGCTGCTTTTTTTCCTTTTAATCTGTTAAAACTATCTTTGCAAATGTCATCACTTTCTTCTTCCCTTCTGGCTCTCTTTCACCAGAATAGGATAAAGACTTTATTTCTTAAGGCAGATAATAAAGGAAGGGATTTCTCCCTTCCCTTAACCTCTTTCCAGGTTTTCCCCTGTCACCCTCCTTTCTATCACCATCATGCTCCTCAAAAAAAACTGGACCATACTGTGTCCAATTTCTCAAGTGCTCCTTATGCCTTAGCACCTGCAGTCCACTCTGAAGCCACCTTAGACTTCTTAAGTATTCTCTGTTTTCATTTAACACGAATTCCCATGCTCCTCTCTCCACAAAGCTGTGTGGAGATCATGGAAACTTCACAGGCTCTGCAGGAAAGAAGGTGTAACATTGGTATTCTAGCCAAAGGACACAGGAATGCCGGGTCCTGTTCTGACTTGATCAGTTCTGCCCAACAGTTTCTTATGAAATACAAAGCTAGAGAAAGTACATTTTCTTACCAAAGATGTGACCTTTCACCTAGAGTTCCAGAGAGAAGTTTTAGACTCATGGGGGACTTTACCTTTTCCTGATTAGCCTGAGTGTCTTGAGCCAAAGCAAAACCCAGGAGACCTCTTTCCCTTGATCTCAGCCTGGAATCTCAGCTCTTTACCACTCCAGTGGGAGAAGAGGCCATACAAACTAGCACTGGAGGAAAAGGAGCTCAAGAGGCAGGCGGAGAGAGGTCCACCTCAGGAATGGAGGAGAGGGGAGGAGGGTGGGGCAGGTTGCCCCAGGTCTTCTAAGCCCAGCCACTGAGGAGGAGGGAAGAGAACAAGTCCTTCTGGAAGATACTGTCTAGACCTGTCATGAAAGAGTAGAAGGGATCGAGGGGAGGAAGCAATGGTTGGCCTTTTCTAAGGCCACTAGAGTCCCTGACGATACTTCTGATAGCTGGAGAGAGGCGTCTGGGCTGGTTGGGCTGTCTGTGCTTTCTCTCCATACAAAAAAAAAAAAAAAAAAAAAAAAAAAAGTCCAGCTGGGCATGGTGGCACACACTGGTAATCCCCACACTTGTAATCCCCGCACAAGTTAGAAGCCAGCCTCAGCTGGCTTAAGAGACCCTGTTTCCAAATAAAATATAAAATAGGTCTGGGAGTGTAGCCTGGAGGTAGAAGGCCCCTGGGTTCCATCTCCAGTACCACCAAAAAAAATTTAAAAATAAAAAATAAAGAAAAAAAGTCCAAAAGTACTATGAGGAGAATGCCAGCCACCGCCCAGCCCCTCACCCAGTGCCAGTGCAAACTCTGCCCATCAGTATTATCTGAAACCAATCCTCTGACACAGTATTCTCCCATCCTTGTGAGTAAGAGGAAGATCTTGTCTCCCTGGGAAGCTAACAAGGATTTGATCCTCAGTGTGTCCAAAATAACTTCATCCAAAACTTACTTCTCCTCACACATCTCCATCTTGGTTATGATGCCCAAGTCTGGAACCTAGATATTAGATTTTTCTCCTTCATCATCATAACTAGTTAAATCTTTTCTAGTGAGAATCTTGTTGATTCTTAGGATACGTGGCACAGGGGTGTCTCTTCCCTTTCTCCACCATTCCCCAGGGAGGCTCCTTCCTGATCCTAATTAGGGTCTCTGTATCTTTGCCTGACTCCAAAGGGCACTGCAGTCCCAACCCATATACTCAAGATCATTAAGCAAGCATTATTCCATTATTCTATAAAAGCAATGCCTGTTTATTGTAGGAAGTTTGAAAACTACAGAAAAGAGCCGGGTGTGGTGGCGCACGCTTGTAATCCCCGCTCTTGGGAGGTGGAGACGGGAGGATCACACTGGTTCGGAGCCAGCCTCGCTGGCTTAAGAGACCCTGTTTCCAAATAAAAATATAAAATAGGTCTGGGAGTGTAGCCTGGACGTAGAAGGGCTTCCAGGAGCCCCAGTACCACCCCCCCCAAAAAAAAGAAAGAAAACTACAGAAAAGTACAAAGCAGAAAATTTTAAAATAGTATCTAAGAATACTAGACACTATACATTTCCTGTGTCTTTGTTTTCTACTTTGTTTTAAGGTATTTTCAAAATGTTAGGAGGGGTGAGTCATTCTTTATTTTATTTTCTCAAAATGGAATTGTGTTCTATGCACAATTTCAGATCCATCCTCGCCTGACACTGTAAGAATTTTATTATATTATTAAAAATTTTAAGAGCCTGGGTTTTAATGGTGGCATAGTATTTTTATCTCTATTTTAGTTTAACAGTTCTCCCACTTGAATCCTTATGTTGGTTCAGAATTTTCACAAGATGAGATAAGCTGCAGTCCTTGTTATTATCTTAATTTTCTGAAAATGAAGTTACGTGATAAAAGGGCGCTACTTATTTATTTATTTTTTGGTACTGGGGATTAAACCCAGGGGCATTCTACCTCTGAGCTCTACCTCTAGCCCTATTTTATTTTTTATTTGGAAACAGGGTCTCACTAAGTTGCTGAGGCTGGCTTCGAACCTTCGATCTTCTATCTCAGCCTTCCAAGTACTGGAATTACAGTTGTGTGCCAGTACACCCACCTAGGGCACTAATTTTTTTTTTTTTTTTTCAACCAGGGATGGAACCCAGGGGCATTCTACCTCCGAGCCACACCCAAGCCCTATGTTTTTTTTTTTTTTCCTTTATTTTGAAACAGGGCCTCCCTAAGTAGTATCTGAGGCTGTCCTTGAACAGCGATCCTCCTGTCTTAGCCTCCCAAATGCTGGGCTTACAAGCGTGCACCACTACACCCGGCTCCAGGGCACTAATTTTTAAGGCTCCTGAATTTTAATATTATATTAGCTTAACTTGTCAGTAAAGTGAGGGATTACATTCTCATTGTGCTTCTGCCTATAGAAAGCACTATCCCTCCTGTCCTTTCTAAGACTGCCAATTTGGAAGGCGAAAGATAATATCTTATAATTTTTTATTTCCTTACTACTAAGGACAGAAGGAATATAAATATACATTAGCCGCTTGTGGTTTTTTTTTTTTTTTCTTTGAATGTCCTCTCATTTCATTTCTCATTTTCCTGGAGTCTTAATAGTTCCATCACACTGTTTGAGCTCTTTATTTTATCTTTATTATTTTATGAGTACTGGGAATTGAACCCAGGGACATTCTATCTCTGAGCTACACCCCCAGCCATTTTATTTATTTATTATTTATTTATTTATTTATTTATTTATTTATTTATTTATGTGTGTGGCACTAGGGATGGAACCTGGAGGCATTCTACCTCTGAACCACATCTTCAGCTCAATTGTATTTCTTATTTAGAAACAGGGTATCCCTAGGTTCATGAGAGTCTCACTATTTGCTGAGGCAGTCCTTGAACCTGCAATCCTCCCATCTCAGCTTTCCAAATACTGGGGTTACAGGCATGTGATACTCACATGCAGATGTTTGAGCTTTTCATGATTAAGAGTTCTTTATCTCTGTGTATTCTATATATATATATAGTAAGTTTCCCCTACTTTGCCATTTGTCTTTTAATTTTGTTTATGTATGTTCTTTTTCTTTGTTTTGTTTGTGGATGTTCTTTTCTTCTAGTGCTTTGATGTATTTAGGGTAGTCTCAGTTTAAACTCTGGACTAAATCTACAGTTGGGTTTTTATGTATGATAAATTATATTCCTTACAGTCATTTTTTCCATCACTGCTTAGTATTTCTGATGTTTCTTTCATTGTATTGAAAGGTTACATATGTACTGTGCAATCTATTTAACTTATTATTGAAATATACAAGCTTGAGCCGGGGCATGGTGGCGGACATTTATAATCCCAGCAATTGGGAGGCTGAGACAGGAGGATCGCACAGGTTCGAAGCCAACCTCAGCTACTTGGTGAGGCTCTCAGCAACTTAGTGAGACCCAGTTTCCATATAAAGTATAAAATAGGTCTGGGAGTATAGCCCGGAGGTAGAAAGCCTCTGGATTCCACCCCCAGTACCACAAAAAAAAAAAAAGAAAGAAAAGAAAAGAAAAAAAGAAATACACAAGCTTGTTCATACACTCCCCTGTTTTAAGCCTTCAGTGGTCTCCCATTTCCAATAGCAGTTGTTACTCAACTAGCCAATCATTTGGAGAACCACCTGTGGATTTCTTTAAATTTTATCTTAAACCCTTATCACTAGGGACTTTGATTCAATAGGTCTGAAGAAGAAATTTTAGAATCCGTACTTGTCAAACTTTTTATGTGGTTTTGAAGAATAGCTTGACCTATCCAGTAAATATTGGGCTCCTTTCTGGTACTGAAGATCTTCATCTTCTCCACTCTTGCTCCTTCACCACATCCCATCCACCTCTTTCTCCTCTGCCTTCCTTGCTCTCTAGTCTCCAGCTGAAGTGAATCTAGAAGCCAACCCTACATTCTTGCCGTACCACCTGGCACATCTCCCCCCACCTCAATCTGCTCACAAACTGAAGCACCATCTCCTCTGTGAATATTCAAGCATCTCATAACACCCCCGTGGCCCCAGCCTTCCTTGAGCTTCTGTGACATTTATCATCCGTATCACATGGAATGGCCTTTGCGTATTTATACTTGTCTCACAACTGTCTCCTTCACAGCACACAGTACACTTAAATGCTTTATGTCCCTGTGCCTGGCCAAACACTCAGCATTCACCATCATATAAGAATCACTTAATAAACGTTAGCTGTCATGAAGTGCCAGCTACCGTAGAGAGTCGTGTCTCACGGACACAGTGATTCTGCCTCAGGTGGGTCACTAACCTACCACTTTAAAACCTGCCCCAGGATGGCTGTGCCACAGTACCCTGACCCCCTTAGCAGTCCCCAAGACCCAAAGGACACTACGATCTGGCAGTCAGAGAAAGATCACTGAAAATTGATCCAGTCATGATGTACATTTCTTTCCAACCCCCTGATATCTGATCTGAAGAATAGAGCAGGACCCATCATGCTTACTAGTTATTAGGACTCATTCGAAAATGTAAAAAGATAGGCATCACTTTGCCAGCTTTTAGGTGCTGGCAAAACTGCATCTATGATGACATCTTTCAGAGTCTCAGATAAACCTGATATCCTTTCATTCTTTTATGTCTCTCATACCCAACAAATGTGACTTGGTATTGAAGTTGTTCTCACTATAATGAACCTACCTCAGTTAAAGGCTCCTTCTTCCTTTCTTTGAGACTAATACTGATGACAGGGGAACAGACTTAACATTTAAAATGGAGGGTTAGCCTTAAAAGGGAGCGGAAAGAAAACTGAAAAGGCAGGGTAAAGAAAGCTAAGTTAGCCTGAGGATAATTAGAGAAAAAAAAGTGCAGTGAGAACAAAAACCACAACCGTCAGACAATAGAGTTTCACTGAGTACTGTTAGGAAACCACCTTTTCAAAGGTGAAAGTGTCATTTTACAGTCTCACCGCTCGGCGGACAGGAAGTGTGTTCAGCTGTAAATCCTAATTTGGGCGTGTTCCTGTAGAAATGTCGAACCCCCTCCTGAGGGAAGCAGAAACTCAATCAGGAAGCTAGATACTGAAAAACAGTTGTAGTGCAGCCTGGCTGCAAGTGATTTGGGGAGGAGGCAGAGAGAGAAATAAAACCTGTTCCTCATTAGAAGTCAGCCTAGCCGTACTCTCAGAGACGTCTCGCCCTGCACAATGAGAGACCCAAGACTGCCCTTGGACATTCAGATTTTCTATTATGCCAGACCTCATCAAGAGCCGTATGTGAAGGTAAGCTGGAGTGTGTCCCTGAGGGATCATAAGGTGCCGTAAATTCTCAATGATCTGCCACTCCATGTGTTTTGAAATTCACTGTGATTAGAACAGATTCTGCTGGCATATCAACCAGAGCAGGCTGTTACATTCCTTGCAGAGATGGATATGCGGTGGTTGCCTCTTTGCTTAGGGAATAGAAATCCACATATGAAGGTTTGTTTTTGTTTTGTTTTGTTTCATTCTACACTCTCATTTTGTACCTGTGGTAAATGTAGAATATGCAAAAAAAAATGGTGCTTTATCTAATTCACTGATAGTGCTGGATTTGTGATTCTCTGAAAGGATTTTCTCTACATATATTCTCCTCCAGAGGATGGCAAAATTTACAAGCTAATTTTCCTACCAGAACTCTGGTCCAGATGGCAGTGAGTACTTTATAGATGTCACTGTATGTTTTGGAAACGGAGTAATGCAATAGCTAACAACTTTCATGAGATATAAATTAAATGCTTTCTCTCTATAATATAGAAGTCATTAATATGGGTACATAGGCATTTTGGTGACTTTTTTCTTTCTAATATAACTTGACTTCAAAATAATACAATGACTTATCCAGAATTTTATTTATTTGGGGGGGAGTTTTTTTTGCGGGTCTAGGGATGGAACCCAAGGGTATTCGACCTCTGAGCTACAGCCTCTGCCCTATTTTTTATTCTTTATTTTGAAACCGGTCTCACTGAGTTGCAGAGGGCCTCACTAAGTAGCTGAGGCTGTCCGCGAACTGCGATCCTCGGGTCTCAGCCTCCCAAATGCTGGGATTACAAGTGTGCGCCACCACACCCGGCTGACTTATCCAGAATTTTAAAAGGCCAAAAGGTGTGTGTGTATGTGTGTTTGTGTGCGTGTGTGTGTGTGTGTGTGTGTGTGCGCGTGCGTGTGTGTGTGTGTGCGTGCGTGCATGCATGTTACTTGTATTGAACTTAGGAGCATTCTACCCCTGAGATACACCCCAGCCCTTTTTTTATGGTTTGTTTTGAAACAGGGTCTTGCTACTTGCTGAAGCTGTCCTTGAACTTTTGATCCTCCTGTCTCAGCCTGCACCTGGGCAAAAAAAAGGATTTTCATGTGAGAAGAACATCAGTAGTGAGAAGGATGTTAGTAGTTTGTACATAATAAATGTTGTGTATAATGTAATGTTTCTCACTTTAGAAGGAAAGAATGCTGAGCTGTATATAAGGAATCATAACCTAGTTACCTAGTTGTGATTTAGAGCAGAGCTTCCTGCTTCTCCTCTGCTTGCTGCTGATAAGTGCTTGCCATTCATCTTCTGTCAAGCCTGGTTGCTATGTGCACAGCCTTGAGAGAAAACACCAGGAGCGTTGATTAAAACTACCTATTGTTCGAAACTCCCTATTTATAGAAGTCTTACTCACTGAATGATCGCTGCTTATTTCCTTGGAAATTTAAATTTAGATGCAGGCTAAAGTAGAATAATTGAGACCATTTTCAAGGGTATAAATTGGGTGTGGAGTTACAAACAGTTCTCACTCATGAGAGAGAGAGAGAGAGCAGCCGGCAGCTGTAGCAGAACTGGGAAGTGTATGGCTTTAATTCATATGCATTAAATGCCTCCGCTACGCTGTCTTCAATTCTGCGTTTGTTCTGGAGCTGAAAAAATCAGCCACTTCCCCAAAGTCCTGATTCACTTGTCTCCTGCCTTCTGAGTGCCACCATTTCAGGCAGTTGCGGACCTGAGGTGGCTCTGTTAGCAACTGAGGAAGAGCCGCCGGCATCATCCTTTGTCCTTGCTTGCTTGTTTCCCACCTCAGATCATCACCGTTGAGGAGGCCAAGCGCAGGAAGAGCACGTGCAGCTACTACGAGGATGAAGATGACGAGGGGTTGCCGATCCTGCAGCCCCACAGCGCGCTGCTGGAGAACATGCACATAGAGCAGGTGGGTCCCCTCTGGGTGCTTGGGGCGGGGCTCTCCAAGCTCTGGGAGAACATTATTCGTCTCTGAACATATTTGCTCTTTTTTCTCGGGGTGAAGGATGAGCCAAGTTAGAAAGTAGGAACCAACCAAGACAGAATTCCCTTCTCCTATTCTTCAAAGTTACAGCGGCCTACTCACCACCTTGTGGGGATCAGACACTAACTACCTTCTCTCACACCTGAAGAGAAAGCCATTTCTTTTCCTAAAAGAAATGTAAGTGTCCTACCACGATCCTAATAGCCTTAAGAAGGATCCCAGTTTGTTCCCACTGGTTATTGCAGCCTTCCAGTGGCTATAAGATATAGGGTTCAGCAAGAGTAATAGAGCAAATATAGCTTCTTGCCTTTTGAAGAATGCCTGCCTGTAGGAAGAATTTATCTTTTCCTGTAATTTGTGCATTTCATATTTTCTGAAAATCAATTACTTTAAATCTATGAAATACTACTGAGGGCTTTTATCTAAAACCTTATTATGGAATCGCTCCTACTTCTTAGAAACCTGAATTTCAGGGACCTTAAAGAACTGTGAAGTCCCGTTCCTGAGTTTACAAATGAGCCAGTGAAGTTGCAGGAAAACCAGGAGACTTAACTCAGCAGATCTTGAGGTGGGGTTCAGGCTGGCCCTGGCTGTAACACAGTCTAGCACTCTGAAGACTTAGCAGTTCTCAGCCTCCTTCAGTAATATTTTTGAAGATCCATACATATGGTATTTATGGCAGCTAAGTTTAAGCTAAACATTGATGTAGCAAAAAGGTGCAGGTGCTAAGTGCACGGACTACCACAGACTAGAGTCTAGCATCGAGCACCTGTGTCTTGTTGCTCTCACTTCTGTGTGTGCCACAGTTGTCGGTAGCAGCTTTAAGCTTTGGAAGCTTTAGAAGGAACAATTGGAGCCAGGTCTGGAGGCCCACACCTGTAATCCCAGTGTTTGGGATGCTGAGATAGAAGAACTGAAGGTTCGAAGAGGTTCAACAACTTAGCAAGTCCCTGTTTCAAAATAAAAAGGTCTGGGGGTATAACTTCAAGGTAAAATGTCCCTGGGTTCAATCCCTCGCACCTCCCAAAAATGTAAAGGAAAGAAAAGTATGTGCTTGACCTGTGTGTTTGAATGTACAATCAGGCACTACATAATGACGTTTCTGTCAATGATGTATATGACATGCCCCCCTAAGATTATATTGCGTAGTGAATTGTAACCACCTTAGTGAAAATACACTTGATGATTTTCACACAACCACAAAATTGCCTGATGACACGTTTCTCAGAATGTATACCCCTCATGAAGCAACATACGGTACAGTGGCACAGGAACCCCCAGCAGGCCCTGAGTGGGAGCATCCTCAGGCAGCATCCCTACCAAGGTAAACCCTGTTAAGCATTGATTTCTCATTCTCTTTCTTGGTTTATTGTAGAAAATATTTGCCAGAGTAAAAGGGAACAATGTGTAAGTAAGTATATAATTATGAGTGAGCCACAGTTCCTGAGCAATTTGTAGTGGACTGTCTGTTTACATCTTTCTCCTTGGATTGGCAGCTGGCTCGACGCCTTCCAGCAAGAGTGCAAGGGTATCCGTGGAGACTGGCCTACAGCACAATAGAGCATGGGACCAGCTTGAAAACTCTGTATCGAAAATCAGCATCGTTAGATAACCCTGTCTTATTGGTCATCAAAGATATGGATAATCAGGTGAGTCCTGTTACAGTACCAAAGAATGAACCCAGGGGTCCTTTGCCACCGAGTTACATCCCCAGCCCTCTTTATTTTTTATTTTGAGACAGAAGTGTGTGTGTGTGTGTGTGTGTGTGTGTGTGTGTGTGTGTGTGTGTGTGTTCTAAGTTGCTGAGGCTTGTTTGGAACCTTGATCCTCCTATCTCAGCCTAAGTACTTCGATTACAGGCATGCATCACTACGTGCAGGCCAGTGAGAGTATTTTTTTTCTCTGCAGCTATACACCCAACCCTATTTTTTATTCTTTATTTTCCAAACAGGGTCTCATTAAGTTGCAGAAGGCCTCACTACGTTGCTGAGGCTGGCCAGGAACCTGCAATCCTCCTGTCTCAGCCTCCCAAGTCCTGGGATTACAAGCATGTGCCGCCATGCCTGGTGAGGATATTTTTAAATGATGATTTTCAGATCTAGCCACAGTAGAGAGACTAGTTTCATGAACATCCATCCATCACCCAAATTCCACAGCTAGCTGGATTTGTCACATTTACTTCATTGTTCTTTAATTTTGTTCTTTTCTGGGGTGTTTTGAATTAAGTCTCAATCATGACATAATGCCACCCCTATATATTTCACAATCATCTATAAAAAGATAGTGAAGCAGACCTCTAAATATAGTCACATTTTAAGGATTTTTATTCTTTGGCTGACTGTGGAGTAGGAAATTGCAATGGTACCCTACAGCCTAAAGCTGGAAACACTGGAGAAAGTGAAGTCTGGGCTTGGAGATAGTTGCAGAGATAAATTCCACCGCTGCACCAGAGTTTTTCCAGGTAGCTGAAGTATTGCCTACATCCCTTGCCTGCACACAGCTGTGCTGGAGAGGCGATTAGGGCCCCAGGGGAAAGAAGGAGAATAAATATGTGTTTATAGGTTTTGTTATACATACAAAATAGATATTTGCCAATTGTATTTTAGTTATTTTACTGAAAGATCTCTGGAGAAAGAAAAAATAATTTTAGATGTTCTGTTTTTCTTCTTAACAGCTCTAGGGAAAATTAACCTTTATTATTTCTGATTGTCTTCACTTATTCCTATAGATTATTTGTTCTAGTGTTGCTAAATATATCACATTTTAGATGGTATAGGACAAATAACATCATTACATACATGTTGTTTTATGAATTTTTTTCTAAATAAGTTAATAGAAAAAAGACAATAGATATTGTCTCATCTTCTTATATAGCCAACAAAAGTAATAGTAATTTTTAGTGTTATCTAGTACCTAGTTCTTAAATGGATTTCCATGATTGATTAAAATAGCAAGATAATTCATGTTAAGTAGCCATCCTAACAAATGTGAAGTAGTATTTCACTATAGTTCTTATTTGTATTTCCTTAATGATTAGTTATATTATGATAATGATGAGTGCTATTTATGTGTTTATTGGTCATATAAAAATCCTTGGAGATTATCTATTTTAGTCTTTTACCTATTTCTAAATTGTATTGTTTGCTTTTATTGTTGCTAATTTTTAGGATTTCTATTTGTAATATTAATATACCTTCAAATACAGCATTTGGAAATATTTTAACCCGTTCTATCAGTAACTTTTTTTTTGAAGATTTAAAGAAGTTTATTAGAAAGATAGAAATACAGAAAATAGAAATACAGCTCCATACCAGACTGGCATGGAGGGGTGACTCGAAATGAATACACCCTATCAGTAACTTTTAATTCTGTTTACATTGTCTTTGGATGTACAATATTTTTCTATTTTTATGAAGCTTGTTTATTCTTTTGTTGCCTATGCCTTTGGAATCATATCCAAGAAATCACTGCCAATTTCAATGTTGTGAAGTTTTATGACCCTGGTTTTCTTCTAAAACTTTATAGTCTTAAGATTTACATTTAGGTCTTTAATCTATTTTGAGTTAATATTTGTATATGGTGTTAGGTAAGGGCCCAGTTTTATTCTTATTCATGTAGTTATTATTTTCCAACAATATTTAGTGAAAAGATTATTATTTCCTTCAGCAAATGTTCTTGGAAACCTTGGCAAAAATAACTTGACCATATATGGAAGAGAAAAAAAAACATCAAAGTTAATCAAGAAACCAAGCATGGGAAGGAGAGAGGGGGAGGGAAGGGTTAGGGTTTGGGTAGGGGCTGATTGGGTGATGTGTGCGTGTATATCTCCACAAGTTTTTTATCCCATTAAGATGTATGACTACAATGCAGCAATAAAAAATTATTTAACAAAAAAATAGCTAAGAAAGAATGTAATTACTTAGAATTTTGCTGAGAGCACAAAGTAAGGATAGCTTTTCCTATTGATCCATTGGAAAATAACCCATTTTCTACATATGGCTATTACACTCCTTGTCATATTTTCAAGCCACGCATCTAAAAATAGATATCTGAGCTGGACATGGTAGCACATGCCTGTAATCCCAGTACTTGGGAGGCTGAGGCAGGAGAATACTAGGTTCAAGAACAGTATATGGTAATATATCATTTAAAATTAAAATGATTGGTAGTATAGATCAGAGGTAGAATGCCTCTGAATTCAATTTCTAATACCCCCATACATATACAAAATAGATGTCTGTCTATTGTATTTTAGTTCTTTTAACTCAAAGCTTTCTGGACAACAAGGAAATAATTTTTTTTTTTTTTTTTGTGGTACTGGGCATGGAACACAGGGGCCTTCTACCTCCGGGCTACACTCCCAGACCTGTTTTATATTTTATTTGGAAACAGGGTCTCTTAAGCCAGCTGAGGCTGGCTTCAAACCTGCGCGATCCTCCTGTCTCAGCCTCCCAAGCACGGGGATTACAAGCGTGTGCCACCACACCTGGCTAAGAGGAAATAATTTTAGATGTTTTGTTTTTCTTTGTTCTTAGCTCTAGGGAAAACTTTGGTAGCAAGAAGTATAAAGAACATTGGTTAAAAGGAGTTTCTAGGCTTCTGCTCCAATATTGAGTATTGTAAATGTAACTGGAAAAGAAGAAAACACACAGTGATCTTGATCCAATTTAAATTGTTGTGAAAAATCTTAAGACATTTTTCACATAACCTACATTTAAGGTAATGCTTATGCACCTGTAATCCCAGTGTGCTTGGGCAGCACATTAATCCTCATGTAACTTGGTTCTCCTTCCACCTCCTCAGTAAGAAAAAAAATGGAGGAATCATTTTATTTAAACACACCTCATTCACTTTTTTAGTCCATAATATTATGGAGTTGCTTTATTAAAAGTCATTTCAAACTAAGATATATTTGTTACAATGTTTAGTTTATAGCTTTACTCAGATTTTGATAAGCATATTAATAACTCATTATTACAGATCAAAAGAGGAGGAAAGCCGGGCGTGGTGGCGCACGCTTGTAATCCCCGCGCTTGGGAGGCTGAGACAGGAGGATTGCGCAGGTTCGAAGCCAGCCGCGCGCGCTGGCTTAGGAGACCCTGTTTCCAAATAAAAATGTAAAAATAGGTCTGGGAGTGTAGCCCAGAAGTAGAAGGGCTTCCAGGAACCCCAGTACCACCAAAAAAAAAAAAAAAAAAAAAGAGGAGGAAAGTTTATTTTTTCTCAGGAAATGTCTGGCTATGATTCCACTTATAAAACACATAGAGGTGAGACTGTGTTACACCAAGAACTCATTTCTCTGTGCCAGTCTTACAATTAGGACAGATTGTTGGCCTTTGATGGACAACATCACTGACTTCTCTGGTAGATTTCCTGCATACTGGAAAACTTGGCCACTCAGATTCTAATTAGAGTAGGGAACAGTTGATTCTTTTGTCTGGATATCTGTTTTACTTGAGAGCTCCAATTTAGTAACAATCTTTGCTAATGAGGTATAAAGATGTCTCAGAACAAGATTATGTCAAAACTATTTCAGAAAGCCTTTCTTTGGGAGGCTTAGGTTTCAAAGCAGGTAACATTTCGCATTTCTTTTGACAGATTTTTGGAGCATATGCAACTCATCCCTTCAAGTTCAGTGACCACTATTACGGCACGGGTGAAACGTTTCTCTACACTTTTAGCCCTAATTTCAAGGTATTGGATGGAGGATGTATTTGATTTCTCAAAATCATATTGGCAGCAGTGGAGGGGGGGGCAATCAGACAAGGCAGCAACTAGCCTAGAAGCTCGTCTGAACTCATTCCAGCACGGTCAGCATTTTATTGTCTTTTTTTTTTAATTTTTTGGCACTGGGGATTGAACCCAGGGGCATTCTTCCTCTAATCTACACCCCAGCTCAATTTTAGTTTTCATTTGGAAGCAGAGTCTCCCTAAGTTGCTGAGGCTGACCTTGAACCTGCAAATCTCCTGTCTCAGCCCTCCCAAGTACTGGGATTACAAGCATGGGCCCGCACACCTATGATTCTCACTTGAAAACTACTTAGGGTCTCTGGCATTGGAAGGTGCGCAATCTGGGACCCAAGGAAGCAATGGAACTCAGAGTCAGTGTATAACTGAAAGGTCTTTTCTACTTCCTAAACAATTTGGGCTCTCAGTCTGGTATGGGCCAGGTCTGTAGTCAGGAACCTCAGTCAAGTGGTGAGGGGGCTCTCTTCCATACAGTGTGCTATGGAAGATTCTCTCTTTGATAATTTTCCAGATTAAAATGTCTCTTCTTTGTTTTGTGTTTCTGCCCCTAGGTCTTTAAGTGGAGTGGAGAAAACTCATATTTTATCAATGGAGACATGAGTTCTTTAGAACTTGGTGGTGGAGGGTAAGGTTTTGTTGTGTTCACTTTGCCACTTGACCTGAGAGGGTCTTTTTTGACCCAGGTAACTCAAACCTGGGTGTCTGTTGATTTAGCTGGTAACATGCTTTATTTAATTAGAACAGTAGACTAACACATGACACTAAGAATCAAAGGTAAAATTATTTATTCATATGCCTAAATGAGAGACTACTACCACTGGTCTTTTAGTAAAGTGGTTGTTGAAATAAAATGCAAAGCCGGGCGTGGCGGCACACGCTTGTAATCCCCGCGCTTGGGAGGCTGAGACAGGAGGATCGCATAGATCTGAGGCCAGCCTCAGCTACTTAGTGAGGCTCTCAGCAACTTAGTGAGACCCTGTTTCCAAATGAAATATTTTTAAAAATGGGTCTGGGAGTATAGCCCGGAGGTAAAAAAAGCCTCTGGGTTCCACCCCCAGTACCACCAAAATAATAATAATAATAATAATAATAATAATAATAATAATAATATAAAATAAATTTAAAAAATTAAATAAATGCAAGATTTTATTTCACCATATTTTGCAAGTGGTTTAGAGGTTTGTGGCATAAAGAAAAGAAGATGGATCAAGGAAAACCAGAAAGTCTGTCATGTAAGATTTCAGGTATTCACCTTTTTCTTATTTAACTTCTTTTCAGGGGAAGATTTGGTTTGTGGCTAGATGCTGATTTATACCATGGACGAAGCAACTCATGCAGCACTTTCAATAATGATATTCTTTCCAAAAAGGAAGACTTCATAGTTCAGGACCTGGAGGTATGGACATTTGAGTGAAATCTGGACTGCCTTAAATCATGACATTAAAAAGACTGGGCTGGATCAGCCCTCCTAAAGCTGGCCAGAAGACAAGCCCAGCCTTGGCTGCCTCATCCCACCACGATGCTTTCTTTCTGCCATCATCTCAGAGCATGATCACCTTGCAGAAAGAGCCAGAAAGGTACGCGTGGAGTGCAGACACTGAAGAAAGGCATTTGAAGTCCAGATTGTTGAATTTGTACTGCCACTTCTTCCAAGTCATGCAGTGAGAAACTAGACTGTCTATTGGTATAATGAGTTGAATGCAATTTTTATTTTTGGTAACTGTGAAAAAAAAAATACTGTGGAAATATATACATGCCTTGTGTATTTATCAACATAAATTTTCACTACCAAAATGTACAGCTATTGTTCGCCATGGCAAAGGTTAGTCTCATCTAGAAAAACTGAAAAGACAGAGCACTTAAAGGGAATATATGATTTTTTAAAACTGTTTTATTTATTATTTCTGATACATTTGAAATATGTTGGCAGGTTTTTTTCTTTTCATATGTTAAATCATAAAATAAAAATGTATACACTTTGTGTTGTTTTGGGAAAAAGTTTGATTTATATAGTTTTATATTGAATTTTTTTTTTTTTGCCCTGATTGTTTAGGGTGAAGGTCTTAAGCAGTACACATTTCTGAATTTTTAAAAGCTCATTACCAATGTTCATTGATTTGATTATTATCAGCCAGCCTTTTATTTAGTCATTGAAAAGGTACATTTTAAAGTACTTACCCTGAACATATTTGTATAAACAGAATATATCATCTCTCACAGCCATAAGTTGACATTTATCAAAATGGAGACCTTTATGAACGTAGACTTAGAACAAACCCTGCTTCTAAAAAGAAAATGTTATACTTCCTGTAAAATCATATATGGTAATAACAAAAACTTTATTTTCATAGTGCTTTTGTACAGTTTCACCCCGAAACGTTTACATTAATGAGCAGGCCTCTGTTTTAGAAGGAACTGAATATTTTAATTTCTGCTTTTTAAAAATTAAACAAAAAATGTCAAATTGCACCAATTATCTTGGTTTCTAGACACGATTTAGGAAAAAATACCAATGGAAATAAATGCATTCATACCAAAATTTGAATAAAAAGGAAAACCTATTTTTAAAATATAAGCTCATTTTCACATTATAAAACATTTTATTAAAATAATAAGAAAGCCTTGTTAAAAACATAATATTATTAATTGCCAGACTTTTATGAAAGCCAAAGACTGATAATGGAAAATAATTTTAAGTAATATCCAGAGCTGAGAAGTGGTCTGTCACAAACTATTTCCTCAATGATCTTTGAAAGAACAAATTTATAACAGGTAGTATTTACATATCTGCATTTAAAAATATCTTTAAATATTTCCTTTAGATGATTCTCCAATTTTAGACAATTTTTAAGAGAACAAACAGATTATCCAGTGGCCTCCTGTCAGATCAACAATTATTTTACTACATTCACATTCCGTGCAATTTTAAATGAATGTTATAAAAATTTATATCTGTAGCTCAGACAGGTGTACTCTGCACCCAAATTCTTGTACTAAGAACTCTCAATTAACAACATCGTGGCAGTTTAATCTTAATCTGCTCATTGAAAAATAAGTTGGTGTGAGATATCAGGAATGTCTCATGATAGTCATGTTTACCATTTACGCCATTTGCAACCATATGCTATTAATAAAGAAAATGGTCATTTTGCATATAGTTCTCTCTTATCTAGTTTAGTCCATGATACTATACTTGTGAGAGCATATCCAGATGCTGTGTTCTCTATTTAAAACAGTATTGTCCAATCAGAAATGTGTGACCCTTCATTTATGGATATTGACTATATGTAATGCAGTGCTATCCCAATATTTTCAATAAAGGAATTTATGCATTCAATGTGATTTTCCATGAGGATTCATTCATCAAGCATTTGATGGGTACAGACATACCTCATAGATACTGCAGTTTCAGTCCCAGAACACTCCCGTAAAGCTACTTATAAGACTGTTTTGGTTTCACAGTGTATGTAAGAGTTATGCTTATATAATTATATAGTCTATTAAGCTTGCAGTAGCTTTATATTTGAAACAATATACATGACTTAATTTAAGAATACTTGATTGCTAAAAACACCAATGACTATTATTGTAGAATGGCACTGATAGACTTACTTGACACAGGATTACCACAAATCTTCAATTTGTTTTTTAAAAATGCAGTATTTGCAAAGTGCAGTACATCAAAGGGCAATACGAAAAGGTATGCCCGTACTAGAATTTTTTTTTTACTTTTGTGAAAGGATGATGACATACCTAACACTAAACAAAATTCAGTGTTTATGTTCTCATTGCTGCCCTGGGAACTCCCTCTTCATTACCTGTGGCTGACCTCGTGTTTTCTCATCAGCTCATGGAAACTGCTCCTATTACTAGAGAACACTCTGAGCTTCATCTACCAGTTTCTTCTGTTTTAAATCCTTCTGCTTGTTCTATGAATAATAGTCTCCTTCTTTTGACATTTGTCTCAATCTGCTTCCTGACACCTTAACCTTTAATAAGTTTTCTGCCACCTAGCTCCTAATGATAATTATCACAAAGCAATCTTCGTTGTTTCTTAATTCCTCACTTCATAAATCCCTACCAAAGGACTTGGATTGGAGGGGCCAACAAAATGTTTTTTCAAAATCTGTTGAAAATGACTTAGATACATCCTCACCTACAGGCCACTCTGAACTGGTGTGAGAAGTATGAGTGCCCTTAATTTGATTTTCCTTTTTTAGATTCCTTTTAAAGTTTGGAGACAGATGAAAGAAAACCAAAAAAAAAAAAAATTAATTTTCTTTTGGCAAAGGCATTGAGAATCTATTAAAGCAGACAGGGGACCAAGAGTGGTGTTCTTCCCAGGATGCCTTACCTGTTTTTACCAATTTAATCAGATAGATGAAGGTGAAGAGGTCAGAAGGCAAGGGAAGTTCCAGAAAATTCAAAATAAGGGCAACCACTCTTGCTCCTGTGTGAGAATCAAAAGAGCCTCTGACCACTTCCTTCTGCTCAGTCAGGACAATTTTCTTTCTCATGAGCAAGGGAAAGCCTCAGAACATCACATCTCTGTTTCTACCTCCTTGCCTATAGCTTTATCCATAATGATCCTCTAACAGAAGGCATCTTTACTGAGAAAAATGACCTTCACAACTCACTCCAAACTCTAAGGTCTATTTCTTTACCTTCTATTTCAAAATCTCTACTGGTTCAGAATAAACCTCCCTAAGGACCTCCCTGCTCTTTCAGTGAACACATCAAAACAGTATTTCTTGATAGGGTATTTGTGGTAAATTTTTGTTTCTCTTTTAGATCACCACTGCCCAATAAAACATTAAATGATGATAGAAATGTTCCACAAATGTTCTCTGTCCTTTTTGATAGCCACTAGCTTCCACACTTATTTTAGATACTTAAAATATACTTTGAGAAGCCGGGCGTGGTGGCGCACGCTTGTAATCCCCACGCTTGGGAGGCTGAGACAGGAGGATTGCACAGGTTTGAAGCCAGCCGCGCTGGCTTAGGAGACCCTGTTTCCAAAAGTAAAATAGGTCTGGGAGTGTAGCCCGGAGGTAGAAGGGCTTCCAGGAACCCCAGTACCACCAAAAAAGATTATATATATATATATATATATATATATATATATATATATATAGTAACTGGAGGACTGAAATTTCTGAAATTTAATTTATTTAAATAGCTACATGTGACCAGTGGCTACTATATTGAAAAATATGACTATTTTTGGGTGTGTATGTGTGTGTTGTGTATTGTGTATATATGTGTGTGTGCATGGGTGTATTTGTGATGCTAGGGATCAAACCCAGGTTTAAACACATGCTAGGAATAATACTGGACCTTGTTAGGTATGCAGTAATAATGCCATTTTGACAGATACGTTATGGTGGTTTTAATTTTTATTTCTCTAATTACGAATAAATTGCACATTTAAAAATATGCTTCTTAGCCATTCATGTTTTTGTTGTTGTTGTTGTTGTTGTTTTTGGTGGCACGGGGGATGGACTCAGAGGCATTCCATCTCTAAGCTACACCCTTAGCTCTAGTCTATTTTTTTTATTTGGAAACAGGGTCTCACTAGGTTGCTGAGAGTCTCACTAAGTTGCCAAGGCTGGCTTTGAACCTGCGATCCTCCTGTCTCAGACTCCCAAGTATTGAGATTACAAGCGTGCACCACCACGCTCAGCTCATTCATGTTATTTCTTTTGTGCCTCTTTGTGTTTTCTGCATTTTTTTCAAATCTATCTTCTTGAAAAAGGTCACTTAATATCCTTGATGCTCTTACCTTAGGAATAAAAAATATTAGTCTGTGAATTCTATTTTTTTATGGTGAAGAGGATAAATAGCTAATATAATGATATAAGAGGGTCTCAGGCCCCAGAGGGATATTTTCCTGAGTCTCAAACTGAGAGTATGTAGGCAAAGGATTGAAAAAGGAAGATTTTTTTTTTTTTGTCAGTTTGTGCTTTGCTTAGTATATTTGGGTTTGCATTTGTACTTGTTACATTGGTTCTGTGATTTTTTTAGAGGCTGCTCAAGTAGTTCAGTTGGAATATTAGTTAACATTCATTAAGCACTTGTGTGCTAAATACTGTCCTAAGAACTTTACATGTATTATCTCAATCTTCATAATAACTTGTGATGATCATGAGATATAGGTACCACTATTCTGTCTTCCAAATAGGGATATGGAAACCCTGAAATATTAAAGGATCAAAGATTGAATCACTGCTATATGGTAAAAATGGGTTTTAAATTGAGGGAGTTTGACTCCCAGCCCATACCAGTAACCAACCAGCATAACCACAGGAAATAGCAAGATATTTGGAAGCATTGCCACAAGATGGTATGGTAGATGCCCCCAAACAATTCAAGGGGTGAATGGGATTTGGGGAAGGAAATGAAGAGGGGTGGGGAGGTATCTGAGAGTTGAGAGAAAGGTCAAGATCAGAAATATTTAGAGTCAGGAGAGTATGAAAGGTACTACTGTAGGCGCTCCCAGAGGTGTGAAGGGTCACTGGAGTTCAGGTTTTAAAAGAGTCTAGGTGGAGAGTATGTTAAGATCCTGCCATGGGAGTCATGCCAGGGAGGAATGAAGGCAAAGGGAATATATTGGAGGTGCTTAAGAAACTGTGAGTCAGCCGGGTGTGGTGGTGCATGCCTTTAATCCCAGCATTTGGGAGGCTGAGACAAGAGGACCACAGTTTACAGAAAGCCTCAGCTCTTAGTGAGGCCCTTTGCAACCTCAGTGAGATCCTGTTTCAAAATAAAGAAAAAAAAATAGGGCTGGGGGTGTAGCTCAGAGGTAGAATGCCCCTGAGTTCCATTCCCAGTGCTGAAAGAAGAGGAGGAGGAGGAGGAGGAGGAGAAAAGGAGAAGGAGAAGAGGAGGAGGAAGAAAAGGAGGAGGAGGATAAGGAGAAGAAGAAGAAAAATAAGGAGGAAGAGGAGGAGAGGAGGAGGAGGAGGAGAAAAGGAGAAGGAGAAGAGGAGGAGGAAGAAGAGGGGGATGAAAAGGAGGAGGAGGAGGATAAGGAGAAGAAGGAAAAGGAGGAAGAGGAGGAGGAGGAGGAGGAGGAGGAGAAGCAGAAGAAGAAGAAGAAGAAGCAGAAGAAGAAGCAGAAGAAGCAGAAGAAGCAGAAGAAGAAGCAGAAGAAGAAGCAGAAGAAGAAGAAGAAGAAGAAGAAGAAGAAGAAGAAGAAGAAGAAGAAGAAGAAGAAGAAGAAGAAGAAGAAGAAGAAGAAGAAGCTGCTAGTCATGGATGTGAAAGTTACCTGAATTTGATGGTATTCTTAAGCCTGGTGTTGAAGCTCCGAGCAAAGCTGGGGAATATTCTAGAAGCTGGTAAATGTTGTGATTGTGCTTCATGTTTTAGCATGAGACTCAACAATGGGCAGAGAGTTGGGAGCTAAATAGGTAGGAGTGGCATTACATGGACCTGGTAGATAGAAGTTAGGAGAATGCCAAATCTTTCATGTTGGAGGTGGGGAGAATGAGCAGGCTTTGCTGGTCAAGCTCAAGGGACAAGACATCCTTGGAGAAAAGGTGGCTTCCACTAAAGCAAGAAGATGGAGACATTGCTCTGTGAGAGGCTGAGCATGTAGATGAGAGTATTTACCACAAAACTGTGGTTCTTAGAATGGGCATGTTATATCAATTAGCCCCACTCTTAATATGACCAACTCAGCCTTGGGTTGTTAAGCTTAAATTCCAGATAGAAATCATGAAGAGGCAAGCACTTCTATTTGAATGGGACTTTATCAGGCCTTATGCTTGTGCACAAGGGAGAGAGTGCATGGTTAAGAGTTCATGAACTGGCTCCTTCACACAGCTCAGGACTTCTACATGCATCTTGTCTGATCACTGCTCTGGATACAGGTCTGCACTACGTAATGTGACCTGCTCAGCCATGTTGTCCATTTGAGCTCTGCTTGTGAAGGTTCTCACAGTCAGCACCCCAGGAAGGTCGGAGCTGGACATTCTGCACATGTGGAGGGTACAGGAAAGCCTCTTTACAAGCTCTAAGGGAAGCAGGTAGTATAAATAGGGCTATCCTGCAAAACCTGCTTCTGGTTAAAGACCCCAAAAGATAGTTAGGAAATCTGGCCTTTCTTATTGTGTCTCAGGAAAAGTTCCAAAGGAGGTCAGTAGTAGAAAGAAATTGTGAAAAAGAACAACAATGAGTATGAATAAAGAGATTTGTTTACTTTAAAAGTTGCCAGCAGAAACCAGGTGTGGTGGCGCATGCTTGTAATCCCCGCGCCTGGGAGGCTGAGACAGGAAGATCATGCAGGTTCGAAGCCAGCCTCAGCTGGCTTAAGAGACCTTGTCTCCAAATGAAATATAAAATAGGTCTGGGGGTGTAGCCCAGAGGTAGAGGGCCCCTGGTTCCATCCCCAATACCACCACCAAAAAAAAAAAAAAAGTTGCCAGCAAGAACCAGAATGAGTGGTATGGACGAGATGTACTGGCCTTGAGTTTGATTTTGGATTTGTTCATTTATATTTTTGCAGTACTGGAGATGGAACCCAGGAGGGACCTTATACCTTTGAGCTACACCCCTAGCCTGATTTTTTTATTCTTTCTTTAGAAACTGAGGCTGTCCACGAACTGCTATCCTCCCATCTCAGCCTCCCAAATGCTGGGATTACAAGCATGCACCACTATGCCTGGCTGTCCTTGAGATTTTGAGGAGCATGAGGTATGAAATTGATTTAAAAAAATGACATTAACTTCAAGACATTAGAGATGTGCTGATTCGCACAGTTGCTGCTTTCCATTGCTTTGGGGGGGATGGGAAGTGCTTCTGGTGTGACTAAAGGGTTTCAAGATCTTTCTGTCATCCATTAAGTAAATGACCTTGATAAGGCTGATTTATAAAATACAGGTAACACTATCTTATTCTCCAATGTGTTATGATAGCCAAATTAATTTATGTGTATTAAAATGCCTTGGAAAATTATAAAATGACAAAGATGAGTTAGAATTATTAAGGTGTTAGTCACATCAAATTTTGTTTATGTTAAATTCTTTTTTTTTTTCCATAGGGATTGAACTCAGGGTCATTCTACCTCTGAGCTATAACCTACCCTCTTTTTATTTTTATTTTTGAAACAGGACCTTGATAAGTTACTGAGAATCTTGCTAAGTTGATGATGCTGGTCTGAACCTGTGATCCTCCTGTCTCATTCTCTCAAGGACTTAGATTACAGAAGTATGCCACTGTGTTCAGCTATGCTGCAGGAATATAAAAATCATAAAAACCTTGTTTCTGATTTCTCTAAAAAGGAATTACTTGCCAAGCGTGGGAAGGAGGGATGGGGAGGGAATGGGGTGGGGATCGGGTAGGGGCTAACTGGGCGAGATGTGCATGTATGTCTACAAAAGTATTTTCTTTTTTTTTTTTTATTTTTAATTTTATTTTATTGGTGCACTGTATTCATACATCATAGTGGGATACAAACTTTTGTAGACATACATGCACACATCGCCCAGTCAGCCCCCACCCGATCCCCACCCCATTCTCTCCCCATCCCTCCTTCCCATGCTTGGCTTAGTGGTTGACATCTAGTATTATAGCAATTTATCCAAAATTAAAAATGATAATCTCACATAACAGTTTTATTTGTCTGATACCAAGCATTTGATGATTTAAAGATAGCATTTCAATATTCCTTTTTGCTTTCTTTCTTACTAGAGCATATTTTTTTCTGTTTTTTTAGGTGAAACTATCATATATTTATATATTTATTTTTCAGAAAAAAATCTATCCTAATATGGAATATGAATTCTAGATACCCAAAACGATCTTGAAAAAGAACAAAGCTAGCAGATATATATTTTCTGATTTCAAACCATATAAAGCTACAATAATTGAAACAGTGTAGTACTGTTCTAAAGGCAGATATATAGACCATTGGAGTTAAATACAAGCCTAGAGCTAAATTCTTCCCTATATTGTCAAGTTATTTTTGACAAGGTTTCCACGAACATTTGGTGGTGGAAATGATAATCTTTTAACTAAATATTGTTGAAAAATAATAATTACATGGAAAAGAATACAATTGGACCTTTACCTAATCCCATATACAAGTATTAACTCAAAATAGATAAAAGACCTAAATATAAATCTTAAGACTATAAACTTTTAGGAGAAAATCTGGGTCATAAAACCTCACAACATTGAAATTGGCAGTGATTTCTTGGATATGATTTCAATGGCACAGGCAACAGAAGAATATACAAACTCCCTAAAAAATAAAAGAAAATATTGTATATCCAAAGACAATGTAAACAGAGTTAAAAGTTACTAATAGAATTGGATAAAATATTTCCAAATGCTATATCTGAAGGTATATTAATATTCCAACTAGAAATCCTAAAAATTAACAACAATAAAGGCAAACAATACAACTTAGAGATAGGTAAAAGACTAACATAAATAATGAATCTCCACAGATAACCAATCTTAGTTGTCTGTTGGATGGAAACTCTTGTTTCTCTGGTTCTGGTGAGTGTTACCTATTTCTTCTTTGTAGTTAATCTCTTTGAGTATTTTCTCTAGCGCTGGTTTTGAAGACATAAATTCCTTCAGTTTCTGTTTGTCATGGAAGCTTCTTATTTCTCCATCTAATTTGATAGAAAGTTTTGCTGGATAGGAAATTTTTGGCTGGAAGTTGTTTTCTTTCAGAGTTTGGAATATGTTACTCCAAGCCCTTCTGGCTCTCATGACTTGGTGTGGGAAGTCTGGAGTGATTCTAATTGGTTTGCCTCTGAATGTCACTTGGCCCTTTGTTTTTGTTGCCTTTAAAATTCTCTGCTTGGCTTCCACATTGGTCATTTTGACAATTATATGGCGTGGGGATCCTCTTCTCCGATCCTGTCTAAAGGGAGTTCTATAAGTTTCCTGGATCTGTGTATCAACCTCTTGCTCTATATTTGGAAAATTTTCTGCTATTACTTCCTTGAAGAGATTGTTGATCCCTTTGGTATCACTTTCTTTTCCCTCCTCTATTCCAATTATTCTTAGGTTAGCTCTCTTAAGATGGGCCCATATTTCTTCAATTTCAGATTCCTGCTGTTGGATATTTTTTTCTAGATTAGAAACTATGCATTCATTTTTGGATTGCTCATCTTCTAAGAGCGAGATTCTGTTCCCCATGTGGTCTAATCGGTTGTTTGTGCCTTGAATTGAGGCCTTTACTTCATTAATTGCATCCTTTATCTCTTTTTGGCTCTCTCTGAGTTCTTTTCGAAGCACCTCTATTATTTCTACAGTTATTTTCCTGATTTGATCTTCTAGAAATCTCTGATTTTCTGTTTTATCGGGTTCTGATGTTGTGGGGTTGTGCGCATTCATTACTCCAGTGTTATTCCTCTTTCCCATGATTTCGGAGGTTTGTGCCTTCTCTGGGTTCTTCCCTTAGGTCACTATGGCTTCACTTAAGGTGCTCTGGATCTCGAGTCTGTATTATCTCAGACCCCACTACTCCTTTACTGGGTTGTATCACAGAGTCTCCGACCCAGGGAGTCGATAGAGGCTGCTTTAGACTATGGGGGGTGCCAGGTTGCACGTTCTCCTATGGTGTGATATCTCTGTCACCGCCACTCCCCCACTGGGTCAAGTCCCAGGGAGTACAGTACTGGGATTTCTCCTCTGTGGCCCGCAATTTGACTCACTGTTCTTGAGTACGCAGATGTAGCTGTACTGGACTCGGTGAATTCACTGCTGCTGCCGCCGCCGGTGGCAATATGGCGCCTCTGCCACGCCCTCGGCCGTGAGGCTGGCGTATTTTTTCTTCTCTGGTTTTGATTTCCACTCTGAATCCCTGCAGCATGTGCTGAGCTCAGCCACTGGGAGCTTTAAATGCTGTCTGCGCTGAAAGATCCCGCCTGACTGTTCCGCAGCGGCTCACCTGGCTTGCTGTAGCCGTCCATTGAGTTCGCCGCTGCCGCCGGCAGTATGGCGCTGCTGCCGCGTCCTCGGGCGCGTGTGTCTCCTCTGTGGTCTGAGCTCTGTTCTCAGTCCGCTTTCTCTCTGGAGCCTGGTGGTTTTTTTTGTTTTTCTGGTGATGGTGTTTTCTGGCTATGAAAGGCGCTCTTTTTGTGGTAATGGAGATTGGTTGTTAGCGGGACTCTTAAGCCCCGCTTTTCTCGGTCGCCATCTTCCCGGAAGTCAAGTATTTTCTTTATACCACTATGATGTATGAATACATTGCACCAATAAAAAATAAATTAAAAAAAAAAAGAAATAACCAGGAAGAAAAAAATTCTAGAACCAACTATTTTTCATAGTAAACAAAACAGAGATCTGTTAAAGGGAAAAAGTTATTAAATTGTATTTTGGGAAATTAGATATTTCATAAGTGCCTTTAATAAAATGTAATCTATAAGATGTGAAATAAAAGAAAATGTGAAATGAAAAAAAATAAAAAATAAATAAAAAGGAATTACTTTCAGTGCTTTGTCTGAGGACATAGCTTTTTGAAAAGCATTATGAAAAAGAGCAGAAGTATTTGCATATATTCTGGAGGCAAGTAAACAAAACAATTTGTCAGAGAAATGGCAGGGATGGGAACATCATTATAAGAAAAGGGATGTTTTCTTTTGTCATTCTCTCCGTTACAACTGATTTACACAGCTTCCAATTAAGAAAACCAATCATAACTTCCTTAATGTCCTTCAGCAGAGCTCAAATGATCACAAGTTGGGACTTTGGGCCACCTGCCAATGTTTGTTTAAAGAAAACTCTAAGTAAGGCAGTTTAATCATCATAAATTGGAAATTTCTGTCTTTCCCCCCACACACACACGCACAAGCACTCCTTGTTCTCTGCTCTCTTTTCTTTTCCCAGACATTTTACACTCATTCCAGTATATGGGTGTCAATATATATGTAATATTATCAGGCAATAGCATGGCCTTAAGAGTATTTCCCTTTTATTGTATTTCTTAAGCACAGAGAAATGTGTTCATGTTTTCTTTTACCTTTGGAGAAATCTAATATTCTTGAGATATTTGTGAAATAGCAAAAAGTCATTCTTATTTACTAAATAAGAGCCAGGCATAGTGGTGCATGTCTGTAATCCCAGTACTTGGGAGGCTGAGACAGGATGATCACATGTTCAAGATGACCCTCAGAAATTTAGCAAGACTCTCAGCAACCTCTTGTTTCAGCCTCCCAAATACTGGAATTATAAGTGTGCACCATTATGCCCAGCTCCTAATATATCTTTTAAGGCATGTTCTTACAAATGTGCATGTATACTTAACAACAGAAGTAATCATATTAAGCATATGGTCTTAAAACCTGTTTAACACAGTGGTTAAGAGCACAGGCTTCTATTGTACCATTTGAATTGGGCTTCCAGATTGACACTGACTAACAGGAATGACACTGGGCAAGTTTCAGAGTCACTCTGCGGATAGGAATGAGGGCTTTGAGCAGAGATTGACAGGAGCTAGAGCTATAACCACTGGGTTGCATCAACCAAGGATGGAAATTTCTGAATAAGAGATTTGTAGCAGGAGATCACCAGTTCAATATATTGGATATCTGAGTGGAAGTATCAAGTAGGCAGTTGGATTTTGATTTGAAGAAAGGTATAAGTAGAATTCAAAGTGTCAACAACATGAGCATATAGATAGAGCTTTCAGACTGGATAAAATCAAGGAAGTAAATGTAGACAGAAGACACAAGATTAACCTGGGGGGCACTTGAAGAGTTTAGAGGGAAAATATAAAGAAAGGGGAGGAAGAACTAAAGAGGAAGAAAAAAACACAAAGATTACCTGGCAACCTGAAAACAAATGAAGAAGGTGCATTGAAGAGTGAAGGAATAATAAAATGTGTCAAATGCTGCCAATAGGTCAAGTAAGAAGAAGACTGAAAATTGGCCATTGGATTTGTTATTCTAATCAATTACCATCTCTAAAAGCTGATTGGATGGCATGAAAGTTTGAAAGAAGAGTGCATTGAAGGGATAACTGGAGGAAAGAAGTTGACAGAGCTAGTAGGGTGTTTTACTTAGATATAAAATGTCTCCTAAAGAGCTCACTTATTAATATTTGAAGCTGAGGTAGTTGAGTCAAGAGTGTTGTATTTTCAGAAGTGGATAAATCCATCATAATGGTACCCTGTAGGTAGGCCAGTAGGATGTGGCTAGAGGAAGTGGTCCCTGGAGATGCAGCCTTGGAGATTATATATGGCTCTTTCTCCTCCTCTATCTTGCTTCTGGCCTCCAGGAGCACAGCCCCTAGGTTCTCCCTCTTTCTGCCTCCTGCCACCATGCTGCCATGCTGTGAGATCCATAGTCCACAGCTTCACGTGGACCGAACCCGAAACCTTAAGAAAACAAATCTTCTTTCCTCTGAGTTACATTTGTGGTCAGGTCTTTAGATTATGGCCATGAGAATGCTGACCAGAATATAGGGATACTTCTTGCAAGAGGATTTCCTTCCACAGGCAACAAATACTTGGGTCATGTGCTGGTGGGAAAAGTGAACTCCAGAAATAATAATTTCTTTTATATTTTTTAAGTGGGAGAAATTATAGCATATTGTAGCATATTTTCAGGTGGATAGTAATGATCCAGTACAGAGAACAAAATTTATGATGTAGGACATAACTGGGGACTTTCCAAAGTGGTGTCCTTTTTTGGGAAGGAGGGAATTTTATACTTATTTTGGGAAGGAGGGATTTTATACTTATTCTATAAGTATAGAAATTAGCTTTGATGCCAGCAAGGTCAAGTATATGAGTCATCATTTTGGAGGGAGTCTGTTCTTGCTTCAAATTTCTCTTTATGGCCTTTATTCTTGTTCATGTCAGCTGTACGGGAAGCCTCAGAGTCTTGGGCTATGCCTCATCTCCAGCTCTCTAAACCTCATAAAGCTCTATACTTCTCATCACCTGTCTCCCATTCTTACCCCTGAAATTCTAATATGCCATCAGGAATGTAGAGCATATCATTTAATGTTGTATTGGACTGTTTACCTATAACCTGACAATACTGAATGTTATTATGTAAGGAATCTCTGCTAGTTGGACAATGAAGAAAAATGTCATTTTATTGTTGAAGGGTCCGAGAATCGCCCACCAACCCAAATAACGAAGGACTCACAAGAGATGTAAAATGCAAGCGAGCTTTATTGTGCTGCAGCTCTGTCCCGGCAAGCCAGGGGTCAAGAGCAAGACATGAAACCTCGATTGTTATTTGGGTTGGTGGGCAATTCTCGGACCCTTCATATGGGGGCTCGTCCGGGATAAGCCCCTTCCCCATTTAGCGAACGGCACCAAGGGGCAGAGGTTTCATTTTGGAGCCCTCAGGCCGCGAGACGTCGTTGTAAGTCCTGGGATGAGACAAGGGAAAAGGCTTGGGCATCAGGACGCTGTGTTAGGCCCTTGTGACCCTTGATCGAGTCTGGAGGTGCCGGCCTCAGATGGGGAAAAAGGCTTGGGCGGCAGGATGCTGTGGTAAGGCCCTTGTGACCCCCTGGGCTGGAGGAACAGGCTTGGGTATAAAGTCCCTTGTGATCTCCAGTGGTGATGCTGACCAGGGCCCCTAGCCCGAAGGCACCACCCAGGCCCCGACGCCGGGATGCCAGATCGGAAGTTGGAGGAAGACCCCAGGGGTAGTGCGACGGCACATAAGACCAGTGACCTCCGATAGGAGGCTCTTGGTGGAAGTCTCTCTGTGATAGGGGGAGCTCCATTCTTGAATTTCTTCATGAGAGGGTAGTTAGAGCAGTTTAGGAATTTTTTTGAGAGAGGAATAGTGTCCTCTGTGCTCGAGCAAAGAAGGTTTTGAGAGAGGAACAGTGTCCTCTGTGCTTGAGCAAAGAAGGAATCCTGGTGCCCAACGAAGAAGTCGATCTGCCACCAGTGAAGTGGACTCCATTCAGCCTCATCAAGGATCCTAACTGATTATTAGAGTTCATCATGCATACCCATTGCCCAACCTGGGACGACTGCCAGCAGCTGCTAAAGACGCTCTTCACCACGGAAGAAAAGGAGCGTATCCTCAACGAGGCCAGAAAGAATGTCCTCGGCAAAAACGGGAGACCCACCACACTTCAGAATGAAATTGATGATGCCTTCCCACTCACACGTCCAGATTGGGACTTCAGGGATGCACGAGACTGGAAGCTTTTAGACTTCAGATGGTGTTACAGACAGACCCTGACAAGATCATCTATCGGAGTCCTCTGGATGGTCATAGACACATACAGATGGACCCATCTGATCTCCCCATGCCAATTACATACATATGTACCCTAAGCTGGGGGCCCCCTTACGTCGCCCCTGTTCAGCTTGAAGCAGGTTGATGAGTCATCGCCCTGATTCCTTTGCTATGGGTACATGTATGTATGTAATAATAATGGGGTGACATGGGAAATTAGCTCATGTTAAATGTCTGTACACTTGTAACAGTCAAATTGTATTTTCTGAAACTGACAGCTTTTGTGAAGGACCGTATCAACTCTGTACAACTCTTGGTCCTCAGACATCATTATGATCTCTTGGATGGGCCTAACAGTAAGTTTGAGGAAGATTCCTCAGTTTGAAGAGAAAAAGGGGGAAATGTAGGGGTGCTGGAAAGCAGGCTGGAAGAAGTGCTCCCCCCGCCCCCAGCATGAGAAGTTAACTAAACCCAGCTTCCCAGGTTGCAGGATTCAAGGACCCAGGGTAGGGGACCCACCAGGTCAAAGCCTCTAATCTCCAGCTTGCCGGCCAAGGTCTTTGTACATGGGACCTGATCCCCATATCTTTGAGCCAGATTAGCACTCCCCCTCCAGCCTGGGGAACAAAGCCATGCTAATCTGCTCTCCAGGCAGATTCCTCAGTGCAGAGATAAGCCCGGCCCAGCCAAGGTGGGTGGGAAAGGCAGCCCTAGGGAACGAACACATATCTTAAGGGAGATAAGCAGTCTTTAGCAGGCTCTGACGTGTGTGGATGCATGTTTTAAAATTATTGGTTGTACTTGTTTGTCCTTGTATCTGATTGGTTGTAGTCTAAGGTTGGCGGGCTTGGACTTTTGGCGGGCCCTGACGTGTGTAACTACTCCCTCCTGGGGCTATAAAGTCAGACTTTGGAGTAAGCTCTGGGTCGAAACTCGACCATAGTGTCTGGGTCTCGACCCCTGGCTTGCCAGGACAGAGCTGCAGCAGAATAAACCTTGCTTGCATTTTACATCTCTTGTGAGTTCTGTTATTTGGGTTGGTGGGCGATTCTTGGACCCTTCAATTGTTATTTAACTTGTTGACTGTAATATTTTTTTCAATGAATTACTTTCATATCAGCTGCTTTTTTTTTTTTTTTTTTTTGGTGGTACTGGGGTATTGGGTACTTCTAACTCTGGGCTACACTCCCAAACACCTATTTTTTGGTGGTACTGGGGGTAGAAGCCAGAGGCTTTCTACCTCCGGGCTACACTCCCAGACCTCTTTTTTTTATATATTTTATTTGGAAACAGGGTCTCACTAAGTTGCTGAGAGCCTCACTAAGTAGCTGAAGCTGTCTTCGAACCCGAAGCGATCCTCCAGTCTCAGCCTCCCAAGCGCGGGGATTACAAGCGTGTGCCACCACGCCCGGCTCCAGACACCTATTTTTTATATTTTTATTTGGAAACAGGGTCTCTTAAGCCAGCAAGGCTGGCTTTGAATCTGCACAATCCTCCTGTTTCCACCTCCCAAGCGCGGGGATTACAAGCATGTGTCACCATGCCCGGCTCAGCTGTGTTTTTTTTAGCCAGCATTTTCAACTCATTCTATAACACTTTGTTAAAACTTTTTGTATTAAAATTACCAGTCTTATTTCTCATACACATTTTTACCCAAATTGCCATTTGTCTTTCATAGGCAATTTTTGGTGCTTATAGATACTTTTCAAATATCTTATTTTACATCGATTAGTAATTTATTTTATGGAATCCATTTTGAGCACTCAGAAAGCTCTTTCTTTTCATGCCTGATATAAAGTAAACATTCACCCTATGCTTTTAAAAACTCTATAACAGTTCTTTGGTAGCATTTTTTTTTACACTTAAATACTTAATTTGGGTGCATGATATAAAGGAGAGAGCTAATTTTTTTTTTTTTTTTTTTTTTTTTTTTTTTTTTTTTTGCCTGAAATGGTCACTAGCATTGCAACTCTCTTTATGAGTTAATCCCTTATACTAGATGGGTCTACTGTCCCTATCTAAGAGTAGCACAGCCTGTAGCTACTTTTGATATAGGATGCCTTGGGAAGTTCATGAGAAAGAATTTGGATGGCAGTTGGATTAAGCCCCTGATACAAGGCAGCCCTTTTCGTTTATGGCAATTTACCAGGAATAGCTTCACTGAGAAGAATGATATCAGCTCATACCTGAAGCAGCAGTTTAAAAGAATTACTCATTTGGTGTCATGGGGAGAAATGAGAAGCCGGAATAGCAAAAATCTAGCTTAAAGAGACAATTCCAGCCATTCTGCCGTCACTGATGCCTCTGAGAAAATTTCCATTTCCTAAATGTATAAAATCCAATTATCTATCCATTCATGCAATTAGTGTCTTTCTATTGCCTACTGTGGGCCAGATGCTAGGTTAAATGCAGGAAATTTGCATTCTAATGGGAGTAAGTACAGATAGCATCTAGGAACCATAGATAGGGATATGTGTCCCTGGGATTGGATGTAAATAGAATATAATAATTGAACAATTTAATGGTGCATAAATAGGTGACCTGCAGCATCAAAATATGAAGATTCGAAATTCAAGCAAGTGTATACGAATTTAAAATATGATAAAGACCTAAGCAGGAGGCATGGTGATGCATACATGTAATCCTAGCATTTGGAAGGCTGAGATAGGAGAATCTCAGGTTCCAGGAAAGCCTCAGCAAGTTAGAGAGACCATCAGCAACATGGCAATGCCCTGTTTTCAACATAAAAAATAACAAAGGGGCTGCTAATATAGTTTTTAGGTAGAATTTTGGGGGGCATGATCCCTAGTACTTCCCCCCAAAAGTGACAAAGACAGAATTAGAAAATGGGAGGCCAGGCGTGGTGGCGCATGTTTGTAATCCCCATGCTTGGGAGGCGGAGACAGGAGGATCGCGCAGGTTCGAAGCCAACCTCTCTGGCTAAAGAGACCCTATTCCCAAGTAAAAAAATATATATATAAAATTTAGGTCTAGGAGTATAGCCTGGAGGTAGAAGGATTTCCTGGAACCCCAGTACTACCACCACTAAAATAAAAAAAAAAATGGGTAAGAAAGGTTTGTAAGTTACTTTACCTTTCTTAGCATGCAAGGAATAGAAACACCTAAATAAGTGAATTTGAAAAATATATATTTATTTTGAGTTAGCAAAGGTCATTCTGCTCAGCCACTCCAACATCTCTGCCTCTCCTGGTCTTTATCATTGTAGCTTATGGTCTCTGATATCTTTTGTTTATTTTTTCCTTTTTCCTCAAATAAGTTGTTTAATCTATTCATACTTGCTGCCTTAAATTTCATTACTACTTTTTTTTTTTTTTTGGTGGTGGTGGTAGTACTGGGGTTCCTGGAAGCCCTTCTACCTCTGAGCTACACTCCCAGACCTATTTTATATTTTTATTTGGAAACAGGGTCTCTTGAGCCAGCAAGGCTGGCTCCGAACCTGCGCGATCCTCCTGTCTCTGCCTCCCAAGTGCGGGGATTACAAGCGTGCGCCACCACGCCCGGCACTAACATTCTCTTTTAAAGCCAACTGGAATCAGGCTTTCTCTCCAAGCCCATAATATAATTTCTTGTTAATCTTCTTTTCCAAAGACCTCAACTCCATTCCCAGCCTTCTTTTCTCATCCCATTATCAGCCTTTGGCATAGTTGATCTCTCCCTCTTGAAACTCTCTTTGCTTTACCTCCAGGAACCATTCTCTCCTAGTTCTCCTCCTATACTCTTTTTTTTTTTTTTTTTTTTTTTTTTTTTGCGGGTTTGGGGATGGAACCCAGGGGCATTTGACCTCCGAGATACACCTTCTGCCCTATTTTTTTTTTTTTTATTCTTCATTTTGAAACCAGGTCTCACTGAGTTGCAGAGGGCCTCACTAAGTAGCTGAGGCTGTCTGTGAACTGCGGTCCTCCAGTCTCAGCCTCCCAAATTCTGGGATTACAAGCGTGCGCCACCACACCCGGCCCCATGGATATTCTTGGTCACACCTAAAAACTTCTCATTTTTCTAATTTCAAAGTCCTTGAGTGCTACCTAATTAACCTTGAAATTTTTCTTGTTTCTACTTATAATTATTCCCTTGGTGATATCTTCTAATTTATTAATGTAAATACTATATACTGGAAATTTATATCTTCAAACTGGATTTCCCTCTTGAACTTCAGGCTCATGCATCCAGTCACTGAAGACATTGCTATTTAGATGTCAAATTGGCATCTGTAATAGACTATATATTGTTCAAAATATGTGTCCTTTTTCAGTGCTAGGATTATATTGTCTATTTTGCTGTGCAATAACCTGTGAGTGGAAGTGACATGAGCCATTTCTGAGAAGTGCCTTATTCCATTTTCTGTTGCTATAAACAAGCCGCCTGAGGATAGGTATTTTATAAGGAAAAGAGGTTTATTTAGCTACCAATTCTGGGAGCTTGAGAGCTTAGCACCAGCAGCTACTCAGCTGTGAAGAGGGCTCTGTGACAGACAGCATCGCAATGATGTGAACATGTGTGAGATAGTCACATGCAGAAGCAGAAAGCAAGAGAGATTCAGGGGTCCAGCTTGCTCTTTTTATAACAAACCATTCCCTCAGGTACTAACTCGAGTTTCCTGGGCACTATGCTAATCTCTTCTGAGGGTGATTCTTCCTCAAATGATCTACTGCTAGGCCTCACCTCTTAAAAGCTCCACCAAGTGTAAAGCAAGTCCCCAGCACCTGAACCTGGGGGGTGCTGCACTCCAACTATAGCTTCACCTTAATGACCCTGATGTGGTTCTCTGTCCTGATAGCAGGAATTTTCCAGATAGAGGCTGCCATTTAGCTTGGGTCATGAGATGAAGTTCACAGAAGCACAGCTGACCTGTAATAGCTGACCTGTAATGGCACAAATGTGAGCAAAGAAGAAACCTTTTTTTCTCAAAGGCATTAAGATTGTTTCGAGTTACTTATCGCAACAAATTGAGCTTAAACATAGCAGCCCACCTGATAGAGCATCTCAAATTAGCACATCCAGAACTAAATGCCTAATCTCTGCTGACCACGCCCAACTCCCAACCTGCTTGTCTGACAGAGTTCCCATTCCATCGTGGTGAACGGAAGCCTTCCAGTTGCCAGACTAAGAACCTTCGAGCCGTCCTCGATTGCTCCCTGAATCTCACACTCCACACCGAGGCCCTGGGAATACAGCAGTGAGCAAAACAGGAGCAAAAGATGATCATTGCCGCCGGACGTGGTGGCGCACGCTTGGAATCCCCATGCTTGGTAGGCGGAGACAGGAGGATCACACAGGTTCGAAGCCAGCTGTACTGGCTTAAGAGATCCTGTTTCCAAATAAAAAAGTATAAAAAAAATTGGTCTGGGAGTGTAGCCCGGAGGTAGAAGGGTTTCCAGGAACCCCAGTACCACCAAAAAAAAATAGATGATAATTGCCGTAGGCATTTCATCCAATGGGGTTGAAGTGGATGATAATGAATATCCATACTAAGGTAAGTATGTAGTTTTTAAATATATACATACTACTATATAATAGCAAATACTTGGATTTAAATATTTAGAAGGAAAATTAATGAAATAAAAAAAATAGAGCACAGTAAAGAAGGTATTATTAGAGATGAGAATGAAGGGGTGGGTAGGTTATAAGGTTAGTGAGAGTTGACCTAATTGAACAAAAAGCATTTTAGAAAGTCTTGAAAACTGTAGAACTCTTGACACAGAAATTACTCTTGCCCAAACCTCTGCACTGAGAGACAATTAAACCCTAATATGGCAGCATAGACTGGTCTCTAGGATGATCCCCTACTATGAATAGTTACTGAATGAAATCTGTTTGGATTACTGTAACAAATGTCCAGCTGTGTCAGATTTGAAAAAGGTGAGAAGTAATCCACATGACCAGCAGTAGAGATTCCAAGCAGAGGGACAGCCAGTACAGAGGCTAAAATACAGGAACATGCGTGGCCTGTACAAGTGACAAGCAAATAGTAGGTCCAAGTGGCAGGAGCAGACAAAGTGATGGAAATATTGGCGGTAGCTGATGTCAGAACATAAGGGGGTGGGCAGATAGCACAGAATGTGGGAACTTATAGACCCTCACAGCTAAGTACTTCAGTTTTGCTCTCAATGGAATGAGGAACCACTGGAGGATGCTGGGCAGAGAGTGACATGATCTGGCTTTCATTTTACAAGGATTACTCTGCAATTTGAGTCTAGAGAGTAACTGGCTTGGAAGTTTTGATGGAGCTGGGGAGAGGAGCTCCTCAGCTTCAGACATGTTTATAGCATTTTTTTTTTTTTTTTGGTGGTACTGGGGTTCCTGGAAGCCCTTTTACCTCTGGGCTACACTCCCAGACCTATCTTATATTTTTGAAACAGGGTCTCTTAAACTAGCGCGGCTGCCTTCGAACCTGCGTGATCTTCCTGTCTCTGCCTTCCAAGCGCGGGGATTACAAGCGTGCGCCACCACGCCTGGCTATAGCATTTTTTGGAGGTATATGGGATGGATGACCAGCCAGTTGGATAGCTGACCTGCAATTTAGGGAAGCAGAAGTAGAGATTCAAAATTGGGAGTCATCAGGAAATCTACAATCTTAAAGCCACAGATTGCATAAAATGGCCAGAAGAGTGAGTGTAGCTGAAAAGAGGAGAACCTAAGACCAAAGTCATCCAAGGTGGACAGATTCCGAAAAAGCGGAAGCATCAAGGGAGAGTGAGACAAAAAAGTCAATCAGGAAAGTCAAGAAAATGTGGAATCCTGGAAACCAAGAGAAGAAAGGCTTATCAAAGAAGACCAGATGGCCAACTGCTGTTGAGAAACAAAGACTGAGAAGTGACCAGTAGACATGGAGCTCACTGATGACATTGATAGTAGTTTGGATCATGTGGTGTCTAGAAAAGCCCAAGAGGCAGTGTGTGAGAGAGTGAGGCAGGGACTGGGAAGTGCATGGACAACTTTCTTGAGTTTCTTTGAAAAAAAGAAAGAGCAAAGAAATAGATCAGTCAGTTAAAATTGGCTTTTACTACGTGTTTATTAGCAATCACAGTAACAATCCTAGATTATTTTTAAGTAAGGTAACCTAAAGTGTCTTTCTTCATGCAACACAGTCTTACATTGTGTTACAGATTGAGAGAATATGGTTTTGGGGAAACTGTTCCCGGGGACCCCTGTTAGGGTCCCGGACACACTTTCCCTGTTATGGATTGGGAGAATATGGTTTGAGGAAACTGTTTCCTGGGAACCCCTGCGAGGGTCCTGGGCACACTTTCCCCCAACCCATAACAAAACCCAAAACGACCCCAAAACCAGAAAATTACCGCGGGTTCTTGTCCTAAGCTAAGAATAAATACGCATAGCTTGGACAGTTGCTGAAGATTTAAAGAAGTTTATTAGAAAGATAGAAATACAGAGAAAAGAAATACAGCCCCATGCCAAAATGGCATGAGGGGGTGACTCGAAATGAATACACCAAAGGGATTACACGTGGAGTCGGCCTTTTATACCCATGACCTCCATCTTTTTTGTGTGACTCTGACGTAGTGAATGTCCCTGTAAGGTACCTCCCCTTAACCCTAAAAGGTACCTCCCCTAGCAAGGTGTGGTTAGATGTTTCCTTTCATGAAGGTCGACCAGTCCTACCATCTTAGCTAGCTTATCCAATCATGTAGATCTGTCTTTAAAGAAAGGCCTAGTTCTCCTCTCTTAAAATCTGTCTTTAGATAGAGACAGGCTTAGTTCTCCTTTCCTATTAACTGGTTAATTACTTTGAGCTAGGTTAATTTACACTGGAATAGCTGCCTGTTTTAGGCAGAAATCAAGTCCTTTCTTTACCCATGTCTGCCGCCATTTTGACACAACTATTTTGAAATATACCAATTATTTTCTTTTGAAATATATTAATAATCAGAGCTTTCCCAAATCTTCCTAGGCCATTCCAATACCAGTACACCTCAAACCACAACAAAACCCAAAATGACCAAAAACAGAAAAAAAACATGGGTTCTTGTCCTGAGCTAAGGATAAATACACATCACTTGGACAGTTGCTGAAGATTTAAAGAGGTTTATTAAAAAGATAGAAATACAGAAAATAGTTACAGCCCCATGCCAAAATGGCATGGGGGGAGGGTGGTCTGAGCCAGTTCACCACCACCCAAGATACAGCACATAGACCGGACTTTTTATACCCATGACCTCCATCTTGTTTATGTAATTCTGACTTAGTGAACATCCCTATAAGGTACCTCCCCCAGCAATGTGTGGCAAGATGTCTCCTTTCATGAAGGTCAACCCCTCCTACCATCTTTGCTAGCTTATCTAATCATGAAGATCTGTCTTTAGATAAAGACCTAGCTCTCCTCTCCTATTGACATGTTAATTACTTTTAGCTAAGTTAATTTACATTGAAATAGTTGCCTGCTTTTAGGCAGAAACCAAGTCCTTGCAGAGATTTGCCCCTCACCCAATTTTTGAAATATATTAATAATCATAGCTTTCTCAAATCTTCCTAGGCTATTCCCAATACCGGTACACATTGAGCATCATTATCACCCTCCTTATATAGATGAAGAAACAGCCTGAGCACAGGAAGATAAATAACTTCTGTGCCTGAGCATGAAAAGATAAAATAATTTAGCTAGAGTGTTCACAGATAGAATTAGAGATTGTAAAACAGCACTCTGTTTCTCAAGTAGACTTAAAATTAGTATGTTGTAAACAACCTAAATGGCTGTTTCCTGGGGGAGTTATTTAGAACATCCACTAGCTGTATAGCCCCTGCCTGTGTCCACAAAAGTGCCTGTAGTTTTGCCTGTACTCAGACCAGGACACATCCTCTATACAATTTCCAAATACTTTCAATTGTTTCTCAGACTTCATATATCGTTTAAATCTGGGGAATTGGAAGAAAGCTTCGAAAGAGAAAGGTAAGTGAAAGACAGAATCTCAAGTATTACTAGAAGTATAGTCAACACAGAAGCAACTTGTGCAGGTGTGTGTTACAATAGGTCTTTTGAGTGTATGTGTGTGGCCAGAGGTACCCAGTGTGGGTGTTAGTAGGAGTCAGCTGTTCTCTGCTCCTGCGGGTGGCAAGAAGCCTAGAGTCTCCAAGTTGGCTCATGTTTCATTAAAAGTTAATGTACATGGATGGGGATTTAACACATTCTTATTTGCTATATCCTTCTATAATGCAAATTCTAATATTTTTATGCAGTGACCTTGCTGCTAATTATTTAATTCACCAGATAGCTGTTAAATGTCTGTCTACATAGGCTGGGCATGGTGGCACACCCTTGTAATTCTCACGCTTGGGAGGCTGAGACAGGAGGATCACAAAGGTTTGAAGCTAGCCTCAATTACTTAGTGAGGCTCTCAGCAACATAGTGAGACCCCGTTTCCAAATAAAATATAAAATAGTTCTGGGAATATAGCCCGGAGGAAAAAGCCCCTGGGTTTCACCCTCAGTACTACCCCCCCCCAAAAAAAAAAAAAAAAAGTCTGTCTACACACAAAGCATGTCTGGCCAAAAGATTCTAATTTCCAATAGGAAAAAATATATATGTAAGTAGCTATAATATACAAAGTGACAGATTTTACAAAAGTATTGTATACTACTAAGGAGATTCCTTTCTGGGACTTGGGAGAGAGAGACCTGAAGTGAGGACATGGACAATTGCCTCTCAGGCAACTGACAACTTTATTCTCTAGGACTAAGTTTTTATACTCTTTTACAACTATGCTAAAATTATGACTTCATGAAAAAGAAAACATCAAAGTACAATGGGGAGTGATTGATATAGAACATTCACCATACGCTTACAAAATACAATTATTAAAGGGAAATTGTAGGAACAGGGAGGAACAAAGTGACCTGGTTAAAGATTATTAAAAATGTGATTAAGGTCAGTTCTCGCTCTCACCCATGGGCCGGGGACACGAAATTCCGAAAAGACCAGGAGTCACCCAGAATCTCAGAGAGTTGGCCTTTTGCCAAACTGCCTTAACTCTCTCAGAACCTTTCATTCTTCAGGCTTCCTTCATGTCCTCCATCATACTACTGCATTAATTCACAAGAAGAAGTGCTTATTTCAGTTTGGTTAACCAAAATAATGTCCACGAAGGAGGTGGCATTTGAGGGGTGGTTTAGAAGGTGGAATTTGTATATGCAGAGATGAAAACAAGAATTTTTCTGAGGGAACAGTGTGAACAAAAAAGAGAAAAATATGAAGGCATAATATACAGGAAATCATGAATATTTAAATTTGAAAAAATTTGATGTACTGATTCAGAATCCTTCCTTAGACTGCTGAGGGGCTATGAGGCTATTGTAGTGGCTTCCAGCACAACTGACAACCTGAAATAAAGGCATGAAAATGTCCTGAATATGTAGAACTACCCAAAACTACATATACTTTTCATTGCCATAACATAAATAAAAACATTACTGAAGTACATTATTATGTATTTCTTAATTAACAAATACTAATGGTACACTACTCTTATGATCTAGTCCAAACAATTTTTTCAGTTTTAAAAAAGGAGCTGTGTTAAAATAGGCTAATTTAAACTAAGTCATTCTGAGATTGACAAGTCATCTCTAGAGAGGAGACTATAAAACTAACCTTGCTTTTCTTGACAATTAGAGAAACATATGGCAATTTTTTTTTTTTTTTTTTTTGGTGGTACTGGGGTTCCTGGAAGCCCTTCTACCTCCGGGCTCCACTCCCAGACACCTATTTTGTATTTTTATTTGGAAACAGGGTCTCTTAAGCCAGCGCACGCGCCTGGCTTCGAACCTGCGCGATCCTCCTGTCTCTGCCTCCCAAGCGCGGGGATTACAAGCCTGCGCCACCACGCCCGGCCATATGGCAACTTTTAAGTGCTCAGCAAGTGCCAAGTATTATAAAGAGAAGTTAAAAGTATGATCATACTCCACCTTGCATACCAAATTAAGGAATTGATACTTTTTCTTTGGGTGATTGTTGTAGAGGATTTGCTTGAATGATGGAGAAATTAATAAGTAAGCTACCTTGCTTCAGTGGAAATTAGAAGGCTGTTGCAGTGGTCTAGGTGAGGCCTAATTGTTACGGATTGGGAGAATATGGTTTGTGGAAACTGTTCCCTGGGGACCCCTGCTAGGTTCCCGGACACACTTTCCCCCAACCCATAACAAAACCCAAAAAGACCCCAAACAGAAGAAAAAAACGTGGATTCTTGCCCTAAGCTCATAATATATATACATAGCTTGGACCGTTGCTGAAGACTTAAAGAAGTTTATTAGAAAGATAGAAATACAGAAAATAGAAATACAGCCCCATGCCAAAATGGCATGAGGGAATGACTCGAATGAGTACACCAAAGGGCTGGCACGTGGACCGGACTTTTAATACCCGTGACCTCCATCTTGTTTACATAATTCTGATGTAGTGAACGTAGTGAATGTCCCTGTAAGGTACCTCCCCTTACTCTGTAAAGTACCTCCCCCAACCAGGTGTGGCAAGGCGGCTCCTTTCCTGAAGGGCAAGGTCAAACCCTGCCCTATCCTCCCTAGATCATCATGTAGATCTCTTTAGATAAAGGCCTAGTTCTCCTCTATTGACTTGTTAATTATTTTGGGCTAGGTTAATTTACATTGGAATAACTGCCTGTTTTAGGCAGAGGTCAAGTCCTTGCATAGATCTGCCCCTCACCCATGTCTGCCGCCATTTTGATACAACTATTTTTGAAATATCAATGATTTTCTTTTGAAATATATTAATAATCAGAGCTTTCCCAAATCTTCCCAGGCTATTCCCAATACTGGTACATAATGAAGCAATTGCAGTGAACTTTTAGAATAGAGTACCAACTACCAGACTTGCCTTTGTATAGGAAGAATGTTGTTATGGTTTGGGATGTTGCCATGAGTTTTTGTCCTTGGCTACATTAGAAAAAAAATAGCTAGACCTGCTGCAAACTTAAGCAAACTATAATTACAGGCAGAAAGGTTGGGGGGCAGAGCAATGAAAGCACTGTGTCAGAGAATGATGCGATGGAGTGCCTCAAAAGTGAGACACTGATGTCCTCAATGTACCAGTATTGGGAGTGGCCTAAGAAGATTTGAGAAAGCTCTGATTATTAATAGATATATTTCAGAAATAATTGTGTCAAAATGGCAGACTTGGAGAGAGAAAGGCTTGGCTTTGGTCAGGAAGCAAATAGCTATTGAAATTTAGATTCACTTAACTAAAAGTAATTAGCAACTCAATAGGAGAGAAGAACTAGGCCTTTCTCTGTCTAAAGACAGATCTACAGGATTAGATAAGCTAGCTAAGATGGTAGGAGGGGTTGACCTTCATGAAATCCTTCATGACACCTTGCTGGGGGAGGTACCTTACAGGGTAAGGGGAGGTACTTTATAGGGACGTTTACTATGTCAGAATTACGTAAACAAGATGGAGGTCATGGGTATAAAAAGTCTGGTCCACGTGCTGTCTTTGGGTGGTGAATTGGCTCAGACCCTCCCCCCCATGCCATGTAACTATCTTCTGTATTTCTATTTCTCTTTTTCTGTTTTTCTGTTTCTTTGGGGAATTTTCAGGAAATTATTCTCAGGGGTCTAACAAAGATCCCTTGGGGACAGTTTCCTAAACCGTAACAGTTTCTATGTGCAAGTGCCTATAAATTCAGTGTTGAGTGTTTGGTCTGGCTAACAGTCAACTTTTAGCTGACCAGGGTCAACCTTGGCCAGAGCTCTTGGCTGACAGCTTACAGAGAAAAGGATTTTATTGTTCTGCCTAAGTATGAAAGCTTGTAATTAGCCATGAATACTGCCTTATTAGCAATCATTATGGGCACAATATCCATCAACAGGGAGATAAACAAGGTCGTTATTTTCATCTAGGCAGCACTATGAAAACCAAAGTAAACAGATGTGAAGTTCAGTTTGGGCATTTTGACCTTAGATCCTAAAATTATTGTGGCTGAAAAAGCCTATGCAAAGCTTCAGAAGACATTAACACAAGGCTCTATAAATTTTGCTCATTCTCTCCAAGCCTAACGAATTTTAAAGATCAAGCTTTTAAAAGCTTATTTAAGAAAAATGGCAGGTAGCCGGGTGTGGTGGCCCACGCTTGTAATCCCCCCCGCTTGGAAGGCTGAGACAAGAGGATCGCGCAGGTTCAAAGCCAGCTGCGCTTGCTTAAAAGCCCGTTTCAAAAAAAAAAAAAAAGTATAAAATAGGTCTGGTAGTGTAGCCCGGAGGTAGAAGGGTTTCCAGGAACCCCGATACCACCCCCCCAAAAAAATGGCACGTAATACATTATCCGAGTTTCGGAGTTCCCTACACTAGGGCTTTGCAAAAAGACTATTCAAAACACCTGCCAGACTCCATTCTGCCCACGATCCCGTGCCCTCCTGACGTCACCACGGCGCGCCTGCGTCTCGGCGTACGTCGTGCGTCACTACCGAGAGGCCGAGGGGCGGGGCGACTCCCGTCGGCCCTCGCTCGCCCCCTGGCTGCCCAACGCCGAGCCGCCGCTCTAGCTCCGCAGGAGAGGTGAAGCCGCGCGCGTCCGATTCCTGTTTGGTCCAGCGCGGGCTGAGGGCGACGCCGCGAGGTCGAGCCGAGGAGGTGCGGAGGCGGGCCCTACCTAGGTCTCCCCTTGGTCCTGGGGAAGCCCGGGCCGCCCGACCCGAGCCATGGCGGAGCGGGGGAGCGGCACGGTGGAGCTGGCCTCCGGCGGCCACGCAGGCGAGGCTGCAGGGGTCGCGGCGCCCGCGTCCAAGGCCTCGGGGGTCGCCGCAGAGTCCCCGGAGCCCGAGGGCTACGACCGCAACTGCGTGTTCTGCAGGATCGTGAAGGGGCAGGTGCCCGGCACCCAATTCATGGACTGTGAGGTGGGTGGGCCCGATCGCCCCTCGGAGCCCGGGGTCGGGGGAGGTCGGGAGGGAGGCCGGCCGCGGGGCGCTGGAGGCCGGGCCGGAGACCTGCCCCGCGCTGGGGCCCGAGCGACGCCAGCCCAACCCGCCCGCGAGAAGGTAGGAGGGTCGCGGTCACCTCAGCGACTTGGTGAGCTGCCAAGCTCAGGAAAAGGGCCCTGGGTCCAGGCGCGCCCGTGCTCTCACCCACTCACCCACACTGTGATATACCAAGTACCTCCTCCCCTCTCTGCAGCTGTAGCTCAGAGGATCTCTCTGTCCCCCCCCCCCCGTGTCTGTCTGTCTGTCTGTCTGTCTGTCTGTCTCTCTCTCTCTCTCTCTCACACACACACACACACACACACACACACACACACACACCTTGCCTCTCTGCAGCTATCGAGATACTTGGCATAAAAGAGCATTTTGTGGTCGTTTCTTTATTGACATGGATGCTTTCTTCCTCCTTTTTAAATAAGGCTTTTTAAGTTCTGCACACTGTTAACCCAATACCGACGAGAAATACAGTAGAAAAATAGATTGTGGTAATTGAAAAGTTTGTTAGACTGACTGAACATAAGCTGGGGTAAAGGGGAGTGAGTCTAAAGGTGAGCTGTAACTTAAATGCCTCTGATTCCCACTGCCAGTTGGGTTTCATGGAAATTTTTAGAGACCAAGACTTTGCCCAGGTATATGCAAACTGGTTTCTGGTACACACTTTGTTGTACTTGTTCTACTTACCTTTAAAAAAAAAAAAAAGGAAAGTTTTTAGAGCCGTCAGCTCCAAAGACTATAGTAATCATTCTTTTGTCTGCTGAAAATAAGTTGTTCCTTCCAAGTACCTGAATTTGGACAGTCAGATGATCAAGACAAAAGTATAGTTTGTGTCAATTTTGTAATCTAAAGTGTGGAATGAATGGTATGGTCAGGTGATTCTACAGTGTTTTGTAAGCCTGTGGTAGAGGCACCTATCCAGTTTGAGGGATCAGGAGAGAGTAGTTGAGATATAAGTAGGAGTTGGCAAGGCAAGGATAGGGAGGGATGAGTATATCAGGTGAAGCGAACCTGCACTGGTTCACTGTGTGCCATTGGAGACAGCAGTAATCTAACTGGATAAGTGGTCAAAGATAAGGCTGAAGAAATAAACAAGGGGCCAGATCATGATGGGTGTTGAGGTTCATATTAGAGTTTTGTCTTCTCTGAAGAGTAAGAAAGGAAGCTTTAAAATGTTTAATGGTGTATTGAGAGGAAGAGGTTGAGGACTCACACAAAAGGGTTTGATTTTAGAAATGGCATCCTGGCACCACTGTGGAAAGTGATTTAGAGAGGGCCAGTGTGGTGGTTTGGCAGCCTGTTCAGAGACTATCGAAGTAATTGAGGAGGCAAATGTGGTAATGGGGCTGAAGAATAAACAATCAATCAATATAAGAGATATTTAGGATATTTAGATATTTGTGTATCTAAGTAGAGAAGTCCATTACATGGTTGGATGGCCTGGCACTCTGGAAAAAGGTCTATGTCTCTAGCCCAGATTACAGGAACAGTGTATAGATAAAAATTGAAAAGAGAAGAATTAATGAGATCACTTAGGAAGTACATATGGAGTAAGAAGTAAAGGGTGCTGTAGAGAACTCTGAGCAAATACCAGCGTCATAAGGGAGAGGCAGAGCCAAAAGACCTGGAAGAACAGACAGAATTAGAAGGAAAGCTTGGGAAGCTAAGATAAAGTATGCTGGGGTGCACACGTACAGTCTTTGTACTTGGGAGGTTGAGAAAGGAAGTTTACAAGTTTGAGGCAAGCCTGGAAAATTTAGAAAGACCCTGTAAAATAAAGAGGGTTGGGTGTATAACTCAGTGGTAGGTCCCCCCCCCCCGCCCCGCCTCAGTTCAATCCCCAGTACTGCCACCACCGCCAAATATATATGAAATTGTTAGCAATAAAATTCCCTAGTCCTTAAAGGAGACCCTGATGTGCTTGTAGAAAGCCCAAGTTAGAGCAGAACTGGTTTTGTCTCTGAAGTGATGGTCATTGACCTTGACCATCAAGTGCAGTGGTGAGGCAAAAGGCAGGTTGCAAGTGCCTGAGGAGAACCAGGGGAGTGGAAGTGAAAACAGCAGCTATAGGCAACTCTCACAGAACTGGTAAATAAGAGGAGTTGGGGATTAGATTAGGAAAAGAATTTTTAAAACAGTGAAAACGTGGATATGTTGTAATACTAGTAGGAAGATGCCCAAGAAGAGTATATCAGGCGATGTTGGAGTATTAAGATATAGCAGTAAATAAAATATGCAGAATGGACTTTACATGCTAGCCTCAGGAAACAATGAATAATTAAAGCAATAAGGAAAATTCATACTTTATTAGGGGGTTATAAAATTAAGAGGAAGGGGATGCAATTCTAAAATTTAAGTTTAGTGGAGACTTGAAGGAAGTAAAGAAACAATTATATTGTTATTTAGAAGTGAAACATATGAAGTAGCTCCTCTGAGATCAGGGGAGAGGATTAGGGAAACAGGATTGCTGTACATGATAAGGGTCAGTTGAGGTTGAGGATGTTCAGTGTAAGATGTACTTAGTTGCACAATTATTTTTCCTCTTTCCAGCAGCATCCTAAATCTAGATTCAGAGAAGGTGTACAACAGGAAAAAGAAGTAAAAATAGACATAGCTGATGGGAAGAAAGAATCAATACATAGACTGTCTATAAAGTAGGTGCTGCTGGATTGATCCATAAGAGTCCACTATCTGTATTATCATCATCTATTATTTTACTAATTTTAAAATTAGGACAGAGAGAGGTTTAATTAAATTCTAATCTTTACAGAATTCAATATTTCTTAGTTTCCTATAAACTGCTTCTAAATTTTGTACATCCCGTTACTACTGTTGAATAGACAAATAGATACCAGTTAACTATGAAAAACCTTTTTTTTTTTTTTTTTTTTTTTTTTGGTGGTACTGGGGTTCCTGGAAGCCCTTCTATATCTGGGCTACACTCCCAGACCTATTTTTTTATTTTTGGAAACAGGGTCTCTTAAGCCAACGCAGCTAGCTTCAAACCTGCGCGATGATCCTCCTGTCTCCGCCTCCCAAGCGCGGGGATTATGGGCGGGGATTATGGGCGGGGATTATGGGCGGGGATTATGGGCGGGGATTACGGGCGTCCACCACCACGCCCAGCATGAAAAACCTTTTCTAAGTAGTCATTAAGAGGAACTGGGATGAGCCACACTTCTGTCATAGCTTTCTTCCTGGCCAAAGATCAGGCTTTTTTTTCCTTTGTTAAAAACAGTCTCAGCAGGGCATCGTGGCGCACGCTTGTAATCCCGGTGCTTGGGAGGCTGAGACAGGAGGATCACAAAGGTTCAAAGTCATCTTAAGCTACTTAGTGAGGCTTTCAGCAACTTAGTGAGACCCTGTTTCCAAACAAAATATAAAAAAGGAGCCGGCCATGGTGGCGCACGCTTGTAATCCCAGCATTCAGGAGGCTGAGACCGGAGGATAGCGGTTCAGGGACAGCCTCAGCTACTTAGTGGAGGCCCTCTGCAACTCAGTGAGACCTGGTTTCAAAATAAATAATAAAAATGTGGGCAGGGGATGTAGCTCGGAGGTAGAATGCCCCTGGGTTCCACCCCCAGACCCCCCACACACAAAAAAATAAAATAAATAAAAAAGGTCTGGGAGTATAGCCCGGTTCCACCCCCAGTACCACCAAAAAAAAAAAAAAACACACACACACACAACAGTCTCAAGCTGGGTGTGTTGGTGCACTCTTGTAATCCCAGCATTTAGGAGGCTGATACCAGAGGATCGCGGTTCCTGGACAACCTCAGCTACTTAGTGAGACTCTTTGCAACTCTATGAGATCCTGTTTCAAAATAAAGAATAAAAAATAGGGCAGGGGGTGTAGCTCAGAGGTCGAATGCCCCTGGATTCCATCCCCAGACCTGCAAAAGAACAAAAAGAAAGAAAAAGTCTCATGTTTTATATGAATAGTTGTGAGGATATTTTTATAGAGGAACTTAGACATAATCAATACTTTTAATTAATTTATACCCTAAACAGGGGACACAGGATAAATATATACAATTGTCCATATAATATGAATCATGAGTAAAATTTGTGCACCTGTGCAATTGTGCTCCAAATAATTGAGTATATTTTCAAATTGAGTCTAAAATGTTTTAATATATAAAGGTGCTCTAACTTAAAGTCAGGGATGAACCTTTTTGAAAAAGGATTGATGACCTAACATGTAATTTGTGTGTATGTATATTTATATTTATACTCATTCATATATATTCATTGTAAACATCTAAAACCTATTGGGTTTATATACAGTAGGGTATACTTAAAATTAGGTGCAGAGATTTTGTGATTTGGAATGATTGGAGCTATTAGCAGCATGTGGAGTTGGTCTGGGAAACCTTTTCAGCAACAGCAAAAGAAGATTCCTTACCTTGTAGACCTCTAAATAGTATCTTATTGTCTTGTGCAGAATCAAACCAAAGAAAGGTTAGATCATGCATTCTCAGCAGGGGACATATCTACTCTCAAGGGAATGAAAATTGGTTCTTGTGGAGAAGGGGAACCTATTTCTTATTCATTTTATGATGACTATATATATGTATATATATGTATATATATGTATGTGTGTATATATAGTATTAAAATCTTATGTCTTAAAAGGCTCCTAGAGTATCTATCAATAATGGAAAAGTAGTTGGAAAACACTGGATTAGACTTCATCAAGCTTGAGCCCATACTGAGGAAATGTGTCAGTGCTAATTTAACTGCCTTCTTTAATCAAAATTAAAGAAATGGCATAGTATTGGAATGTTAGGGTACAGTTGCTAAGAAAGAAAAACAATTCTAGCTACTTTACAAATTGATTTAGTATAGGGAATTATTTGTTAAGAAAAATTATTGGAAGGGCTAGAGGAGCAGGTTCTAAAATAGTCTTCAAAAATGACACCTAGCACACACTGCAGAGTATCCACAAGATAATATAAACACTCAACTGCTCCTTGCTTTTTTCTTTAATTAAGAATATATTACAGCATTTGGGAGGTTGAGACAGGAGAATGGTGGTTTGCAGACACCCTCAGCTACTTAGTGAGGCCCTTTGCAACTCAGTGAGACCCTGTTGCAAAATAAAGAACAAAAAATAGAGCTGGCTGTAGCTTGGAGGTAGAATGCCCATGGGTTCCATCCCCAGTAACACCCCCCCCCAAGATATATATATCATAGAAATCATTCCATAGGTATATAGAGATATTTCTCATTTCTTTTTATAACTATATAGTACTTAATTTTATAGATTTGCCATAGTTGTTTTTTGTACTAGGGATTGAACCCAGGGGCATTCTACCTTTGAGGTATAACTCCAGCCCTTTTTTTTTTTAATTCTTCATTTTGAAACAGGGTCTCACTAAGTTGCAGAGGGGCTCACTAATTAACTGAGGCTGGCCACAAACCTGCCATCTTGTTATTTTTTAAGAAAATACCACTTTGGAAAAATATAAAATGGAATTAATCAGTCTTGCTCAGTATAGTCAAAACTTTACATACTAAGGAGTGAAATAAACCTTGGCTGTTAGAATACAGGTGAGGAACTATGTGATGAAATTAATAACTAGGATTCTTGGGAATGAAGTTTTAATGAGCTTATATTTTGTTTTCTTGAAATTAGTTTTATGTAAAAATTTTTACTATTTAGAACAAGTGAGCATTTCATGGTAGAAGCTAAAGGTTATTTTTATGAACTTAATGAATAATCATAAAATTGTTCAATAGGGCTTAGTTGTAATATATGTATCATTTCTTTCAGAGATTTCTGATGTTTAACTCCTGTCAGAGTAGTATTAGGAAATTGTTTTATTTATTTATTTTTGCTGGTTTTTGTTTCTTATTTTTCTGTAGTATTGGGGAACAAACCTCCTGGTGCTCTACAACTAAGCTATATCCCCAACCCTTTTTAGTTTTTATTTTGAGACAGAGTTTTTCTAATTTAAAATGCTGGTTTTAAAGTTCTAATCTTCCTGCCTCAGCCTCCCAATTGCTGGGATTTTAGACATATGCCTCTATGCCTAGCTAGGACCCTAGTTTTTAAAATTTACTAACAAATATGTTTTTCTTTTTAGGATGAAAACCTAGTTTGCTTCAAAGATATTAAACCAGCAGCAACTCATCATTATCTTGTGGTGCCAAAGAAGCATATTGAAAATTGTAAGAGTCTACAGAGAGATCAAATAGAATTAGGTAAGTTAATGGAAGTATTCTTTGTGGTTATATCATCTTCAGTTGGCATCATAAATAGCACTGATGCTTAAAAAGTCTAGCAGGGTTTATGAATAAGGAATATTATAACTTTTGGAATTTTTTATTATAAAAATTTTATTTATATATAAAAGAAATAAAGAATAAGTATACTCATCAATTAGCTTCAATATCTGTTAACTTTAAGGCCAATCCTTTTTTCATACATTAACGTTTCATAGTGGATTTGAAACAAGTTCCAGTCATGACATTATTTAATCTTTAAAAATCTCTAAAACATAATGCTTTTTGATGATTTTTTAAATATTGGCTTGATTTTGAAACTGAAAGGTACAATGAAAAATTATAGGCAGTGAGTTGGGTGTGGTGGCACAAACTTGTAACCCTAGCATTTGAGAGGCTGAGACAGGAAGATCGTGGTTCGAGGCCAGCCTCAGCTAGTTAGGCCTTTTGCAACTTAGTGAGATCTTGTTTCAAAATAAAGAATAAAAAATAGGGGTCTAGTTTGGAGGTAGAATGCTCCTGGGTTTCATTCCCAGTACTGCAAAAAAAAACCAAAACCCAAACAAACAAACAAACAAACAAAATATATATATGTATATGCAAATGAGTTATATTATGGTATATGAGCTTATTGCCTGATAGTAAGACCACGCTATTGCCTGATAGTAATACCATGCTTATACCTGCCCTATAGTCATTTATTGTGAGATTATCCCACATTTTCTTATTCATGCCTTCTGTGACTGTCAGCTACAATTTCCTAAAACATTTTCAAACTCATTTCAATTCTGCTTTGTCTCCTTTGTCACCAGGGTAGGGGATTAGTTTGGTCAATATTTTAAGGTAGACTGCAAGATACATAAATTTGACTCAATTTTTAAAAGATTAATAAGAAGCCTCTTAGGTGGATGCCAGCCTTAGCTACTTAATGAGGTCCTTTGCAACTCAGTAAGGCCTTGTTTCAAAATAAAGAATAAAAAATAGAGCTGGGGGTATAGCTTGGAGGTAGAATGTCCATCGATCCCTACTACTGCACAAACAAAAAACAAAATTTAGTCATATGAAGTTCTGTCAGTACAGCTGAGAACAGACATGATCTATAATCAGAGGTCAACAGTCAAGCTTTAAAGCTTTAAAGATCAGATTGAACCTAAATATATTTGATTGTGATTGAAACATTCTAATTTTTTTTGTTATTAGAAGTTTCTATTTCATTCTTGTGGTTATTTTTCAGAGATCATACTTTAGCTTTATAGGAACTTTTCAATTTATCTTCAAGGTAGAGATAGGGTTGTGGAGAATATAGTCTGCTATTATTACAGGTTTTATAACTTGCATATCAAATGTTATTAATTTTGAAGCAGATGGCGGGTATTAGGATTTCATTATATTGCTTTCTCAGTTTTTGAATATTTCCATATTAGAAGCTTGAAACTTGTGCTTTTTATATTATTTATTTATTTATTTACTTATTTTATTTTGGTGGTACTGGGGTTCCTGGAAGCCCTTCTACCTCCGGGCTACACTCCCAGACCTATTTTTACATTTTTATTTGGAAACAGGGTTTCCTAAGCCAGCGTGTGCGACTGGCTTCGAACCTGCGTGATCCTCCTGTCTCTGCCTCCCAAGCGCGGGGATTACAAGTGTGCGCCACCACGCCCGGCTTTATATCATTTATAAAGGTGAAAAATAGTAAGTGTAAGGAGGAGCTCAATAATACTGTCATTCTGGGATTACAGGCATGTGCCACCTGCCTGGCTAGTTTTCCTGGTTTTTTTTTTAAATTATTTTTTAATTGACAAAATATCCACATTTTTATGGAACATGATGTTTCAATATATATACACATCATGGAATGAATAAATTGAACTAGTTAACATGCATTAACTCAACACTTTTTTGTGGTGAGAATACTTAAAATCTATTCTTTTAATAATTTTCAAGAATATAGTACATTGTTATTAACTATTATCACTATTACTGTACAATAAATAGATCTCTTGAACTTTTTCTCTTGTCTAGCTGAAGTTTTGTATTCTTTGGCCATCTCCCAAATCCTACCTTCTGCCAGCCCCTGGTGGCCACCATTCTATTCTCCCCTTAATGAGATCATGTGGTATTTGTCTTCTGTTTCTGGATTAGTTCACATAACATAATGTCCTCTAGCCTCATTCATGGTGTCAGAAATGGCAGGATTTCTTTCTTTTTTTAAGACTGAATAGTGTTTCATTGTGTATATTGTATATATGTACCACATTTTCTTGACCCACCCATCCATCCATTGGTGAATACTTAGGTTAATTCAGTTTCTTGGCTATTGAGAATAATGCTGCAATGAATGTGCTGTCTTTTTTTTTAATTCAAACAATTTCTTTTTAATTACTTACTTTCCTTATGACTAAAATAGATCTTGGTAGGACCAGATGTCCTAAATAGTCATTTCATAATACCTATTAACAGTTGTCTAAGGTCAGTTCATGTGTTTTGATACTTTGTAATAGTGATAATGCACTGCGACTCAGTCCACTTTCATTTCAGTAGTTGATAAGCAGACTTCTTGGTAGCTTAAAGCTATTGAAGGTATCTTTAAATGTTTGTCCATTTGATAAGACTTTTGACTTGAACCCTAAAACTTAAGATGAATAGCAACTTAGTGTACTTAATATCTTCTATTGTTTCATGTATTTTTTCCCCCCTGTTTTATAGTTGAGAACATGGTAACTGTTGGAAAAACTGTTCTTGAAAAGAATAATTTCACTGACCTTAAAAATACAAGGTATGTAAATTTCAGATAGAAACTAAGATTATGAATTATTGATTTTTCTTTTTTGCGGATCTGGGGATGGAACACAGGGGCATTCTACCTCCGAGCTACACCCCCTGCCCTATTTTTTATTCTTTATTTTGAAACAGGGTCTCACTGATTTGCGAAGAGCCTCACTAAGTAGCTGAGGCTGTCCGCGAACCGCGATCCTCCGGTCTCAGCCTCCCAAATGCTGGAATTACAAGCATGCGCCACCATGCCCGGCCTTGAATTATTGATTTTTCTGAATGTTATTTTTTTATGGAAAAGGGAATAATAATAGTGGCAGAGTTTGTGGTTTAAATGCATTTTTCCTGAAATCAAGAATATATTTCATTGCTAGTATAATTTTTTTTCATTGCTAGTATAAATTTAATAAAACTTCCTGTCATGTCTCAGTATCTTCCAAAGTTTTTCACTTATAGTATGGTCAGACAAGTATACATAAGCTTCTAGATGACCTTTTATATGATTTTAAAATGTTACTAAACTTCTAGTAAGAAATTAACTTGAATTTATTGCTGGCTGAGCTGAACTCTGGCATTTGCCAAAGGTTGAAAGAAAGCATCTAATGTTCAATAACTGTTTTAATGTATCTATCTAGTGCTTTTGTTTTTAAAGAATTTCTGACTTTGCCTTGTGTGATGTAGGCAGTATGAGGGCAGGCATAGTGGCGATTACTACTAATACTCCTGAGCCAGAATTTAAAGTAGACTTGAATTCTAATACTGCCTATGTCACTTGTATACTGTACTTGATAAATCCTTTAGCTTCTCCAAGATAATACCTGCTCTGCCTACTTGTAGGCCCAACATGAGATTGTGTGTGTGTGTGTGTGTGTGTGAGAAAATCCCCTGGAAACTGTTAAGCATTATTTAAATGTGATAATGACAAGGAACAAATGGTATTTTAGACCCTGTAGGCTGAAGCAGCAGAGGAGTGCTTATTCTGTGCTTATAAAGAAGCATGAATGTTGGGCAAGGAGTCAGGAGCCTTGAATGTTACTCCCAGCTGTACCACTTTTTAACTTTTTGACCTTGGGAAGTCTCAATTTTTTGTTGTTTTATTCTGTTTTTGTGACAAGGTGTGGTTATGTTGCCCGTGGCTGGTCTCAAACACCTGTGCTCATGCTATCTTTTTGTCCCAGTCTACAATGCTAAGAGAAGAGGTGTGTACCACTGTGCCTGCTCTTGAACTTCAAGTCTTTGCTTCCACATCATTAAAATGAAAAGGTTAGCTAGGCACAGTTGCACGTAAAAGTTTAGCTGTGATCCACGTGATTCGAGAGGCTGAGGCAGGAGGATTGCAAATTTGAGGCCAGCCTGGGCAATTTATCAAGATCCTTTCTCAAAAGAAAAAATAAAAAAGCTGGGAAGGTAGCTAAGTGTTAAGAGTTCCCCTGGATTCAATCCTCAGTACTGCAAAAATAAAATATGAAATGAAATTGAAATGAAATAGTTTAGTTAAGCACTGAGTTTATTCTAGCTTCTAGATTATTTGGTTTGTTTCATAGAGGGCAAACCGAATCTCTTCTACTAGATGGTGGTAGAAGTTTCCCCAGTGTACTATATATCTGACTCTACATTGTTGGTCCCAGAGGACCACTGCTGCACTCTGCTTTTCTCCTACGCCTTTTTCCCATACTACAACTCACTTTTAGTTTGGACATTCAGCATGAGTGAATTTGCAAAATTAAACTCATTTTGAAGAGGTTAAATAATATTTTAAGAACTTTTTAATAATCTAAGAATTTTCTTACGTTTTATAAAGCAAGTAATTATGAATAATTAGAATCTAACCAAGTTTCAGTATTGAACAAGAAACTTAGTTTTTTATGATGATATAAGTTGATCATGCTGCTAATATCCATTAGCTGATGATATAGGTTGATCATGCCACTGAGATGTTTGCTGATAAGGAAATGCCTGAGCACTTTATTAAAGGAGGAGAAAGGTTGCCATCTACTGGCCATGTCTTGGAATAAAGGAACACTATTACTTGAGCGTCAGTGATTTTTTTTTTCTTCTTAAGATTCTGTGCAGGAGCATATCTTAGCAGAATTAAAGCTTAATATGATAAGTAGTGAAAAGAAATAATGCCAATTAAGATTTTGTAAAAATTATACTGAGGCATAATATGCTACTAACGACTTCCTTGACAAAGTGTTTATATTAGTATGGACTTCAACACAGAAGGAGGAGGTACTCCATGAGTACTCTAAAGTGTATAAAGAAAAATAGCAAAAGAATGATAATCTGTCCAATCTTGTTTTAGTTATCTTTGAAACTTGTAGTTTAAAATATGTAGAATTGACCTGTCAATCTATCTTATCTTATTTTTGTTTTAGGATGGGTTTCCATATGCCACCATTCTGTTCCATTTCTCACTTGCATCTTCATGTTATGGCACCAGTCAGTGACTTTGGCTTCTTATCAAAATTGATTTATAGAGCAAATTCTTATTGGTTTATCACAGTAAGTATTATTGCTATCCTAGCAACATACAAACAAATATAAAATATTTGTCCTTTTTATTGTAGGTTTTTATTTTCTTGGCAGCACTAGAACCTGACAGCTTTCATAGACTTGACCATCTGTTTTAGCACATTGCGTGTGTGTGTGTGTGTGTGTGTGTGTGTGTGTATAATAGTTTCAATTTGGGGGATTTTCTAGGTAATCAGATCTATAGGAAGGAAAGCTATAGCTAAGATGCCCTGTTACAAGCAGAGTGTATGATATAGAAAATGATATTAAAAATTCCTACTCTGGAGCTGGGCTGGTGGCGCACGCTTGTAATCCCCGTGCTTGGGAGGCTGAGACAGGAGGATCGCACAGGTGCGAAGCCAGCCTCAGTTACTGAGTGAGGCTCTCAAGCAACTTAGTGAGACCCTGCTTCCAAATAAAATATAAAATAGGTCTGGGAGCATAGCCCGGAGGTAGAAAGCCTCTGGGTTTCACCCCTGGTACCACCACCAAAAAAAAAAAAAAAAAAAAAAAAAATTCCTACTCTGGAATTAGATTTCAGATTCTGGCTCTATTATTTACCTAAGGGACCATATACAAGTTATTACTTTTTTATGTGTGTGTGGGTCTGGAACCCAGGGGCATTTGACCTCCTAGCCACACCCCCTGCCCTATTTTTATTCTTTATTTTGAAACCAGGTCTCACTAAGTTGCAGAGGGCCTCACTAAGTAGTTGGGGCTGTCTGCGAACCGCAGTCCTCTGGTTTAAGCCTCTTGAATGCTGGGATTACAACCTGGCTAAGTTATTACACTTTTAAAGGCTCAAGATTTTTTTTTTTTTTTGGTTCAATCCTAAGGCCCGGCATATGCTAGACAAATGCTCTACCACTGAATTACACCCCAGCTCAAGTTCAAGTGCTTTATTGTCTGGATGTAGATAACAGTGCCCACACCTAGGGTTTATTATGATAAGTAATTCATGTGTAAAGCACATGTGTAAAGAATATTTTGCAGGACTGGGGGTATAGCTCAGTGGTGGTATGTTTGCTAGAATGTGTGAAGGGCTAGGTTTGAGCCCAAGTACCATAAATAAGTGAATAAGTAGTGCCTTGCAAATAGTGTTCAGAAAAAGTTATGTACTGCTTCCATCATCACGATTATGAACGTCATTATAGAAAGTGAGGTTTTGCAGTTTATTTTTCAGGATTAGGAATCAAACCCAGGGCTTCGGCATGCTAGGCAAAGACTCTACCACTGATCTACACTCCCAGCACTCTTTCTTTCTTTTTTTTTTTTTTGAGACAGTATATTTTACAAAGTTGCCTAGGTTGGTATCCAACTTGTGACTCTCTTGCCTCACCCATCCAATTAACTGGGATTACAGGCCTGTGCTACCATCCTGGGAAAGTTTTGTAATTCTTGTTAGCTAAACTCCTTAAAAAGGGTGTTCAGTAGTAGCATTAACTACCTGATCTGAGGTTGAAACTTTCAGTGTATAGTATCTCACAGTTGTGCTTCACTGAGGCAAAAGTAAAATAAAATTCAGTTATCTATAGGCTTGTGGTCTGACAGTTGTTTTAGTTATTAAATAACCCTGGTCCCTTGGATGATAGTTGGCCAGTAATTTACCAGATTCTTATTTTATGTGTTCATAATGTTAAGGTAACTGATACATGTTGTGTCTGAATAATCATCAAATAATATTATTTGCCATTAGCTAGTAAATGGTGGTATTCTAGTAACAGTACAGAAGAAATTAAAAAGCATCAGATTTCTAGAAACTTCATATTTCAAACATATCCCTCTCTTCAACTTCTTGTCCAGATGATTTTATTTAATTAACATACATTTAAGATCTTGAGTGTGTATGGATTTGAAATAAAAAACTTGGGACATTCTGCAGAGTAATAGGTGTGATTTCTTTAGAAATTTCTTTAAAAGGCGGGCGTGGTGGCACACACTTGTAATCCCCACGCTTGGGAGGTAGAGACAGGAGGATCACGCAGGTTCGAAGTCAGCCTCGTGTGCTGGCTTAGGAGACCCTGTTTCCAAATAAAAATGTAAAAATAGGTCTGGGAGTGTAGCCCGGAGGTAGAAGGGCTTCCAGGAACCCCAGTACCACCAAAAAAAAAAAAAAAAAAAAATCTTTAAAAAACTTTTTTAAAGATATCCCCCTATCTGTATGTCCTGTTTTATGATATCTTAGTTTCATAGTAAAAATTTAATTAAAACATATTTCTGGGGTTGGGAGTATAGCTCAGTGGTAGAGTACATTTTCTTACTTGAAACTTTTTAGTTGGATACCATGAATAAATAAAACTATAAGATCTGTTAATGGTTCATCCTGGGAATCTCAGTTATCAAATCTGAGATTTTGTTAGCAGTAAATATTATGAGACTTCGAAAAAACTAATATAAAGATAATTGAAGTTTACTTCAAAATGACTAAGTGTTTAAGGTTATAAAGAATGGTTTAGAAAGACTCTTTGAAAGGATGTAACTCAAAGACCAGTTCAGGGTCTCAACAAAATGGAACGCAAAATACAATTTCCATATTCTCATGCCTGCACACTCACATGGTTTTCCCATTACCATATCCCCACCACAGTGGTGAATTTGTCAAAATCAGTAAACAATATTGACATTACCTAAAGTGTATAGTTTTTTATGGTTTATTCTTTATGCTGAATTCACATTTAGAGGATCAAACTTTTAATTTAGGCTAAAAAAAGAAAAACCATGGATGTTTTTTATCAACACAATTTGTTGAAGCCCGGAACATATTTTACAACAACATTCTGTGGGTTTTGACATATATAGACATGTATCATTTACCACTGTGGTATTATACATATTAGTTTTATTGCTTGAAAATTCCTCTTTCCTCTGCCTGTTCTATTAATGCCCCCTCCAGTCCCTGGTCATTACTGTTTTTTTTTTTTGTTGTTGTTTTTTTTTTTTTAGTATCCCCATAGTTTTCCTTTTCATACTCTTATATTTGGAAATATGTAGTATATAGTCTTTTCAGATTGGTTTCTTTCACTTAGTAAAAAGGCATTTAAATTACCTCCATATGCAGTTTACATTTTTTTTTTTTTTTTTTTTTTTTTTTTTGGTGATACTGGGGTTCCTGGAAACCCTTCTACCTCCAGGCTACACTCCCAGACCTATTCTTATACTTTTTTATTTGGAAACAGGGTCTCTTAAGCCAGTGCAGCTGGCTTCGAACCTGCGCGATCCTTCTGTCTCCGCCTCTGAAGCATGGGGATTACAAGCATGCGCCACCATGCCCAGCTGCAGTTTACTTTTCAAACCTGATTGAATTTACCTTTTCTAATTGAAAGTTTTAATGAATATGTAATGCAGCTTATAATGTTAATTTATATATATAAATAACCTTTTATGCAGTTTATGAAGTTATTATCAGGTATTTTTAGGAACACAATATGTAATACCTTGCTCTTCTAGTATGACTTTTTTTTATACTTTTATTGGTACATTATAATCTCACATTATAATGTAGTTCATGTAATGGTGACATACATGCACACAGCATTTGGTGGGCTTTCACAGCTCCCTCCCCAATCCTCCCGTCCCCATGTAGAGTATTGAGATTGACACTATATTCTCACATATGCATATAATGTCAATGGAAGTAATTCCTTCATTGATCCTCCCTATCCACCTTTTTCCTCTAGGCCACTTCCCAGGCTCCACTGGAGTTTCCCTTCATTGTCTGAAGCCCCTCTGGTGTCTTGATTACTCCTTAGCTTCCCCATATGAGGGAAAACACATGAACCTTCACTTTCTGTGACTGGCTGATCTTACTTAACAATAATGTTCTTCAGGGCCATCCATTTTCCTGCAAATAACAGAATTTTGTTCTTGATTGCTGAGTAGAATTCCATTGTGTGCATATCCCATAATTTTGCAATCCATTCATCTATTGATGACCTAGGTTAATAATTAGGCTATTGCAAATTGTGCTGCTATACACATGGATATACATAGGTTATGATGATATTTTAACATGAGTCCCTTCAGAAAGACTCTCCATACTGACCTCCATATTGGCTGTATGAATTTGAAATCCCAACAGCGTAGAAGAGTCCCTGTTTCTCCACATCCTTGCCAGCATTTATTGACTTCTTAATCATTGCCATTCTGATTGGGGTTAGATAGAATCTCAGTATAGTTTTGATTTGCATCTCCCCAATTTCTTGAAATTACATGAAAAAGTTGAACACTTTTTCATGTATTTATTAGCTATTTATATTTCTTTTGTGAAGTGTGTATTTGGTTCATTTGGCCATTTCTTGATTGGGTTTTTGGGAATGCTAAAAAATTATTTGATAGAGGCTGTGATATCTAAAATAAAGACATGTTTGTATCTTTTTAAATTACAGGCTGATTATTTGATTGAAAAACTAAGAGCATGAAAATGTCAACAGAGAAAGACTTTCCTAATCTTGACTCAGTATGACTAATATTTCCATCCTTTTGAAGTCTAATAGCAGTTTTAAGGTTTGTTGGGTTTTACCAGTGGCTGGGTAGACTTATTTGAATGTCTGTCTCCTGGGGTCTGTGATAAGAGTTATATTAATCTTTGTCATTGACATTTTTGTTTTAATTATTTGTCTCAGGATTTTCTGTATAAGATACTGTAGATAAAATTCCATGTACAACAAATTCTGTTATTCAAGAAGGGCTGTATTTTTTAAATGTTCAAAGAATTTGATTTCTTAATAATTTTAATAGAGATTTATTTACAATAATAATCTGCTATAGAAAGTACTTCATTGGAACCTTTATTACTGTGAAGGAGAAAAGGAAATTAGCTATCTTTTGGTAGATACAGTTTTACATATAAGTTTTCAAAAAGAATTATCTGTGATTTTACTGGTGAGAACAATTATATGTGTCATGTTTTACTCAAATTTCATATATTGGTTCCCACTTCTTAAAGCCAGACATCTTTTTAATAAATTAGCCCTGAAAGCTGTGTTATGTATGTGTATATGTGTATACACGTGTGTGTGTGTGTGTGTGTGTGTGTGTGTGTGTGTGTGTGTGTGAGGAGGAGTAGTAGTAGTAGTTGTTGTTTTCCCTTAGCCATGGAGAATATGTCCTAAGATCCTGGATGGGTTCCTCAAACCTAGTATAGTACCAAACTCTATGTATACTATTTTTTTCTTATACATAAATGTCTATGACAAAGTATAATTTCTAAATTAGGTACAGTAAGAGAGTAACAATAATAAAATAGAACAATTGTAACAATATACCTTAAGAATATTGCCAGCATCACTGCTGTGCTTTAGGGTGTAGTTGAGTAAAGTAAATGTTACTTGAATACAGGTACTTTGAAAGTACAGTAGTCAGTTAATAACTAAGGTGGTTACTAAGTGATTAACAGGTGGATAGTGTAGACAGTGTGAGTGAGTCACATCCCATGGGATGGAGCAGGATGACAGGAGATTTCATTATGTTTCTCAAAATGGCATACAATTTAAAATGTATGAATTGTTTCTGGAAATTTTATTTAATATTTTCAGACTGTGATTGACTATGGGTCAAAGTACAGAAAGTAAAACCTCAGGTAAGGGAGTCTACTATAATTTCTAATAGGAATTTGCAATAATAAGCAATTTTGCTATCTAAAAATTCACTATAATCAATGGAATTTTACCTATAAGAACATATAGGAGGAAGAAACATAGTGGTTTTATTAATGTATTAAAACTGGTAGAAACGGTTGCTTTATGTTAAATTTTTGCAGCAAACAGAATTAAGAGTAAAAAGTGGTCAAACCTTGTATCATGACAAAGTCCTGTTTTGAAAGCAAATGGATGAACTTAAATGAGAAAGTTTAATAGTGTGAATATTGGTATCTCATTTCCTGGTAATCCAGTTACAATAGTGTATGTGAATGAAGAGTAGCTGCTGAAAGATAATCCTTGAATTGTGCCAGTGTGCAGTGGTGCCATGTACATGAATAGGAGCAAAGATAAATGTATTGTTGGAAGTTACTGGTTTTCATTCCCCATTCTGTCATATTAAACATAATTTTAAGTAATGAAATGCTTATTACAATGCTTAGTTAACAACATTCTGGCATCAGTAATGTTTACTTTGTTCCTGAATTTATTCATTCAGCAAACACTTAATGAGCACTTAACATGTACCAGACACTGTGAATAAAAAATGAGAGGACAGCCTGCCTTCAATGACTAATACAGGGGAGCCTGCCTTCAATGACTAATACAGGGGTCAGTCAAAATCAGTGTGTGAAATTTAGTGTGTACAGTAAATGTTGGGAGAAGAGCCTGTGGTGGAAGTATCGTTTCTGAGAGTAGGTGGCAGAACTGAGCATTCAAAAATGAATGTTAGCAAGGTAGACAGTGGCAGTTTAGGCTCAGAAACCCATATCATTTTTTTGAATTCTGTTTCCATTGTTTTTTACTTTACATTTGGATGTGATTGTCCAAATTTCAGCTTATTTACTGGAGGTAGAGGGATTTGCAAGTATGGGTTAAGGGATCTCAGAATTAGATCTACAGGTTTTTCAGACTGCTTTTTAAAATAGCTCATTGGGAACGTATACAAGTTATCAGTTTCAAGTTTCTATAAATCTGTTAAAATACAACCAGTTTGAGGGTAGGAATTTTCAACATGTGCAATCTTTGAATGTTTATGTGAACCGGTGATGATGTAGTTGACAATATGATAGTTAACATGAAAGGTGTTTAAGGAATTCTCAAATGCATTATGGACCTCTAAAATGTGATTAGGCAGTCAATTCAGTTTATATAGGCTTATATTGTCACACAGGTCTTTTTTCTTTGTTGAAAAATCTTGAAAACACATTTTTATTGGAGGTTCTCTTTAATTTTAAAGACTAATAATCAAATTATTGCAAATAAAATTCACTCAGCAATTTTAAGTGGTAACTCCTTACATACCTATAAACATTAATTCAAGCTAAGTTGTAACCTGTCTTTAAAATTGTTAAAGTATTAGGTGTACTCATTCGAGTCATCCCCTCATGCCATCCTGGCATGGGGCTGTATTTCTATTTTCTGTATTTCTATCTTTCTAATAAACTCCTTTAAATCTTCAAAAAAATTGTTAAAGTATTAAAGCATTACTTATGCATGTTATAATTTGTATACTTATAGAATTATAAATTATAATGAAGTATTTCAAACTGTTTACTTTGCTAGAATAAAATAAAAATGGAAACTGTCGTTTTGCCTCTCTGTATTATTTTTATAGTGCTAAAGAAGTTCAAATAAAAGGTGTCTGATAAATTGGCTGATCAGTGTATAAAATTTTCAGTCAGAGATGCAAACATACTTTTTTCATACAAAGAATCTGGGCCAGATGTGCATGCCTGTAATCCCAGTTTTGGGGAGGCTGAAACAGAAGGATTGCTGGCTTGAAGCCAGCATCAGCAGTTTAGCAAGGCTCTCAGCAACTTGGTGAGACCTTGTTTCCAATAATTAAAATAATAGGGTTGGAGCGTGTAGCTTTGAGTGCCCTGGATTTAATCCTCAGTAACTAACACACACACCACCACTACCACCACCACCCAGGTCAGAACACACTATTTCTCTAACACTCATAGTTTGAGATTTTGAGGTCACAAAATCTGCAAAGCACAACTTTCACTTAACATACTATACATTTCAGCATGTACTAGGTATTCCAAATCACTAAAATGAAGCTTATACCTGTTGATTCATCTGTTTAGTTCTAACAATATAAATATAATTTTAAAAAAACGTAGTTCAATTTTAACTTTGTGAAAATGTTTTGAGTCCACCACTGATTCAAGGGGAATCTGCATCTCATGACTATTTAAAACCTCATAGGACCCGGGCGTGGTGGCACAAGCTTGTAATCCCAGTACTTGGGAGACTGAGACAGGAGGATCGTGCAGTTCCGAAGCCAGCCTCAGCTTTGTGAGGCTCTCAGCAACTTAGACCCTGTTTCCAAATGAAGTATAAAATAGGTCTAGGGGTGTAGCCCGGAGGTAGGGAGCCCCCGGGTTCCATCCCTAGTACCAAAAATAAAATCTCATAGATACATCTAATGATCATTTAAATCATATTCATTTAGATGAATCTAGACTAAAAATTTCAGCTCCCTGAAAATGCTTCTTGCATTTAAGTTCCCACAATTTATATATAACTTGTTCCAATACACCTCTATTCTCCAAACTCTTCCGAAACCGATTTCTTTTTCCTGTTGCTTTTACGAATTGCAAACATCTTAGTCTTAATACATAGGAAGGGAACTTTTCACTGGTTCTCTGAGATACCCACGCCCGTTTCAAGATACTCAGCCTCAGATGCTAGGGTAGTTTTTACCCATATGTCACTTCTGCATGCCTGATCACAACCTGCGCCAGGGACAACGCGGCGCCCAGCACCTCACCCCTGTGCCTAGTGGCCCAGCAGCAGGATGCCAACACCTGCTGGAGGTCCAACTCCCCGCGCAAGGCGTGTCGGGACCGCGCGCCCGCGGAGCTTCCGCTTCCGGCCCCAGGCTCCGCCCATGCGGAAGCGGCGTGGTGCGGAGAGAGGGGTGTCCCCTGTGCGGGCCGCGCAGGCGCTTGGCGGGCACCTGCCATGGCGGTACCCTGCACGCTGAACAGGTATCTGCTGCTGATGGCGCAGGAGCACCTGGAGTTCCGCCTGCCGGTGAGTCCGCGGCGTCCTCCACCACTCCCGACCCGAGAGCACTGCGCGGTGGGGTTGGCTGTGGGCAGAGGCGACCCACGCCTCCAGAGCTCGCAACTATTCGGGTGGTTGTGCTGGTCAGGGTGGAATGATGCACCCCCAATCCTTAGGTCTCTGGGCTGGAGGCTCAGCTTAGTTGCGGAGTTTAAGAAGTCTAAGACAGGGCGTTGCTTCGTGTTTTCATTCATTCGTATACACGTGTGCCAGGTCCAGAATTAGATAGGTGAATATGATGGAGCCTCTCTCTCCAGGAGCTAGTTCTGTAGCGCAAGAGAGAGACCTCTAACAGGAATGCCCAGTGTAGTGTTGCGAGTGTCAAAATATGCAGTTCAAGCTCGGTGGAGATGTTGGTGGTGGAGGTTAGATGATGAAGTTGGTAAGAGGAGTTTTGTCAATTCCAGAAACGATTTCAGAATACCTGTAATCGAATGTGCTGGATACTGAGGCTATAATAATGGCGTCTGCCTTCAAGGAGCTTACAGTTTAGGGTAAGGGCTGAGCACACACATAAGCACAGAATTATAAAATAACGTTGGTAAGTGCAGTGATAGGGATGCACAGGGAAATATAACGTCATGTCGAGGGGGGATCTCATCCATCTGAAGAGTCCACTTTAAGAGGGGGACCTCGAGGGGGTGACATTTGAACCACACAAAATGTAGTAGTAGTTAGCTGGGCCAAGGAGATAAGTAAGTACATTAGAATCATAAGCTGTTCGTTTCTACTGGATCATCAGGTGCATGTGATTCAGTGATAAGGAGAAAGCAGAAGAGGCCAGAAAATACTAAGCCTTTAAAAAAACTGGAGCTTGGAAGGGAAACTTATTGAAGAGTTTTAATTACAGTGGTAGAATCAGATTTTTTTTTTTTTTAAATCCCTTTGACAGTAAAATAGAAGAAGGGTTTTGAGAGGACTGTGACTGGAGCCAGAGACTAATACAGAAGCTTTGGGATAGTCTTGTTAATTGATTAATAAGGTCGGACCTAGCGCAGGTGCTGATAGGATGGGGTGGACTGGGAAAATATTTAGGTATTGATAGCATCAGAGCTTGTTTGTTGGGGAAAGAAGGACAAGTCAAGGATGGCTCCTGGGTAGATATAGGAATGTTTCCATTTAAAATAGAGAACACAGGCAAATATTAAGATTTAAGTTTCGGTGATGCAGCATTTGCTATGTTGAATTTGCTTCATGTAGATAACATCAGGTGGAGCTGACCAGCAGACACTGGATGTGTGAGTATGCAGTATATGATAGAGCTTCTGGACTGCTGATAAATTATGTGAGTCTTCTGAATGTGAAAACTAGGAGAAAGGATGTATTTATTCAAAGCCTAGGTTCCAAAGAATGGTGAGCTAAGTAGAGATGCTTAGAAGCATTGCTATTCAGGGAAAGTCAGAAGCTGTGAGAGTCAAGTGAGAAGGGTGTGAAGCCACAGACATCGGGAGGGGATAGGTTTAGGAAGCAGGGATACATTGATGATGTTGAAAGCATGTGTTTTTAGGTTGGAAAAGAGTGGGAAAATGTTCAGTTACACTCTCAGAAGACAATTACTTGTTCACTTTTATTAGGTTTTTAGTGGGAGAAACCAGATTGGTTTGGTAGTCACTTGAAGATGAGAGACTGCTTTTAACTAGAGCATTAGATAGGAAAGTAAGAGATTGGTTAACAGTTTGAGGGACACTGAAAGTCAAGGAAGACTCCTTATAGGGGAAGATTGAGCTTGAATATGTTTATAGGCTGAAGGGAAGGGGGAAATGGATATAGGACACAGTGGGAGGTGTTCACCTTTCAGTAGAAAGAAAGATTGGGCAAAGGAGAGTTAGAATGGAAATTACTTGGAGGCCTGTTTTCTAGGTAATGAAAGGTTATTTCTCAGAGAGGGGGACCAGCAGCTGATGGGGAAAATGAAAAAACAAAAAAAAGTCACATTTTAAAGTAATCTTTGAGAGAGTTGACAATAAAAACGGTGGTGTAGGGAACACAAGTTTTAGAGCAAGGCTGAAAATCAGCTAAAGATGGGAGATCATGTGTTTGCAGTTGTGCCAGAATTTTTTTATTTTCTTAACTATTGGTCAGCTCATTGGCCTTCACAAGAATTATGAAGGAAGATTTGTGGCATTAATTCAGGATCAATATTTTGAGTTCCATAGAGGAACAAAAATTTCAGTTAGGTCTTCATTGATAAAGGAGATGGTTGGCCTTTCAATGAAGAAGATTGGAAAGCCCACTTCCATGAGAAAGAAAAGTATGTATTAAGACTCAGAGTGTGATGGTTTATGGTTTTGGAGACTTGTGGAGAGAGGATGAAGGTAGTGGGCACTGAAGCTAGAGAGAGAGTGACGAGCCAGATTTTGGATTGTTTTGAAATTATTGAGGGGAGTTTGAATTTTTATTTTTGGTTAGGGGATGAGAATGGAGTGCTTAGGCTGTGCTGTCAAGAGTAGCATCGCCACTGCTTGACGATTTTATTTATTTTTTTATTTTATTTTTTATTTTTGGTGGTACTGGGGGTGGAACCTAGAGGCTTTCTACCTCCGGGCTATACTCCCAGACCCATTTTATATTTTATTTGGACACAGGGTCTCACTAAGTTGCTGAGAGCCTCACTAAGTAGCTGAGGCTGGCTTCAAACCTGTGCGATCCTCCTGTCTCAGCCTCCCAAGCGTGGGGATTACAAGCGTGCGCCACCACGCCCGGCTTGCTTGATGATTTTAACCTGCTCTTTCCCTCTAACATTCTTAGTAACTGTCTTACCCTGGTATCCGTTTAATATTCCATAAGCTCAGTTCTGTTTTATGCCCTCATTGTTCCAAGACATAGATCTTATATAATATTAATTTATATTTACCTTCACATTTGTTTATTTTGGGTTTATATTTTTTACTTGATGTGTGTTATTGGAGATTGAACCCAGAGAAGTTCTACCTCTGAGCTATACTCCCAGACATCTTCTCCCATTTTAAATTTGAAGTCTCACTATGCTGCTGAGGCTGTCCTTGAACCTGTGATCTTGTGTCAGCCTCCCAATTACTGTGATTACAGAAGTGTGCCACTATGCTTGGCTTATTAGATTTTTATTTTTTCTTTTTTTAATCTTTCTGATGGTACTGGTGATTGAACGCAGGGGCATTCTACCTCCACGCTACATCTCAGCCCTTTTTATTTTTTACTTTGAAACAGGGTCTCACGATGTTGCAGAGGGTCTAATCAAGATGCTAAAGCTGGCAGCGACCTGAGATCCTCCTGTCTTGGCCTCTCAAGTACTGGGATCATAGCCATGTGCTATGATACCTGGCTGATTATTTATTTATTTATTTATTTATTTATTTATTATTTTTTTGTGTGTGGTACTGGGGGTGGAACCCAGAGGCTTTCTACCTCTGGGCTATATGCCCAGCCCTATTTTATATTTTATTTTGAAACAGGGTCTCACTAAGTTGCCGTGAGCCTCACTAAGTAGCTGAGGCTGGCTTTGAACCTTTGTGATCCTCCTGTCTCAGCCTCCCAAGCGCGGGGATTACAAGCGTGCGCCACCACGCCCAGCTGATTATTTATTTTTATTTATTTACTTATTATTTATTTATTTATTGTGGTACTGGGGATTGAACCAAGGAGCATTCTCCCTACAAGCTACAATCCCAGCCCTATTTTTTATTCTTTATTTTGAAACAGGATGTCACTAACTTGTGGAGGGCCTAAGTAGCTGAGGCTGGCTGCGAACCTGCGATTCTCCTGTCTCAACCTCCCAAGCATGTGCCACCACACCCAATGGCTGATTCTTTTTAATATCTATAATTTCCCTTTGGTAGATTTACATCCTTTCCCAGAGGATAACTTTATATATTTTATCACCTTAAAGATAGAAAGCATAATTCTGTTAAAGTATGTGACTGATAAAAGGGGTCCTGTGGGTCTTTTCTGTTGGTTTTTGTTTTGTTTTGTTTTTGCTTGTTCTTTTTCAAGTGTGCCTGGTAATTTTTAAGTATGTACCAGAGAGTGTGTTTTCAGAATTACTTAAATAATGTGAGGTATAGGATTATAAGCATGATTCACCACGCCCATTTTTTTTAACCTGTTGATTTCCAGGAGCAGTAAATTTTGATGTTATAGTTTTTTTTTTTTTTTTACTCATAAAGCTCATGTCACAATATGCTTTATGATAGAATGAATAACAATCATGCAAGACCAAGTAACTTTATTATTATTATTATTATTATTATTATTATTATTATATACTTTTGGTGGTACTGGGGTTCCTGGAAGCCCTACTACCTCCAGGCTATACTCAAAGACCTATTTTTATATTTTTATTTGGAAACAGGGTCTCTTAAGCCAGCACGGCTGGCTTCGAATCTGCGCGATCCTCCTGTCTTCACCTCCCAAGTGCGGGGATTACAAGTGTGCGCCACCATGCCCGCCAACTTACTTAATTTTTCTAAATTTTTAAATTACAACAATTTTTTTTGGTGTGTGTGTGTGTGTGTGTGTGTGTGTGTGTGTGTGTGTGTGTGTTGTGGTACTGGGGATGGAACCCAGAGGCTTTCTACCTCTGGGTTACACTCCTAGACCTATTTTATATTTTGGAAACAGGGTCTCACTAAGTTGCCGTGAGCCTCACTAAGTAGCTGAGGCTTGCTTCGAACCTGTGCCACCACGCCCGGCATTACTTACTTTATAGTTTCATTTTTTCTTTTAAGTTATTGTAACTCTGTCAGTCTTATTTGGCTTCTTGAGCCACTGGACTTCAAGAACAGTGCCAGAGTTGTCATTGTTGCGATTCCATTAATACAGCCTCAGGTTCTGTGCTCCTTCTCTCTGTGCAAATCTCCTGACTTCATGACATGGCTATGATTCCTATATTACACACAAGGAAAACGAGAGTTAAAGGAGCTAAGTTTTTTGTATAGAACCACGTAGCTAGTATGTGGAAGGTCTGAACAAATTGTATGACTATCAAGTCTCATAATGTCTCTTATTCAAATTTATGTTACTCATGGTGCAAAATATCCTTTGGGCTACCTCACTAATTTATAATCTTACCAATTTACTGCTTTTTGTGCTCATGGTCTATCCATATTTTTGGACTGAATTCAGTTCCTTCTAATAAAAGAAACAATTTGGTACATAGACAAAGGAAAAATAGGGCATTAGTTGCTCAACTCTTCCATTCTTTTGGATCTTGGTGTGGGGAACTTGATGATGTGGGTATGCTTTCTCAGGTGGGCTTGGTACAATGGGTTCCTTCTTCTGATTGGGAAGAAACTCTCATCAGTTACCTGTTGTATGAACTCTCATTAGTTATCTGCTATAGGTACCTGATATAGTTACCTGCTATAGGAACTATTAGCGGTGGGATTCTGCTTGTTTTTATGTTCTAGAGACAATTTGTTAGTGGTACAAATGATAAAATATATATAATCTTGTGTTTATAAATGATTGCACATTAAACAGATTTTAAATTTGCATGCATGAGGTGTTTAAAGTATCTATTATGCTAGTTCTCATTCTGGTTCTATAACTATTCAGAAAAAAGGGGAGGTTAACTTAATACATTTGTGTTTGGTGAATCCACAACGATGCTCTCTAGTTAATTGTTTTATTTTGTAAACATCCTCAAACTATTTTTTTTTTTTTTTTTTTTTGGTGGTACTGGGGATGGAACCTTTCCACCACTGGGCTACACTCCCAGACCTATTTTATATTTTATATATAAATTAAAAATATATTTTAATATAAAGTATATATATATTAGGAGACCCTGGAAACAGGGTCTCTTAAGCCAGCAACACTGGCTTCTAAGCAGGGGGTGGGGGGGATTACAAGTGCCGCCACACCCGGCAAACTGTCTTTTTATTTATCTTTATTGATCAGTTGTTAGGTTTACCAATCTGTAGTGTCTGTAATCTTTCTTTTCCTTTCAAAATCAGGACTTTTTTTGATCATTTCTTTTGGTAACTCTCCTGTTGTCTAAAACCTTTCAGAAATTACTTAACCATGGTTATGACTATGACATTTTTTCAGGACCTAAATGGTATCAGCCCGCTCTTTTATTTTTAATCATATTAGACTTGCTTCTTTTAGTAGACCTTGCGTTTCTTGTTTAAAAATACGTTCTCTCTATAATATTTTCAATACAGGAAATAAAATCTTTGCTTTCACTCTTTGGAGGTCGGTTCACCAGCAGCCAAGACACTTATGGAAAGGTAAGGTTAATTTTCATTAGACCATATGTATTATACTTATAAGTAGAACTTTGAATTTGAGAAGAAATACAAAACTTAAGTTTATATTTCAGTGGTTATTTGTATCTATTCCTAGAGACAATGGAATAAAAAGTATTTTTGGAGGAAAATTGTAGCTTTGGAAAGTAACTTAGATTTACTTCCATATTTATTTATTTATTTATTTATTTAATTATTTATTTATTTTGGTGGTACTGGGAGTGGAACCCAGAGGCTTTCTACCTCTGGGCTATACTCCCAGACCCATTTTATATTTTAATGGAAACAGGGACTCACTAAGTTGTTGAGAGCCTCACTCAGTAGCTGAGGCTGGCTTTGAACCTGCGCGATCCTCCTGTCTCAGCCTCCCAAGCGCGGGGATTACAAGTGTGTGCCACCACGCCCAGCACCCTTTTTTTTTTTTTTTTTTTTGCGGGTCTGGGGATGGAACCCAGGGGCGTTTGACCTCCGAGCTACACCCTCTACCCTATTTTTGATTCTTTATTTTGAAACCGGGTCTCACTGAGTTGCAAAGGGCCTCACTAAGTAGCTGAGGCTGTCCGTGAACCGCGATCCTCCAGGTCTCAGCCTCCCGAATGCTGGGATTACAAGTGTGCGCCACCACGCCCGGCAGAAAGGGTTCCTCCAGCACCCATTTTTATTTATTTAATTTATTAATTTATTTTGGAACTGGAGATGGAATCCAGGGGCATTCTACCACCAAGCTATACCCCCAGCCCTATATTTTATTCTTTATTTTGAAACAGGGTCTCACTGAGTGGCAAAGAGCCGCTAAGTAGCTGAGGGTGGCAGCAAACCACCATCTTCCTTGTCTCAGTCTCTCAAATGTTGGGATAACAAGTGTGCGCCACCACACCTGGCTTCCATTTTTATTTTGACTCAGTTTTTTTTTGTATGTGATGCTGCGTATGAAACCCAAAATATTGCACATGCTAGGTAAGTAAGTGCTCTGTCCCTGAGCTACATATTCAGCCCATTTCAATTTTTAATTCAGTACTCATTCAGTACAAAATACTCATTTGTACCTGTTATTTTATTTAAAAAGGGTGTATTCAGAATTAGAATTTAGCTGAATTTTAGGCTTGTATTGGGAATCATTTTAAAATTTGAAATTATGTACTGTATTATGGATTGAAATTTTAAACTTTGTAATTTGTAGTTTTATCAGTGTCTTAGAGAAGTTTGGAAAGCAGAAAAAGAAAAAGGCATTCACAGTTTTTCCTCCTTGACATGACTTGTAACTGGGTATGTGGCTTTCTGGTCTTTCCTTTTTTTTCTTCATGATTCATATATTGTTCCAGTCTTTTTCATGTGCTTTATTTCTGCTCAGTTGTAATACTTCTTTCCATGAATTTCTGTAATCTGTTTTTAATTTAATAGTATTAATAGAGGCACATGTTGTTCTTAGCCTTCATCACTAACAGCTGCATGATATTTTCCACTGACTAGCTCTACCATAATTTAACCATTTTATTCAGGTCTCTTTTAAAACTTTCTTAGTAAAAATAATACTAAGATGATTTTTCTGTTTGGATTTTGAATTTTTCCATATTGTGGCATAAATACTGGAAAAAAGAGACTGTGCATGACAGACAGGAGTTCTTGTAAAAAATTAGAGAATGTAAGTTGAAAGTCCCCTCAGCTGGGTGTGGTGGCACACACCTCTCTTCCCATACCTGCGAGGCTGAGACAGGAGGATCACAGGTTTGAGGCCAGCCTCAGCAACATAGTGAGGCCATCAGCAGTTTAGTGAGACCCTGTTTCAAACAACAACAAAAAGCAAACAAACAAACAAAAAAAGGAAAAGAAAAATAGGATTGGGGGTATTAGCTCACAGGTAGAATGCCCTTTGCATTAATCCACAATTCCAAAAAATAAAAAGGGCTAGGTGTTGCTCAGAAGTAGAAGGTTCCTGGGTTCAATCCCCAGCACACACCCCCCCCCCCCCCCCCGGGCTTACAAAAAGTCCTCTGATGTTGAAATTTTATTCCTAATTTTTATTTACTGAGGGATGATGGAAGGGAGGGAGGGTATGGGTATAATTAGGTAGGGGGTGGCACACGAGGTCAGGAGGCTGCTGTCTGTGACCAGGGCGTTCTGTGACCAGGGCGTTCTGGCAATGGGTTATCTGGGCAGACCTTGCCAGTGTATATAATCTTGGGTATTGAACTAAGATCGAGAAACCCCTCTTGACTCATGTGGAGCTTTTTAATGTTTTTTTGCCTAGATGAAATGATAAAATAATGTTAATGGTCATTTAATAATGTTCATCATAGCAATTTCACAGGGCTCCTCAGTCACCTCTCAAGTAGTCACAGTTACCTAGAAAAAGAGAGGACATTTAGTAACTTGAGAACTAGAGTACTTACAAGTTAAAAATAAAATTAGCTGTTTTATAAATTAAAAATAAAATTAGCTGTTCTTATTAGCAAAAATATCCTGATTGTAGCCTGTAACAGATATTAGTTATTTTAGTCAAGCTACATAAAGGCAAATAAGCCTTCAATTTTATTTGCTGCTATTTTCATGTATAAATTAATTTATAAAAGCATTCTTACATTGTATTATAGAATCCCAGCAGGTTACCCAAACTAATTTAGCTTCTTTCACTATTGGAGTATTGGAGTGATTTTTATTTTATTTATTTTGTGGTACTGGGAGTGGAACCCAGGGGCATTCTATCTCCGACCTCCACCCCTAGCCCTGTTTTTTTTATTTTGAAACAGGGTCTCTTGAGTTGCAAAGGGCCACACTAAGTAGCTGAGGCTGTCTCTGAACCTCCATCCTCCTGTCTCAGCCTTCCAAATGCTAGGATTACAAGCATGTGCCACCATGCCTGGCAGTTTATTATTTAAAATCAGATCAGGTAGTTTTTCATTAAAATAGTAAATAGGCTTGCCGGGCGTGGTGGCGCACACTTGTAATCCCCACGCTTGGGAGGCAGAGACAGGAGGGTCACGCACGTTCGAAGCAAGCCATGCGGCTTAAGAGACCCTGTTTCCAAATAAAAATATAAAATAGGTCTGGGAGTGTAGAAGGGCTTCCAGGAACCCCAGTACCACCCCCCCCAAAAAAAAATAGTAAATAAGAATTTTTATCGACTTCTAGAGTCAAACTGCATACTTGACCACTTGGCCACCAAGGAGTAAGTTGCATATTCTTATTTCTTTCAGTCTCCATTTTGGATTCTTAGCATTCCCTCTGAAGATATTGCAAGAAACTTAATGAAGCGGACAGTGTGTGCCAAGTAAGAGAAGCTAACCATGCTCTCCTGCATGAGTGTGTATTTTACTTCTCAGAACTAGTCTGTCCTGTTTTGCTGTTTTGGTAGAAAGTAGTATTTCTGGAAGGACCTTAGCTTTGCTTGCAGTTACATACATCTACCACTGGATGGTGGTAGGGGAACGGAAAATTACTTTCTGAAGCCAAGAGTAGAAAAATCTCAGTGGGAAAGGTGTACAAGATCTTGTTTAGAACAATTTTTAAAACTTATATATTAACCACGAGTATCAGTAGTATAGTATGAATGTAAATACTATGTTTTTTTTGTGGGGGGGGGGCTGTACCTGCAGCTCTTTTTTATTTTTTATTTTGAGACAGAGTCTTGCTAAATTGCCATGGGCCTTGCTAAATTGTTAAGGCTGATCTTAAACCTGTAATCCTCCTGTCTCAGCCTCCCAAGTACTGGGATTATGGGCATGTGATGCACTAGACTTGGCTGTAAATGCTATATTTTCACATAGGATACATTCCACATTTAATTATAGCCAAACTTTTGAAAATTCACAAATACATTTTGTATTTAAAAATTTTTTTACAGTGCTGGGATTCGAACCTAGGGCACTGTACCACTGAGCTACATTCCCAGTGTTTTTATTTTGAGGCAGTTTTTTGCAAAGTTGCCCAGGCTGGCCTCTAGCTTGTGATTCTCCTGCCTTGGCTTTCAAAATAGCTGGGAGTACAGGCATATGCCACTACACATAGCCAAAAACGGTTTGCTTATAGATGATGCTTAGTTAAGTGAGCATATTGGTAACGTGTAAGGTGACAGAAAGTGGGAATTGCTATGAATGTTTTACTCTTTTGTTAGAGAATTTCTAGTAGTCATACCTTGACATAAATTGATGAACTTGTTCATTGTTTATCCTGAGTATTTTTAGGTTTTATCATTGACAGTTTTTCATCTTTTTAAAAAGGTTTTGTGATTTATACTTTTTCATTATTCTCTGTATAATTTTATAGCTGACGTATACCTTAAGAGATTGCTAAGTAAAAATAGCATTACTATAATGGTCTTTTCTGTATAAATTCAATAAAGTGTAAAGGAGGGATTCTGTTTCAAAGGATAGCACGTGCAGTGTGATTGTAGCAGAATAAAAGTAGACTTAATAGCGTAGATTCAAAACCAACGTAGATTAGAATTTCCTGTGCTAGAGATTGAAAATTAATTTTAAATAGTTTATACCATAACATGAGTAAAGCATATAGCAAACTCCTGGGTACCTACCTTGTTAGAGCTCAACATTTTGAGTAATTTAGTTAATAAATGTTACCAAATAGTAACCATATGTTAATAAGTAACATTTTTATCTGGTACTTTTTTATGGAGAAGACATTGGGGAAAATTGAATTTTCTGCAACCATTCACCCATTTCAGTAAAAAAAATCTTAAGTGATTTTACTGTATCATTTGATCTAATATAAAAATATAATGATGGTGCATGGGCATATAGCTCAGTGGTAGAGCACATGTTAGCACAGGCTCTGGGTTCAAATCCTGGGAAAACTAGTAACAATTTCTTTCCTGTAAGGTTCCTATTCTTCGTGTGGTTTTGACTTAGTTGCATTTGTTTCAAGTATATGTATTTGTAATTTATAGCTTAGAAAATATTGACAATTATTTCAGTGGAGCAAGCATAAAAATCTAGTAAAATAACTTCTGTATTACTACATGAATTAAGCTCTATTAAGGTTGGTACCAATCATTTGTTTTCTAGATCCATATTTGAATTATGGGGTCATGGGAACTCTCCTGAGGAGCTGTACAGTTCTCTTAAAAATTATCCTTTGGAGAAAATGGTAGGTAGTGATACATGGTTCTGTGTGGGAATAGCTGTGGATTTTGTAGAATTATTTAGCTTAAAAAAATCTGCTTTTATTTCAGGTTCCATTTCTACATTCAGACTCTACGTATAAAATAAAGATTCACACATTTAATAAAACATTAACACAAGAAGAAAAAATCAAACGAATAGATGTAAGTGACTTTAAGATCACTGTAGCCTAGCCATTGTTGATATACAAGAATAACTAATAACCTTTTAAGTGCTTATCTTGTACCACAATTTTGCTAAGCACTTTTCATGCTTAATTTAATGCTGATACCAGATTTTCATGGTAGATATTACTAGATAACCACTATTTTTCCTTGTAAAATTTTATAGGACACTGGAGTTACTTTTATTTTTTAGGCACTTGAGTTTCTGCCATTTGAAGGGAAAGTGAACTTAAAGAAGCCACAACATATATTCTCTATTTTGGAAGATTATGGTTTGGATCCTAACCGCATTCCTGAGAATCCATATAATATTTATTTTGGTAGATGGGTAAGCAGATATTCTTTCCACTTATCTTATTTCTTTAAAAACTAAATGTAGGGAGTGGTGAGTAGGCCCGGGCCACCCTCCCCCCTCATGCCATTTTGGCATGGGGCTGTAACTATTTTCTGTAAATCTATTTTCTGTATTTCTGTCTTTTTAATAAACTTTAAATCTTCAAAAAAAAAAATTAAATGTAGGTTGATGGGCATGGTGGCGCAGCAACCTACATTTTTATTCCCAGCACTTGGGAGGCTGAGACAGGAGGATCACACAGGTTCGAAGCCAGCCTCAGCTACTAGTGAGACTCTCAGCAACTTAGTGAGACCCTGTTTCCAAATAAAATATAAAATAGGTCTTTGAGCCGGGTGTGGTCGCGCACGCTTGTAATCCCAGCACTTCGGAGGCTGAGACAGGAGGATCGCACGGGTTTGAAGCCAGCCTTAGCTACTTAGTGAGGCTCTCGGCAACTTAGTGAGACCCTGTTTCCAAATAAAATATAAAATAGGTCTGGGAGGATAGCCCGGAGGTAGAAAGCCTCTGGGTTCCATCCCCAGTACCACCAAATAAATAAATAAATAAATAAATAAATAAATAATAAATAAATAAATAAATACATAAATAAATAAATAAATAAATGTTAGATCTGGGAGTATAGCCTGGAGGTAGAAAAGCCTTTGGGTTCCACCCCTAGCACCACACACACACAAAAACAAATCAGAAAACAAAAAAACTAAATGTAGGTTGAGGGTGTAGGTATAGTGCTTTCCTAGCATGCGTGAGGCCCTGGGCTTGACATCTAGCACCAGCACAAAATAAAATGCTTTTGTTAAAAAAATTCAGTGTATTCTTCCAGAGATTTCTGTGAAGTGCAAGAGGCTTGTTAGATACCTAGGGAGGCAGAGGTACATCTAGGGACATTAAAACAAGATTTGCCAGAAAACCTGGACTGCTTTGTAATCAAGCAGAGAGAAGGCAGGGTGCTGTGATAGTTGAGGGAGCTCATTTGTGGAGATCACAGGTCTGGATTTTTCTTTCTGAAAAGAAGTGAATTACTGGAGAGTAGTTCTGCCCATTTCCTTGAGGCTGTAAGACACTGAGTGGAAGCTGAGACTGAAGTTATATGGTTATTTAGGAGAAAAAGAAATGGGGAAAGCTTGCGTACCACTCCTGGAATAGTGTTTGGTTTGAAAAGACAAAGTAATGGAAAATTATTAAGAAATAAAAGGTATTTGTCTATAATTCCCCTGATCACTTTCAAGGAATAAGTTTAGAGCAATAATAAGTGGAAAGAAGTTCTCATCTTCAAGATGCTGTGGTTTTATTGCCAGTGATTATCGTAAGTCTGTTGTCTTTGGTTATACTAATTTGAAAACTTTCTGATCTAGATCGCAGATGGACAGAGAGAGCTGATTGAGTCATACAGTGTCAAAAAGAGACATTTTATTGGAAACACAAGTATGGATGCTGGTTTATCATTCATTATGGCCAACCATGGAAAAGTGAAAGAAAATGATATTGTCTTTGATCCCTTTGTTGGAACAGGTATTTTTATTTTAACTGTTAAGCTACTAGAGAGATGTTGCTTGTTTGTAGTGGTAAAAGTCTTATTAATATTTTTAATGAGATATTAAATGAACAGAATAATCTTTTAATTGTCATTGGATAGTAGCTAAGAGTCAACAATTCTTATATAGTAGCCAGTGTTTAACACTTTCCCATTTCAAAGATAGTGCTGATAGAATTGTGTGGGGTTTATTTCAAGTAAGCCACTAGGGGGGAGCATCTGTCTATTTTTTTAAAAACAGAAAATCTTGCTTTTTTTAAAGTTCTTGTTTTAAAACAAATAACTATATATTTGGATGGAAGAAAATAATAAATGTATCTTATCTTCCTCTTGGTTTATAAGTTATAAGTGTGGAAATAAAAGCAACTAAGTAGCAGTGGACTAGAGTTTGGCTGCCACAGCCACACCTGGTTTCTAGCTACTTGATTGGGTCATTCCTCTGACTGTGTGGAGAATTTTTCTTTCTTTAGATTGTTTTTGTTTGTTGTTGCCCATAATGAGGGAATGCTCAGTTTCATCTGGCTCACTCCATCATGGTTCATTTGTGGTTGGAGTCTCTCTAGCCATCTTTCCAAGTGAGCAGTGTTTGTTGCATAGTTAATGTGTCAGGGACTTCTGCCCTGCATGCGAGGCTTACTTAGCTAATTCTTCTAATTCCTATAACTAACTTGGAGATACTTTTAAAAATCTTGTTGAGGAACATATGGCATAGAGAGAGGGTAAGTGAGTTGGCCAAGGTCATAGGTTATAAACAAGTTTGAAAGGATTCAAACTCAAGCAGTCAAATTCTTAGGTTCATGTTCTTAACTACTGATAGACTCACTTCTTTCTGCATTGGGTTTTACCAGCCAGCTCTTATACCATAAACTAACGCCAGGAATATGACCATGTGAGTTTGGATGAAAGAGTATCTGCCCAAAAGATTTCTAGCTGACAGGAACCTTTTTGGGTGTTGTTGCTGAATTAATTCACTAGTGGGTTTTTCTTCTAGTCTGCCAGCATTTTCCTATTTTTTACTTTCTATATACTATTTTTTTCTTTTCCTATTCTCACTACCTTAAATGCCTTTCCCCACATTTTAAGCTTTTTATTGGCAGTAACATCAAACTTATCTAAAAATTATCAGGAAGTAAAATGGAACAAACAATACCCATATATTCTAACCACGCTGAAGCTATGGATAATATTTGGCTTCATTTTTTATCATTTTTTCTATTTTTCTTTCTATACCTAATATTTTTTTCTGTATCATTTGAAAGTTGCATATATCATACTCCTTTCCAATACTTCATTATTTCTTTTTATTCTTTTTGGTGGCACTGGGGTTCCTGGAATCCCTTCTACCTCCGGGCTACACTCCCAGACCTATTGTATATTTTTTTTTTTTTTTTTTGGTGTTAAATACATTTATTGTAAACTTTAGACACAAAAATAGGTTCTCTAGGCCATTCACATGCACATTAAAACCAAAAGCTACAAACTACAACAATTCACATAATTATACAAATGATGCTGTTCTGGGACGATTACAGGATTGTTGTCCATGCAGGGAGATCGAAGGCATTATCTATGAAGCCTTAGGATCCAGAAGTATTATTACTACCAAATCTCTGATGAACACTGTGAAGTAAGTGTTTTGGAAGGCAGTTCCACGAGTTGGCTAGCATTGCTTTAAAGCAAATGACTGCTTCTAAGCTTAGCCGCACAAGAGATTTTGGTTGAACTGAAAATATAAGTATCTCATTGCTGTGTGCAGCTCTGTGGTGAACCAGCAGGTTGTTAGCACACCCACCAAAAACAATGACTTCTCCTTCATCACTGGCACAAGCTGTATGCCACAACCTTGGTTTTTCAGTATAGGGATGGTTAAACTGTATCCATTCGTTCTTACTGATGCAGTAAGTCCAGGCATCACTCAGTGGCTGTTTTTCAGTGGTAAATCCTCCAAAGAGAAAAAGATGATCTGAAGAAACTGGCGTTAATGAGTGCCAGGACCGGCCAACAGGGCATGTGCCTTGAGGGATTAGTTCATTCCACTCCCATGTGTCCAGATTAAGATAGTGAAGATCATTCATTCTAGCATCTCGGTATCTGCCTCCAAACACAAAGCCTTTGTTTCCAACGGTTGCACAGGCATGGGCGGCGCGCGGGGAAGGCGCTTTGCCAGTCGTTATAGGCTGGCTCCAGGTAAATGTTTCAGTGTCTAAAATATGTACGTGATCATTCCATCCTCTTGGATGACTTGAATTCCAAAAAGATGTTTCATCAAATTCAAAAGTTCCCAATACTTTATCTTCAGGCAAATATCCATACCCTCCAAAAAATATTAACTTGTTTTTATATACCCAGACACCAAGTTTGTCCTTTGATGATGGAGGGATTCCTTGGCAGTCAATTCTTTCCCATTGTAACACTCTATCTGTAGACCTTGAATCCAGCATGTAGAACTTATTTGTATTGCCTCTTGAATGGTGTCCCCCAAACAAGTACAAGACCCTGTCTACACACACGGCGCAGCTTCCCGACATGGAAGGAGGGACATCACCTTCAGTGTTAATCTTTTTCCATCTTCCAGTCTCCATGTTGTAGATCCATAATTCTTCTCTAGGCAGATAAAAGTCATATAATCCTCTGACTTGATTACTCTTGTAGCCGCCCCAGACGAACATGCGGCGGCCATCGCTGACGGCGACGTGGCCGCTGCGCTCGGCCGGGCAGGCCAGCTCAGCCGCCTCCGAGCCCTCGAAGGCCGGGCCGCCGCCCGCCCGCGCGCCGTCGTCGCCCTCGGCCATCTTGAGCCGCAGCTCCGCGACCGGGCCGCCCGCGCGGGACGAGCCGGACCCTGCGGGGCGGCGGGCGGGACCCAGGCCGCAGCTCACCGCGCCGCCCGCCGCCCACCTATTGTATATTTTTGAGACAGGGTTTCTTAAGCCAGCGCGATCCTCCTGTCTCCACCTCCCAAGTGCGGGGATTACAAGCGTGTGCCACCACGCCTGGCTTCGTTATTTCTTAAGAATAAAGATATATTATGTTACATAACTGTAGAACAGTTTTCAATATTAGTAAATATATTAATAGTCATATTTCAGTTTTGTCAATTGATTCAGTAATGTTCTTTTTCCATTTCTAACCTAGGATTAGTATTGTATTATCATTGTTTCCTTGATCACTTTGATTTGGAACACAACTAAAGCCTTTCTTCATTTTTTTTGTGTGTGTGTGTGTGTGTGTGTGTGTGTGTGTGTGTGTGTGTGTTGCTGGTTGAACCCAGGGCCTTGGGCATGCTAAGTAAAGGCTCTACCATTGAGCCATATTTCCAGCCTCCAAAACCTTTTCTTCTATGATGAAATTTTTTCTTTAGAAGAATGGTATTGCACTTCCATTTGCTTTTTATCTAGAATGTTCTTCATTTTGGGCTTTTTTATGTTCTTCATAATTAGATTTAGGTTATGTATTCCTAGCTGGGCTATTATATCAGTGATTTTGTGTCCTTCTTAGGGTATACACACGGTGTCTCTCTGTTCCTCATTGGTAATGTTAATTTCTATTAGTTGATTTTTTTCTAATCTATGTTGATAAATGGTTTCTTCTCTTATAAGCTATCTGTGAAGAAACATATTTAAGACTCTGTAAATATTCTAGTATTTATCCAAACACTCTTCCCATCTGTCAGGTTTGGTATCCATTGATAAGATTCTTGTTTGAGTCAACCTTTACTGTGATGGCTACAAAGGAATAATTTTCCAACTTCAGCATTCTGAGAGCCACTGATCAACACTATTCTACTATATTCAAGAATCCTTTCTTCTCTTTCATATATTTATTTACCTATTTAAAATGCCATAAACCACTGGACTTTTTTTTCCCACTAGGAGAACATTCTTTACGCTGACACTCAGTAATTCATGACATTCCTTTATTATTTTGTTGTTCAAATTGTTCTGTTTGCCTAGCCTTTTTACATTGAATCTGCCTTTATGACATATTCCTATCTTTTTTGTTTGTTTGTTTGTTTGTTTCCTTTTTGAGCACTTTTGTTCATTTCTGGCTCATCTTTTTCCTGTACTAAACTGGGCATCAAGTCATTTCTCTAAGGAACCTCGGAAGATGGTATTAGAGACCAAGATCTCAGTTCTAGAACCTTTTAGAAGACAAGCTAAGAAATGCATATATGTTTATATACATAATATGCACAAAAGTGCATATATGGTAGACATGGATTTATTCTTACATACTGAGTGTACATATATATAAATGTCTATAGACAGACATATTTTAGAACTTATGGATTTATACATACTAGGTATTCTAGTTAATACTTACAAATTTCTTTTTTGCCTATCTCATTCCATATTTATATGTACCTTCTACAATAGAACCCTGGTTTCTACCAATATTAACATTTGTTCTTTTTATCATTCCTATAACTAAAATGATTTCAAAATTGTTTTGCCCATGCCACTTAAAAAAAAAAAGAAAACAAAAGAATCCTACTAAAAAAAGTTTAGGATATGTTTTCAATTCCTCACCCTGTCCTAAGGGATAAATAAATACTTTGTATTTGACTATTTGTCAAAATCCATCTTTTCAGCCGGGCGTGGTGGCGCACACTTGTAATCCCCACCCTTCGGAGGCTGAGATAGGAGGATCACGCAGGTTTAAAGCCAGCCTCAGCTACTTAGTGAGGCTCTCAGCAACTTAGTGAGACCTTGTTTCCAAATAAAAATATAAAAATAGGTCTGGGAGTCTAGCCCAGAGGTAGAAGGCCTCTGGGTTCCACCCCCAGTACCACACACACACACACAAAAAAAGCCATCTTTTCCCCCTTCATTTAAAGTTTAATTGTAGCCAGGTGTGGTGGCACATGCTAGTAATCCCACAGCTTGGGAAGCTGAGAGAGGAGGATCACACAGGTTCAAAGCCAGCCTTAGCTACTTAGTGAGGCTCTCGGCAACTTAGTAAGACCTTGTTTCTAAATAAAGTATAAAATAGGTCTGAGTGTATAGCCCAGAGGTAGAAATGCTCCTGGGTTCCATCCCCAGTAACACACACACACACATACACACACACACACACACACACACACACACACACACATTTAATTGCATTTATTTGTTCTAGTTTGCTCATAGTTTTAGGTTTATCCCCTGTGCCTTTCCCATTTCTTGTTGGTTTATTTTTAAATATCTAAAAAATAAACTTGCTTTCAACAGTCAGAACTATACAGTACATTTATTCAGTAGTTTCCCTCTTTCCCATATCCCTTCCATCCTGCTCTTTTTGTTCTACCCTTGGTAACCGAATTCATTTTTTTTTTTTTTTTGGTACTGGTGATTGAACCCAAAGGCAGGATCTATCACCGAGCTACATCCCCAGCTCTTTTTATTTCTTATTTTGAGGTAGAGTCTCACTAAGTTGCCAAGGCTGGCTTCAAACTTGTGATCCTACTGCCTCAGCCGCCCATGTAGCTGGGTTACAGGCATGCCTCATGATACCCAGCTCCAACTTCATTGTTTTCTAGTTAATTCCTCCTGTTTTTCTTTTTCGAAGATAAGCTGATCTATGTACAATTTCCTACTGCTTTCTTTTACAAAGTGGAGCGTACTATATTGTTGTTTCTGGCTTTTCTTTTTCACTATTTCCTGAAAATTATTTTCTGTCAGTTTATTCTTTTTGTAACTGTACTCTATGATTCTGTGTACTATAATTTACTCAAATAAATTTCTATATTGGATACTGGTAATTTCCATTATTTTGTAGTTAAAAAAACACGTGTAATCCCAGCATTCAGGAGGCTGAGACTGGAGGATCACTGTTTACAGACAGCCTCAGCTACTTAATGAGGCCCTCCACAACTTAGTGAGACCCTGTTTCAAAATAAAGAATAAAAAAATAGGGCCGGGGGGGGGGGTTATAGCTGGGAGGTCAAGTGCCTCTGGGTTCTACCCTCAGACCTGCAAAAAAAAAAAAAAAAAATAATAATAATAATAAATGCTTGCAATAAATAACTTTATGAATATATACCTTTTCAATCAGTTTAGGATCAGTTCCTAGAAGTAGGATTGCTGAGTTGAAAAGTATGCATATATATGTACAGTTTTGTTAGGTATGGTGAAATTCCTCTCCATTATATAGTTTTGGGTTCCTGACAGCAATATAAGAGAATCCCTTTTCTCCCTCAGTCTCACCAGTAGAGTATATGTCAAGATTTTGGAGGTTTGCCAATTTGTTGGGTGAAAATGGCATCTTAGTGTGTTACTAATTTTTATTTCTTTTATTATGAGTAAAGTCCACCAACTTTCTATATTTTAAGAGTAATTTGTATTACTTTTTTTTTTTTCTTCAATTTGCTTCATGTCTTTTGTCCATTTCCTACAGAATTTTTGGGCTTTTCCCTCTCATTTTTAGGGCTCTTTTTTTTTCCTATGATAAATGTTGAAAATATTCCTCATTTGACTTTTGAATTTGCTTGTAATTGCTATTTGCCCTACAAAAGTTTTTCCTGTACCCAAATTATAAAGAGATTGATCTATGCCTTTTAGTACTTTTGTAGTTCTATTTATTTCTTTTATATTTTTTGACCTATTTAGTGTTTATTCTCTTTTATCATGTGAGGAATGAATCTGATTTATCTTTTTCTAAATGCTAAACCCTTTATTAATTCTTAATCTTGCCCTTGTACTTAAAACCTTTTCTCTGAGAAGTGAAAAGAATTCTTTGAAGTACATATATGTACAAAATGATTAGTATACATACAATATAGATGAGATCATAGAGTTTAAAAATAAAACTGTCAACATGAGTAAAATTTTTTTCCTTCATGTAAATGAGCCTGGGTATATTATGAAATGCCAACTTCATGGCAGCCAAGTTGTTGACTGTGTTTAATGTGGTCAGGGGCAAAGAGATCTGGCTGTATTTGCTTTAGAGCAGCTTCTTACAGCAAATAGCATATTTTGATCATTTGATTGTTCCTAGAATTGTGTAAAATAAGAATAGGATCATTGCAAAGATAACTGCTAAATATATTTTGTGGTTTGTATTTGTAATTTGAACATGTTTTAGAATGTAAGTCAATTTTTGGTACTTTTATTTTAAAACTGGTCATAACCAGTAATTGTGAACAGATAGTTCTTAGGCACATCTTGCCCTCTCTCTTGGGGCTTGTGCTCCATTGATGGGTAGTACCTTTTAAAGGATTAAAGTAGTAAATAAATCTGTACCCTCCTCCCTGGCCATAGTTTTTCACAAAGTATTTGTTGATGTTTTTACTTTTGATTTCTTTTTTTCAGTATTTTTTAAAAAATGCAAGTGTATTTAGGCCAAGTGTGGTGGTGTACGCTTGTAATCCTAGTACTTGGGAGGCTGAGACAGGAGGATCACAAGTTCACAGCCAGCCTCAGCTACTTAGGCCCTCTTTGACAAAATAGTGCTGGGGCTGTAGTTTGGAAGTAGAATGCCCCAGGTTCAATCCCCAGTACCACACACACATAAAGACATTTCATCCCTTTTCCATTTAAAGATGCAAAATATGTATTGTCTCTCAGATACATTACCCATGGACTATATTCATGGACTAAGATTTTCTCAAGGTTATAGAGTAAGGTAGAAATCTTTCCTTCCTAAGTGCCTTTTCCTTTTTATTTTAGACAGTTTGCCACTATTTAGAATGACAGTATGAGGTACAGAAATGTATTTCTCTTTCTCTTTTAGCAAATACATTGATTCTCATTTTAGTAATTTATTTGTTATGTTGTGTGTGTTCATTTTCTAAATGGGGAAGACACATACAACTGGGTCAGTTCTCAGTAGTTAGGAAGTATTATTCTTCTGATATGAGTATGACTAAGGGAAAGATAAGCATGTATATGATCCAAGATTTGTGAATGGAATACAACTGTTACTGAGTATACAGTTTTACTAACTTCATTTACTTAGTAAAAAATTTTGGTTTTGTTTGTCTAATTGGTAAGTGTTATTAAGGTTTCTGTCGCTAATAAAATACCTGAGATAATTATAAGGGAAAACGAGTTATTTTGGCTCACAGTTATAGAGGTTCCAGTCCATGATGGGGATGACCTATTTTTTTCAGGCCTCTGGCAGGGGTAGTAGATGGCACTTGTGGGGAGCGTGTGGCCAAGCAAACTATTCACTTCAGGGTCAGGAGCAGAAGAGGAAGGGATCAGGGTTCCACAGTCCCCTTGAAGTGCACACTCAGTGATCTGAGGGCTTCCTGTTAGGCCTCACTTCCTCAAGGTTCTGTTACCTTCCAGTAGCATCCCTGGGGACCCAGCCTTTAACATAGGGCCTGTGGAGGAACACTTAACATCTACGTTACAGAAGGAAGCGAATGTAATGTAAATTGGTATATATTTACTTCAGATGGTGCCAACCCCAGAAGAGGTAGTACAGTATAAAGAAAAGAGTATATAAAGCGGGGTTTAAAATGCTTACCATTAAGCCGGGTGTGGTGGCGCACGCTTGTAATCCCCGTGCTTGGGAGGCTGAGACAGGAGGATCGCACAGGTTCGAAGCCAGCCTCAGCTACTTAGTGAGGCTCTCAGCAACGTAGTGAGACCCTGTTTCCAAATAAAATAGAAAAATGGGTCTGGGAGTATAGTCCGGAGGTAGAAAGCTTCTGGGTTCCACCCCCAGTACCACCACCAAAAAAAACAAACAAACAAAAAAAAAAAACCCTAAAATGCTTACTATTTATTACATGACTTTGGGCAAAACTCTTGAGTTGCAGTTCCATCATTTGTATAAATTTTTTATTTCCTTTTTTTTTTTTTTTTTTTTTTTTTGCGGGTTTGGGGATAGAACCCAGGGTCATTCAACCTCGGAGCTGTACCCCCTGCCCTATTTTTTATTCTTTATTTTGAAACAGGGTCTCACTAAGTTGCAGAGGGCCTCACTAAGTACCTGAGGCTGTCTGTGAACCTTGATCTTCCTGTCTCAGCCTCCCAAATGCTTGGATTATAAGCATACTCCAGCACATCCAGCTGTATAAATTTTTAATACAAATATTTTGTGAGAGAGCCAAATAATAGAATCATCCTGGTTTCCCCTCAACAGATGAATGGATAATAAAAACGTGCTTTATACACAATGGAATTTCATTTACCATACAGAAGAACAGAATTAGGTTATTTGTAGAATAAAGGATGGAACAAGAGAATATGATGTTAAGTAAGATCAGCCAGTCTCAGAAAGTCATGGGTCATGTTTTCTCTCATCTGTGGATGCTAGAACAAAAATAGGAATCAAAAGGGACTTCAGTCAAATGAGGAGAGACTGGTAGTAGAATGGAAGGGGGTTGGAGAGCAGGAAAAAGAGCTTGAAGAAGGGACCACTTCAATTAAGGCCATATTCATCCATGAAGGTATCACTACCAATCGCATTACTGTTGGTGGGGAGGGAGGAAGGAGGCCCAGGGTGGAATAAGGAGGGAAATACACCAAGTGATGTGTGCATGTGTGTTTGTATCACTTTGAATCTATGATGTATAATTATAGTGCACCAATAAAAGTATAAAAATTTTAGAAAGAAATATATTGTGAGATTTAGTGAGCTAATACATGTATATAGTATCCTTAGGAAGTTGGTTCACCTGGTAGATGTTGAGTGAACTATAATGGTTATCATTATTTTTTAAATATTTCCTTAGGAATTTAGATGCTTGTTTGGTGAAAGATGTTAGATGTAGCTAATACTGAATGGTGATGATGAGGAATTTGACTATGAACGTACTTTCTAATCCTCTCTTTGACTAATTTCAAAAGTAGTCATATTTCACAACTGCTACAGCAGGCAAGGGAGTTGAGACTTAAAACCATAAATGTCTAATTATTTGTTTATAATGGAAGTAATTGGTACAAGTGTGTGCTGTTTGCTTAGGTAGTAGCACAGAGCTCCGAAGCCATAGCTTTCATTCCTTTTCGTCCCCTCACTCAAGTGAGTCAGTTCCAGCAATGAGAATTCACCCAGGAGACCAACACATGCTCCTTGGCCATGTCTACCCTCACGTGACTCCTGGGTATAAGGAAAGGAGCATAGCTCTGTTAGAAATTTTGTCACGGGGCCTGGTGTACATGCTTGTAATCCCACATTGCCCCTGCGTTCCATCCCTAGTACTAAGAAAGAAAGAAAGGAAGGAAAGGAAAGGTGGGTGGGTAAAGAAAATAAAATAAAATAGGGCTGGGGTAGTAGCTTGGTAAAATGCCCTTGGATTCCATCCCTAGTACCACAAAAAAAAAAAAAAAAGAACGGGAAAGAAAGAAAAAGAAAGAAAGAAAGAAAGAAAGAAAGAAAGAAAGAAAGAAAGAAAGAAAGAAAGAAGGAATTTGTCGTTGTAAAATAATAGACACAGGATCCAGATGTTAAGAAACTGACTCTCAGAGGTTTGGAGGGGAAGACAGTAGATTCCTATAGGTCTTTGTAATATTCTCTACTTCTCATCCCCCCACCCCCCACAAATCTTGTAGTCCCTTCTTCCTGAGCCTTAGAGTTTGTCTAGTAGGATTTCTACTTTTAACGTTGTTCTTTTGCTCAAGCTGCTTGTTTAAGTTATTTAAGTAAAGTTTTTTTTTTAAAGGATAAAAGAGATGGAATAATATCACCAAGTTGTGCCCTTTTCTTTTAGCAAAACTAAAACGTAGTCTTTCTTTGCTTCCGATTTCCAAGGCTTTCTACTTAGCTCTCTAAAACTCAAAAGCATAAGCTATTTTCTGTATCATGAAATAATTCCACTTACTGTATTCTTTGCCTGTCAGATAACCTAACCTTAAAGTGGATACTGTTTTAAGTAATGAGAAATTGAAACACGGAGTTCCTACTCTGTATCACACATGCAATATTTTTGCATTTGGTACCATAAAAAGAAGTGCCACTTCAACACTTAAACCCCCCTTGTTAGTGCCTCTTCTACCAAAAAGCTTCCAGGAAGACTCCAACTGAGGTATATTACTAAATACAAAAAGTACTTCAACTTAAAACAAAGACAGACAACTAAACAACAGTGATTGCACAGTGACCAGTTCAAAAAAGCCAATTAAGATTTTATTTTTTTTTAAACTAAAAGCGTAAAAGGCACAAAGTTAACTAACATATGCAGTCTAACAGATTATTCATCTCCTTTCAGCAGTATACTGTTAATTGGGTCCTCTCAAAACTCATTCTAACCAAATGGATAAGGTTCTGTTAAGGAAGCGCAGGAAAGCTTTTCTGTTCCCCTTGACAACTAGTTCTTCTAGGTGAGTATCTGCTTAACTGGCAGACTTGTAGTAATTCCTCATGATTTGGGTGAAGTGGCTTTGCAAGTATTCCAAGTCATCCCATACAGTACCTTTCCTAACTGTTCCATTTCTGGAGTAAGAAGTATGAGATCTCTTTTACCTTAGTGTGAGAGAATGTAGATTTGGGTTTCTGCTATGCTTTTGATCTTCCTTTTTTCTTCTTCAAAGGCTCCAATAGGAGCTATTCAGTTCTAGTATTTTCATGAACAAAGCATTATTAAGTAATATTATAAGACTACATTTTAAATGACTTTAGAAGGAACACCCATTAATTTGTAGATCTTGACCCTCTAGAGGCACTACCCATCTTAATTTAAAAGTTTGCTTTCTAAAAGAGCCCTAGCTTTCCCCCCTGCCCAAGTCTGTGCATATTTTGTAATCTAAGAATAGATTTTTGATTTCAGTTTAACTGACAGAGCTTTTTATACTCTTAACTAATTAGGACTTACTTAGACACTAAAAGCATTTTAATTTGAATGAATAAAAATGTGAAACTTAATAAAAAGTATAATTACTGAAAATGCATTTTACTTTATGAATTTTAAAAAGAAATTTTAAAATGCTATTAATTTTTAAAGTTTCATTATTTTTAAATCATTATTAGGATTTTTGTTCACATGTGAGCTGGTCACATCTGTCAAATTACTTAGTCTGGTCAAATTGTATTGGGATATTTGTTTGTATTCTGATCATAGCACTAAACAGAAAAGTAATTGTATGAATTGTTTTGTGTATGTTTGAAAATTTACTCAAATTTATATTTATACTTTAAGAGATAATTACTTCATTGGTTTCAGGTATGCCAATATTTTAAAACAGGACATTTTAACTCATGTAAGAATTAATGCCTCACATATGAATTATGTTCCCTTTAGTTGTTTGGAACTCTGACTTTAGTATGAAAAAAGCCCCATTATCAGAATTTATGTATTTTTAGCTCTATGTATAAGCAGCCATACATGTCATTTTTAAGAAGGAGCAAGGCATTTCTGTATAGGACCTCTCAAAATAAGATAAAAATATCTAGATATATAATATTTTGTCCAAAAAAAGATAATGTTCCCCAAGTAGAGCTGTGTGGAGTAATGATGCCAGGGCACACATTGATTCCCTGCTTTGTGACCAATCTAGTGAGTTCAGCTTAGGAGTTTAGTATTTCAGTTCTGAGGCTTGCTAAATATGCTCAGTCCTGGTGTCATTTCAGGGTGCTCTGCCTTGCAGCTAGTTTGTAAGACTCTGGTTCAAATTAAACGGGAAAAAAAGAATAACCTGGAACTTCCTGGCTAACAGGTCAATAATTTGTGATTTTTCAGGTGGCCTCTTGATAGCATCTGCTCATTTTGGTGCATATGTATGTGGGACAGACATAGACTACAACACAGTTCATGGCTTGGGTAAGTAGAACTACCAGTGTTAAACTCTTGCTGCTGAGCTAGATGTATCTTTAAAATAATAATAAGATAGTTTTAGGTGGCATTTTATGTTTAAAATAAAAAATTGCAACATTATTTTACTTATTTTATAAGACTTTGTTGGTGATCTACTTTTATAAAGTGATCCAGTGTGTGAAGTGATCTGGGGGAGCACAAAGATGAATAAGCCAAAGCCATCCATCCAGAAGTATCTGGAGTCTTAATAAGAGAGGCTTTAGAAAAGTAGGCAAACTACAAGGCTGCCAGCTTGAGGGCTAAAAGAGAAGAAGTAGAATGGAGGAGTTAGCATTGTGTCATCAGCAAATACATGTTAAGAAAACACATAGTTTATACTTCAGATTATTACCATCTATTCAGTAACCACACACTGAGTATGCACTGAGTTTATACAGGATGAGGTGCCATATACGTTTTAACTCTCATAACTGACCAAAGCATCTTTGAAGAATAGGGAAAGTTACTAAAGATTCTGCCTTTAAGTGAAAGTAACTTGAGGCCAGAATCTGCTTTGCTCTTGAGTAAATTTTGGAAAATACTCAATTTTAAAAACTTCTCTAATCATACTGAAAAAGTATTTCCTTTTAGCTGAGTAGTATTAACAATGTCAAGTTTCATTCATGATTTTGGGGTTGTTTGATTTATATTGATATTCCACCATTGTAATTTGAATCGGCTCTTAAAACACTTCCTTTTCCTCACTCTGTATACTGTTCTGATAACCTGTCTTTTTTGCTCCTTGACTTTTAAGGACTTTAGTAATATTCATTATAGGAAAAATCAGTTATATTTTAAATGGCTCACATACATGGACTAACCAAAAAGGGACATTCTTTGTCTGCATTATGGTTTTGTTTTTTTTTTTTTTTTTTGGTGGTCCTGGGAGTGGAACCCAGGGGCTTTCTACCTCCAGGCTATACTCCCAGACCTATTTTATGTTTTATTTGGAAACAGGGTCTCACTAAGTTGCTGAGAGCCTCACTAAGTAGCTGAGGCTGGCTTCGAACTTATGCGATCCTCCTGTCTCAGCCTTCCAAGCGTGGGGATTACAAGCATGTGCCACCACGCCTGGCTCTGCATTATGTTTGAATATTCAAAATTCTGAGAACTGCTCCAGAGGTAGAAGCAATATATTTGCTTTAAAGAAACTGTTCTGTGTAGCTTATTTGAATTTTTATTTATTTATTTATTTTTTGAATTTTTATTTTACTAAATATATATTTTAAAACTTTTGTGATGGTCTTCAATCTCCTGGGGTAGATTTCCTGCTAAGGTAGAGTCCTCAAGGCTTACGCAAGGTATAAGGTATGCTGGAGGTACTTCCTCTGTTCCTTGTGCTTCTTATCTCCTAGACAATGCCTCAGATATCTGCATGTTTCTCCTCTGTACTTCAGAAGTACAGAGCCTTCCCTATCCTGTAGGGGCCTTCTAGCTACCACTTTGTTGTTCCTCTTCCTTTTGCCAAAATACTGCTTGAAAAGTTAGTGTTTGCTTGCTTTCTTCCCTCCCTCATCTCTCACTTTTCTGTTATTTTCCAGCCTCTGTTCCTGTCCTTCTGCTGGAAACACTAAGGCCGCAGAGCTCCTGCATTTGACAGTGTTGGCCTCTGTGAACTTTCCTTGGTTTCTTAGACAGTGGTCACATGTGGTGCTTTTACTTTTTTGACTTGTTTTATCTAAGTCTCCTTAAGACCCTGACATTTTCTTTCATCTCTCTTTACGCACTGCCTTTCTCCTCTCCAGGCATCTGTCTACCTTTGGCCCCTGCTCCTATTACATATGCTGTTCAGAGTCATGCCATTTTCCTTTATGATTTTTATGTTTTGTTTTTATTGTGAAATAGATCATAATACAAAAGAGTATATAAATATTTAAGAATAATTATACGGCAAACAATTATGTAACTAGCACCTAGGTTAGCAAAAAAAGTTACTCATTCTTAATGGATTCGACTTGTCTGGATACTAATAATCTTTCAAGTGCATGTGCTTCTGCCTACCAGCTGATGATCTCTTTCAGCCAAGTCTCTCTTTCTGACTGTTCTGCAAGTACCTCAAGGTATCATGATTATATATCTCAAACATTCCCCCTAAGCTTCTTTTTTCTTCTGTTTTCTCTGATCTTAATCACTGGTGTCATCATCCACTTATGTCTTCTAAACTAGGAACTTTTGAACTTCTTCTCTCCCTCAACTCCCACGTGGGCTTTTGATCAGTAAAGCCTCTGTTGGGCCTGCCTTCCCTATGCTCACAGCTGCTGCGATTCCCGCGTTAGCTTTATTTATTTCTGTTCCGCCTATCTGATCCAACACTATCTCTACAGGCGATTGTTTACTGCTAGAGGAAAGGGCCATGTTCTGTTTAACTCTGTATCTCACAAGTAAATGCTTTATACCTTCTAAGTTTTCTAAGGCGATTTACTTGAAAGAAAACAGAACAAGATCAGTTGGATGTTGGTATGTTTACTGTTCAAAATATATTTTTATAAGTTTAGATAAAATTAATAGCTTCATTACATACATGAAATTAAGATTTTAAATGAAAGCAAATTTTAGTCATTTTAGTCAAGGAAATGTAGGTTTAGAACATTACTTTTAGACATTCAACAGGAAATAAGAATGCTTCTGCTTGGTTTAATACTTTTTACCCTCTTTTTCCTTTCTCTTCAGGAAAGGCTAGTAGGAAGAACCAGAAATGGAGAGGACCAGATGAAAATATCCGGGCGAATCTTCGTCAGTATGGTTTAGAGAAGTATTACCTTGATGTCCTGGTTTCGGATGCATCTAAACCTTCCTGGAGGAAAGGGACATATTTTGATGCCGTCATTACTGATCGTAAGTTTATTTTTATATCAACTAGGAGTAGGATTAACAAAATATGTCAAAACATATACAAAATGTCAACTTGTACTAGGACTTCTCCCACTTCCAAATTTACATAGTAAGAGAAAATGATTAATATAAGGTAATTAGGTTGCAATTTAACCAAGTATTTAAGGATTTTGCTTTTTTTGTGTGGTGTTGGGATTGAACCCAGGGTCATTCTACCTCTGAGCCACACCTAAGCCTATATTATTTTACTTATTAATTTGTGTGTGTGTGTGTGTGTGTGTAACTGGGGATGGAATCCAGAGGCTTTCTACCTCCGAGCTGTGCTCCGAGACCTATTTTATATTTATTTGGAAACAGGGTCTCACTAAGTTGCTGAGAGTCTCACTGAGTAGCTGAGGCTGGCTTTGAACCTGTGTTATCTTTCTGTCTCAGCCTCCCAAGTACTGGGATTACAAGTGTGCACCACAACGCCCGGCTCTATAAATTACTTTTATTGAATTGTTTGGACCAAATTGCGTGATGAATAGAACCATTAGGCATTTCTTTTGCCTCAGCTATGCCATGAAAATAATCACAGACACACTAAAAATTCTAACTGCAGAGAAAGTTTAGGAAACCCTTGGATAAAACTAACACATAGAAATCCAACTGTAGTCCTGTCAGGCCCATAACTAACATTCACAGGGGTCAAGGCATGAATATAAATGGTGGCACTGTGCTGCTCCTTTCTCTTCCTGCCTCAGCTCTCACCTTTGCAGAGTCAGGTGCTCATGTGTTTGGACACCCAGCTTTCACATCTGGGTTCTGTGCTCTCTCTCCCGTCTCTGCTCCAAAGAACGGCTTCTTCTTTGTTCTAGAAGTGAGCATACCTGAGACCAATTAGCCTTTTGGAGGAAAGCACAAAGGAAGAGACTCCATACAAGCAGGCTCAATGTATTTAAGCAAGGGGTTCAGAAGTCATAGACATCTAGAATGTGATTGAGGAAAGGAGACCAGGACTCTGGATAAACATGTCCCCTTTGTCCCACAGACCCTCAGCCCAGTTGAAGGAGTGTGGTTAGAGGGCCTTTTAAAATATAGAGGACAGGTTACCTCTCCTTTTTTTTTTTTTTTTTGAGACAGGATCTCACCAAGTATCTGAGGCTGACCTTAAAGAAAATTTTGATTCTTCTGCCTTTTTTTTTCTGCCTTATCCTTTGAGTCACTGGAATCACAGACTTGCACCTCTGCGCCCAGCTGAGATTGACATTTTTGAAGAACACAAAACCTTTTATGTTATGTGTTCTCACTTGGCATGTTGCACAGGTGATGCTCTGATCTTTAGGTGTTGCATCTGGAGGCATAGCGTGTCTCTTTGCCTGACAACAGTGATTTGCGTGTGTGTGTGTGTGTGTGTGGTGTTTGGTACTGGGGATTGAACGCAGGGGCATTCTACCTACGAAATATACCCCCAACCCTGTTTTTTTATTCTTTATTTTGCAACAGGGTCTCACTGAGTTAGAGGGCCTCACTAAGTACCTGAGGCTGGCCACGAACCTGTGATCCTCCTTTCTCAGTCTCCCAAGTGCTGGTATTACAAGTATGTGCCACTATACCGGGCTCTTAGTGATTTGCTATTATTTGTATTTTCTGTCTAGCTCCATATGGTATCAGAGAATCTACAAGAAGAACAGGTTCACAGAAGGAAATACCAAAGGGGATAGAAAAATGGCAAGTGAAATTTAAATATGATAAGTTATTAGTTTAAAAAACATGTTGCTTCATCTTAATTAATTTATAAAGTCTTAAACTTGCACTGATTTTGATTTTTTTTTTTGTATAGTCCAGAAAGCCACGTTCCTGTTTCCTTGAGTTATCACCTGAGTGATATGTTTTTTGACCTGTTAAACTTTGCAGCTGAGACCCTCGTATTGGGTGGAAGGCTAGTCTATTGGCTGCCAGTGTATACACCAGAGTATGTAATTTTATTTTTCTTACAATGTTTACATATGTAACAAATTTTTTCCTAATTTTTAATTTTATTCAGAGTGTCTTGTATTTAATATGTATGGTTGTTTTTGCTTAATTACATATGTAAAAACTATGCACTTCCTCTTACCAATTAGATTGCTTTGACCTTTGCATTTTATATTAGAGATTGGCAAATCATAGCCAGTAGGCAAGATATGGTTCTCATCCTGTTTTTTTAAGGTCCTTGAGCCAAGACTAGTTTTACATTTTTAAAGAGTTGTTAAAAAATACGTACAAAAAAGAATATGTGATAAATAGATATCTTGTCCACAAAATCTAAATGATTTACTCTGGCTCTTTACAGAGAAAGTTTTCTCACCCATGCTGTATACCACCACACTTAGATCAGTGCCTGATATATCATAGATATTCAATACCTATTTTACCAGCATACAAACAAAATTTTCAACAAGTTAACTGAATAATTAATTTATTAGAAAATATATGCTTTCATATATACTGCCTGTTTTGAATACCTTAAAGGCAATAAATCTTTATTTTAAAGCTAAGACCAAAATAAAAGCTATGTATATTAGCAAAGCCTTGTTTATTGCTGGCTTTTTTTTTGTTTGTTTGTTTTTGTTTTTTTGTTTGTTTTGTTACTGGGGATGGAAACCAGGGGCATTTTACCTCTGAGCTATACCCCCAGCTCTATATTCTTTATTTTGAAACAGGGTCTCACTGAGTTGTAAAGGGCCTCACTAAATAAATAGCTGAGACTAACTGTGAGCCACTATTCTTCTGTCTCAGCTCCCAAATGCTGGGATTACAAGTGTGCACCACCATGCTCAGCTCTGGTTTGGATTTTATTACTCAGTAACTATTAAGTGATAAGCAGAGTTATGTATACAGTGAGTAGAAGTTAAGCTCTTTGAACAAGGTGTGATTTTTAGATTTGAAAAGTACTTTCTAGCTCAAAATTTATTTCTTCAATCTGTCATAAAAATCATTTGAAAATAATTTAAATTCCTATATTTACTATATATAATTATTTAAAACATATTAAAACAGGGTAACTATCTTTTCACAATGGTGAGCTTTTCTTCAGCACTTAGAAGCTGTGTTATTTTTTTGTTTGCTTTACATATGTTGTATTGAAAGTTACTTCTGCCTAGATTTAGTCATGAATTTGTTTATCAGCTGATAAGACAGACATTCATAGGGAGATTGCTTAAAATTGACTTTGTTTTGTTGCCAGCAGTCATCTCATCTAACAGTATCATCTTAGAAATGAGGGAAAGGAGTTAATTTTAAGGAGTGAAATGACTTGTCTAAAACTAAAAACCAGCTGGCTAGCAAATTGGTTTCCTAGCTGTGTTCACTAACAACCTGCTGGATTTCATATGCCCTGATATGTGAATTGATAGATTTTATTATTATATTCAGAGAAGAATATTTCCTTTTTCTATGGTTGCTACCATGGATAAACAATCTCTAAAATATTCTCAAGTTTCTCCTGTTTTGAAAATAGAAAACTTTTTCTATCAATCCTATAGGGGGCCGGGCATGGTGGCGCATGCTGTAATCCCAGCATTCGGGAGGCTGAGACTGGAGGATTGCGGTTCTCAGACAGCCTCATCTACTTAGGCCCTCCTCAACTAGTGGAACCCTGTTTCAAAGTAAAGAATAAAAAACAGGAAAGGGAGTGTAGCTCGGAGTCAAATGCCCCTGGATTCCATCCCCAGACCTGCGAGAGGGAAAAATTACTATAGGGGCCTTTTAACTACCACTTTTGTTTTCTTTTCTTTTTTTTTGGCCAAAATGCTGCTTGAAAAGCCTGTATTTACTTTTTGTTTCCTCTTTCTCATTTCTTTCACTGTTTTATGCCTGTGGCAAAAGCAAGCCACTTGCTTTCTGTTTTAAGTTGTGGAGCTAAAAATGCATTTGTAAATGTGTGTTCTAAAAGTCCTGTAAGGAGACATATCCGTTCTTTATTTTTTATTTATAGTGGCACAGTCATGGATTCCGATATTATTCATTGGATTTTAATTTTATTATTTTATTGTCACTGATTTGATGAGTGAGGGTCTCTTTGGGCTGGCTCTTTCGATATTTTGAAGTATTCTCATTAGTTTTTGTATAATTCCTTATTTTCTAGCACATCTGATTGTCCACTATTTTGTAATTCATTACTTCACTATAATTGCAATTTTATGACTAAGAATTTCTTCTGTAGTTCTTTTAATCCATTATAAAAAGTAAAATTAATGGTACTTTAAATGTTATTTCAAAAGACCGTAAAAAGCAGCCACTGGATGTGTCTTTAGTGATTTTTCTGTTTTATTAATTTTGAACAAGGGGACATTTCCAAATATGTATAACTAAATGGATGTTTTAGAAGTAGACTAAGGAGATAACTTTTTATCAATTCTGGTTTTGCCTTAAGTGTTGTATTGTGGGATAGATTCCTTTCAGGTTTTTGGCTAGCACACCCATGGGAAGACTACTGTGGCATTTGCTTCCCTGACTTATTTGTATCTGGAATATTATTTCCAAATCCTCTGATATTCATTATTAAACCTCAATTGTCTCTTCTTAATCCTAAAATGATCTTACTGTGAATTACTAATTTTTAATTGTGAACTTATTAATGAACTTAGTTTATCTTGAATTTAGTTTCAAAAAGTCATTTCTTACTTTTACAATATGTCATCCAAATTTTTACTCTTTAAAATAACAGTATCAAGCCGGGCATGGTGGCTCATGCTTGTAATCCCAGCATTCGGGAGGCTGAGACCGGAGGATCGCGGACAGCCTCAGCTACCTAGTGAGGCCCTCTGCAACTCAGTGAGACCCGGTTTCAAAATAAAGAATAAAAAATAGGGCAGGGGGTGTAGCTTGGAAGTTGAATGTCCCTGGGTTTCACCCCCAGACCTGCAAAAAAAACAAAAAACAAAAAACAGTATCAAGATGAATTTAAAGTCATCTGCAGAAGTTATTCTGAATTAACATTTTAGAATTATTTTACTCATGTTCTGTGGATAATTTTTATTGTGCAAGAATAAAAAGGAATTTAAATTGTACCTCAATATAGCTTAATTTTAAGACTTTTTGTTTTGGGTATAGTAAATTATATTTTTAGTCTTACTATTGAATTACTTTATTCACCTCAATCTTGTTATTTGATTCAGATTTAAAAATAAAGATTACAAATTATAATCAAGCCAGGTACTATTTAAACCCGGGATTTTATCTTATTTATTTATTTATTTATTTATTTTGCAGTAGCTTGAACCCAGAGTACTCTGTTACTAAGTACTTAGCCTTAATTTTAAAAAATGTTTTGTGGTACCAAGAATTGAACCCAGGGACACTCTTAACTCTGAACTACATCCCAAGCCCTATTTTATTTTTTATTTTGAAACAGGGTTTGCTTTGAACCTGTGATCTTCCTGTCTTAGCCTCCCAAGTACTGGGATTACAGTTGTGTGCCACTGCATCCAGCCCTTTTTATTTAATTTTGAGACAGGATCTTGCTAAGTTGCCTAGCCTGGCCTTGAATTTGTAATCCTCTTGCCTCAGCCTCCCAAGTTGTTGCTATTATAGGTAAGAGCCACAAAATCTGGCAAACCCAGGGCATACATTTTGAAAAGTATAGTTAGATATAATAAAAACACAATACTGACTAAAAGCTCAGTTGGCATTTGAAAAATTATCACAGCTGATGATTATAAAAGGATTTTTTCACTGATGCTTTAAATTGCAGTAAAGAAACTGGCATTCCCAAGCTTCTGCTGTTCCTCTTCTTGTCTAGAATTGCCCCAATCTAGTATATCAAACTTTTCCCCCAGCATCATAATACTCTATTTTATACCTCTTCACAGTATTTTGTTCAGATGCACCCTGTTTTTTCCCTCAGTTAATAAAATTCTTTTCACCTTCAGAGGTTCAGCTTAATCATCACGTCTTTGACACTTTCTCTGCTTCTTTTCAGCAGACATAATCCTGTGTCTGTACTTTGTAGTAGTTTATTCAGATATTTAACACATAAAATTACTATAAATTATTGGTATTTATGAGTTTATTTGATTTGGGCTCCTTTCAAATCATCTTCAACATCTCTGTTCTATTCATTTGGGACAGGGCATAAATTTGAATCTTGTGTTATGATATCTTAGGAGCCACAAATTGCTGAGTGAGTGTAGCTGCCTGGGTTCCACATAACCACAGAGCTTTGTTATCTAATTTCATCATATACAGGTAACTCTTAAGCTCATTAGAAACTATTTCTTTGTGAAAGGTGATCTTTAATAGTAATCTAACCAATAGTGATAAAAGTGACTACATATATATGTATGTGTGTGTGTGTGTATATATATATATATGTATACACACACACACACACACACATACATACATAAACATCACATTGCTTCCCATAACTATATCATAATATGTCGATTAAATTTTTTAAAATTTAATAACCAAGAACATGTTTCTAAGTAGGATTTGGAGATAAATTTAATGGTATCAAGTTTGTGGTGGCTCAGATCAGTGAGGAGAACATGTTTTCAATTTCTTATCTAGGAAACAGGGAAGGGTGCTTCCTTAAGCTATTTTCATATCAATCCAAAATCTGTTTCTTAACTGGGAGGTGAAAATTCTAGTGACAGTTCAGAAGTAATTAGACATGAAGATTAACAGGAAAATTAATGACCACCCAAACTGATTTCTACAAAAACTAGGGGCATAGACACATAGTTATTTTTGCTTATTTTTAAAAATGAAATATAATTTATATTCTATGAAATTTTCCCTTTTAAACTCTACTTTTTCATGGTTTTTAAGTTGTATAGTCATTGCCACTGTTTAATTCCAAAACAATTTTATTACCTCCTCCAAAAGCAAAGTTGTGTTCATTAGCAGTCGCCACCTTTGCCTTTTTCAGCTTCTGGCAACCAGTACTCTCTCTGGATTTGCCTATTCAGGCAGATTTAGGTTTTAAGTAGGTAACTTAGATTTAGAAGGATAGTAATAAAAAAGGGATGTAACACGCTATCAGAATAGTGTAAGCAAAGTATGGATTTATATCTTTTTTCAGTTTATAGTCTTGGTCTGAAATATTCTAGTAAATATACAGTGAAGTGCTATTTTTAATATTTTAAGGTATATTTTGGATGTGTACTGTTAAATTGATTGACATATTAATATATATTAGCTCATATATATATTAATGAGTCCTTCATATCTATGGATTCAACTATTTTGGATTAAAAAATATAGTTGGGCCTACTGTGATTGCATCTGTACTGAACTCAGACTTTTTTCTTAACCATTATTCCCTCAACAATAACAACTATTTTCATAGCATTTGCATTGTTTTAGGCATTATAAGTAATTTAGAGGTTACTTAATTTTTAAAATATGGGTGGTTGTGTGTAGGTTATATGTAAATATCTAACCATTTTATGCATCTCACCATTTTATGCATCCTCAGACTTTGGTACTTGGTGGAGGTCTTCTAACCAGTCTCCCTTAGATTCAGAGGGAGAACTATACTAAATTAGTGGTCAAAACAAGTTTGTTATTGGTGATATTCCAAATGATGGTTTTTTTGTTTGGTTATGGGGATTGAACTCAGGGACATTCTATTTCTGAGTTATGCCCCCAGCCTTATTTTATTTTTTATTTTGAAGAGTTTCAGAGAGCCTCACTAAGTTGCTGATGCTGTCTTCAAACCTACAGTCCTGTCTCAGCCTCCCAGGTATTGAGATTACAAGTGTGTGTCACTATGCCTTGCTCAGATGATGTTCTTACTTACAATCCAAGATCATAAAACATGTAAATGTGATCATACTTTCGTTAGCCAAATCTTCAAATCCTGGCATCTTAGTTTTAGCAGTTTAGCACCATTTATGTCATAAATGTTATTTAAAATTATATAGGCTTTGTGCATTTGGATTTGACTTATAAGTTTATTTTTAGCCTTATAGTTATATAAAGGATATAAGATTATGGAATTTATATGCAGTTTATGTTAGTACATATTTAAGTGACATTTTAGTAAAAATTCTTAAGCCCACTAGGAAATAAAAGGGTTCTTCCTTTAAAAAGGTACACTACTAGGTCTGACCAACACTGTTTCAGGCATCTAGAGATCCTGCTGTTTGCAAGCTTAAGGTCAAAGCTGTGTCTTCTGTTTTCTACTTTTTAGCTTATTCTTCTTCATGGCGTCAGATGTATTCCTCCGTAAATGCTTTGTATGATTCTAAATTTGATATTGGCTAATTTTATAAGAAGTACATTTCTGACTACATAGTGAACATTAAAGAATTAGTAAGTGGGACAAAACTGAAATGGTCATTATCTACTGAAAAGCTCTAAGGAAGGAAGCAGAGAATGATTTCAAGAGAATTCCTCCCACTGATTATGAAGTGAAGTGCAGTATGAATGTTGCTGGGAAAGTGGGTGGTGAAGGTTTTAAGATTGTGTTTGAGGTACTGAGGGCCATCGATGAAGGTCAGAGAGACCCGGAAAGGTCAGTAAGAGTAGTGGCGAAGACATTGTTGACACACTAGAACAGCTCTCTGAGATCTCGGTTCTTATTCAGTACCTTTCCCATTTTGGGTCAGTATTAAAATGACCTGTATAATTATTATGTGTGCAGAGACTATCTATAAAGGCATAAAGATTTGCAAAGGAAAAATACAAGCAGTCAGTATTCTAAAGGTACCCATCCTAGTGGGCCCCTTCCCTCTGATTATGCTACATTGGGCTTCAGAGCTGTTTCCTCTTTGTCTCTCACCTGTTTGTTCTGCCAAGATTGGTACCAACAACCTGTCCAGCTCAGGTTCTTAACTTCTGTATCTTGTCTTCATGGGCTACACAGCGCAGTCTTCACTGCTCACTGTCACACATTCAGTTCTGTTTTCTGTTTAATGTGACCAGAAGACTGATGTAATCTTTATGTTTATTTAAGTTGTACTTCATTTGAATAATTGTAAATAACTCAGTTTTCTATTTACACATTTAATAGAGGTTTCAAGATGTCATTAAAATTTTGCAGGTGCACTTCATTTGCAGGTGCTCTTCATTTTATGGGAGGAATATATGCTATAGTGGACTTTATATTTTGGAAATTTATGAAAATTTCCAATCAGTTCCTAATGAATGTCAAGGGGTTATTGTAGAGTGCACCTCTACTTGCCTTATCTGCTCTTGTGGGATTCTTCAGGGTTCACTCATCTTGTACTTTTGTGGTTTTAAATGTTTGCTACTGTTCAATAAAACACATGTGCTCTCTCTTTCTCTCTCTAAAAGGGGTAGAAAATAAACCACATTTTGGGGGTGTGTGATTGATTTTGAATACTTTGCTCTTAAATATAGGTAAGTTATTTGTGGATTATATGGACAGTTAGCACATATGGAATAAAATGGCACCTCCTGTTGTGGGAAGACCTCCCTGCCACACTTGATGAACCCCATGATGAGCCATAGGTGTGAGTATCCTTAACAGTCAGCTGTTCTTTCTTCAGATACACTGAAGAGATGGTACCCTGGCACCCTTGCCTGACACTCATCAGCAACTGCGAGCAGAAGCTATCTAGTCACACATCGAGGCGCTTGATCACAATGGAAAAGGTGAAGGACTTTGAGGTAAGTTGGAGTATTTTGGGGGTAAATTCTGGTAGAATAAAAACTAGACTTTTTCTAACTACTTTACTTGTGGTAGAATTTGTCATTGTGAGCCCTTGGTTTTTAAAAAAATTGCAGATGGGTTTAGGAAGAGACAGAAGTGAAAGAGATTTGTGTCTTTTGGTTAGGGTTGGAGGACAGGAGTAGGATGTGGAAGTTGAATGGCTGAGAAAGAGAAGTTGACCCCAACTTCTCAGGATTTATTTGACAGCCTTGCTGCAGAAGCAGAACCTACTTGATTTGCAGACTGTTATGAAGGGATTATGTTTGTTTATATATGGGAGAAATCAAAATTTCCCCATCTGTTAGGGTCTAATGCTGTTTCTCTCTTCCTCTTCCTCCATCTCTCCCTTGACTATGCCTTTCCTCCATGCCCTTACAGAATTCATATAAACCTGAAAAGAAAGCATTTGATATTTTCTATCCAGATTAGAATTGATAAGAATAAGATGTCATAATGGACTTGAGACTCTTTCTGGATTTACAGTAAACTTAGATGAACCCCATTCATCTTTGCTTTGGATTTGTAGGGCAAGCAGAACATAACCCATCTCTACCTTGCATTTGATTTGTATTTTCATCTAGTTTACATCTTAAGGATCTTTATAGTAGTAAAAACTAATATTTATACAGTTCTTTTGTACATATATTTCTTTTTATTGTCTTTTGCCATTTACTCTATCTCTAATTTATACCTTTATTACTATATACTTGTTTTATACTAACAGACTCCCAGATGCTCTCTTTCCTTCATACTTCATCCTACCTGTTAAACAGATTTTCCTAAAGTACTGCCACTTTTTAATGCAGCATCCTTGAGTGAATTATTTTTACTACTGAAAAATGTTCAGAATTTTTCGTGTTACCTAAATTATCCACAGTAATCAAGTTTCAATATTAAGGCTTTTCAGAAAACTGAACTACACATATGTATAAGCACTTGATTGGTATCCTCTAGGTGTGTGTATATGTACGTATATACATTCATGCATCTGCACATATATACATACAGATATATATGATTATTATATATGTGTGGTAGGAATTTTCAAAACAAGTACTAGAAGTTTATATTCAAATAAATATTCTTGGGGTGGTGTCTTTTTGTTCATCCTATTAATAGCATAATTATCAGCATATTTTTAAAATTTATTTTTTATATTACCTTGAAATATATATGTTCAAGCCAGGCGTGGTGGCACATGCTTGTAATCCTAGTATTTGGGAGGCTAAGACAGGAGGATCGCAGTTTGTGGCCAGCCTCAGCTACTTAGTGAGGACCTTTGCAACTGAGTGAGACCTTCTTTCAAAATAAAGAATAAAAAGTAGGGATGAAGGTGTTGCTTGGAGGTAGAATGCCCCTGAGTTCCATCTCCAGTCCTGCAAATAAATAAATATATATATATATATATATATGTATATATGTTCATACTAAACAGTTAATTTCAGTTAATTTGTTATATTTGTGTTCCCAGAGATGTTTATGCCAGGTAGATTTGTTATGCTAATTGCATAATCTAATTCAATACTGTTAGACTAGTGAAATAATGGTAAGGATAAAGCTGTCTTTTTTTTTTTTTTGCGGGTCTGGGGATAGAACCCAGGGACATTTGACCTCTGAGCTACACCCCCTGCCCTATTTTTTATTCTTTATTTTGAAACCAGGTCTCACTGAGTTGCAGAGGGCCTCACTAAGTAGCTGAAGCTGTCCGGAACCACAGACCTTCGGTTTCAGCCTCCCAAATGCTGGGATTACAAACTTGTGTCACCAAGCCCGGCAAGCTGTCATTTTTATTAAAACTAAGCTGAGGGTTTTAAAAGACAGATAAAGTGAGGTCCTAAAAAACAATTGAATTCCTAATGGTTTGGCAAAAATGTGATCATAATCTAGTTTTCTGGACCCAGATTGCTGTCTTTTAAGTTCTATGTCATCTTGCCGAAGCTCAAACTAGAAATGTTTGTAGGATTGATAAGTCAATATACATATTTTTTAAGTTAAAAGAAGATGTTTAATGTATTTACAAAGCAAATATGGCTGGCTTCTCTTCCTGGCTGCAGAAGTCTACCCTCCCTCTGTGTCCTCACAATGTTTTTGTTCTGTGCAGTTGACCTTTAGTGTCTCTTTCTCTTTGTAAAAGGACACCAGTTCTACTGGATGAGGCCCCACTCTTAGGACGTCATTTACCCATGATTAAATCCTTAAAAACTCTATCTCCAAATGCAGTCACTTTAGGGCTTTAAAGTGTGAATTGAAGGGATGGGGCACAGGTTAGTCCTTAATGCTAGTCATAATCAATGTTTATCACACTGAATAAGAGACTCCTGCTGTATGTTGGAGTAGGCTTCTTTCCCATCCTTTTCTGGTTAGCTGCTTCTTGTGTGAGTGCTTGTGTTCTAGTATCCTGAGGAAAGAGGCATTTAATAATGCAAATAGTAATATTGCAGCTTTTAGAAATAACATCGTTGAAGATAATCATTGGAGATAGAAATGTTGATAACTAACAATTATATGCTAGGTATATGAATAGTATTGGGAAAAATAAAACTATTACCTTTGATTTTTATAGTTTCAAGTTTTAGAAATAAAAACTAAAATAAATGACACCAGCATTCTTATGTTGTAGCCTATATGAATAGTATTACAAAGCATTTGACAGGTATGAAGTTGTTTAATAACTAATAAAGGCACATAATAAATCAGCCATTTCTATTTTAATGGAAAATTTAAAATTTAAGCTCCATTGTGGGTTAAATTTTTCCACATGCCCATTTTTATATATATATAGGAAATTTTTATATATATATAATTTTTATATATATAGGAAATATATTTTACTTTTATAATTAAAATATGTAATAAACCTTTCTGTAAGAATAAAAAGATACATTGTGGACTAATTTCATACTTGCTTTCTCCTGAGTTTAATTTGTTTAAGAGAGCTTAGTATTATTTCTCCAGATTTATAATATTTTCATGACTATATTTACTTCAAACTCAAGTAAAAAAATAGGCCTTTGGAAAATTTATTCCATATTAAAATGTTAAATAAGGCCAGTTTTTTTTTATACTTTTAACTCTAAAGGCAATATTGATTTTGCCTGGTTTCCTTTTATCATTTTACTTTTGTCCTTTTGAAATTCATTTTAGAAAACAAGAAAAAGTCTAATATACATGTCATTTTTAAAGATGGTCTTTGCTTTAGAAAATAAAATCTAATCAGTGAAGTTTAACTGGTAAGGAATATACTATCCTATATATAGGATATAGGATATATATATATATATATATGATATATATACATCATAACTACATCGTATGTTAAATTTATCATGTTTGGTTTTTAATTATTTCATTTCTCCCTTCTATTTGTATGGAGTAGAATGTATATAATTATAGCAAGATCTCAATCTTTTATAAGCAAGTGATGACATAAAATTGTCAAACAGTTCTCTCACATTCTAACAAATTATTCTCAGGCTTTTTCAGCATTGTTGATTTTGTCAGAGACTATTACTTTAGATTTTTACATGTTTGTGTACCGTGTTGCTTTATTTTTAATATGTAACTTTTAAAGTTTAACTTCAGTATATAACTTTCGGCCCATTTGACATGTTATAACTTCTTTAAAGAACATGGGATATTTTATACAATTGTGTATATTTATTAGCTATAGTTTTGTTTGTTTATTGTACACAAGTAATGAAGAAGGAAATTCTTGATAGCCATGTTAAAATTATAAAGATGTCTGATAGGAAGAGCACACTGGTTGTCATTATTCCCTATTGATATGTTCTGAAAGATAAATGAATGAAAAGTAACACTTTTATAATGTTTTATTGTTTATAAAATATTCCCATCCATTTGAACTTCTTATTTTGCCCATTTTAGAGATGAGGAAGTGACCTAGGTCTATCCTAGCTACTTAAATAGTGTCAAGCTGAGACCAGAACTTCTTTTTGTACTTGAAACTCTTTGTCCTTCTTCTACATTATTTTGCCATTTTTCTACCTTTAGAATATTCCAATAGTAAAAGGTAAATATTCTAGTGGCTAAAGGTATAGCTTGTCTAACATGTGCAAGGCCCTAAATTCAATTCCTAGCCAGTCCCATAAAAATAAACACATAGATAAAAGGTAAGTATTCTGAGTTACTAGCTCCTTTTAGATTGTCATTTTTTTTTCAAACCTAGTGATGCTCATGGAGTCATGGCAGAATGTGATATATTTTACTAGTGATTAATTTATCTTTTGATACCTGTAATTGAGGCTACTGTGTATGATTGCAGTTATTGTTATGAAACATTATTGCATATAATATTCATTGGATAAAAATACTAATCCCTAAAACTATAAAGTAGTAGTGTAATACCTACATCTTTGTATAATAGCTATGTCTTCAGTGAAAGTCATCTAAAAATGGTAACTTTCTCAGAATCCACTTGGGCAGGTGATAGTGTGCTCAAAATAGACCTTTTCAAGGTTTTCTTGGGATGTTATTAAATTCATGCACCTAATCTGCTGTGATATATACTTGTTTAAATGCAAATAACTTTTAAATGACCATCAAAAGCTGGGCATGGTGGCTCATGGTTATAATCCCAGTGACTGGGGAGGCTGAGACAGGAGAATCACAGTCTTATTGCCAGCCTCAGCTACTTAGGGAGGCCCAACTTAATAAGACACTTTTTCAAAATAAAAGAATAAAATAGGGCTGGGAGTATATCTCTAGGTAGAATGCTCCTGGATTTCATCCCCAGTACCACAGAAAACAAATAATGATCACATTAAATCGGCCATATGTATCCTACTTTTTTTTTTTTTTTTTTTTTTTTTACTTATTTCCCTGACATGCTGCTTTATTCTCCTAGTCCTTTTTGGAGTACTGAAGTATAGGTAACTTAATTCTAGACATTATGTGGATATTAATTTACATGTAAATTGTATTGTGTAAGTTAGTGGCCATTTTTGTATAGCCACTAAGTATAGTTTGGATGATTTAAAATAAGGAATATTGATCCAGGAGGGCATGAGAGGCTGAGACAGAAGGATTGCAGGTTTGAGGATAGCCTTGGCAACTTAGCGAGACCCTCAGAAACTTAGCATGACTCTGTTTCAAAATAAAAACAAAAATGGGCGTGGGGGCTAGCTTAGAGTTAGATGCCTGTAGGCTTAATTCTCAGTACCAAGAAAGGAAGAAATATTAGAAGGTCATAATGGCAGGTGTTGAAAGTTTATGTAATTTTTTATTTTGGATTTAGTGAAAGGGTCCAGAAACTTGAAGCTGATGAATGCATTAATGAGAATGAAGTATGTCTGAAAATGAGGGCTTTGACTGAAGGACTGAAAGATTTTGGAGTTGTAAAGGGAAAAAGAACCAATAACATCAAAACAACTTCCTTTAAATGAGGAAAGGAAAGAATAGATATTGAGAAAATGACTTATGTGTGAGTTGAAGTGCAAGTAATTGCTGTTTACATGCCTCAGTCTACACAGTACAATGGTATTAGGGTTGCTAATCATAAACTGTGGTGTTTTGCTGACATAATGCTTGTGCCTATTTTTATTATCCATTATTCTAACCTGGAATTAATGTTATTGTGTTTTTCTTTGGTAGCTATTTGAATTGGAGATAGTTCCTTTCTGACTGATGCTTGCTTTTAAGATATTCTGTGATTTTTTTGGCCTATATCTTGCCAGGACTATGTGTAGTTCCCTTTTGAGTAAAACTAGGAAAGATTAAAGATAAGGTAGAATTATTTAAATTATATAAAACCCGTGATCCTTCTGTCTCAGCCTCCCAGGTACAGGAGTTATACGTGTGTACCACTATGCCTGGCTTTATCTTTATTTAAATGCATATTCAGTTTTATTTCTCTTTAAATGGATTGTGGAAATCTAAAAAAGTCATCTAGGAGAGGAATACATAAAGTGAAGGAGCTGGCTGTGATAGCTCATGCCTGCAGTTCCAGTACTTGGGAGGTTGAGACAGGAGGGTTGCAGGTTCAAGACTAGCCTTAACCACTTAGCAAGATTCTTCAGAACCAAGTGATACCCTATTTCAAAACAAAATTTTTTTAAAGAAGGGCTGGGGGTATAGCTTGGAGGTAGAATGCCTCTGGGTTCAATCTCCAGTACCACACACACACACAAAATAAGAAAATAAAAATAAATAAATAGAACATAAAGAGGACTGGGGGTTTAGTCCACAAGTAGTCTCCCTGAGTTCAATCCCCATTACCAAAAAAAAAAAAAAAAAAGAGTGAAGCAGTGTATATGGCATGTTTGTATATGCTTTTGCCTATTATTCATTCTTTGCTGCCTAAGAAGGTAAACAAGAGTCTTTTCAGTATTAACTATATATGAGATATAGTAATTAATAAATTGCCACTAAATTTTTATCTGGTATGTTGCCTCTGTTATTTTAATATTTGTGATTAGGTTTTCAATATTATAAAATTACAGATTTTAATAGATAGCATGTAAAAAATACTAATACTTCCATATCATTATGATAAGCATGAATTTCCACAATGTTCTCTTTATAATTAGAAAGAAATTATGTGCTGAGTGCTAGATGTCAAAGTTCAATTGTTAATTGTCATTTCTTTTTAGAACTCTAGATATGAAGACTTTAATATGCATTAAAATATTTTCATAGTCTAGGTAATTCAGTATCTTACAGAGTAATGAATTTTTTTCAAGAATAGGATAAATGTAAATTCCTAATTCAGGGATAAAGATTTCCAACCTTACCTATTCTCATTAAGAATTAGGCTAGAGATTTCTCTTAACAGACTTTTGACCTGGTTGTCCTTGGTTTGGAAATGGCCTAGTGCTGTTTATAGTTGTATAACTTTAGCACAGTGGTTTCTATAGCTACTGTCCAGTACCAGATGTAGAACAGTGAGGAGCTTTGATAAGAAGAGCAGGATTTTTAAACAAAAGCCGGACATGGGTAATTACCCTGCAGCTGAACTGAGGCCCATTATATTCAGCACTATCATTTACATTTCATTTCACTCTTAGCTGATTACAAAAAAGAAAATCAACCTGCTGCTTTTCGCTTCCATCTCTTTGCCTTGCTCCTCGCATTTACTTCAGAGTGTATTATCATAGCTTAAGTCAGTTCCTCGAATCTTAAAATCAGTGCTGACAAAAGGAGAAGAACGCCACTGGCTTGATGGCATTCAGTGTGATGACAGCATCATTGGTTTTCACTTATCGTGGAGTAAGTTTCATAAGCCATCTGTATACAACTATTTGCAATGAAACTGCTGTTTTGTGTAAATTTGCTGTCACTTTGAGAATATAAATGACTTAAGGTTAATACTAGTGAGGTAGAAGAAATCATTATCTCATTATCAGGAACTGTCAGTGAGTAAAAGCACAACTTAAACCTGACTTGCAGTTAAAATAGAAGCTGTTTGGTTTTCTGCTGAGTGACGTTAGAGTCCTGCAATTTCATCTCCTAGAAAGGGGAGATGCACTATTTCTATAGAAGACTTAGTTTATACATTGGTGATTAACCTTTAGGTATTTCCATTGACTTCTTGTTGGTTCTGTGAAATTCACTCTTAGTAGTAAAGACACCATGAGGTAGATTTTGGGGCTTTTGGCAGAAGGTGGATAAGGAGAAATATGAGATGAAGCTTTAGAGGTAAGTTGGTAGGAGCTCATTTATAGTAGGAAGTGAGTGTGGGTAGGAAGTTGAAGAGATGCATACTTTATGACTGACTTTTTGCTAAGAGTGAATGGACAGATAATATAAGAATTTGAGGATGGGTGAAATTTTGGAAAAGGTGAGAAATGGGAAAGAAAGCTATGTTGTTTTAATGGTTTTACGTCCATGAACCTTTCCTATTTTTGTCCATTTTTCCCCCTTGATTACAGGTCTCTTGAGGGGAAGGCCATGGCTTTGACTACTCATCATGTGTTCATGGGACCATAGTCAAGTGTTGGGCTAAACTGACTAGGTTTAGTCCTTATCCTTAGAGAACTTGTACATCAGGAAAAATGGTCACCAGGCAGTTCCAACATGAAGTGTTGGGTTTTGTAGTCTGGCCCTGAACCTGTAGTCCTCATGTCTCAGCTTCCTAAGTACTGAGATTACAGGCATGTGCCACCAGGCCAGGCAGGAAGCCATCACTGTACAGTGGCATGAGAAGGGTTATGGGGCATGCAGGGAGCCCTGCAATTTTGAGAATTTGGGAGAGGATCAGTTGAAGAAAGGATGCCCAGCATGGAAAGAACCGTACTTGGCTAGTTTCAGGTTTATCCTGTCAGTGAGGACAAGCCAGTGAGGGGGGTTAGTTAGGAGAGTGGCAGAAATCATGTTTTTGGAAGGTCACTCTACCTTCAATATGTAGATATGTATTGTGATACCAGCGAGGAGGCTTCTGGACTGATCATGCAACGATGATGAAACTGTAATCCAAGGGCAGGAGAACTGGAGATTGTAGAAGACACGATAAAATTCAGAGCTGGGAGAGGTAGGCATGGCAGACTTGGTGGTGATTGGAGTTAGGAGTAAGGATGTCTTTTCAGAAATCTGGCTTGAGGCAAATGAGTGGATGATAGTTTTCTTTCAAAAATTTTTATTCTTCTTTAATTGAAGGATGATGATAACCTGCCACTTTTGTCAGCTGCTGTAATAGTCTAACAGGCTTCCCTGCTTCTATAAATTCGGCCTCTATTTCCTTTTCTACTCAGTGGTCAGAGTATCTTTCAGAATGTAAATAGATGGTGAAGTTCCCCAATGACTTTCAATGGAATTTAGAATAAAATTTCAGATCCTTCATATAACCTCCAGCCTCCCCTCCACCCCTGCCACCTACTCCTGTCCTGTCACAAGTTTCATTTTGTGTCACCTTCCCTTTTGTTTTCCAAGCCTAAACCCCATGAGCTCCTTCTCTTCCCAGGATGGACTCCTCCAAGTCTCAGCTATAATATTTTCTTCTTTTCTCTAAGGAAGTTTAATTCATTCTTTAGGTTTCACATACATGTCACTTCCTTAGGAAGCTTTCTTCTTCTCTTTCACCCACTCCAAATAAGTATATCTCTATATTCTCATGCTACCCTGTTCTTCCTAGTGTTTAATCATAGTAAGTCCAATATATATCCAAGATATATATAGTCCAATGTCTCTCTCTCTCTCCCACCAGCATACAATAAGCTTTGTGAATTCATAGGACTTTGATTATTTTGCTTACTACTAAGTAAATACTTATAGAATGAGTTATAGCTGTTCAGTTCCTTTTTTGGGTCTATTGAAAATGAAAATAATCATATCCAGCAGTATTTAAATCATCTTTTTGAAGGAAGAGCTGAACAGGTTGTTATGGCTAGCCAGAAGTTTCTTGCTTGAAATATCCTGACCTGCATCATTACCATAATGTTACTCTTCAGAAATCAGTGGGACAAAACTATTTTAATTCTATGATACCTGGGCTTCATTTCTCTTAACAGGCAAACCAGAATAGCACCAAATGGACCTACTGTGAAAAATCTAACACCCCTTTATTTATATAAGGAGGAGATGATTACAAGAGAATGGCAAATTTCTGACAGAAGGCTATAACTAGAAAGATAGTTTTACCTAAATGGAGTTCCTAGTGAAAAAACTTTAGTTTCTTTATAGTCTAAGAAGTTTATGACAGTTAATTTGAAAAAGTTTCTTTCTTTCTTTCTTTCTTTCTTTCTTTCTTTCTTTCTTTCTTTCTTTCTTTTTTCCTTTCTTTTCTTTTTTTTTTTTTTTTTGGTATAGGATTTGAGGATTTGAACCCAGAGTCATTCTACCTTTGACCTATCCCCCCAGCACTTTTTATTTTGAAACAGGCTTTCACTAGGCTGAGGCTTGTCTTATTAAGAATCTATGATCCTTATGTGTCAGCCTCCCAAGTACTGGGAATATGGGTGTGCACCACCATGCCTGGGAAGAAACACTTTAAAAAATTTGTTTTCTTATGGTATCATCCAGAGTGTCATTAGTCTCACTTAAACTGTCAGCTTCAGTTGTTACTATAGAACATAAAGTTTTGTTTTCTTTCTTGAGACTGTATTCTTTTTTATATTAAATTTTTTCAAGGAGAAGTCACTGAACACTTTCCTTTTAGCATCTTTTAATTTTTCTTACTGGTTTACTCTTTGACATACAGTTCTAAATAGTAATGAAGGATTAACCTGAATACAAGGTACTTTATGTATTTTTTCTTAAATGTTCCAGAGAGTAATTTGCAGTTCTAGTTTGGGCACAGATGAGTGATATACTTTAGAATCACTGAGATGATTAAGCATTTGTGTATTTCAGCTTCATCCTTTAAAGGAAAAATCTGATGTTCCCTGAGGAAGAAGGCTGTCTTGTTGTGGAGCTGTGCCTCTGGATGTCTACAGCAGTGAGGACTTGCAGGGAGCTCCTGTCAGGATTGTCTGCTAGGATGGACTATTCAGTCCACATCAGGAAATCCTGTAAGGAGGCCTCATCTCCCTTGGCCAGCAGAGGGTAGTGTACACAAACAAGTGAACTACAGCTCTGTGGGGCTTCCTTTGGTTTCTTTGGCAAGTGTGCTAGAATTCCTAGAGTGGTTTATGTTTAGAATTAGCTGTACTGATAGGACAGGAAATTGGTTGGGTGGGACAGTGGTTAAAGGGGTTCTGTCTAAAAGTTTAGATCTGAAATATGCGCTACCATGGCGTAGCTGTTCAGTGAGGAATGTCCTCTAAATGTCAAACTCCATTTTGAACGGCCCACTAATCTTCCATGTGGGAAGTTAACTCTTTACCCATTTTATTGATGTAATTTCTACTGAAAAAAAAAAAAAGCAATTAAGCTGGGTGTACTCCTGTAATCCCTGTACTTGGGAGGCAGAGACAGGAGGATTGTGCAGGTTTGAAGCCAGCCTTGCTGGCTTAAGAGACCCTGTTTCTAAATAAAATATAAAAATAGGTCTAGGAGTGTAGCCCAGAGGTAGAAGGGTTCCATCCCCAGTACCACACACACACACACACACACACACACACACACACACAAAAAAAAAAAAAAAAAGCAGTTAAAAAAGCATGAGCTTTTTGCAGTTGGATTTAGGCTGGTATTCTTTTTTTGGTGGTACTAGGGGTGGAACCCAGAGGCTTTCTACCTCCGGGCTATACTCCCAGACCTTTTTAAAAAATATTTTATTTAGAAACAGGGTCTCGCTAAGTTGCTGAAAGCCTCACTAAGTAACTGAGGCTGGCTTCGAACCTGTGCGATCCTCCTGTCTCAGCCTCCCAAGTGCGGGGATTACAAGTGTGTGCCACCATGCCCGGCTTAGGCTGATATTCTGATTCTGCTGCCTACTGGCTTTGTGACTTTGGGCAGATTATTTGAACCCTTTCTTTCAGTCTCTGTTTCTCTATCTGTAAAGTTTAGATTATAATCTGCTATGAGAAGATGCAGAAATTTAAGTAATCAACTTTACATAAAACACATTGGTAGCAAATATATATTCCTTTCTTGAATCATAACTTGTATATTAATTATAGCAGCTCATTTTCTTACAAGGATAAATGAGAGGTCTGAAAGCTGTATATTTCTATTCTATTTGTGTCTAGTCCAGATTTTTCTACAGAAATTCTAAATTGCTTAGTTCAATGATGTTAAGCAATAGTATAATCAATAGTATTAATATTTTATTCATTTCTCCTTGATTACTACAAGTAGTTGGAAATTTAAGGAAGATTGCCTTAATCTTTCATCAGCATATTTTTCTGTTTTGACATCTCCCAATTCTCTGTGTTTTTATTTTACCTCAAGTATTTGTTTACTAAAAATTGGTAAAACCCAGATTATATCATAATTGATAGTAGTAGACAGATTTAGATATGTTAGATAAACCAAAAATCAAATACCAGGGCAAGCTTGAGTGAATGAAAAGAGATCAAAGTTCATATTGCTTGAGGATGCTCTTCTTCTTTTAAGCAAACACTTTGGCCTTGGAGATACCAAGCTGGAAAAAAAAAAAGGCAGATATTCCTGGTGGAGATGGGCTGGGAATGCGAATAGAGAAGGGCCTTGAAAAGGTGATGAAAAATATGTAGAGTTGAATATCATCATCTCAAGTGTGAGCTCTGGTAAAGTAAACTAAAGATAGGATGAAAGAGTGGCAGAGAAAAGAGAAAACAAGTTGAATTTTCCGTGTTCTTCAGCACTACCATAACTTAAATTCTGAATGTTCTGTATAGTAGAATGCATTTCACACAGCCTGGGTATATTTTGAATATGTGGTATCAGTATTTGGTAATTATATGTATGATTCTGTGTATATGGTGATATGTTTTAGACTAAAAACACTCCAAATGTTTCATAAGGAACATTTTATGAACCATGACCTTTCTACATCAGCCAAAATTTATGGAGTGTCTGGCTTCCCCTGAAGCAGGACTTCATGCTGGTGGGTAATAGAATGACTTCTGATACATTCTTGACTTCGCAAGGGGTTTGGAGCTTTTGGCTTTTCTAGGAGTTTCTTTACAAATGTTTTGTTCCACTTTCAGGGGCAATGGGTATGGTAGAAGGGAGCATTCCAGCACAGTACCCAAATACTCTTGTCTTACTGATTCTTCTTTGTTACCTTTGAAAGCAAATAGGGGTTCTTCCCACAGTTTACATTGCTTAGTCAGTGGTCTGTTCCAACGTTTTCAGGAGCACACATGTTTTACCACTGTGTCCCATGGCACTCAACAGAACATACAGTTCTAGTTAAGGTAGTATTTTTTTTCAATATATTTGGAGGGAATTTTGAGGTATAACTCTTCAGATAAAGATTACTATAACTAGTAAATGTTTTTCTTTTTTTGTTATTTTTTAATTACTGGGGGTTGGAACTCAGAGGCATTCTACCCCTGAGCTACACCCCTAGCCCTATTTTTTATTCTTAATTTTTGAAACAGTATCACTGAGTTGGAAAGGACCTCACTAAGTAGCTGAGGCTGGCTGCGAATTGCGATCTTCCTGTCTTAGCCTCCTAAATGGTGAGATTATAGATGTGTGCCACCATGCCCGGCTTGTAAATGTTCTTTCCTTTTTTTTTTTCTTCTATTTTTTTTTTTTTTTTTGGTGGTACTGGGGGTTCCTGGAAACCCTTCTACCTCCGGGCTATACTCCCAGACACCTATTTTTTATATTTTTCTTTGGAAACAGGGTTTTTTAAGCCAGTGAGGCTGGCTTCGAACCTGGGCTATCCTCCTGTCTCTGAAGCGTGCGCCACCACTCCCGGCCCGTAAATGTTTTTCTTGATAATCCTTATCACAGGTTTTAATTGTTACTTTGGGATTTTTCAGGCTTCTGCTCTTTGTTTTGCATCTATGATTCTACTCTTTGTTTCCTGTTTTTTTTTTTTTTATCTGCAATTTGCCTTATTTGTCTTTTTCAGGTAAAAAATAAGCTATTTTATTTGGTTCTCTTTGGTCCGGAGGAAAGCCTGCCTTCTGTTGTGTCTCAGCATTTGTCCTCTACTCCCCCGTGAGCTGCGAGCCAGCGGCTTAGGTCGTGATGTGCCTCAGCCCCCAGAACCACATGTGTCTGCTCCACCTTCTTCTCCTCATGTCTACAACTCTAGAATATGCCATAAAATTATCTGCAATATATTTTGAGCAGGAGGTGACCTTGCATGGCCTGTGAGAGCCATGGGGAGGACAGAGGGCAGAGCTGAAGGAACTTTGTTGCCTGACCTTTGTTCTATCTCCTCTTTACAGAAGAGACAAGCTAGATGTCCATCAACAGACTGATGTGTAATGAACTTAACAGCCACATGTTAAGGGAAAAGCCTGAGGATTGGGGAAAATTTGAACTCATTTGGATTTTAGCCAAGTAGTGGCTTATTAAATTTGCAGTTGAATAAATTAGATTTGGTCTCAATGTGGAAAATAGACTAGAGTCATTGAAGGGTGAGTGATGCTAAGAGCTGTGAGGGGAAGAATAGCAGGAGGAGAGATGGTGGCCATGGGATAACTTTTTAGACATAACCAAAGAAAATAACTTCTGCCAGGATTAAGCAGATGTAGCTCAGAAAGTAGGCAAATTTTCTAATGATTTTATTTGATATAAGAATAGAATTTAGAATATCCAGGTCTTTCTATCTTGCAAATAGCATGATTTTGTTCTTCTTTATAGCTGATTAGAATTCTATTGTGTGTATTTCCCATAATTTTGCAATCCATTCATCTGTTGATGAAGAGAGACTTAGGTTGGGTCCATATTTTGGCTATTACGAATTGTGCTGTTATGAACATGGATATGCATATGTTACTGTAGTTCTTTGATTTCAACTCCTTTGGAAAGATATCCAGGAGTAATATAGTCGAATCATATGGTGGATCCATTCCCAGTTTTCTAAGGAATCTCCACACTGATCTCCTCCATAATGGCTGAACTAATTTGCACTCCCACTAATAATGTAAAAGAGTTCCTCTTTCCCCACATCCTCGCCAGCATTTGTTATTTGATTTCTTTATCCTTGCCACTCTGATTGGGGTTAGATGGAATCTCAGGGTAGTTTTCATTTGCCTCTCCCTGATGGCTAATGATGTATTTTTTCATGTATCTATTGGCCATTTGTATCTCTTCTTTTGTGAAGTGTCTCTTCAATTCAGTTGCCCATTTCTTGATTGGGTTGTCTTGCTAATGTAGAGTCTTTTGAGCTCTTGTATATTCTGGATATTAGCCCTCTATCAGAGTGGTGGCCCAAAGGTTTTCTCCCATTCTGTAGGCTTTCTCTTTAGGTTCTTGATGGTTTCCTTTGATGAGTAGAAATCATGTCATTTGTAAGAAGATAGAAAGACCTGGAGAACATTATGTTAAGTGAGATCAGCCAAGCACAGAAAGAGAAGGGACATAGGTTTTCTCTAATATGCGAAACTAGGGGGTATTTGGGATACCAGAGGGATACCAGATAATGGAGGGGAAACCTCAGCAAAGCTAGAAAGAAGGGTAGGAGAGGAAGAAGGTGGAGGTTGATTAATTGAGGAGCTACATCTGAATATGTGTAAAAGTATGAATGTAGCATGGTCAACCTGGACACTCATTGTTGGGAGGGGAGGGAAGGGGAAGGGCAATGGGAGAGGGCACCAAGCACTGTCTGAATGTATGCCATTTTCAGTATGATCCACATAAAAAGAAATAGAATATCTAGTGGAGTTGTTAAGACATGTCACTTCTTTCAGACTTTTGATAAAAGTTAAAATGAACAACTTGAGGTTAAATCTGGAACACTGCTTTCTATTGTTATTGTTCTGAGTACAATCCAGAGTTGTGAACCAGACTTGGAACTGTGAAATCAGCGATATACTTTTAGGGTTATGGTATTTCTCAGCATCTCTGTAGTTCCTTATGTTTCTTTCTGGCAGCAAAATTTTATCTCATTGAAATATATTCTGTTAGTAGAATTAAGCTAGTAGTGCTTCAGATCTAGCTCTGTTCCTTTCTTAGTACACAGCTCAGCTATCAAAGCCTTAGCTCATCACTCCCAGAAATCTGTGAGGGAACGATGGAAAAAAGTTAGCTCTCTCAAAGAAAGCCTCATTAAGTTGTAGTTGAGTTTTCTCTTAGTGAAGAATCTTCATCAAGTTGTAGTTCTGTGTGTAGTCTCTGGAGTCAACAGAACTACTCTACACCTAGCTCTGACATAAGGCATATGAGATACCTTAAGCGTGGACTCTGAAATAATTCTCCATCAGTAAGATGGGGATGTACTGTATACGTCACTTAGGTCTGATGAGTTGTGTTAGTGCATATAAAGCATTTAGTATAGATTTGGCTTATAGTAAATATTAAATGTTACCTTTTTTCATAAATGTGGTTTTATTGGTACACGATCACACTTTTTAATGTACATGTTATCTATGACTTTTTTTTGTGTGTGTGTGGTACTGGGGATAGAACCCGGGGGCCTTTTACTTTCAGACCTATTTTTATATTTTATTTGGAAACAGGGTCTCACTAAGTTGCTTAGAGCCTCACTAAGCTGCTGAGGCTGGCTTCAAACCTGCAATCCTCCTTTCTTAGCCTCCCAAGTATTGGGATAACAGGTGAAACATGCAACCATGCCCGGCTCTATGACTGTTTTTACATTAAAGTCAGAGTTGGGTAGTTGCAACAGAGAGCAAATGGCCTGCAAAATCTTAATATTTACTCTCCGTTTCTGGTCAGAGAGTAGGGACAGAGAGTAAATATTCTAAAGCAGTAATTGCATTCCTACCTCAAAATGTGCTTTTTGAACATTCAGCAAAGACCTTAAAGTTTTTTTGTGTTTTGTGTTTTTTGTGTTACTGGGGGTGGAACCCAGAGGCTTTCTACCTCCAGGCTATACTCCCAGACCTATTTTATATTTTATTTGGGAATAGGGTCTCACTAAGTTGCTGAGAGCCTCACTAAGTAGCTGAGGCTGGCTTTGAACCTGTGCGATCCTCCTGTCTCAGCCTCCTAAACGCTGGGATTATAAGCGTATGTCACCACACCCCGTTCAGAGTGTTTTTTTTTTTAATTTATCAGTGTATTATAATCTTTTTTTTTTTTTTTTTTTTGGTGGTACTGGGGTTCCTGGAAGCCCTTCTACCTCTGGGATACACTCCCACAGGCTACACTCCCAGACCTATTTTTTAACTTTTTTATGTGGAAACAAGGTCTCTTAAGCCAGCATGGCTGGCTCGGAACCAGCGTGATCCTCCTGTCTCCGCCTCCCAAGCGTGGGGATTACAAGTGTGCGCCACCACGCCCGGCATAATCTTACATATTGATGAGGTGCAAGATGGTAGAGGCCGTCATGCACACGTCACTCATTTGGCCCTTCCCGACTTCCTACCTCATTCTCTTATCCCTCCCGGCTTAGTGGCTGACATTGATAAGTTTGTGAAGGTACATTATGTGCATTAGGGTGCTTCTCTCTTCACTTTCCCATCTCCCTCAGTTAGGTCCCCTTTTTTTACTCATCGATGGTTTCTCCTTCTTTATTTGGAATCCCTCCTATGTCCCATTTCCCCTGTAGTTTCTGCATACTAGGGAGAACATCCAACTGTTCACTTTTTGTGACTGACTAATCTCACTTAGCATAATGTTCCTGCAGTTACATGCATTTCCCTGCAAATGACATGATTTTTTTCTTCTCTGTGGCTAAGTAAAATTCCACATGTACATGATTTTGTACTTGCAAATGACATGATTTTATTTCTTTTTAAAATTTTTATTGATGCATTGTACTCATACATCTTAATGGGGTACAAAATGTTAGAGGCATACATGCACTCATCACTCAATTAGCCCTTACCCAATTCCCACCCCATTCCCTCTTCGTACCTCCTTCTCATGTTTGATTTTGTTTTTCTTTATGACTGAGTAAAATTCCATGTGTATATATCCCAGAGTTTTGTAATCCATTCATCTGTTGATGGACATCTTGGATAGTTCCATAGTTTGACAGTTGTGAATTGTGTGATATGCATGTATTAGTCTGGTAGTTTGGTTTCCATTCTTTTGGGTAGATTCCTAGAAGTTATATTGCTAGGTCAAATGGTAGATTAATTCCCATTCTTCTGAAGATCCTTCATACTCTTTTACAAAATGCTTGCACTAATTTGCAGTCCTGTCAACACTGTATTAGAGTTCTTACTTCTCCACATCCTTGCCAGCATTTGTTGTTGTTTGTGTTTTTAATGAATACCATTTTAATTGGGGTTAGGTGAAATCTCAAGTTATTTTTTATTTGCATTTATCTGATTGCTAATGATGTTGAGCATTTTTATACATTTATTGGCCATTTATTTGGAAGTTTTTACTTTTATATAACTACAACTTGACTGCATAAAATTTTATCTTCTGGGGATTGTATAGCCTGAAAGTAGTAACAATGGCACGTTTTCATGTGCTTGCAGAAATTGGAACTATAACATACTTAGTGTCATAAAGTAATTTAAGTCATTTAAGTGTCAAAGTAATAAAGTAATATAAGTAGCTACTTGTTTATTTTCGATGGATCAATATAAATCTGGGAATACATTTTTTTTTTTTTTTTGGTACTGGGGATGAAACCCAGGGAGGGGCATTCTATCTCCGAACTACAACCCTGGCACTATTTTTTTATTCTTTATTTTTTGAAACAGGGTCTCACTGAATTGCAAAGGGACTCACTAAGTAGCTGAGGCTGGCCGCGAACTGCGATCCTCTTGTCTGTGCCTTCCAAATGCTAGGATTACAAGCGTGTGCCACCACACCTGGCTCATAATATTTAATATGTTATTTTAAAAAATATATATGTTGCAAAAATAGCTTCTGAATAAGTAAGTAAGCCAATATTTTTGCTAAATCTGGCTTTATATTAAATGTCAGATATGAGAAGAAGGATAAAGATACTCATTTCACACAAGTAAAAACACAAAAATGTTTTGATGATTGTTATTTAATTTTAATTTTTTTTGGTGGTACTGGGGTTTCTGGAAACCCCTCTACCTCTGGGGCTACACTCTCAGACCTATTTTTATATTTTTATTTGGAAACAGGGTCTCTTAAGCCAGCGAGGCTGGCTTTGAACCTGTCTCTACCTCCCAAGCGCAGGGATTACAAGCGTGTGCCACCACGCCCAGCTGATTGTTATATTTTTAAAGGTATTTTAGGTACTATTTTGATATTGAAATCAGGATGAAAATTAGGCATTTTGCTTATGGACTGAGACCTAAAGCCTCTTCTCTGAATTACATTAATCCACGTGTAAGTAAATGTGAATTTACAGAAGTACAAAAGAAGTTACATTTTATTTCTAATTATTTTTTTTTCATACTTTGGAATGGTTTTCAGAATTAAATGAGAAGCCAGTGTTTCAGTGTTTTCTACCAATCTTTCCTTCCCTCAGTATTCTATGCCAAATTATGTGTGCTATTCTAACCCAGATTGGTGTTTTCTGTGTCCATGCACGTACTAGTCCTTACTTGTCTTAAACTTGTGAGAGTTTAGAAATCTCCTGCTGAGCCTGAATCTTCTTTTTGTGCCCAGAATCCTTTATTCCACTGGCTGTGTATGGATGTACCCCTGGAGAATTTTGTGTTACTGTTTGACATCATACAGATGCAGTAATTTTTTTTGGTATGCATCTTTCTCTTGAGTAGAAGCTTCTTGGTTTGCTCGTTCTTCTGTATAACCATGGATGATTTCAGTGTATGCTGAACTGGGAATGAGGAGGCAGTCATAGTTCTTCCTATAAACTGGAATGAGTCTCTTTGCCTACTCTGGGCAAGGAAAGTGTTGTCCTCCATATTGGAGGATTGTTGTGAGGAGCAAATGAGGTGAAGTAAGTGAAAATACTTTGGATAGCCAATCATGATGTGTACAGAAAATGATTCAGGTAATGAAGAAAAGTCAGTGGGCCCTTGGAGCACCTGTTGCCTTTTCAGAGTAGCCCTTCTAGCGTGTGTACTCTAGAGGAGTGCTCATAGTACTCTATGCTTTATTTATTCACTTCTCCACTACCAATCTCCCCAGTGCCTGATGCTTAATAAATATTTTTATATTTACTTTTTTTTAAAAAAGAAAAGCAAATGTACATCAGGGTAAGATTTGCTTAGAGTATACGACTGCTTTGGTTGCAGGCTCACTAAAGGAATGATGCCAACATTTTTTTTTCCCTTCCAACCAGAACCGGGACCAGTATTCACACCTGCTCAGTGATCATTTTCTGCTCTACCAAGGTCATAATTCCTTCCGTGAGAAGTATTTCAGTGGTGTAACAAAAAGAATTGCGAAGGAAGAGAAATCCACCCAGGAGTGAAAATTAGGATTTTGATAATGAAGAAAGACTTAAGTGTTTGATAGAAAAGACATCTGGAGGTGAACTTCCATGTATGATGCAGAAAACATGTACTGTTTTAAGTAAAAAAAAAAAAAAATGCTTTTAAAGCATTTATGAAGTAAATCAAGCAGTTTAAAAATTATCTTTGTTTTATAGACTGTTATATATGTTATCAAGTCTTTTGTACCTTATTTAACTTATATTTGTATTTTCAGGTATTAATGGAGATTGACCTAACAGTTATATTTTTGTAGTTAATTTACAAAGAAAATCAATATTGTTATCTTTAAACATGTCTTCCACATATGTTATAGGCAATTAATAGTTGTTAAGAATTTATTCATTTGGCAAATTCGTTTAGTTTTGTTTTTAATTATAATTGATTTACATTGCCACCAATAAACTTTACTGAGACTTCCTAAACCCATATAGTAATCAGTGCTTTTCCAGAGGGCTGTGATGAAAATGAGTTTTTATTTATGCATTCCAAACAAGTAAATAAGAACAGTGGTAATGTTGATAAGAGAGGCTAGGACCTAACAACCTAAAAAGGTTCCAAACTCCTTAAGTCCTGTGCACATCTGAAGCTCGTCTGTACCTTGGATTTGCTCCTGCATTCCTAAATCTTGACTGTCGGTCAAGTTAACTACCCTCAATTTTTGGTTTAGAAAGTAACTGATAGTTAAAAGCAGTAACAACAACACAAATCCTTGATGGTTCCCTAATGGTATTAAGCCTAATCAGGACTCTTTGAAATAGAAGCTATATTTTTCTTGACGGAGAAACTTTGCTGAGTCCACATTGTGTCCATCATGGAAATATCTTGTTTGAAAACCACTATACCCATTAATTCAGGATGCTAATAGCTTTCCTGCCTTTGGTGGTCAAAAGGACCTCAGCAGGGCATAGTAAACGGATCCTCTCTCCCTAACCAGAGCCTATTTTTATTTATGTTATTATTATTGTAGTGTTACTGCTGATTTTTATGAACTCAAAATATTAATTTACATGGCTTAGGAGCTCCAAAAGACGAGCGCTGCCCAAGCAGAGAGAAAGAAAGGGCATGCTTAGGCATCCGCTTCACTCTCCATGTCTCGCAGCTCTGGATTTCAGCAGCAGATCTCAAACATTTCAGCGATTGTTTTGTTTGGGTTTCTGGATGTGATTTGTGGTCCACTGGGGAAAATCTAAAAGTATTCAAGGGTGATTTATTTTCAGTATTTCTGTTGTAAACCATCTTATTTAAAATTTTTTGAGGTTATATGGGGGGTAAGTATAAACTTTGTAGCTGACTCAATTGGAATATGAGACTTTAACTCTCATTTTGGATTGTCACAAAAATTAGTCCAAATAGTCCTGGAAATCTGCACCATTAATTTTCATCACTTTGCCCTTGGAAATTACCAAACATATTAAAAGTATCAAATTATTTTTATTACTACTGATTGAAGTCATCTAAACTTCAGTTTTGATTGTGAGCTTATTTTCATATTTATCTGTAAGTTATTTCATACTCCTAAAATGTTACTAGACTCAGAGTAAAAATTTGTGCAGTTAAAGTTGATATTAGGAAGTAAAAAAACCTCTCAATCACTGTCAACCAGTTTTAATTTTAGAGGATAGGTCTCAAGCCCTCTTATTCTACAAAGGGAGACTCTTTTCTGGCCTCAGGACCTTATTGCTTTCTGTGCAAGTTACTGGAGATCATTTCCAGAATTGCATTGGTTTTATGTATGACTACTCTGTTTCTCATGCACTTACCAGCTGCAGTATTACCTAGCAAGAAGCCTGCATTTCAGATAGTCCTGAAGTTTGAACTTACATTATAATCTGGGAGAGATCCCTAGGTGGTCTGTGGACTGACCTATTTAATGTTTATAATATGACAAAATCTGTAATTTTGTTTCTGGCATACATTAAATAGCCATAAATCCACACGGCTACCTTGGTGTTTCATCAGAACTGCCTCCTTCCTGTTGATTCTGGTGAGTAGTTTTTTTGGCTTCGAGAGCTGGGAGGGAATAGTGGAGTAGGTGGTCTTGGGTGTGTTTAGCCAAACTGGCTAGCAGATTTTTGAAGAGTTTAAAATCTGCTGAAACTTTCTTAGCCACTTCCTGCCCAGGGTGACCCATCTTCAAGCCAGCTCTCTACCAACTTCCTTGTGACTAACTCTTTAAATACAAGGATTGGGCAATAAAACATTTTCAAACTGTTTGAGCTCTGGGAGATTAAGTAAGTGTTGCCACCATTTCCTTGCTGAGAAAATTCACTCAAATAATGAGATTTTCTACCTATTAAAAAAATTGTAATTACAACTAAAAAACCTTGCCTGGGTAAGGCAGATTATGAGTTAATATCACTATATGCACTGTACTGATTGTGTTTATTTGGGCAAGAAATATGCCATGAAAGTTTGAGACACAGGAATAGCTGTTAAGGTATTATATTTTATGCTCAATGTAGATTAAAGGATTTTACCTTTTTTAACATCAGGAAATTAGATGGTAAGGTAGTGTTATCTTGATGCCAGTATAAGCAAGTCTGTCTCAAATAAAAAGCCATAGTTATTTGGTATTAGGAGAACTGCTGACATCTCATATTGGAAATATTATTAAGTATTGCTTATCTAAAGAGTTATGGAATAAGGCATGTTTCTTTATTGAAAATTGAAGTGTCTTTTTAGAAAATGATCTACTTCTATACAATTTTTAATATAGCTCCTTTGTAAAAGCATAGTAGAACTAATGATATCGTTCTGATATGGGGGGAGAAATAAGAAAAAAATACCTTAGGAGATAAAGCAGAACATAAATAATCAATGCAGCAAATGGGTAGGAAGGAGGCGATATTGCCAAAGAAACTGATGACCTTATTGTTGATTTGTTTGACCAAAAAAGAATAAATTATGCCAAAATGAGAACCTTGGCTCTTTTTTGCAAGAATATGGTTTTGTTCCATTACAAAGTTATTTAGCAAACTAAACACTTGCAGGAATCTTTTTTTCTTAGAAGGATTGAAATCATAGAATAAGTGAAGTGTACTTTCATTTCCAACTCATCCACTCCCATTTTTCTCAGATATTTATCAAGTAATGTGGTTTGTAATCCAAACAAAAAAAGTGCCTTAATCCAGAACATACACATGGACACAATAACACTAGATGATGGTGTTTGTACTTTACCAAAACATTGAGATCTCCTCTAAAACGGAGTGGTTTGAGAACATAAGGTCTAGGGTGTAAAGAATTATAATGGAATGATAAACATATCTGTGATTCTATCTAGCCATTGAGTCAGAGAGACTTCACATTCCCGTCTGTCCTTTGGGGTGGAAAATACCTTACTAGGGAACCTGACCCTATTCCCTTAAAAGAGGTCTGCCTCAGGATATTCATATGTTTCACTATGTGGGAAAATACATTGACATTTAAACATAATCGAGGCCAACCTGGAATTTGGCTCTTATCCCTTCCTTCATAAGCCATTGTAGACAGGCTCTTAGGAGGATGGAGGTTTAATTGTCATGGCAGTCTCTTCAGAAGCCTGGGTCATGGAACAAAATGGGGCTTAATAGATGAATGTTAAGATAAGCCAGCTTCCTTTACACAACTGCCAGCCCTGTTTCTCGGGCTGTTAGGATGTGCTTAGTATATTTTTGTTCTAGAGTTTGAAAGTTCTTACTAAGATAATCAGGTTGCAATCCTGCCAAACTAAATTGCCGAAAAGGGAATCTGCTTTGACATTTTAATCTATGACTTTAAAGTCATTTTAATCTATGAGTTTAAAACCTCCCCTTTAATCAAGCCTCCCCTACTCTCCTGAGAGTTTATCAGAAGAACTCTGTTTTGGCTAACATCCAGAAGTAAAGATTAGCTGGGTTTACGTGTAAAGTTAGTCAAATTAAGAGGGAAAGAAGAAAAGCAGTCTAAAGAGAAAATAAAAATTAGAAATGTAAATGATACTTGTATGTTGGAGTTTGGTTTGAATGGATATCCAGTGTATTTTGCCTAATGTAAGTTAGGGAAAAGGGTCGAGATGGTTACAGTTGGTATTGTTGACTCTAAAATTCTCTGAGTCCCTTCATATTTGTGTATAAATCATGAACTGAAGTATTTCACTATAAGTCTGAGAGCTTTCAACCAAACAAAACAAAAAAAATTAAAGTTTTTTTTTTTGTTCTGTTTGCATTTTGCCAGTGTGTACCTATGGAGAAGCAGTTCTCCATAGATCTCTTGCATTTCTCCATGTTTTTATAAATAAGACACTAGATTCCTTGTGTCCTAGACTGTCCTGTCTAGGTGTTGTTATAGTAAGCTAGCTCCCCAGGAAGAGAGTGTTTTCCCTTCCCCTTTTCTGCCTCTTCCCTCTAACTTACAAAGTGGAAGTCAAGTTTGCATAATGTCTTGGGAAGTTGTGTTTTTCCTCCCGAGTGAAAGGTGTGCTTACTGCCCATGCTAAAAGATTTGAATTCTCAAAGCTCAAGATTTCTCCCTTGTAATGAAATCCATTGCATGTGTGAACACCCATCTGGGCCTGTCTAGGACTTGATTATAAGAACTTGCTGATTATTTTGCTGCTTGCTATGCCATGAGTTATGAAGTTCTTTTTATGTCTTGTATCTTCTACCAGTGTCCATGAAACTGCAAGCTCACTAGTTAGCTTGCAGTAGAGCACATTTCAAACCCTTCATTTTCTTGATAGTTTTGGTAATGAGGAAAGGATGCTGACAGAGATGTGTATTTCTGGGAAAACGATGATTTTGTAGTCTATTAATAGGATTTTTTTTGTGTGTGTGTGTGGGGTCTAGGGATGGAACCCAGGGGCATTTGACCTTTGAGCTACACTCCCTGCCTCATTTTGTATTCTTTATTTTGAAACAGGGTCTCACCAAGTTGCAGAGGGCCTCACTACGTAGCTGAGGCTGTCTGCAAACCGCAGTCCTCCAGTCTTAGCCTCCCAATGCTAGGATTACAAAAGTGTGCCACCATGCCTGGCTATTAATAGGATTTGAAGGAAGTCCATAGAAATTGCTAGCAAACATGACCAAATTTCATGGTCAACTAAATTTTATTGCCAGTTAGTAAGGATTTGGGGCAGTGGTTGCTGGCCAAGTTTTGGGAACTAAGGTTAGAGAAAGCTACCCAACTTGTCCCTGGGGTTTCCTAACTGTTTTCTGTGACTTGGGAAGTCATTTTGTTTGGGAGATACTGAGGGGTTAGGATAAAGGTGCGGTGGGAGTTTTCTTATCAACTTGCGAGTTAGCTCCATGACCATCCCATTGGAGCAATTTGGAGGCTATACAAGATATATCCTGGATGGCCTAAAAGATCTGACTTTTTATATAGTAGTTAAACAGACACCTTTGGTAAACACAAAAGAAGGAAATTCATAATTCCTGTAGTCAGAAATTAGGTGAATAGTAGAACTTTGGTCATTTGCTTGGAAGCTATGGAGGCAGGGTGCACAATGCTTGTTATGGCAACAGCTCCTCCTGGTAGTCTGTGATGCCAGCCTTAGATCCATTCAGAGATGTTACACCACCCATCCATCCCCAGGTCCTTGCTGCAGTCAAGGAATTGTGGTCTCTAAGGGGACATCCTGCTCTACCTTTTCATTAAAACCATGTTAAAAAAAACTTAAGAGTTATTTAAAATAGATATTGTCAGATGATCTTGCTTAGGTGAACCAAGATCATTTGAATTCTTTTTTTTCTTACCTTTTTTTTCTCCTTTTCTCCTTCCCCCTTTCCTCCCTTTCTTTCAAGCAGTTGCTGTATGATTCATAACTGGCAGTAGATATAAAGCCTTGCATACTGGTGTGAAGCTTCCCATTCCTTCCCCTCATTTCTCATTCCCTTTTAACCTGATCTCCGTTTCTTTAAGGAAGATATTAGAGATGAAGTCGGAATCTCCTTTCCCCCAAAGAGAACCAATGGCCATTTGGACCTAAATGAGTATGCTGTGAAGAAAGGGACTCAAACTATTATGGCTCTTTTGGTTGTAGGTGTCTTACCTACATCTTACCCAGTCCTGTGGAGAGTGTACACTCTTAATTCAACTGATGGGCTTGGGCAGGGAAGCTAAAGTGACCTGTGGATGTGGCCCCTTTGAACCAATTCAATGTACTATTGTTCCATCTACATCTGTAGAGTAGGGGCTGGTAAGTTATTTGCTTATTCTTTTTTGCCCCATAAGTGCCAGAGGCGATTCTCCCAACCCAAAGAGTCCTATTTGGATGAGTGCTAGAATCTTGGAGGCCACATGCCTGATAATGTTCCCTTTGAGCCACAGACTCTCCTGTGACTGATGAGTTTGCTGAGTGGAGCCTGTGGTAGTAGGAAGCAGTTTCCAGTCAGAAGTTTGGGACTCCTAGACTTCATGACATGGCCAGGAGTCCCTTCTGAAAAACAACTGGTAGCATACCACTGGGCTTTTATCAAAACTGAACTCCCAGATCATCTAGCCTGACAGGCTCATTTGGGGATGAATCTGACTCATGACTCCCAAGGTGGAAAGGGCCCAGTAAGTTGCTTATCAAGTAGAATTGTCAAGTATAGGGATCCATCAAGTTTAGCCCTTTAGGATCTTGGATTTACTTGAAAAAGTGATAGCTCTCTCTTTGGGGGTGGAGGGGGGGAAACTATTCCATACTACATTGCCTGAAGCAAAGGCCCTGGCTTAGTTGTTGCTTTCTTCAGTCCATTAAGATTTATCTTAGAGGGGTTAGAAATACATTTAGATTTCTCTAAATGTTGTCTCTTTTGGTTGCACATTGGTTTAGCTGAAAACCAGTGGTTGAATAGGCTGTTGTGGCCATTCAGCCTCAGTGTCAGGTATGCAGAATTGAAAATGAACATGATTGGTCCATGGACAGAACTCAAGATTCTTCTCATAACTCTGACCATTAACTCCTTGATGAATTTTAGGGTTTTTTTTTTTTTTTTTTTTTTTTTTTTTTTTTTTTTTGTACCCAGGGATTGAACCCAGAGGCATTCTGTCCCCACCCCTTTTTAAATGTTTTGGTTTTGAAATGGTCTCTCCAGGTTGCTAAGAGTCTCAGTACATTGCTAAGTCTGGGCTTGAACCTGCGATCCTTCTATCTCAGTTCCCAAGTACTGGGATTACAGGCGTGCGCCATCATGCCTGACAAATTTGTTTTTAGTGATTGTTAGGCTGGCACTAATGATTGGTAATTTGGTCAGCTACTTGGAAAATTTTATACTGGCATTTTAAAGACACCCTGATGGCTTTAAACAGTGGGAACAAATGTAGCTTCTAACAGACTGTCCAGGTCATTCCTATAGAAGATGCCACTGTAAAGACTCATTTTCTGAGGAGATCGATTGGAATCCATCTGCTGATGAGCCAGCACTGCCCAGATTGCCAGGACCCATCCATGTACTGGATATGGTAACGCATCCTCTGTTAATAGACGGGACTCAAAGGATCTGTGTTTGTGATGCGGAGGCTGCCATTTGGTACCAGCCTTGTGGGTTCTTCTGGAAGTTGTCCTGGTTGCCTTGTGGTGAAGGAGCCCACACTGCACAGGGAGTTATTCCCTCCTGCTCCTGGCAGATTGATTACTTCAGTTCCTTACCCCAGCTATTGGTGTGCGTCATTACTGTTGACGCTTTCTCAGGTTACACTGCTGCTGTTCCAGTCAGATCAGTTGACTCCAGCCACATCACTTTGGCTCTAATTCATGTCACGTGTTTGGCCTTAGGGGCCATTTGGTACGACAGTGGTAGAGCTTTTATTGCAAAAGCCACTCAACTGTGGGCTGATAGTCAAGGTATCTAAAAGACTTTCCATGCTCCCTACCACCCACAGACGTCTGGGATTTTTGAGCTTTCTAAATTTTCTCTATATTTGCTCTGTGTTTCTCCTGGCAGTCCTTTGCCAAGCCTGTTCAGAAAGGCTCAGCACATCGCTCCAAAGTGAGCTCTAAATAGTGCCTTACCTTACTCTTTGTTGGGCACCTGTCTTTTAATTGGTGGGTTTCATCTCAAACTATTGGTGGTTACTAGCTTATGTCTCAGCCTGAGATGCTTCTCCAAACCAGCATTCTGATGGGAAAGGATCACTTTATCTGGTATGTTTTATTATTGCTTCGGAAGCAAGTAAATCATTCTATAGGAAGCAAGCAATCAGTATTCCAGTTGATTTGTTATCTTTATTTTTTCTTTTTTTACTATTTTTGGGGGGGAGTTCAAAAAAGTATTTTTTTTTCTATTTTATTTTCATGGCAACTGTTGTTTTGTATTAGTGCACGTCCATCCTAAGGCTTCTCTGTTGATTGGTTGATGCCCAGGAGAATTTCACACATGGGTTCAAATAATCCAAAATGAATTTGCAATGTGGTTGGGGAGATGAGACCTATCACATAAGCAAGGCAGAATGAGTTGTAACAGAATGCCCAATGAGGTTTGGAAGGAAGAGAGTTTTCTTTACTTTTGTAGAGATGTGGCACGTAAGCTGAACCATTAGAAACTTAAAAAATTTCATTAAGTGGAGAGAAGAAAGAAGCACATTCCAGGTTGGTGTGTGTGTGTGTGTGTGTGTGTGTGTGTGTGTGTGTGTGTGTGTGAATAGTGTCAGGACAGTTGAAATGTAAGAATGTGCAAGTTGAATTCAGGAAATGATGACACACAAGACTAACTAAAGTGAAAGGTCCCTGTATAAGTTGGTAGGAGAGAACTTTGAAAAAGGTAGACTGGGATCTGGGCATGGTGATGCACACCTATAGTCCTATTACTTGGGAGGCTGACACGGGAGGATTGCAGGTTGGAGACAAGCTTCAGCAATTCAGTGAGACTCTCAGCAACCTAGCAAGACCTTGTTTCAAAATTAATAAATAGGACTGGGGGTGTAGGTCAGAATTAGTGTGCCTCTGGGTTCAATCCCCAGTACTGGTGGGGGGCAGGGGGAGATAGACTGGGGTCAAATTGTGAAGGGCTTTGAAAACCAGTCCAAAGAATTTATACTATTAAGAGTAGGCATGAGGCTGCAGATTTGAGAATAGGGAGTGATGTTTCGAACACTGACTCAGGCAGTAGGATACAAGATGCATTTAGACACACCAGGAGGTAATTGAATAATTCAGGTAAGAATGCACCAAGAATGGGAGTGGAGCAGGAGAGACAAATGGGAAACCTATTATTTTTCTGTTCATTCAGTCAGCGTATATTCAGTCTACCCTGCCCTGAAGAAGCTTGGGAATCTCAGTGATTGCAGAGGTGGGTAATTCTGGTAGAATATCAAATATGACGAGACACAGAGATACTATGGGAACATGTAGGTGGGGATTCCAGCCTGTCTGCAGTGGTTCCTGGAGGAGGTACTATCTCAATTGCCCTTTTAGTTATATTTAAAGTTTTAACAGTTTTATTATATGTCATTTATACAGAAAAGTGAACAAAGCATAAGTATAGTTCAATGAATAAAGGTAATCTTCAGATAGCACTATCTGTGGAGTGAGTTTTGAAGGGTAGGTAGGAGTTAGCCAGGTTAAGTTGGTGAAAGGCATGGAAGAACTTAAGGACCGGTGAGGCGGCAGGCATGGCAGAGACACAGAGAACGAGGTGTGTAGGGGCTATAGGCATTGCAGTCACCAAAGTGTTGAATATGGACTGGGATTAACAGAGTATGGTGGGAAGTTTGGCAGGAAGGGCTTTGGATTTGCTTGAATACTCTGTTGCCCTGGCTAGGGCAAGGGAGACTCTACCTCAGGATTTTTATGAGACTTGGTTTGACTATCACTGTAGTGATAGTGGTTGGGAATGGAGGGGATAAGAATCAAAGCTGGAATGCTTGGGGCTATGGGCATAGCTCAGTGGTAGAACATGTGCCTGGCACATTTGAGGCTCTGAGTTCAATCCCCAGCACCACCACCACCTCAACCACAACACCAACAACAAAAAGAAGCTGGAATGCTAGTTGAAGTTGTCCATAGTAGAGAGCAGTGGTAGGGGGATTGATTGGAGAAACATTTAGGAGGTAAGTGAGCAGGTTCTGGAGACTGGGTGCAAGGGAGGCAGGGATGATGTTGAGGATTTCCATTGAGGGACTGAGTGGGAAGCAAAATGCAAATTAGAATAGAAGAGGATTGAAAGGGTTTGAATTTAGTTTGGGCATCCTAGACATGAGGAGCCTATGGAATAAGCGTAAAGGGCAATGCAGCAGACTTGCTTATTTACCCATTTCTTGTGTGCCAGCGGCACTTAGGTCTATGGCAATTGCCTTGAGTTAACTTGCAGATTACAGCCATAAAGGATTTTCTTGAATATCTAAGACACTGACATTGATGAACTGAAAGTCTTTTTTGCAGTAATGTTATAGCAAGGTATTGTGTGGAAATTCAAGCTAGAGACGTTTTGGTCAACAAGGCCTCTTTTGGATATACCTTATCTCAGACAAACTATGACTGGAGAAAGATTTTTAAGTTTTGGCTCAGGGTTTCAGAAGTTTAGTCCATGGTCATTTGGCCGTGTTGGTGTTGCATTGGTCCTATATCAGCACAGTACATCATGGCAGGAAGGAAGTGTGCATGACAGAGGAGGCCTGTTAACTTCATGGCACCTAGAAGCAAAGAAAGGAAGAGGAAGGTCCCTGGGTTCCAACATCCCCATCAAGGCCAGGTCCCCAGTGATCTCACTTCCTCCCAGTAGGTCCTGACTCCTAAAAGTTCCACCTCCTCTCCCCACAGCACCACGGGCTGGGGTCCAATTCTTTAGCACCCAGCTTTTGAGGGACATTAAGATCCAAACCATAACAAATACCAAAGCCAGACCATGACTGCTTATGTGAAGAGTGGAGGATCCCCATGTCAGACCAAGTAACCATGGAGTGAAGATACACTCTGCAGCTCTTAAGATTCCCTCTGTGGCATTTTTCCCTCTGTATGATATGTGTGTTTGGCAAAGAGAATTGACATGACTCAATACTCATGAGACCACATCAGGCAATTCCAAGTTTATTACAAGAAATTTGTACTAGAATTACTAATGGGATGAAACTTCTCCACTGCAACACTTGAAGCTGCCGAGAACAGTACTGGCATTGGGATAATGTACTTCTGCCTAATCTGTATGGGTGGATGTACTCTATTTACTGTGTAAATGAGCATGTTACATCATAGAGTCAGGATTTAAAGAAACTGATTAGCTGTTGTTCATTTTCTCTAAGAAAAACCTGCCACAGAAATACACCAGGCCACCACTATTTACACTCGGGATGTGGGGAAAGAAAAACTCACATGGGTTTTTTTTCCTCTCCTTACCCTTTAAAATTAAAAATACTTCCCCTTCATTTCTCTTATTTAAGTGACTACATAATGGCTTTTGGGAAGCAACATAAAAATTATAGGGTAGGCCAGAATGTGGGGAAAATTTTAATTAAATCTGGGATTTCATTTGTTTTTTACATTTATTAAAAAAATGTTAGGCAAAAGGAAAAAAAAACAGTTTCCCTTTGCCCCTCTTTTTATATGTCCTTATGCATTTGGCAGAGTTCAGGACAACCTTTCTGCAGCTGTGGACCAGCCAAAAGCCTTTTCTGAAGTTCCTACTAGTTTGGATTAAACCAACTGGTTAAAAGCTTCACACACACAAATACTGCCAGAAATGTCATGAGGTCCCTTGACATTTTATTCTGTAGCCTTATCTTTTGGAGCAAAATAAATGAATAAAAATGTAGTTTTTGATCTTGTATTTGTTAGCTTGTTTTCTTTCTTAGTTTTGGAGAAGCAGATCAAGGACTTAAAAACAACTGACCTTTGATTTTGTTTCCAGTCTGGTTTTCTGCACCAAAAAAGAAGACCCTACATGATGGTAAGTGGGTCCTCATGGAAAGATGAAGGGCAAGACTGTGGTGCTTTGTCAAGTTTCTGGGGAAAGAAGGCCCATTTCTGGGGAAAGATGATACAGGACGCTCAGTCCTTTATCAGGGGATATGGGGACTTATAACTGGACCAAATGCCTATTAGTTTGAGACCTCTCTACTTCACTGCCACTCTCAATGAAGAATAAGACACAGTCCTTGTACTCAGTGAGCTTGTTGTCTTGAAGTTCAGGGTGGTAGGACACAAAACAGTGTGCTGAGTCCTTCCATAGGGTGAGCATGAAAGGATCATGTGATCACTTCCAGTAGTGGTGCAGAACATTGTGGTTTTGATATTTTGACCTCTGTTGTTTTGCTGATCCTGGAGCCACTACTACTCCCAGGGCCAGCCAGTCCCTAGAGTTAATAAGGAATATGCCTTCTTTGAATGTGTCTTTGATATGCAGACTAACCAGTCCAAAGGAGCCAAGGTACAACCACTACCTCCTCTTCCATTCTAGGCCACTGTTTTTCCAACTTCATCACCCTAGGGTCAAGAATCAGGCAACTAGGAACAGCCTACATTCCAGAGCCTGTTTACCGTGCCTCACTTGTTTCTTTGGAAAGGATTTCTCCTGCCCATATTCCCTTTGCTTTCTGCTTCTCTGTATGTGGCAAGGCTGGCTGGTGTGCTTCCTCTCTTGGGAACTTTAAGAAACAAACTGGCTTTTCAATGGCAATTATCTCCTAATCTGTTGGTCAGACCATACCTGAGTAATTATAAAACCTACATTTATTGCGTAAGTATGTGGAGTGTGGTGGTGCATACCTATAATCCCAGTACTTGGGAGGTCAAGACAGGAGGATCGCAGATTTGAGAGCAGCCTTAGAAAGTAGTGAGTCTCAGAAACTAGCAAGACCCTATTAAAAAAATAAAAGTAGGAAAAAGGTTTGGGGTATAGCTTAGATAGAATGCATCTGAGTTCCATCCCTAGTACTACCTGGGGGGAGAAAAGGTGTAAAGAACTCAGTCAAGGAAGACTTCTGAGAGAAGATGACATCTAAATAAACTGAAGAAGTGGAAGTTACGGCTGTGAGGGGGTATGCGGGGAGGGGATTCCAGGCAGAGGGAAGGATGTGTGGAAAAGTACATTTGGCTGATGATTCAAGGACTTGTGTGCCTGGAGCTGAACATCTGATGAAAAGGAGGAATGAATCTGGCTTCCATCCTGGGAGAAGCTCAATCCCTGTGACATTCAGTGCTCTGTGGTGATGTCAGGGCTCAAAATGGCATCCTTGGCTGAAGTGCCTGACTTCCTTGACCTTAACAGCTCCCGCAGAGGGGGTGTTTGTGGCTTCACCATTGCTCTAGGGACTGCTTGACCCTGAATTCTAGGTCCCAGTTAATGTTTTCTGAGTTGAGCATGCCTCACATACATAAGGCTACCCTAAGCAAAGCATTACCTCTTTGGAGTCTCAGTTTCTCTACCAACAAAGCCCTCCTGGATTCCCAGTTATCCTGCCGAAGAGATTTCTGGGATAAATAAATGCAGCAGAACCCTCCCTGATCCTGACTGGCAGATACTTGCTCCGGAGCCTGGAAACAGTCTTGAGTTCGCTTCCTGTGCCAAGGAAGCTGATTTTTATTGATTTTGCTTGACGGTAGAAGCCTGCAGAAGAGTGAGCTGATGAAAATAAAGATTGGGGGTTGCTAGCTATGTTTGTCCTTATCCCCAAGGAAAATACCAACACTGTTTCAGGGAGCTGCTTCTCCATCCCAAGACAAATGAGCTGTTGAGGTGTCATGAGATAGAAATTATAGCAATTTATGTACAGAGTATTTTACTGATCAACCTTATTGAGCCCATCATAAAAAATGGTTTGGGATGCCTATATCATAACTTTGCTTTGGGCCCTTGGAGCTGTCTTCTAAGTCTCAGTCTTCCCTGAAAGAAAATGGCTTAGGACTCCCAGAAACAACAGTTCTCTTTTCCATCTCTTTAAAGGAACCTACCAAGACCAGCCAGCTTTTTCTGAGTCACTATATAAACATAATCTTAATTTTCATGAGAGGGTGGTTGATGAGGGTCAGGGGTGTTACTGGGGTTTGAACTCAGGTGTATTTTACCAACAAGCTATATCCCCAACCCTTTTTATATTTTAATTTTGAAACAGGATCTTGCTAAGTTGCTGAGGATTTTGCTAAATTACTGAGGCCGGCTTAAACCTGTAGTCCTCCTGTTTCAGCCTCCCAAACACTGAGATTATAGGCATGTCCCACCACACCCAGCATAGGCAACCTTTTAAACACACTCTTTACTGATGACAGTGAGAGGGAGGGCAAGATGGAACCCTGTAGCCTTCCTCTGTGTCAAAATCTTTCCCCTCTGGCTTGTTCCCTCTACCACCTACTTCTTCACCATTTATGCATGTCCATTATATGCATACCACCAAACACTGTAGACATAAAGATGAATGAAAAGTGTGCTTCTTAGGTGAAAAAGCCATACATAGTCTTTGAGTATGCTAATTTTTTTATTATTTTTTAAACAGAGTCTCACTAAGTTGCAAAGTGCCTCACTAAATAGCTGAGGCTGTCTGTGAACCATGATCCATCCACCTGTCTCAGCCTCCCAAATGCTGAGATTACAAGCATATGTCGCCACATCTGGCTTATGTTAATTTTTTTTTTTTTTTTTTTGTGGTACTGGGGTTCCTGGAAGCCCTTCTACCTCCGGGCTATACTCCCAGACCTATTTTTTATTTTTGGAAACAGGGTCTCTCAAGCCAGCACGGGTGGCTTCGAACCTGTGCAATCCTCCTGTCTCCACCTCCCAAGTGCGGGGATTACAAGTGTGCACCACCATGCCTGGCTATGTTAAGATTTTTTTTTACGAAATTTATTCTGAGTCCCAAACTGGCACTTTACAAAACAAGCAAACAAAAAACAAGACTATCTCACTTTTCATATACTCTTCTCTGGGTGAGGCACTGAGTAAGGCTGAAAATGGTGAAGGGCCCAGGAAGGCATGCTGCTTTCAAGTGTATATGAACTGCCAGGCCTGGTGATGCAGGCCTATTATCCCAGCATTTGGGAGGCTGAGACAGGAGGACCACTGTTCTAGGGCAGCCTCAGGTACATAGGCCCTTTGTAACTTACTGAGACCCTGTTTCAAAATAAAGAATAAAAAATAGGGCTGGAGGTGTAGCTCAAAGGTAGAATGTCCCTGGATTCTATCTTCAGTACCAAAAAAAAAAAAAAAAAGTAAACTGAGAATGTTTTTCCTTTAGCATAGAGTATTTTTATGCCTTGCCTATTTTCTTTAAATGTTTGTTTCCTCTTAAAAAGTTCTACAGCCATCTTTCTCATGCTTCCTCAGTGTTCTATAAAGTTCTACAATGTTTTGAAGATTTCAATTCAAAATTTTTGAATAGGCAACAAATTTGATTACTGTAAAATTCAATGCAGTTTAAAAGTATGCCCTAGATGAAGTGTCCCTCTCCCTTTCCCCGCCCAGTGACTCCTCAGCTACCCAGCTCCGTGCCCTGAGACAACCGCTGTCATAGATGGCTTAGCACGATGTGTCCAAACGTGAAGCCATACTGCACACCCATTTAGAATGATGGACAGCACGAGCAAAGGGCCAGAGTTAACCCTCCCAGTCTAATTGAACGGCTCTCAATTCATCTCTGTTGTTTATCATTGTTAGAAGAAGAATCTTTCCTTAGCAAGCCCCCTTGAAATAAAAATCTGTTGAGAGGATGTGGATAAATGCATTTTGAAAAATTATTACAAAATGATTAAAGATCAGGGGAGAGAAACCTGGATAGACCCTAAAATTAAATCTATAATGTGTAGAGTTCATTTGGCCATGATGTTGCCCAAGAAGCCCTTTCATTTGATTCCAAAGCTTCTACTTCAGAGATCTTAAGGGGCTATTGGATTGGATAGGGATGGAAGAAAAAAGGAGATTTATTTCCTGCAACTTTTCAAATCTTCTCTTGAATTCTCCCATCACCTAGCCAGAAGGGGTAGCCTCTTGTGTACATACCTGAGCCAAGGATGTAGCTAGCGCCTTTGTGGCAGCCTCATCTACCTTTGAGCTCAGGAAAGGCTTATTTCCTAGGCTGTTTCATTCATTTTATTTCCTAGGCTGCTTCATTAATTTTTTGTTTTTGTTTTTGTTGTTTGTTTGTTGGTTTGTTGGTTTGGTTTGGTTTGGTTTGTACTGTGGTTTCCAATTGAGTAAAGATGTGGTGATGGAGTGTGAGTTGGAAGAAAATACAAACCGGTGTGGGGCTCCAGGACTGATGCCACTATTGTCCTTGAGGTGAAGTTTGTCTTTTACTTCAGAGGAAGTTGCACTTGAGGAAGGAATGCAGACTGCAGTGTGTAGTTAAATGTGCGCGTGCAAGCGGGCCAGATAGCCAGGCGCTGGAGCCCTGTTTATCCACAGAAGATAGGAAGCAAGTGACAGAGATAAAGCAGGCTTTCACATCTGCATGGCTGCACCTGGTCCCTGAAAAGCTGTTAGTGAGATAGAAGCTCTGCGTCTGGCTTGTTTTGTCTTGCATGGTGCAGTAATTTTGGAAGGGACCAGTGTTCTGGTCACTGAATGCTGGTGCAACTTTATCAAAGGAACCTTAAGCTTATGCCATTTGTAGTCCTTTTATTATTATTATTTTGTTGCTGAGACTCAATGAAGAACTCATTTTGCACACCATTTTCCCTTTATGAAGCGGCCTAAGTACAACCCTGGATTCACGTGATAGTGTTCAAGGTTAGCCAGCCTTTGTGGCTCTCCTCTCTTCTTCTCTGTCAGTTCTCTGTAGCAAGAGGTAAAGATTACTCCACAGATAACTATCTGGTGGTATTTACAGTCCTTTGACTTTCCCATGCTGGGAATTGAATGCTTATGTCTTAGGTAATCTTTGAAGTTACTTATCTACTATGTTAGGGTAAAATCAGATGTTTATTAAAGAGTGTTTTTGGTTAATTATATTGGAATCTCTGGGTGGAGGCACTGATTCTATGAGCTGTGCTATAGGAATCTCTGGAGATGCTTGGAGTGCTCCACTGATTGGAAGGAATCTGTGGCTTTTTTGGTGAGTATTGAATATAAATCAGAGCTCTGAACATTGTAATTTTGGGAGAAATCAAACTGACAGTAAACCAAACAGGTTGGGTTAAACAAGTTGCTTAAAATTCACTGACAGCAGGAACTTTGAAATGAGTTTGGTTTAACTCTTTAAAAATAGTTCAAATGCTTTTGCCCAGGCAGCAGTCAGCTTTCAGGAAAACACAGACAATGAGTCAGCTTCACCATTGCTTTCAGTCCATCAAACCCGCCATCTGCATGTGAAATGGTTTTAGTAGCTTGACAGCACTGGAACTCAAGGGACCTAGGTTAAGCCCTAATGGCCTAACAGATTACCTCCCTGTTGCTGTGGTTGTCTTCAAAGTCTTTCTACCAGAGCATCTTTGTAAAAGGGCAGGCAAAGATTGAGAGGCTTAGGCAGCTTCATCTTCCTTCCCAGTGGTATTTCAAAAGGATGGGGCCCATGGATGTGATGGAGCTTTATCTGGTTTTGTTACTGTACCACAGATAGGTCAAAGAGCTATCATCTTGAAGTTAGACTCCTCCGAAATGAACTGAAGAATGCACTGGTTTCGTGTACCTTTGCTCTCTATTGGTACACACTGACCCTGTTGATGGCCAAAGATGGGACAAAAACCAACTTTAGGGTAAAGTGGCTTTGTTTCTGAATTTCCAAGTTTCTATCCACTTCCAAGATTCTGGATCAAGAAGGATGTTAGAGGTGGTGCTAGCCAAGAGCAAGTCATGATGTCCGGATTGCTCTTCCTTACTCTCCAGTGCACTGTGAAGCAGGCAGCATATGGCTAAAAGTGACAACTTTCATAAATAGAACAAAAACATGAATGCTAAGAAAAGTAGTTATTGGCAGAGGCAGAGGCTGGGTGGAGGGATTCAATTTACTATAGTACTTGAAATAATAATTCCTAGTATATGCAAAATATGTGGAATTGTGCCTTTTATGTAATGTTTAACTTTCACAACTTTTTAAATTTAGAGACATGTTCTCATTAAGTTGCCCAAGCTGGCCTCAAACTTGTGATCATCTTGCCTCAGCCTCCTAGGTAGCTGGGATTACAGGTGTTCACCACTGTGCCCAGTGAATTTTCAGGAATATTTATGTTCTAGGAATTATTGTATCCATTGTACAGATGAAGAAACTGCAATTCACAACTATTGAGCAATGTAAGCTATTTATTGGCAACTATGTTGGAGGTGAGGTTTGGACCCACATCTGACTAGTGAGTTCTCTGCCTCTGGTCATTGTGCTCTATGCTCAGTAGCTCAAAGTCCAGGCGTCAGTTTCTCCAGGACAAGGACCCTAGCCCATTCATTTCATTACTCTCAGTGCTTGGTTTTATGGAGTTAAATTCTATTTCCCCAAATCCAAGGTTTCTGTTGATATGCAACTGCATGTGACTATGTCTAAAAATAGCTTTGAAAAATATTTATCTGAAGGTAAGGAAGGGAAGAATCATAGTCAATGGAAATATGGGAAAGAACTATTTCTAATGACCATGACAAAGTCCTCCACACTCCAGCCTTCTAGTGAAAATGCCCTGACAAGGACCATCAAGACCTGGAGAAAGTTTGTATAAACCCTGCAGATATATTTCAAAAGCATAATAACTTTTCCTTTTCAGAAACAGGATCTGTTTTCATCATGCTGTGCACCTAACTTAGACCTGATTGCAGGAGATTTATTACAGTTCTTAAACTCCAAAACTTAGATCAAGAATTCAAATGTAAACATTGATGACTTATTCTCTCCTAAGGACTAGCCACTCTATTACCTACAGCCGCTAAAAATAATGCTGCGTCTCAGGACCTGACATCCACTGTTTCGATTTTACTTTTATCTTATCATTGCTCTCAGGCTCAAGCTGTCCACCAAGAGAAGTGAAATTCTGGCGGGGTGGTGTGGTCCCCCATCTCTCCTTCAGGCAAGTCCTCTCCAGAGAGAAAAGTCCATTCACAAGCTGCCCCATCACTCAGGGCATCTTTGACAGGTGCAGATAAAAGAACATCACAGTACCCACAGAGGCTGGGTTGGCCCTGCTCACAGGATGTGGCCAGTCACTGTTGGAGGTGAGGACAAGGCCTGGGCTCTATCCAGAAGACACACAATAGACTGGTTTCAGAGTTTCTCTTTTTTTCCCTTTGATTGAGAAATGAATCCCCCCAACTTTGATGAAAGACAATGCCCCCTTTGAAGGGCTGGGGGTAATTCAGTATATTAGATTTCTGAGTCTAGTAGCATTTTGAAAACAATATAGACTGCTTGTTGTCTGCTTTCAGATCAGAGGACAAAAGCATTGTTTATGTATTTTCTGTGCTCAGGGACATGGGATTCTTGGATAAATGAAATATGCAACACTCATTGTAGTAGATGGTTTCAATCTCTTTCCCCTCCAAATGTTTCTAAGAGCTGCTGAAAGGTAAGTGGCCTCTTGTTACTGGGAGTGCTGGTGAGAAGTACAGTGGTTGAATAAAGGAGGGCCTCAATGTAAAAGAAGAGTCACGGACCACAGTAGGGGAGGCTCAGTGCTCCAGTACTTTGCTATTCAAAGTGGAGCGAGGGCGGTGGTCTAGGGGAGGATGGGGAGGAGAAAATTAATGAAAGTAACACTTCTATTGACATTCTGTACATATGTGAGAATACCATTGCCAATTTCAATATCCTGTATGAGGAAGGAGGGGACTGGGGATGGAGCTGCGGAAAAACTTACCTAGTGCTCTGTGCATGTATGTTACCATCATTATGTGACTATATGATGTGAGGCTACAGTGTACCAATAAATGTATAGAGTTTAAGAAAATGTTATTTGTGGATCAGTATCATAAATATGATCTCAAGATTGTTAGAAATTTATAATCTCAGACCATATATAAATTTATAATCTCAGGCCAGACCTCTCAAATCAGAACCTATATTGTATTTATTTAATTTTGTGATTTTTGGGGATTGAGCCCAGGGTCTTGCACATACTAGGCAAGTGTTCTACCACTGAGCTACATCCCAGGTCCTTTTTATTTTATTTTGAGATCAGGTCTCTCTAAGTTGCCTAGGCTGGAGTTGAACTTAAGATGCTATTCTCCTGCCTCATCCTCCAAGGTAGCTGGGTTTGCAGAACCTATAGTTTAACAAGATCCTAAGTCAGATTTATATGAATATTAAAATTTGAAAATCAGGGCTCCAGACTCAAAACAAAGTGCCACATATGTTACATGTCTGCTAGAGAAGAAGAAAAATGACTGTGGTCATTAACATAGTTCTTAAACTCTTGTTATCAAGGTTAATTATTTGTTTATCTAAGTCCAAGTGGTCTGCTTCCTCTGAAACCACTTATTGTGCCTCTCAGTAAATCGTGGTTTTGAATTCATAAGCTTCTTTCTTTCCTACTAGTTTGACAGTTCTCAGAATGAATTCAGATTCAGTCTGTTCTTTTAGTGACAGATACCTATTACCAAATCAATCTGATATTTAAACATGTCAACATCCTTTTTGCTGTCTAAACCAGTATTTAGCCACCTGCAGCGGTGTGGGGCAGTTGGCCAAGGTCTGCTTCCCTCCAATGGCCTGGGGTTGCCATGTGACTGAACTAGGGCCAATAGATGGTCTCAGGCTGTGAGACTGATGCTCATTTATGCTACTGTCATAGTTGAAAGGACCACTGGCTTCCTGGATCTGTAGTTTCTGGGTCACCATTTTGCTCAAGTTTTGGTTCTTCAGCTTTTCCTTCTGCCCTGTTCCATTTTCTTCAATACAGTCCACTTCCATTTACCTAAGGTCGCCATCATTCTTTGCACTTAGTTCAAACCAAAGTACCCTATCTGGGCAGAGGAACTGAAATATGATTCATGTTGTGAACAAATCACAATTTTATTTTTTATTCTTTTTTGTGGTACTGGATATTCAATCCAGAGGGATTCTACCTCTGAGTTACACCCTAGCCCTAATTTTTAATATTTTTGAAACAGAGTATAAGTTGCAAAGGGTCTCCCTATTTTTTTTTTTTTTTTTTTTGGTGGTACTGGGGTTCCTGGAAACCCTTCTACCTCCGGGTTATACTTCCAGACCTATTTTTATATTTTTATTTGGAAACTGGGTCGCTTAAACCAGCAAGGCTGGCTTCAAACCTGTGCAATCCTCCTGTCTCTGCCTCCCAAGCGCGGGGATTACAAGCGTTCGCCACCATGCCTGAAGGGTCTCCTTAGATTTCTGAGGGTGCTCATGAACCTGCAATGCTCCAGTCTCAGCCTCTCAAGTATTGAGATTTCAGGTATACACTACCATGCTTGGCTATAATTTTATTTTCAATAAAGAAGGCAGGCACTTATGTTTCGCTGGAACTTTATATTTTGTTTCATTGTTCAGATTGTATTTCATAGTTATAAAGGATTTGAAGTCTCTTCAAATTTTATTCATAATATTTCTCCTTTCTCTTGCCATAGTTAATCATATATGTGTGTTTCTGTAAAAAGGTTCATATTGGAGCTGGGTGTGGTGGTACACGCTTGTAATCCCAGCATTTATGAGGCTGATACAGGAGGATTGTGGTTTGCAGACCTCAGCTACTTAGGCCCTCTACTACTCAGTGAGACTCAGTTTCAAAATAAAGAATAAAAAATTGGGCTGGGGGTGCAGCTTGTAGGTAGAATGCCCTTGGGTTCCATCCCCAGTACCGCAAAATAAAAAAGACTAATATTGATTAGTAATCACTAGAACAGAAGAAATCTGTTCAACTCCATACTTGTATGGTAACTTCTGACTTATTTTCACGTGTTTTTGTTTTAGTTTTTAAACTTCCGATTTGGGTCTTCAGGTGTTCTTAGTACCTTACAAATTACAAATATAATACATGTACAACTTATCAATCTATTACATAAAAAACAGCAGTGTTAATATAAGCAATCTATGTAATGACCATCAAAGGACATTACTTAATTGGCAGACTTTACTTTTAACTATTCATCAAGCTGCATGGAAATTCACACAACTTTCCCACCAATGCATTTCTTTATAAAGAACATAAATTGAATCAAGCTCCAAAGATAACTAACATATAGCTCCTATCACATTTCCATAATGCTGTTGGAAAAATTGGAAATGGATCCTGGTGACACATTGACTGATTAAATATCCAAAATAATCAATGCTCTGTAGCCATTAGACAATAATGTAGGTATTTATTGGGCATGCATTTATTATAAATAAATATTAAAGGTTATGTGTATGTGATCACATTTTATAGGATATTATTTATAATAATATTACATGTACATGGAAGTATTCTAGTGTCCTACAATGATTTTCTCTGGGTAGTTTTGCTTTATTTTTACTTATCTCTTTGTGTGTTTGGGGGTACTGTGGATTGAACTCAGGTCCTTAGAATATTAGGCAAGTGTTCTACCACTGAGCTATGCCTCCCCCTCTCCTAGCCCTCTTAATTTTGTTGAATTTTTTTCATTTCAGTAATATGAGTTTATGATATTTCTAAAAAAACATGTTTTGATTTTGTAACATGAAAAGCTATTTGTAGTTGAAAATAAATTAGAGAATCAATGGGCTTTGGCATAAATTAATATGGGGAGACATGATGAGGTTTAGATCTCTAGACTAAACCTTGTTGTACCATGAAGAAATGCTATAGAAATACTAAATTTCCCCAAGAAAGTGGAAAAAATATTATTAGCTCTTTTTATTAACCAAATTCAGTGGAACTTAAATTAAGAAAATATTTCTGCAGCAGTTCTGTTTGATTTTGTAAAGATGTTTTACAGCTAGGGATTTTAAAAAAAGAATAAATTAAACTTTGTGATAGAACAGACATTTATGTTTTCTAGAACAAAGCTTCCCAAATTTTAATGTGCAGACGAATTCTTTGGGGCTCTTGTAAAAGTGCAGATGTCTGTGCAGTGAGGCCTGAGATTCTCTATTTCCATCACACTTGGAGGTGGAGCCGGATGCTGCTGGTCCCTGAGCTACACTGTGAGTGGCAATAGTGTCTTGTCAGAAATTGTCTTTCTCAATGATGTTTGCAATCACTCTGAGCCAAGAAAAAAAAAAAAATGAGCAATTGGTAAGCAAAAGCTTTTATAGCTCAGTGCAGACAGCTGGGAGGACTTGAGCCTTCTGGATCTGGGGCTTGAATCATCAGAGAGAAACTGAGCTCAGAGTTCCAAAAGTTTGAGCCTGAGATGAACTGTTGGGTCAGGCTATGGAAGTGGGCTAAGGAGCAGCCTCAAGAGCAAAACCACACAGACATGGCCATGTCTGAGGGTATTATTTGGTATTGTGTTCTGAAGATGTCATTGCTGGTCCCCTTCACTCAGGGGATTAAAAGAGCTAGCAGTTGGCAACCTTTGGAGAAAGAAGAGAGGAGAAGTGATAGGCTTGCAAGCCCGAGGAAAGGCAGGAAGGAGGTGGTGAGGTCTGAATGCTGGTGCTGGAGAGAGAAATAGCTCCAGGTTGAGGCTCTTGACTTCTGGTGTGTATGAGGGCAGCACAAGTGTCTCTGGAAATCTACCTGTGTGTCCATAGATATATGAATTAAACTAGAGCTCTGTGGACATCATTAAGAACTTGTACACAGTTCTAGAAGGATCAGTGTATCCTCTATTCCCAAGAATAAATTTAGCTGGGCATGGTGGCACATTCCTGTGATCATAGTACTTGGGAGCCTGAGACAGGAGGATGGCTGGTTTGAGACCAGCCTCAGCAACTTAGCAAAACTCTCAGCTATCTAGTGAGATCCTGTTTTATTTTATTTATTTATTTATTTATTTATTTATTTTTATTGAAAGTAAATGTTATACATTTCATCTGTATTTGGTGCCCTCCCCCCCTCATTTTCCCTTACCCCCTTCCGACAATTAATACCCAGGGTAACCCTGCTATATTCATACTTTTCCACCTATTCGGAAGTAGCCCCTCATTAATCAAGGTCAGCCTCCTTCCTCTGAGACCCTGTTTTAAAACAATAAAAATAGCTGGTGGTGGCGCACACTTGTAATCCCCGTGCTTGGGAGGCGGGGACAGGAGGATCGCACAGGTTCGAAGCCAGCCGCACTGGTTTAAGAGACCCTGTTTCCAAATAAAAAAATGTATAAAGATATGTCTGGGAGTGTAGCCTGGAGGTAGAAGGGTTACCAGGAACCCCAGTACCACCAAAAAAAAAAAAAATGGTTGTGTAGCATAGAAAAAATTAATTTGTCTTCAGATATGATAAAAGTCACAATGAGCCGGGCGTGGTGGCGCACGCTTGTAATCCCCGCACTTGGGAGGCAGAAACAGGAGGATCGCGCAGGTTCGAAGCCAGCCACGCGCACTGGTTTAGGAGACCCTGTTTCCAAATAATAATGTAAAAGAGTAGGTCTGGGAGTGTAGCCCAGAGGTAGAAGGGCTTCCATAACGTGCAAATTCTATTTAAGAGCAAAGTGTAGGTAAAAAACATGGCTTCTGCAGTCTCAAATAAGCCCAGCTCCACAGGAAAGAGAGGCTGACTTGAGGCTGCTGGTCTCTTCAAGTCAGTGGTTAACTCTCTTTATCCTAAAGTCTGTTTCCTTTAAAAATCTGTGATGCTAAGTCATGACTCCTCAAGGTCGTTTTTATTTTCCATTCTCTCTTATTCATTTGTTCTGTGTTCTTTTAATATACACATTTGGAGCAGAGGTAGTTAAAAAAGAATAATAGCCTTAATTAATTGATACTAGAAACTACTTTAGAAGTGAAAGCAAATGGCCAGATAGGATGGGGGCCCTGGTTTGAGTTGAGGGGCATTCAGATTCATTGAGGGGCTTGAGGTAGAGCTCAGTGGTAGAGCACTTGCCTGGCATGTGAGAAGCCCTGGATTTGATACCATTACTGGAATAATAAAAATAATAATCATGATGATGATGATGATAAATCATTGCTGGCATTCTTATCAGCAGAGCTGAGTGGAACTACCACTTCTACTAGAGAACAGACTAGGGACCAAAGGAGGAAATGAGGGGGATGGGTAGTTCTAGAGCTTAGAGAACATTGGTAGTATTGTACTCACAACCCTGTGACTATTTGCCTATGAAAGAAGTTCTAAAAGCCCCCATGGAACTGAATCTGAAGGACATATTTATTCTAAAGTAAATAGTTCAACAAAGTCATATACTGTAAAGGGACTGTGTGTTCTAGAGTAGTGTAAAAGAGAGATGATAATTGGCCAAATAATCTTGTTCTTCCATATTGGTGTGCACTGAGCCTGGGCCCTGGGGACCCAAACAGACCCTCTTGTAGTGGTGCAGGCTGGGAGTGGGAGCTGAACCCCAGCCCCAGAAGTACCACATGGAGTCCATTCACCCTGCAGCATGTAGGAGGGCCCCTTGTGTTCATCTACTGAGAGTGGCCTGCTCTTGGGAACACTTGAACCTGAAATAACTTGTCCTTTAATTCTGGGCTCAAGTTTGTGGTTGGGCAAGCTTGGTTCAAATCCTGACTTCTCTGTTCATTCATTGTGACATCTTGAAAAACTTGTATCTCTGTGCCCCCGTTTTCTTAGTTGTTAAATGGGAGTAAAGTACCTATCACATAGGGTTGTTGGAAAGCCTATAAAATGAATACCTACAATATGTTTGGAACAGTGCCTGACACTAGTGAGTGTTCAGTAGATAACACTTTGACAGAACTTATATTATCATCACTGTTATTCTTTAGCTATGCAGTCAATTTCTCTGAAATTGTTTTCTTATATACACAATGCGGACCATAGTATCTATTTCATGAGTTATTTGTGATATGAAAGCACAGATACTAAGACAGATGCTCAGACTATACAGACAGGTGGAGCTTGGATGCTGTGAGCAGAGTTAGGAAGATCTTGCATGGAAACAGCTTTCTTAGGGAACAGGACAAGGGTTCAGACCCTGTCCCTTGTTTGATGGCTAGAGGGATCCATGATCAAGGCTGAATGTGGAAGCAGGTGAGCAAGAAATTCCTCTGGAAGAAACTGACTTGCAGGTCAGGACCCAGGCTGGCCTCTGTCTCCAGAGCAGGGTGCCATAGGTTTGCTGTGGGGCTGGAATTCATCTTCCCGGACCTGGCCATGAGGGAATCTCAGGTCCAAGTCATTTGAGTGTGACCTTTCATGGGCTGTCTGGGTCAGTTTGGGTAGGTCTTATCAGTATACATATGCCAACTAGCTTAAACAATAAACTTTGTTTCCCACAGTGCTGGAGGCTGAAAATCTGAGATCAGTGTGCTACTAGCATGGCTGGATACTTGGTGAGGGCCCCCTTCCAATTTATATCCTCATATGGACTTTTTTGGGTCAGTAGCAGGGGTGGGGGGAGAGAGAGAGAGGGAGAGATTGATTTTCTTAATCCCATCCTGGGGGTTCCACCCTCATGAAGTCATTTTAAATTATTTAATTATCTCCCAAAGTCCCTATGATTGGGAAAGGGGAATGGGGGACACAAACATGTAATCCCATGTAATGAACTGAATTATAATCATACAATCAAGATATTCTATTTCCTTGCCTAGAGATATTGATAACTTAGGGGATTTCACAGACCTGTCCTGAAGGCAGGACAGCAGGAAAATGGGAGTGAGGCTGGGTAGAGAGGCATCACCTAGCCAGCCTGACATTGCCTCCACTAGATGCCATAAGAAACCAGGGTGAATGTGAAGGCTGGACTGCGGGGGGGGGGGGCAATGGCTGGGACAATAGACTGGCATTAGTCTCTATAGGTATGAACTCCCTGGGCCAGCAGTTGTAGAGTTGCCCAAGCTCTAGGACCATCTGAATTTATGACCTATGTTTCCATGGTAGCTGGAACAATTAAGGGTTTCTTATAGACCTGAACAATGCCATGACTCAGAATATGCTCAGTATATAAATTTCCTTCCTCCTGCCCCTTGCTTGTCCTAACAACCTATAAGGCTGCATTTGACTGAGTACTCAGTAGTCTAGGTTGTGAAAGTTAGGCAGTAGCCCAAAGCAGCTTGGTGTCATCGTTTGGTAGTTTGTGATCTAGGTCAGGGAAGTGTGTGTGTGTGTGTGTGTGTGTGTGTGTGTGTGTGTGACTGGGGATTGAATCCAGGAGCATTCTATTTCTGAGATAGACCCTCAGCCCTAATTTTTATTCTTTATTTTGAAATAGGGTCTCACTAAGTTGCAGAGGGCCTCACTAAGTAGCTGAGGATGGCCACAAACCAGCGATCCTCCTGTCTCAGCCTCCCAAGTAATGATGTTACAAGCATGCGCCACCATTCCCCACTTGTGAATTCTTTTTGAATGGCCACATTGTTCACAAAATCAAGGAGACAAAACTGAGAACAATCACCCAAGTACTAAACATCTGTTGACTGTACCTTGATTTACTGTTTCTGAAAATATACCCAGAGTAATATATATATTTTGTGTGTGTGGTACTGGAGGTAGAACCCAGAGGCTTTCTACCTCCAGGCTATACTCCCAGACCTATTTTATATTTTATTTGGAAACAGGGTCTCACTAAGTTGCTGAGAGCCTCACTAAGTAGCTGAGGCTGGCTTTGAACCTGTGCGATCCTCCTGTCTCAGCCTCCCAAGCGCAGGGATTACAAGCGTGCGCCACCACGCCTGGCGTCCAGAGCAATATTGAAAATATTCTTTTCCTTCCTTCCTTCCTTCCTTCCTTCCTTCCTTCCTTCCTTCCTTCCTTCCTACCTACCTACCTACCTACCTACCTACCTCCCTACCTACCTACCTTCCTTCTTGTACTAGAGATTGAACTCAGGGTATTCTACCTCTGAACTACACTCCCAATCCTATTTTACTTTGAAATGGGGTTTTACTAAGTTGTCCAGGCCCTTAAGTTGCAGCGGCTTGTCTGGAACATTCGGCTCTCCAATCTCTGCCTCCCAAGTACTGGGATTACAGGGGGCTGCCACCATGCCTGGTTTATTGTCTCTTTTCTATCTAGATTTCTTATCTTAAATGAATTAATCTTTTAGCCAGTGTGGTGGCTCATTTCTGTAATCCCAGCAACTTTGGAGGCTGAGGCAGGAGGATTACATGTACCAGGCCAGCCTCTGCAACTTAGTGAGGCCCCATCTCAAAATAAAAGATAAAAAAAAAAAGCCTTCGATATAGCTTCAGTGGTAGAACTCCCCTGGGTTCAATCCCCCAGTACCACAAATTAAAAAAAGAGTAAACTTCTAAAATAAAACAGCAAGTCTCCAACATTGAATTTTATCTGGCATTCTTGCTGGTTTAGTTGGTTAGACCCTTGTCCAAACTCCGGACTTGGAGACAACCATCCGGCTGCAAGCTGCATGTTATCCTAACTTCTCTTTGTTAACAGCTTCGAGTTGGCATGTCTTCATTTGTTGCTGCCAGCAGAGTGTGTCTGTTTCCGGAACTTGTAGTCCAAGAAGACCTGCCAGCATTCAGAGGCATCATCTTCTCCGGGTTATTGGAGACGAGGAACAGTTTTCTTTTTGTTCTTGAAGGTTGTAACTGTGGGCGTGGGGTGAGAGGACCTTTGTTTTCAGTAGGTGAAGGTTTCTTACGAGTTTCATTAAAACAAAAACGGTTCTGTGAGAAATACCCTGTTGAACCACCTTTATTTTTATTTGTGAAGAGTCAATTGGAAGAGTTAAAGCTATTTTCCAGTTGATCTCTGGGGACAGTTTGAGGCAGTTAGGAAGTCCTTCAAAAGCAAAGCCATATGAAGCAAAATAAAACACACAGATGACATACGAGGTAGTAGGCATGGGCTTCTGTCCCTCTTTTGAGTCCTTTGGGTAGAAGCCAAAGGCAGGAAAAAGACGATTGTCTGAGGGTAGTGATCAAAATGTGCTTCCTATCAGAGTTCTAAATTTTCTTTTGTTTTCTCTTTTGAATTCCTCTATCAGGATCCAGAGACAAGTTGGTTTCCATAGTGATTTCCAGTTTGTTGCTAGTGATCAGAATTCAGAATTTTGGAATTCTGCTAGGTTACACAGACTACCCTCTTTAACTTTCTTTCTGTCCTTCCCATGCCCCTCATACTCTCATGTGGTCTCTTTCTCCATATTGGAATTAAGAAAATATTACTTTTAGATCTTACATTCATCCTAAGGGATAGATGTTTGCAAAACTAGATGAACTCATGAGATCAGAAACCTAACATTGTATCACGAAGCTTCATAGGTAAAATCCTAAGAACTGGCTAGTTGGTAGGAGAGTTTTGAATGTTTTTCTCTCCTTCTTTTCCTTTCCCCATTCAACCCTTCTCATATACACACATATATATATGATCTACTGCTTACTTACATTCTGGTTAGTGACACCATCACACATAACCCAAATTTAATCAGTATTTACTTATGCATTGTATTATGCATCTTACATGTGTTACCTTTGTCGCGCGCAGTGACGACTCTTACACGATCTTCCTCAAGCAGTTTTATTACCCCAGTTTCAATGCTCTCTCAACGCCCTCTCAGGTAAAAACAACATCAGTCTTCTATCCTCTCCCTCATCACTCCACCAACCCTCCTTCTGGCACTCTATGTCTCTGCTGCAGCACACACCGGTCACAATGGTGGCTTTGTGAACATGTCCGTCCCAGCTCGGAGCCCGGAGCAGTCCGCCAAGGAACCGCTCTTCCTGTCCACCAACCCTCTTAGCTCCTTCTCCTTCTCCTTTTTTTCCCCGCTAGGGCATGCGCGCTTTTTAACCTTCTCCTGGGCGGGCAGGTGGTAGCACGAGGCGTTGCGTCACTAATTATCCGTAAGGCGCCTGATAGGGCTCACTGCGCAGGCTCAGGGCACCGCCAGCCTCGTGAGCCTCGTGACTTGGCTGCAAGCCCAGGCGCCATCTTGAGTCCACGCTGGCAACAAGCCTGGGTGCCACCTCGGTCCTGCCGAGTGGGCCCCAACAACCTTATTTAATCCATAGAACAAAATAATTCTATGCTGTTAGTGGTACGCTTCACATTTTTACAGATGGGTAGACTGCGGTTTGGAGAGATTAACTTGCCCAACATCACAAACCTACTAAGTAAAGCATAGGTCAGACTGGCCTGGCTGCCCACCAGCACTAAGCCTGGCCCTGCACTGTGCTGTGCTGCTGATGGTGATTTGGGTCATAGAAGGAGATGAAAGTCCAGTGAGGGAGGCTTTGTAGAGTTCATCACATTTGAGTTGGTCATGAAGGAAGAAGAAATGGGGAAATGAACATCATTCATGGCCTTATTCTTTCCTCAACTCTGATATTTTTTTCCTTCAGAAGCAATAGTTCCTTTCCTTGTAGAAGAACAGTTGGAGTGCGGTAGTTTTCCGTTCTAAGTGGAAACTTGTTATTGTTAATCGCTGCGTGCAGCCCTGATTCCTCCAGGGGGGCTTCTTTTGGATGCCGATAAATCTTTCTAATAGCTGTAAAAATCATGGCAACTCGACGTCATGTTTTAATCATGAGCCACTTGGGCCATTGGCATTTGTGTCCTAGTTGTATTCATATTTTTATTTACTAAACTGTTTTGAGTTTATGACATTTTTACTAGATCTCCTGTAAGTCTACAGAGCTCAGGATTACAAAAGCCATCAATTGTTTTCAATAACTCAATCACAGAAAAAAAAAGAAAAAAGAAAGAAAGAAAAAGGCATTGACACATTGTCAGTGGTTTATTTTCCCATGTGTTGGTGGAATAGTAAAGATCTTTGAGATCTTTTCAGATAATTCAGTGCAGGCCTAGTTCTAAGAATAAAAGCTGGCATACCGAACAGTGAGAAAGAAATGGTTTTGCTTCTTTTTTTTATTTCTCAGAAGCTAAAGTGAACTCTTCCAAGAGTTGTGAAGAAGAATATGGGATTAGAAGTCACACTATAATTGGTCTTTGGTGTTCAGATGTCTCATCAGAAGAGGCTCAGAAAATCATGTCTCAGCTAAAATGTTCTCCATGTCATGGTATTGCAATGGGTGTCAAACTTCAACATGTGTCAGAATCATCTGGAGAGTTTGTTATAGTGGGGATTGATGGCCCAGCCCAGAGTTTCTGACTCAGTTGGTCCTGGATGGGGCCTGATAGTTGCTATTTTTGTGTGTGTGTGTGTGTGGTACTGGGGTTCCTGAAAGCCCTTCTACCTTCGGGCTACACTCCCAGACCTATTTTTACATTTTTATTTCGAAACAGGGTCTCCTAAGCCAGCGCACATGGCTGGCTTTGAACCTGCACGATCCTCCTGCCTCAGCCTCCCAAGCGTGCGGATTACAAGCATGCGCCACCACACCCGGCTGATAGTTGCTTTTTCTGACTGCTCAGATGATGCTGATACTGTTACCACCAAAACATAAGCCTCTGACTTCACAGGTCAACACTAACCAGTGATATGACCTAAGCATGTCTTCATGTCTTCGGTCTCACCTGCACTGAATCCAATGCAGGTTTAGGATCCACTTTGAGAACCTCGTGATCTATTTAAGAGCATCTACTGGGATACCAGCTAATAAAAATGTTCACTTTTTTTTAATATAGTTTGAGTGAGATCTCTTTTGCTTGAAGCATTGGTGTGGAGTTTGCTTTTTTTTTTTTTTCTGGTGAGCTCTGAAGATGAATCAATGCTATTTATCAGCATAAGGTGAAGGAACACCTGTCTTTGAGTCTGAACCTTATGTGAATGTGGGCGTTCTAGCATTGAGCATAGCATTGTGTGGCCCAGTCATTTCTTTCAGTATTTATGTCTTAATAACAATCAATTGAGTTCTGGAAGTCATGTATGTTTGTGTGTGTGTGTGTGTGTGTGTGTGTGTGTGTGTGTTACTGGGGGAGGAACCCAAGGGCTTTTCTACCTCCAGGCTATACTCCAAGACCTATTTTATACTATTTTCATACTTTATTTGGAAACAGAGTTTCACTAGGTTGCTGAGGCTGGCTTCGAACCTGTGCAATCCTCCTGTGTCAGCCTCCCAAGCACTGAGATTACAAGCGTGTGCCACCAGGCCTGTGTGTGTGTGTGTGTGTGTGTGTGTGTGTGTGTGTGTCCTGGGGATTTACCCCAAGGCCTTGTGCATGCCAGATAAGCATTCTACCTCTAAGTTACATCCCCAGCCCCACACACGAATGTGTTCTTGTCCAACAAGACACAGCACAGAACAGAATGTCTTGAATATAGTAACTGTTCAATAAGTGCTTATTGAGTAGAAACACTAAATTTTAAATTTAAACTTGCATCTCTTGAGTAGATAAAAGTAACCAGAACGGTTATACTTTATGTGTCTTAGAAGACACATATGCTCCATTAGTTGGAGCTGTTATAACAGAGAAAACCATATCCTGGGTGGATTAACTAGCACACATCTGTTTCTCGTGGTGGTTTAGGAGGCTGAAAATCCAAGATCAAGGTGCCAACAGATCTGGTGTTGGTCAGGGTCCTCTCCCTGATTTTCAGATGGCTGTCTTTTCATTGTGTCTTCACATGGCAGAGATCGGGAATTATATCTCTTCTGTTTCTTCTTATTTACTTCCCAAAGGCCTAACCTCTAAATATCATCACGTTTGGGATGTAAGCCTCAACATATGAATTTTGTGCACATTCATTCCATAGCAATGTCTCTTAGGACTTCAACAGAATTGGAGAACAAATAATCTGTCTTCATCAATCTTCATTAAAGTTGAATGTAATTAATTTTTTTGGTTCAGATCATGGGAGATTTTACAAGGGGATATTGTTAGTGTTCCCCTCATTAGAAGTTCTATAAGCAATTTCCAAGCTCTGTAACCCTATGGGAAGCATTTTTCCATTAATTATGGATAACTGAGTCCAGACACAATTGAAAATGCTGCTTTGTACCAAGGCCCTTGATCTGTGAGCCCCAGTTCAGAATCCACTCAGAGGGAGCATTGTCCACTCAGGAAAATGAGAGCCATTCCATGGTCTGCATCTCCTCCTGGAGACAAGAGACTGCTGAACACCATTGTTTTATCAAACACCCTCTGATTCATTGAACTCTGCATACCAAATATGTATTGGCAATTCCATTTTTAAATGCAAAGACAAGTTGATTTATTTTTTTAAGTTAATAAATGAAGACCTCTTGGAAATTATGTGTGACCTACTCTTGTTATCCATTCTCAGATGGGTACAGGAACCACAAAGCCATATATAAAATCACTTTGGAGATAACTACTCACCTACTTGCAGAGTAATCAAGTAACTCATGTGATAGGAATAAAAATTCATCCCTTGGTGTCTGAAGGAGAGATTGATTTTAGGACACTGTTCCCTCTTTGGATGGCAAAATCTATGAATGCTATGTCCCTTATATAAAATGGCATAGTATTTACATATAGTCTATACACATTTTCTTGTATATGTTATAATCTCTGAATTACTTATATATAGTAAATGTTTTGGAAATAGTTGTTTCGCTGTGTTGTTTAGGAATAAAAAAAAAGAAAAAAGTGTACATGTTTTAAAAAGATTTTTTTAGAATATTTTTGATCCATGGTTGGTTGAAATCTGGGTATATAGAACTCAAGTATACAAAGCCACCATAGTTCTTATTTTATTCTTTAAAATATAGTCAGTGGGAATAAGATTACTGATTAGATAATGAGTCAAAATTATTTTCTAATTCATAGGATTATGTTACATTATTCTTTTTTAGTGTCTTAAGGGAGAACTTTGGTAGCTTTTTTACATTAATATCAGGTAAATCAGATTTTTCTAAATAATTTTTTTTTAATCTTAACGTGAAATTTGTAGTGGATCGTTTCCCTTTTCACAGTAACTATTAGATAGCTTGGACCCTATTTGTGACTCATCAATCAAAAGTACCTTTAATGTTATAGAATGTGGTTTTGAGCTTTTACCTTTGTGTGTGTGTACATGTTTTTATTCCTTTCTCAGATATTTAAAAAAGGCTTTATAATTGTGAAATCTTAGAATATTTGGAAATACAGAGAAGTAAAACAAAGGTAATACTTTTGTGATCCCTTTCCATACATATATGCATCTATATAATTTCTATATTTAAATAATTTAGTATAAAAGTATGTTAACTGTGTTGGAGCTCTGTGTAAACAGCTCTCCTCTGTCACCTGCTCTTAATTTATGCCATCTCTCTACGTTTTTATGCCTTTGTAAGCTACCTAGAATCCTGTTAGCTTAAGGGAGGATGTATGAATAGTCAATCTTAAAAAAATAAAACTGTTTCTTGTGACTTGAGTCAGACTGACAAGGAATATTATGATCAAATGAGAGGTGAAAAATAAAATGAAATCCCTTGTACTTCCCTTAGACAGCGATCTTTTGGCTAGATAAATGAACACATTCTATACCTTTCTTAAAGAAATACTCACTTTTTATATGAAATGCATTACTGACCTACTTTTAAGAAAATATGGTCTCTCCTAAGTGGGTGATCTCATGAGGGTGGCAGTCGTACCAACTAGCCACACTTAGGTCTTGATATGGCAGAGTGAAGGTCCATGCCACAGTCAGGGAGCCGCAGGCAGCTTGCTGAGCCACATAGGGCCTGGTGATGCTCAGTCCTGTACTCACCTGTTGAGCCAGTCAGCTCCAGATGTGGTCCCCACCTGCCTCTGACTGGCTCTCTTGGGGTTTCTGACTATTCTCACAGGTATAACCATATGAAATGCCACATCTCAGTTTCTGAGATGAACTTCTAGGCAAACCTCAAAATGCATTCAACACCCTGAGAATCACCCACCTGACAGATGAGGCATGGCTTTGCTTGGCTGTAAAAGCATTTCCTTTGACAAGATGTATAATAAGCTCTCAGTGGCTCCAAATAGATTTCCGAGTATCCTGATTGCATAAGAAATGAAACCAACCAATCCAGTCCTCCTTCTCTCTTTTCCTAGGACCAAACTGTCAGGAATCCCCCTCTGGAAAGCCTTCTCCAACTGTTCCCCATGTGCTCTGGGTACCAGGCACTCCCAGCACTTGGCACTGATGATGCCATCCTTGCTGGTGATCATGTGCTCCAAGGGTCTGAATCCACTTTAATCCCAGGGCACAGGTTTTGTTTCTTGTTCTGAGAACACAACATCTTCTGGATATAATCAATTATATCTAGCTTTTTCTCATCAAGGTAGAGTTCTTGGGGTGGAGAGATCTAAGATCAAATATTTTGAATACTACCTATAGCTAAGAAAAAAAAATGACAAAGAGAACTATTTAAGTTCAGAGAAATGACATTAAGGCCAACAAGTTGTATCTTTCTGTCCATCTGTCTTTACTTATTTTTGCTACTTGGGCCCTGGGGCAATGTATGTTTATCCACATTCTTAGTGTAAAATGTCTTTTTCTGAATTTTTTCTTAACAGCTAATTTTTTTATATCCTGTTTCATGGCTATACATGTTTAACCATAGAGAAGATGCATTAAAAATGTCAGTGTTTAAATTTCTTCAGTAGAGCCTGGAGAAATGGGAATCTAGTTAGCTAGAATTCTCAATGAGAATTAAGAATAGCCTATGAAAATTAATGGAGAAAAGCAAATTAAAAGAATGATAATTGAATAATTATTTTCAAGACTGGGTGCCAGAAAACATCCAAAGGTCTGTATTTATTAAGTCCATTTCTTTATTTGTAGAAGTATATAAAAATAATTGACTTTCATGGTTATGTTCCATCAGGAAAAATTTCATGACTTTTAAAAATAATGGCTTAGGAACTTCCGGGAAGATGGTGACCGAGAAAAGCGGGGCTTAAGAGCCCCGCTAACAACAAATCTCCATTACCACAAAATCAGCGCCTTTCATAGCCAGAAAACACCATCACCAGTGAAACCAAAAATCACCAGGCTCCAGAGAGAAAGCGGACTGAGAACAGAGTCACAGAGGAGATACACCGGCCTCGGGCGCGAGGCCGCGGCAGACGCGGCAGCAGCGCCATACTGCCAGGCACCGGCGAATTCACTGGACGGCTACAGCAAGCCGAGGTGAGCCACTGCAGAACAGCTAGGCGGGATTTCTCCACGCAGAGAGCATCTAAAGCTCCCAGTGCCTGAGCTCAGCACACGCTGCAGGGATTCAGAGTAGAAATCAAAATCAAGAAGAAAAACGCCAGCCCCATTGCCGAGGGCGTAGCAGCGGCGCCATATTGCCACCGGCGGCAGCAGCAGCGAATTCAGCGAGGCCAGTACAGCTACATCTGCGTACTCAAGAACAGTGAGTCAAATTGCGGGCCACAGAGGAGAAATCCCAGTACTGTACTCCCTGGGACTTGACCCAGTGGGGGAGGGGCGGTGGCAGAGATATCACACCATAGGAGAACGTGCAACCTGGCACCCCCCCCACAGTCTAAAGCAGCCTCTATCGACTCTCTGGGTCGGAGACTCTGTGATAAAACCCAGTAAAGGAGTAGTGGGGTCTGAGATACTACTGACTCGAGATCCAGAACACCTTAAGTGAAGTCATAGTGACCCAAGGGAAGAACCCAGAGAAGGCACAAACATCCGAAATCATGGGAAAGAGGAGTAATACTGGAGCAATGAATGCACACAACCCCACAACATCAGAACCCGATAAAACTGAAAATCAGAGATTTCTAGAAGATCAAATCAGGAAAATAACTGTAGAAATAATAGAGGTGCTTCGAAAAGAACTCAGAGAGAGCCAAAAAGAGATAAAGGATGCAATTAATGAAGTAAAGGCCTCAATTCAAAGCACAAACAACCGATTAGAACACATGGAGAATAGAATCTCACTCTTAGAAGATGAGCAATCCAAAAATGAACTCATAGTTTCTAATCTAGAAAAAAATATCCGACAGCAGAAATCTGATATTGAAGAAATATGGGCCCATTTTAAGAGAGCTAACCTAAGAATAATTGGAATAGAGGAGGGAAAAGAAAGTGAAACCAAAGGGATCAACAATCTCTTCAAAGAAGTAATAGCAGAAAATTTTCCAAACATAGAGCAAGAGGTTGATACAAAGGTCCAGGAAACTTATAGAACTCCCTTTAGACAGGATCGGAGAAGAGGATCCCCACGCCACATAATTGTCAAAATGACCAATGTGGAAGCCAAGCAGAGAATCTTAAAGGCAACAAAAGCAAAGGGCCAAGTGACATTCAGAGGAAAACCAATTAGAATCACTCCAGACTTCCCAAACCAAGTCATGAGAGCCAGAAGGGCTTGGAGTAACATATTCCAAACTCTGAAAGAAAACAACTTCCAGCCAAAAATTTCCTACCCAGCAAAACTTTCTATCAAATTAGATGGAAAAATAAGAAGCTTCCATGACAAACAGAAACTGAAGGAATTTTTGTCTTCAAAACCAGCACTAGAGAAAATACTCAAAGAGATTAACTACAAAGAAGAAATAGGTAACACACACCAGAACCAGAGAAACAAGAGTTTCCATCCAACAGACAATTAAGATTGGTTATCTGTGGAGATTCATTATTTATGTTAGTCTTTTACCTATCTCTAAATGGTATTGTTTGCCTTTATTGTTGTTAATTTTTAGGGTTTCTAGTAGGAATATTAATATACCTTCAGATATAGCAATTGGAAATATTTTATCCCATTCTATTAGTAACTGTTAACTCTGTTTACATTGTCTTTGGATATACAATTTTTTTATTTTTTTATTTTTTAGGGAGTCTGTATACTCCTCTGTTGCCTGTGCCATTGAAATCATATCCAAGAAATCACTTCCAATCTCAATGTTGTGAGGTTTTATGACCCAGATTTTCTTCTAAAAGCTTATAGTATTAAGATTTATATTTAGGTCTTTTATCTATTTTGAGTTAATATTTGTATATGTGTTAGGTAAGGGTCCAATTTTATTCTTTTTCATTTATTATTATTTTTCAACAATATTTACTTAAAAGACTAGTATTTCCTCCACCAAAAGTTCATGGACACCTTGTCAAAAATAACTTGACAATGTATGGAAGAATTTATCTCTAGACTTTTATTTAGCTCCAATGGTTTATATATCTGCCTTTAGAACAGTACTACGCTGTTTCAATTATTGTAGCTTTATATGGTTTGAAATCAGAAAATATACATCTTCTAGCTTTGTTCTTCTTTGAGACTGTTTTGGGTATCTAGAGTCCATATTCCATATCAGGATAGATTTTTTCTGAAAAATAAATAAATAAATGTATGATAGTTTCACCTAAAAAAAAAAAGAAAAAAATATTCTCTGGTAAGAAAGAAAGCAAAAAGAAATATTGAAATGTTATCTTTAAGTCATCAAAAGTTTGGTACCAGACAAATGAAACTGTTATGTGAGATTATCAATGTTAATATTGTATAAATTGCTATAATACTAGATGTCAACCAGTAAGCCAAGCGTGGGAAGGAGGGATGGGGAGGGAATGGGGTGGGGATCGGGTAGGGGCTAACTGGGCGAGATGTGCATGTATGTCTACAAAAGTATTTTCTTTATACCACTATGATGTATGAATACATTGCACCAATAAAAAATAAATTAAAAAAAATAAAATAAAAATAAAAAATGAAATTTCTAAGAAAAAAAAATAAAAAAATAAAAAAATAAAAATAATGGCTGATGGCCGGGCGTGGTGGCGCACGCTTGTAATCCCTGCGCTTGGGAGGCGGAGACAGGAGGATCGCGCAGGTTGGAAGCCAGCCGTGCTGGCGTAAGAGACCCTGTTTCAAAAATATAAAAATAGGTCTGGGAGTGTAGCCCGGAGGTAGAAGGGCTTCCAGGAACCCCAGTACCACCCCCAAAAAATAAATAAATAAAAATAAATAAATAAAAAATAATGGCTGATAACAGAAATAATACATCTCAGAAAGGTTCTCACAAAGAAAAAATAATTTTAACATAAGCACAACATCCTATTTAGATAATCAAGTTTCTGCTCTCAAGTCCCAAATGTCAATTAAGTTCTCTGTATAAAGAAAACACATACTGTCCACAAATTAATCATGGGGTCATATGTAGGACACCTTGAAGCAACTTCTTTTTGCTGTCTTGTTAATTTCCATGTTATAGAAGTCAGAAGAAAAAAAGATGTGAAATCTGTATGGCTTTATTTAACTGCTATTTTTCATCTCGATATAGGGACTCCTGAGGAATAGTAGTGCTCTAGTTAGGGTCATCACTCCTAGCTGCTGTGACAGAATAATCCCTGCATCTCAAGAACTTAATACAGTAAAGGTTATTTTTGCTCACGTGGGGTTCAGTCTGGGTTGGGGAGTCTTCCTCCATCTGGCAGCCATCTTCTCTAGACCAAAGAACTCCCAGGGTCACTGTTGTGGAAGAGGAGGGAGATGGAAAAGGCACATGGCCCTTCACTACCATGGTCCAGAAGTAACATATGTCATTGTGGTTCAGAGTTTGTTTCACCAGATTTAGTCACAATGCCAGAAAACAGCAGGTGAGGGTACAAAATGCATTTTATGAGCGCGCAGATGCTTGATGGGTTTAACTGCGTCTGCCACAATATCTTCTCTCTCTGCGTTCCCTCCCCTCGGGACCCAGGGATTAAACTCAGGGACATTGTACCTCCTAGCTGTACCCTCAGCCCTTTTCATTTTTCTATTTTGTAGCAAGGTCTTACTCTGTTGTTGAAGCTGGCCTTGAACCTGCAATTTTCCTGTCTCCAGCCTCCCAAATATCACACCTGGCTCACAATAGCTACGACAGCAAGAATTTCACCCCATCTTGGTCTGTTTTCTGTCTCTGCTACTGAATGCCATATAGCTGTATACTAGAAACCAAGAAATTTATAAAGAAATATTTCTTGCCATTCTGGAGGCTGAGAAATCCAATATGAAACAGCTGCATCTGGTGAGTGCCTTTTTGCTGCATCAGGGCATGACAGAGAACATCACATGGTACAGGGAAATGGGGGGAGGAGGAATAGGAGAAGGAGGACAAGAAATAAAGGGGAGGTAGGGGGAGATGGGAGGAAGAGATTGCTGTTACAACAAAGCCACTCCCTAAGTAACTCACTCATTCCTGAGATTGATCCATTCATGTGGATGGGGCCTTCATGACCTAATTACCTCCTGAAGGTCTCAATTCTCAACACTGTCACAATGACAGTTAAATTTCAACGTAAGTTTTGGAAGAGATACTCAAACCATAGCACACTCATCCCTTTTTCTGCCTGTTTAGGAGGTTAGGGTTAGCAGGGTGAGGGGGTGGAGGTAGGGAGAAACTGAGGACAGGAGGACATATTTAGTGCATGCACTATTTCTGTTGGTCGTAGAACCCATAATTTCCTATAAGAACCACCTGTCTCCCAAATTCAGTTCACATAGTTTTGTCTTGGCCTTTCTCTTTCTTCCAGGGATAGGTACATGACTTGTGCTGATCAGTCATCCATAGCTGTGGAACAGGGAGCCCTCCTTTCTGCTTTAGGAACATGCATGTCTATAATGCAAGTCACTGGCCAAGATAGGGCTACCAGTATGTCTTTTCAAAAATGATGCCAGACTAAGAGAATGTTGGGCCATCAGAAAAGAGAATTTTTATGGCACTGGTAGAACCTCTGGATCAAGCAGTACCACTTAGTACCCTTGCTGGGTATATTCTTAGTTTGAGCTGAGTTGAGTTTCTGCCACCAGAAGAGAAGAGCTATCATACCACAAAACTCTAAAACACCATCCTTATACCCCTTTGTCTCCAAACCCAAATAATTAAGAAAGTACTGGTAATTATAGCCCATATATTTACAAGGCAGAGTGACTGCTTTTAAGATAAGAGACCATATAAATGAGGAGTGACTAATTGCCCCATATGTGTTTCTTCTAATCCTGGTTCAATCATTAGTAGAGTTTTTACAATTAGTAGCTGGCTGATGATTATCTGAATGAAAATGGATTTAATTTTGGCAGTTAATCATTACCACATGTGAGGAGTCAAGTATTAAAAATTGGGTTCAAGGATATAACTCCCCTCCATTTCTAGCACCTCCACAAAGATCAGACTGTTAGTTGATAGACTGTTTTGCAAATATGTAAAGTAAATCCGAGTAATATTTTTTCTGGACATGACACCATAAAGATATAGATCCCACAGCTAGATCCAAGCTCCATGGAGTGTTTTGGAGGATTTGGCCAAGTTGCCTATTTAATTTAACACTTCATGAGAAGTCTGTAAGATACACAACAACTTTCTGGTGACCCAAACTATGGTAACCTCAGTTTCAAAATCACAGGATATTTGCTTACTTCTTTCCAATAGCCTGATTAATTATTTGTCTTTATTTAGTGTTCTCAATCAGGAGCCAAAAGAAGTTGGAGCAGCTGGGGACAACTTTTAAATTTAATTCTAACAGCACAAGTCAGCTCTCTAATGTTGAACTGAACAGTGACTTTTCTTTGCAATTGTCATCGCCATAGTGCCCAACCTGCTCTCCTCCAGACATGTAGCATCTGGACTCTGAGGATGTGTATTGGAAATCCAACAGGACAGGTGAACATTCGAATGAGATAGGAGGCTCCAACTTGGGATGTTTCTCTTCTGTGTAGTTTTGTTTCCATCTCATTTTGCTAGTGTTTTCTGGAAACCTCTGCCTCAAAAGCAGAATTCTTCCTCTTTTCCAGCAAAGCAGAGAATGTAAAGAAAGTTTTATTATCTGAGGTAATTAAATGACCTTGATAAGAATCCACATGAAAAATCCTACAAATTCCTTCCCACAGAATGATACAATGAATGGTAAATTAAGCCATGTTCTTCATACTGGATGGAAAGAAAGCCCAGGTGCTCAAGAAGAATCATTTCCTTTTCCAACAGGAATGCATTCTGATACTTTTTCTTTTCTCCAGATTGGAGTAGCTTCACCTTCAATGCATATAAAGTAAACACTTTCTTCCCTGAATTAGAGGGAGGATTTGACATGTCAGTTAACAACTTCACATGACAGTGATTGACTGAGGAGGGCTAAACTTAGGCTTTAAGTAGGACAAACCAGGGTAAGAAACAGGTTATCATTTGGCTATCGGCTTATTCTTTTTAAAATTTATTTTCCTTCTTATAGGTTAACATGATCCTCTCAGGTCTGAAATTACATAAACCAAGTCTGGGTGGAGGCTGGTTGTCTCAGTTGAACTTCAGCATACTCCTAATTGAGAGAGCAGCCTTTATCAACCAATCATTGAGTATTTGCTGAGGATATTCTAAATGTTCACATGCTATTAAGGGAGTGGGAGCAGCAGATTAAGTCCCTACTTTGTGGTGAGATATCACGAGATGCCATAGATATCACTGTGATTACAAGTGAAGGCAGCATACCACTAATACTAAGTTGCATGGTATAAACTAAAACCTTTTAGGAGCTCAGGGAAGAGGTTGCAGTCATGATAGATGACCATGAGAGTCAGAGATTGTCCTGGGATTTAAAGAAAAGTTTAGTCACGGGCTGTGCACCTCACCCCCTGCATGAGTCTGAAAAATGTAGACCCTCAGTCATGAGACAGACTAGGCAAGGGAATACCGCCAGCCTTGTTCCAATGCCTTATTCCTGTTGAGCAAACAGGTTTTTATTCTGCCCACAGTGGGTTTGCTACACAATTCTTATGCTCATTGTAGAGAATATTTATCCTTAATCTATTCCACTCATTTTTGTTCCTATAAAAGAGATCTCTGAAAGGTAAGACGGTTTTTTTTTTTTCTTCCCAAGGGAAATACAGGACTCAGTGATGGAGTAGGTACTTTGGGGTTGGGAGAATTGTCTGTGAAATCAAATTTGGGTAAAAAGATAGCCCAGCAGCCATATGTAAATCGTTCCCTCATGAAGAAACAATAGTGTGCACTGGATAATTCAATAGAAAACATTAGTCATTTATCATCCTTAATTATCAGTCATCTCTAACTGCATCTGGTTTGCATTTTTTATTAGAAAGTTTTTTTCCTAAAGTTGGATCCGGGCATTTTTTTCTTCCGTTCCTGATTTCACTTTGTTATTCTTTTTTAAATTCCATCACTAATTCCCATGATGTGAAGAGGTTTCTATTTCATAAGACACAATAAATCAAGTAGCTCCTCTGTTGTAATGCCGGCCTTACTGTGCATTTGTCCTGGGCCCCACATTGCTGGTTTACTCAAGGTTAGAGAGTCAAGCTTCTTTGAGGACAAACTTAGCCTGTGCCTTGAGTGTGCACGTAGCCCCTGCTGAGGAGCCGAAGGTACAAAACTTCAGTCAGCTTGAGGAAGCGCAGCTGCTTCATAGAGTCAAGTCACAAAAACTGACCTTGGGACATTTTGGAGTTTGATGTTGCTCTAGTGCTCTGGACAGCGTATGATGGCTAGGTCAGGCTTTTGCATGTGGAAATGATAATTTGTAGTGTTCTTCTCTCATAAAGTAAAAGTAATGGCTAATATTAAAAAGTTTCTAAGCAATTTGCATTTGTATATAATGTGCTTTATAGATTGTCACATTCAAATCTCACAACAGTCCTTTGAGGGAGGTAAGTATTCATCTCTCTTAGATGAGCAAAATATGTTTCATGCCGGGTGAAGTGGTGCATGCCTGTGATTCCCTTTAATCTGGAGGCTGAGAAAGGACAATTGCAGATTTGAGGCCAGCCTTAGCAATGTAGACCCTGTCTCAAAATGAAAAGGGCTGAGGATATAGGTCAGTGACAGAGCACTTGTCTAACATGTGTAAAACCCTGGATTTGATTCCCAGAACCAGGAAAAATGGAGGAAGGGAGGGAGGGAGGAAGAAAGATTAAATGTTGCATATTAATTTCTCATTCCCTGGAGAAATGAATCCTGGGAATCCCTGGATTATAAAGGTAGAATAAATCAGAATTACAAGCCTGAGGTAGGTCTATGTTGCATTTCTCTGGAGAGAATCATTTTTTTCTTGGAAATCCAAGGACCAGATAGGTAAACTCCTTGTTTTTTCTCCTTGAGATATTTTTTTTCCTGAAGTTTTGAATTTATATGTTTAATTTTAAATAACAGCTGTAGTTAACAGTGTGTTCATGAAGCTCCTGAAGATTTAACAGTGTGCTCTTGTGATCTGTTTCAAGCTGGCTTCAGCACACTACGGCCTGGATCTAATGAGGTTGAAGTTCCACCACTTACAAGACAGGAGAAGGAGGAATCCGGAGCCTCAGACCAATGAGGGGGTGGAGTGGGTGTGCCATGCATGAGCTGCACAATTATTCCCAACCGAGTCCATCTAGAAGGCCCTGAGGACATCCCCTTCACTAAGATTTTGGCCAGTATTTCAGTAAGGAAACACCTGCAGCCCAGCCAAGCTCTGTGGTTATTGTCATTTGTAGGCCAAGTAAGACCACGGAGGTTACATCACTGAGGTGGGCACCCTGGTTGCCAGGGAGGTTGATCACTGGAGCAGCAGAGGCCAAGTGATAGCACCTGTATCTTAAGGATAGTGGGCTATAAAGAGCATCAGAGACATACTACTTATGGAGAAGCACAAAGCTGCTGAGATCTTTAGTGGGGGTTGATTGATCAGTGTCCCTAGCAGTGAAATAGGTGGACAGTCTACTAGAGTATCACTTGATCTGTGTAACAGGAATACTGATTCCATGGTTTAAAACATGACTTGTGGGCCAGGGCTACTTACTAATTGTGCAGACTTAACATTCAGAGCCCCTGACAGAAGGAGAGCCAAGGTCTTTTTGAGAAAGAACCCTGAGTCACTGTTGAGAATAAAGATGATAAGTCTGTCTCCAAGCCCTTTTAAAAGGGACCTATTTAAAGAATGAATGTGAGCTGGGCATGGTACCACATATTCCTGTAATTCCAGTTCTTTGGAGGCTGAGACAAGAGAAATACAGATATGAAGTCAGTCTCAGCAACTTATCAAGACTCTCAGTAACCCATTGAGACCCCTGTTTCAAAATAAAAAGAGCTAGGGTATAGCTCAGAGGTAGAATGACCCTGGATTTAATGCTCAGTGCCAAAAACAACAACAAAAAAGTGAATGTGTGTTGTGGAAAATACCCTGATCTTTCATGAATTGCTAAATACTTATTCTTAATTACATTACTTTCTACAACCTAAACTACGTTGTAAGCTAATAGTTAAAATGGGGGCTTTCAAGGGCTGGGCGTGGTGGCGCACACTTTGTAATCCCTGTGCTTGGGAGGCAGAGACAGGAGGATCATGCAAGTTCGAAGCCAGCCTTGCTGGGTTAAGAGACCCTGTTTTTAATATACATACATACATACATACATACATACATACATGTATTTCTGGGAGTGTAGCCCAGAGGTTGAAGGGTTTTAGCCCAGAGGTAGAAGGGTTCTAGAGGTAGAAGGGTTCCATCCCCAGAACCACCAAAAAAAATAATAATAAATAATAAATAAATAAAATAAAATGGGTTTTAATAGTTAGGATTCAGATGAAATTTGGGCCCAGGTTTAACTTACAATGGGTCCAGTTGGTCAGTTGTCCCACCCCATGGTTCCTTCTCCAGTTCCTGAGTGTGTAATGGGAGTGGACATACTTGGCCACTGTCAGAATCCTCCTCACTTTAGCCCTCTGATCCATGGAGTGAGAGCTGTTATAGTAGGAGAGGCAAAGCAGATGCTCTTGGGACTTCTCATCTCACACCAATGGAGATAGTAAGCCAGAAGCAATAAGCATATCTAGGGGGAAGTTGAAAGAGGACAGTGCCACAGTTGAAGGCTTGGAGTGGGCGGGCTGATACCACACACCCATTTCATTTGTAGTTGTTTGGTCATTGCAGACATTTAATGAATCTTGGAAAATGATTGAATCCTACATTTAATCAGCTTACTTTTGTTGTTGATAATATCTTTCCTATTACTTTTTATTTTTATATAAGGTTTATTGTGTATGTTTAAGTTAAAGAACATGATGCTATAGGACACATATCAATAGTTAAAGATTTCTATAGTCAATCACTTAGCCAAACATGAGAAGGAGGGCAGGAGGAGGAAATGGGGCTGGAATTGGGTAAGGGCTAATTAGGTAATGTGTGCATGTATCCGTCTACCATCTTGTACTCTATTAAGATGTATGACTACAATGTACCAATAGAAAATTAAAAAACAAAAACAAAAACAGAAAAAGGTTGTGATCCAGGCATGGTGGTACATGCTTGTAATCCAACCCAGCATTCGGGAGGCTGAAATAGGAGGATTGCAGTTCGCAGACAGCCTCAGCTACTTAGCAAGTTCCTTCGCAATTCAGTGAGACCTTCTTTCAAAAATAAAAAAGACTGAAAAAAATAGGGATGGGGGTGTAGATCAGTGGTACAATGCCCCAAGGTTCCATCCCCAGTACAGCAAAAAAAAAAAAAAAAAAAAAAAAAAAAAAAAAAAAGAAAGAAAGAAAAAAGTTGCGATAGTCTCAGAGCTTCCCAAGCTTATTTTACTTACTGCCCCCTTTTCAGGAAAAAAAAAAAAATACTTGGCACTCCCATGGAAATTTTACCTTCTTTAAGAGAATAGACAGAAATACTCAAGTGACAAATTTACATTCTTTTCTGTAACTGTATTTCATTCCAGATCCCAAGGGGGTGGTGTGGCCCTTGGGAGATCTATGCTAGTGAACAAATTAACATGGCCATCATCTCTCATAGTTAACCCCTTTTGTGACAACAGCAGTATGAATCTCATACACAAAGCAAATTTACTCTCTATAGCCCTTATATTGTGCATTGTATCTATAGACCTGTTCATTCTACAGGTCTGCCTTGTATACATAGCCACCTTGTATCCTCCTCACCTACATCTTTCTATTTCCTGTCCATGTACAGTGGAGACCATATGACATTTTTCTTCCTATGTCTGGCTGATTTCACTTAGCATAAGGTCCTTTAGGATTACATTTTATAGCAAATTGTAAATGGCAAGACTTCTTTCTTTTTCTTTGGTATTTTTTTTCCAGTAATGGGGATGGAATCTAGGACCTCACACATGTGAGGCAATTGCTCTACCAATGAACCACACACCCAGCTCAAGATCTCTTTTCTTTTAGAGCTTAATAATATTCCATTGTACATATGCACCACAGTCTCTCTATTCATTTCTTCTTTGATAGACATTTAGGTTGTTTCCATATCTGGGCTACTATGAATGACACTGCAATTAACATTAGAGTTTGGATATTTTTACAAGGTGATGATTTAATTTTCTTTGGGTATACATTTAGATGAAGGATTGCTGGGTGATATGGTAATTCTATTTTTAATATCTTTAGAAACTTCCATACATAACAGTTTCACCAACCTACATTTCCACCAACAGTTTACAGGTTCTTTTCACTATACTCTCACCAACATTCGTTATCTTTTAGCTTTGTGATAATAGCCATCAGAGTAGGTATGAGATGGTATCTTCTAGTGGTTTTGGTTTATATTTTCTTCCCCCCAACCCCTTTTTTTTTTTTTTGTAGGATGGAACCCAGGGGTGTTCTCCTCCAAGCTACATTCCTAGGCCAATTTTATTTTGTATTTTGTTTTGTTTTTTGTTTTTTGGGGGTTTCTTTTTTTTTTTTTTTGGTGGTACTGGGGTTCCTGGAAACCCTTCTACCTTCAGGTTACACTCCCAGACCTATTTTTATATTTCTATTTGGAAACAGAGTCTCATAAAACAGCGTGGCTGGCTTCGAACCTGTGCTATCCTCCTGTCTCCGCCTCCCAAGCATGGGGATTACAAGCATGCGCCACCATGCCCGGCTTTATTTTGTGTTTTGAAACAGGGTTTCATTAAGGTTTTGGCGGCCTTTCTAAGTAGTTAAGGCTTGCCTTGAACCTGCGATCCTCCTGTCTCAGCCTCCCAAGTACTGGGATTACAGGTGTCATCCACCAATCCTGGCTTGATTTGTATTTTTTTTATGGTTGAAGAGCACATTGCCATATACCTATAATCTATTTTTTTGTCTCTTTTGTAGAGATATCTAAATAAAAGTTCTTTTGCCCACTTTTTAATCAGGTTATTTGTTTTTCCACTTTTGGGTTGTATGAGTTTTGAAATAAAAATAGGATATAAGCCTCTTAATAGATATATGGTTTGCAAATACTTTTCCCCCATCCGTAAGCTGTCTTTTTATTTTGTGGTCTCTTTTGCTGCGTAGAAGATGGTATCTTCTAGTGGTTGGTATCTATTTAGTGCAGATGTATCTTCTAGTGGTTTTGACTTGTATTTTCTTTTTCTTTCTTTTTTTTTTTTGTGGTACTGGAGATGGAACCCAGGGGTATTGTCTTCCAAGCTATACCCCTAGCCCTATTTTATTTTATTTATTTTTTGTGGTACTGGGGTTCCTGGAACCCCTTCTACCTCCAGGTTACACTCCCAGACCTATTTTATACATTTTTTTAATATTTAGAAACAGGGTCTCTTAAGCCATCGCGATTGGCTTCGAACCTGTGCAATCCTCCTGTCTCCACCTCCCAAGGGCGGGGATTACAAGCATGCACCACCATGCCTGGCTTATTTTTTTATTTTGAAACAGGGTTTAATTAAGTTGTTGGCAGCCTTCCTAAGTGGCTAAGGCTTGCCTTGAACCTGTGATCAGGTCATTTGTTTTTAGAGCTTAATAATATCCCATTGTACATATGTACCCCAGTCTCTATTCATTTGCTCATTGATAGACATTTAGGGGAAGAAGCTGTTTTTGTTTGCTTACTTGATGTAACCCATTTATTTATTTTTGCTTTTGCTGCCTGAGTTTCTGGTGTGATATCGCAAACATCATTGCCAAGGGACTTTTCTTCTATATTCTCTTCTAGGAGTTTTATAGTTTCTGTCTAATATTTAGGTATTTTCCCATTTTTGAGTTAATTTTGATGTTGCATAGAATATGGAAAAATGTATTTTTCAAATTTACAAAAGAAGTAAATCCTGTGATTTGGGCCAGCATGGAGGAACTTGTAGGTCATTATGCCAACTGAATCAGCCAAAGACCAATGCTGCACGGTCTCATTTACATTTGGACTCTAAAGAAGTCACTCATAGAAGCGGAGGTGAAGGAGGTAGTGAGAGCGAGCACAAGGATATAAACTTTCAGTGATAAAATTAATTCTGCAGATGTAAGGTACAGCATGGTGAATATAGTTAATGTACTAAATTCTCAAATTTTTTATGAGAGTAGATCTTGAGTGTCCTCAACCCCCCACACGCACACCGATGTGAGGTGATACATATGATTATTACTTTGAGATGATCATTTCACAAAGTATATACATATCAAAATATCACAAATTTTACCTTGAATACTTACAATTTCTATTTGACAGTTATACTTCATTGAAGCCAAAGTATAATTTTCATAAATCTTTTTCACTAGCCTACACATTCTGAAGGGGCAGAGTGCTGACTTGGTTTCTGACACACAGTGTCTGTTAATGCAGGCCATGCAGTGCTTTGGACAAATTATCTATGGGGTGGATGGTAGAGGTGCTTTGTCTGCTGTTAATTCCATGGAGGGCTGGGCTCTTTTTCCATTTTCCTTTGTTTTCCTGTTGTTTCAAATTCCTTTGCCTTCTGAACACAGAAAATGCAAGAAAAATGATTGGCATGTAAGGTAGCATGACATTCTGTGTGTGTGTATGTGTGTGTGTATGAGAGGAGAGAGGGGGGGGGAGGGAGGGAAAAGGAGGGAGGGAGGGAGAGGGATATATGTGGGGGTTTGAACCAGGGGAAGTCTACCCTTAAGCTACACCCCCAGTCCTATTTTATTATTTTATTTTTATTTTGAAACAGGCTTTCACTAAATTGCAGAGAACTTCGCTAAGTTGCTGAGGCTGGCTGTGAACCTATGATCCTCTTGTCTCAGCCTCCCAAGCACTGAGATTACAAGCATGCACCACCATGCCTGGCAGCTTAACATATTTAAGGTGAGGAAAGTTGTTTCCTCAGACCCTGAATGTGCCTCAATGTCTTCCATATACTCATGAAGGTCATGGGGTCAGTGAGCTGCATTAGGCCAGTCCTCAACACAGCTGAATTCTACACTCACCTGATTTCCTGGCCATGTTCCCGGTGGTGCCTGCTTGCACTCTTTTCTACACTCAGAAGTTAAAATAAATGAGTGATAGAAAGTGAAAATACTCTCTGTGATTTATAAAGATGGATATATGCCATTGTATATTTGTATATACCCATAGATTGTCCAATATCAGGAGAGAGCCCAACAGTAATATGCACATTGGATGATAATATGTTAATGTAGTTTCATCAATTGTAACAAATATGTCACTCTGGGAATATTAATATGGGGGAGATTTTGCATGTGTGGAAGCAGAGGGTATGTGGGTACTCTCAATCCAGCTGTGAACCTAAAACTGCTCTTTTAAAAGTCTTTAGTTTGGCTGTTGGGAACTGTGCTGCTATAGACATGAACACACACATATTATTATAACATTCTGACTCCGATTCCTTTGGAAAGATACCTAGGAGTGGTATACCTGGGTTACATGGAGGTTCCATATCCCGTCTTCTGAGGAATTTCCACATTGATTTCCATACAGCCTGGACTAATTTGCAGTCCCATAACAGTGCATCAGGATTCCTATTCCCCACATCCTTGCCAGAATTTGTTATTGTTTGTATTTTCGATGAGTGCCAGTCTAGCTGAAGTTAGATGGAATCTCAGTGTAGTTTTCTCTTATACTTGGAAGCTAGGGGAAAAAAAAAACTGGTAAACAAAAGCAACTTCAGATAATAAGGAGAGATGCCAGTAGAATAGTGGACAGGGATTTAGGAGAGGGAAAAGGAATAGGGAGGGGGAAGACTTGGGAAAGGAATCAGTTCAAACAACCCTATGCACATTTGTGAAGCTATCAATACCAATTTCAAAAATATGAATGGGAAAGGGGAGGGACTTGGGCAGGATTTAGAGGGAAACGTGCTGGATGCTGTGCACATGTATGTTTCTATCACTAAACCTCAATATGATGTATGGTTACAATACACCAATAGTATACTGAAATTATTTTTAAAACAGTGAGAACAGTAATGAAACAATAAAACAAATGAATTAAGAGTGTTTTCAGAAGTCTATAGTTTTAGTAACTAGAGGAACCAAGCTGTGGCAGTGCATGCCTATAATTCTAGTACTTGGGAGGATTAGGCAGGAGGATCACACATTCAAAGGCAGCCTAAGCAATGTAGGGAGACTCAGCAACTAGCAAGACCCTATTTTGAGACAAAACCCCCAAAGGGCTGGGAGCATAGCTCAGAGGTAGAATGCCTCTGGGTTCAATCCCAGTGCCCCCCATCATAACTGGAGAAAAATGTTCTTATATGATTCAATTAAAAGGATTCATTTTCTAATCTCTAATCCCATGCTGATTTATCTATTTGGAAAGAATAGATTAAATTAACAAGTACTCAATTAAGATAGCATCCAAATATAATGGAAATAAAGTTTCTTCTAATTTTATATATTGATTCATGAATGAATTACTTAAATTTTCATTATTACCATAATATACCATTTTAATTCTGGGGAAACCTGTTTATGCCACAGTGACTATAAGAGAGGAATGCCTAATTTCAGGCAGGCATCACATCCAGTCCATTGCCCTAGCTAGAAATTCAGACCTGATCCTTGGCTCTTTCCCCATTCCCAGACCTGTCCCTATCAAATCACCACCAAGTCCTGTCAGTTCTACCTCCGAGAGCCTCCCACATCCATTCTGTTTTCTGCATTCGGATTTTGACCACTCCTGCTCATTTTTGAGACAGGTACTGTACCTACTTCATCTGGTCTCTCCATCCTCATTTTCCAAATCACAGCCATGTCCAGCAACTCTTGTATCTCTTCACTTAAGCTACTTAGTGATTCCATGTGGTCTAGAGAGTTAGGTTTGTACTCTTTGGCTCACATTCTGGATCTTTCACACTAGTTTCATGCTCATTTCTTTAGTAGTACCTGGGGGTGGGATTTCCTGTGTACACTCGTGTGATATCACACGATTTGGGGCCTTTATACATAATGCTTCCTCTGAAGGCCTGGGGCGGCCTATTTCATTTGCACAGCTAAAACCATTGCTTTGACTACATTGGAGCAAGCCCTCTGAGGTAGTGGTCTACTTCTGGCCTCCCTATAGCCTCCTGTGCTTACCTTTATGATTATTCACATTATGTCTTAGCTCTTTCTTTTTCTTTTTCTTTTTTTTTTGTTTCCAAGTTATATTTTTATTCTACTGCTCTAATGTCTTTTCATAATGAAGCACATGCCCACAAATATTTTATGGGGAGAAGATCAAATAAAATATTTTTAAAAAGCTTTCTAATTGTGATATCTTTTTTTAATTTTTATTTTTTTATAAGTGGAACATACTGAGAGTGGTGTACATTTACATTGTGCTTCATGCCCTTCCCCCTCCTTTTCCCTCCCCGCCCAATAGAGAGAGTTCAGGTTAATCATGTTGTATTTATGCTATTACAAATATTCGTATGTAGCTCCTCCACTGAACAACCTCAGCTTTCTTCCTCTCCTATCCTTCTGTTCAAGCTTTGCTGAGATTTCCCCTCCATCATCTGGAATCCCTCTGGTATTACCACTACTCCCTAGCTTGAACATATTAGAGAAAACATATGTCCCTTCTCTTTCTGTGCTTGACTAATCTCACTTAACATAATGTTCTCTAGTTCCTTCCATCTTCTTGCAAATGCTATTATTTTATTTTTCTTTATAGCTGAATAGAATTCCATTGTGTGTATTTCCCATAATTTTGCAATCCATTCATCTGTTGATGGAGATCTAGGTTGATTCCATAGTTTGGTTATTACAAACTGTGCTGCTATGAACATGGGTATGCATATGTTAACGTAGTTCTCTGATTTCAACCCCTTTGGAAAGATACCCAGGATCAAATGGTGGATCTATTCCCAGTTTTCTAAGGAATTTCCACACTGATCTCCATAGTCGCTGGACTACTTTGCATTCCCACCAACAGTGTAAAAGAGTTCCTCTTTCCCCACCTCCTCGCCAGCAATTGTTCTTTGATTTCTTTATGCTTGCCACTCTGATTGGGGTTAGATGGAATCTCAGCATAGTTTTGATTTGCATCTCCCTGATGGCTAGTGATGTAGAACATCTTTTCATGTATCTATTGGCCATTTGTATCTCTTCTTTTGCGAAATGTCTATTCATTTCAGTTGCCCATTTCTTGATTGGGTTGTTTGTTTGGGTAGTGTAGAGTCTTTTGAGCTCCTTGTATATTCTGGATATTAGCCCCCTATCAGAGTGGTGGCTGGTAAAGGTCTTCTCCCATTCTGTAGGCTTCCTCTTTAGGTTCTTGATGGTTTCCTTTGATGAGAAGAAACTTTTTAGTGTAAAGAGATCCCACTTATTAATTCTTGCTTTAATTTCCTACACTTTGGAAGCCTTATTGAGAAAGTTACTCCCTGTATCTATATGTTGGAGTGTAGATCCTGTGCCTTTCTCTAATAACTTCACATACTCTGATCTAATTTCTAAGTCTTTGATCCATCTCGAGTTGATTCCTGTGCATGATGAGAAGTAAGGATTCAGATCCAACTTTCTACAAATGGATATCCAGTTCTCCCAGCACCATTTGTTGAAAAGGCTGTCTTTTCTCCAGCATATGAGTTTGGCCCCTTTGTCAAAGATCAGTTGAATATAGTTGTGTGGTTTTGTTTCTGTATCTTCTATTCTGTTCCACTGGTCAGTCTGCCTATTGTTGTGCCAATACCGTGCTGTTTTTTTTTTTTTTTTTTTTACTACTGTTGCTTTCTAGTATAATTTGAAGTCTGGGATTGTGATGCCTCCTGCCTGGTTCTTGTTGCTGAGAATTTCTTTGGCTATTCTGGGTCTTTTCTTCTTCCATACAAAATTCATAACTGATTTTTCCAGATCTATGAGAAATGTTGTTGGTATTTTAATGGGGATTGCATTGAATCTATAGATCACTTTTGGAAGAATGGCCATGTTGATGATATTAATTCTGCCTGTCCATGAAGGGACAGGCAAGGGAGATCTTTCCATCTTCCAAGTTCTTCTTCAATTTCTTTCTTTAATGTTTTGTAGTTTTCTATGCAGAGTTATTTTACAACTTTGGTTAGGTTTATTCTTAGGTATTTTATTGGTTTAGAGGTTATAGTAAATGGAATAGTTCTCTTTATTTCTTTTGTTGTGGATTCATTGTTGGCATAAAGAAAAGCAACTGATTTCTTTAGGTTGATTTTGTATCCTGCAACCTTGCTGAATTGGTTAATCAGCTCCAGAAGTCTTTTGGTTGAGTTCATTGGATCTTCTAGATAAAGAATCATATCATCTGCAAATAGGGATAGTTTTAGCTCCTCTCCTCCTATTTGAATTCCTTTGATTTCCTTCTCTTGTCTTATTGCTGTGGGAAGAGTCTCAGGGACTATATTGAAAAGGAGAGGTGTTAATGGGCATCCTTGTCTTGTGCCTGATTTTAAAGGGAATTCTTGCCATTTTTCTCCATTCAATATGATGTTGGCTTTTGATTTATTTTATGTAGCCTTAATGATGTTGAAATATGTTTCTTCTATTCCAATTTTCTGCAGTGTTTTTAACATAAATGGGTGTTGGATTTTATCGAATGCTTTTTCAAAATCTATTGAAATAATCATGTGGTTTTTGTTCTCAGTTCTATTTATGTGGTGAATAACGTATTGATTTGTGTATGTTGAACCAGCCTTGCTTTTCTGGGATGAAACCAACTTGGTCATGGTGTACAATTCTCTTGATATGGTTTTGAATGCATATAGCTAGTATTTTGTTTAGAATTTTTGTGTCTATGTTCATTAAGGATATTGGTCTGTAATTTTCCTTTCTTGAAATATCTTTATTTGGTTTGGGGATTAATGTGATTCTGGCCTCATAGAAGGAATTAGGGAGAATTCCATCTTTTTCAATTTCCCAGAACAAGTTGTGAAGTATTGGTATTAGTTTGTCACTGAAAGTTTTGTAGAATTCAGCTGGGAACCCGTCGGGGCCTGGGATTTTCTTTGTTGGCAGAATTTTGATTGCTTTTTCTATTTCTTTGTTTGCTATTGGTTGGTTTAGGCTTGCTATGTCCTCTTGGTTCAGTTTAGGTAGGTTATATGTGCTTAGAAATCTATCGATTTCTTCCATGTTTTCTAGTCTGTTGGAGTATAAATTCTCATAATAGTTTCTAATAATCCTTTGAATTTCCCCTCTCTCTGTGATGATGTCTCCTTTTTCATTTCTGATTTTAATAATTTGAGTTGATTCTCTCTTTCTTTTGATTAGGTTGGCCAGGGGCTAGTCAATCCTATTAATCTTCTCAAAGAACCAGCTTTTTGTTTGTTGATTCTTTGAATTGTTTTTTGTTCTCTATTTCATTTATTTCTGCTCTGATTTTAATAATTTCTTGCCTTCTGCTGGCTTTGGGATTAGACTATTGCAGTCTTTCTAGGTCCTTGAGTTGTGTCATTAGGTTGTGTGCTTGGTGGCTTTCTGTTCTTCTTATATGGGCACTCAATGCTATGGACTTTCCTCTCAACACTGCCTTCAAAGTGTCCCATAGATTTTGATAAGTTGTTTCTCTGTTTTCATTTAATTCCATAAATTTCTTTATTTCTCCCCTAATTTCTGCTCTTACCCACTCATCGTTCAAGAATGTATCATTAAATCTCCATGTATTTAAATAGTTTATTTTGGGTTTCCTATTGTTGATTTCTACTTTCATTCCATTATGGTCTGAAAAGATGCAGGGAATTATATTACATCTTTTGAATTTGCTGGTGCTTTCTTTGTGCCACAGAATGTGATCTATTTTGGAGAAGGTGCCATGGGCTGCTGAGAGGAATGTGTATTCTGTTCTTCCTGGTTGAAATATTCTGTATATGTCTATTAAGTCCATTTAGTTTATAGTTTTCATCAGTTCTGCAGAGTCTTTACTCATCTTTTGCCTTGAAGTTCTATCTAGTGGCGTGAGAGCTGTATTGAAGTCTCCCACTATTATTGTATTTGGGTCTATTTGAGATCTTATGTTCAAGAGGGTTTGTTTTACAAATGTGGCTGCACCCACCTTCGGGGAATAAATATTTACTATCATTATATCTTCTTGGTGGATTGTTCCTTTTAATAAAAGGAAGTGCCCTTCTTTGTCTCTTCTGATGTGTTTTAGCTTAAAGTCTGTTTTGTTGGATATCAGTGTTGCTACACCTGCCCATTTTTGGTCCCCATTGGCATGACATATTTTTTTCCATCCTTTCACTTTCAGTCTGTGAATGTCTTTTGCTGTAAGGTGTGTTTCTTGCAAACAGCATATATTTGGATTATATTTTTTAATCCACATTGCCAGTCTGTGCCTTTTGGTTGGAGAGTTAAGTCCTTTGACATTCAGTGGTATTATTGAAATGTCTTGTTTATTTCCTGTCATTTTGTGTTCTATCTTTTGTTGGATATAGTATTATTTCTTCATATTTAGATGCCCTGCTGACCAACTTCATCTCTTCTCTGGTTCTGGAGTCTGCTTCTTTTTTTCTTCTTCATGGTTTATTTCTTTAGGTATTTTTTTCTAGTGTTGGCCTAGAATTCATGAATTTTTTGAGGTTCTTCTTATCCTGAAATACTTTTGTTTCTCCATCAATGTTGAATAATAGTTTTGCTGGATATAGCAGTTTTTTTGGAAGTTGTTTTCTTCCAGAGTTTGGATCACATCATACCAGTCTCTCCTGGCATTCATGACCTGGGATGTGTAGTCTGGAGTGATTCTTATTGTTTTGTTTCTATATGTTACTCGTCCTTTTGTTCTCACTGCTTTTAAGATTCTTTCCTTGATGTCTATACTGTTCATGTTGATTATTATATGATGTGGGGATTTTCTTCTTTGATCTTGTCTTAATGGTGTTCTGTATGTCTCCTGAACAGTTCTGTACGTCTCCTGAACATGAAGATCCAAGTCTCTTTCCATGTTTTGAAAATTCTCTGAAATTATTTCTTTGAAGAGATTATGGATGCCCTTTGTCTCTAATTCTATCCCTTCTTCAATGCCTTTTTTCCTTAGGTTAGGATGCTTCATATTGTCCCATAGTTGCTGGATGCTTAGGTTTTGTTGCTGTACTGACTTCTGTATGCTGTTGACTGTGTTTTTGGTTTTGAATGAACTATTTTTTAACAGTGATATTCTACTTTCCATTTCATCTAATCTTTCAGAATTTCTTTCTATTGCTGTCTTCATTTCATTTATTGACTCTTTCATTTCATTCCAGACCTCTTTCATTTCTTGTAGACTTGTTTTAAAACCTTTCATCATATTGTAGATCAAGATTCTGAACTCCCCTTCTTGCATTTCTTGTAGGTCTGTATTCGTGATTTCTGTTGTCTCTTCATTATTCCTGGTTCTCATATTTTCAGTGTTCTCAGTCCTGTTTTTCTGATTTCTACCCATCGCTTGTGAGTATTATGTTTAGTCCAATTTTAGTATTAGGAGTTTAGAGGTATTGTCAGGTTAGCAGTGCTTTTCCAATGTTGAAAGTTGGGTGATGGGAAAGGAGCTGGGGTGATGGGTATAGGAGTCAGATTAGGTAGAGGATATGTTTAGGTTGAGAAAGACTTTAAGTGTGATAAGGTAATATCTTGCTGAGAATGAGAGAGAGTTAATTAGAAGAACTCTTGTAGTTAGTAGAGTAATTATAGAGATATGAAATACTTTGAGTATTAAACAAGGAGGTATATTACAGGAAAAAGTTTTGGGGGAAAAGAGTAGATAGTTAGTGTGGAGAAGTTTGTAAGAAGAGTGGGGGAAGGAGCAAACAAACATAAATAAAATATCAACACAAGATACCAAGACTAATTATTATGTAATCAAAGAAAAAACCAACCAAAAGAAGAAAAAGTAAAAAGAAAAGAAAGAGGAAAAAAGGACAAGAATAAAATAAAAAGAACTAGCGACTGTGTGAAACCAGAAAATAAAGCAAACTATCAAATATATATAAAAAAATACAAGTAAAAGTAAAAGAAGGATCGGGAAAAAAAAAACAAAACAGCAACAACAATAACAAAATAAAAACAATATAAAACAAAACAAAACATCAACAGCAAAAGAAAAAAAACAGTACTACTTGTTTACGAATATGGGGTCAGGTCCATATAATATTTGAATGTCTGATTGCTGTGGTAGCTTTCAGAATATAATCCAATCTCTCTTAATTTTCTCTGTACTCTATTTTCATCTTCTTTAGTCACTCTCTGGGTATATGGACACCTTTCTTTCCTTTGACAGCTTTGGGTTTAGGTGTCAGAATGTCTGGTGTCACTGTTATTAACTTCTGTACAATTCCCAGGTTCTGTGTATTTCCAACCTGTAGTTAGCGCCTCTGCACTCACCACCCTAGACTCGGGCCTATGCTTCCCTACAGCAGGTGTGGAGGATTTCCAAAGTAGACTTGGATCCTCCCCCTGAGGCCCTGTGCAGGTATTGCTCTCGATGAATTTTCCGGTGTCTGGAAATTCTAACTGGGCTAGCCCGTGTGGTCCCAAGATGCACCCTGGGCAAAGGGTTGCTGGTCCCTGGGCACATACACTTACTGCCAGAGCACTGCCAGTTCTCAGGGTGCAGGCTGGGTGCACTGCTATTACTGGACCCCAGCGTGGGTGGGCGCAGATGCCTAGTGTCTGGTCCTGGGCTCATCCAGGGTGCACAGGGCTGTGCTCTAGACTAGAACTGAGTCTCCAGCTGCAGGACGGGCACAGACACTCAGTGGTGGGCCAGGGGTGCGGGGTGGGTGCACATGGATCTGGGGCTGCAGTTGCAGCAAGGGTCCAGCACTGGTCTCTGGCTCTGGCAGGGCGCATGACAGTAGCACTAGAGTCCAGGGTGTGCGGCGGGCATACATGCTGGTGGTGGACCCGGTGCGTGAGCTGGAGGCCCAAGGATATCTCACTGGCACACAGAGCTTTGGCTGCCCAGGAAGCAGGCAGTGCCCTTGAGGTAAGAGCCTGGGCTTCGGCAGGGTGTGGGGTCTAGGCGCACAAGGTGAGCGCAGAGTTTAGAGGTGGGGGTGGTACAGGCACAGGCACCTAGTGGAGGTCCTGGGGCGCAGACAGGGTGCACGAGGACAGTGCTGTGTTCTGGGGCAGGGGACAGACTCCCAGGGCCTGTGCCAGACCTGGGGCGCACGCTAAGACCCTCAGCTTCTCTGGACGCACTCAGAAACCTGGCTTCCTTGATCCAGGTGTCTGCAGGACTCACTGTGCTGCTGTGGTCCTGTCTTTGGTGAGCACACAGGATTCTGGTGTGGGCGCCCCTCACTGCTTAAGATGAGGCTCTATGACCGTTTTCAGTCTCTTGGGTTATTTTGCCACAGTGGTTTCAGTCAGGACTAGGGAATGCAGTTTGGGCCGGCAGCTCACGCTGGCGCAGGCGGCGGACTGGTTGTGTCTGCAGCAGGTCTGATGCCCGAACTTTCTTCTTCTTCTTCTTCTTCTTTTCTTTTTGCAGTGAATCTCTAGTTCAGGGTTTCTGGATTCCTTCCACCGAGGTACATGGATCTGTTTTGGTTCCTGGGATATATTTATTTTGTTCGTTAAGACACTACCTACTAAGTAGTTGAACTTTATTTATTTCAGCTACTGAGAAGTGCTGTGTCCCTCAGTCACCATTTTGAATCTCCTAGCTCTTTCTTTTTCTATCTCCTACCCTGACCCCCAAAGGGAGCCTTAGAGGCAGGAGTCAAATTTATTTGTGCCTAGCATGGTGTCTGGCACAGAGAGAGTGTTTCAATAAACACTTATTGAATGAATAAATTAATAGATAAAAGAGAGTAAATATTCCAAAGTTTCCTACTCCTTTTAGTAGTACACAAACCTAGTGAAGTTAATGATTTACCAATTATAAACCATCACAAGCTCTATGCAGAAACTCACTTTTGTTCTAACCAAATACACTGTTCTTCAAAGACACAAATGACATTAAATGTTTTGTAAATGAACCCACTGGAGTGCAAGAAGGAATATTATATTGGAAAACATTAAACAACCTGAAACAAAGGCAGATCATTTCCCAACCACAAATTGGAAATTAAAGAAACAAAATTTTCAGCCAATATTAAGGAAATACCGCCAATGTTTTAAAAGGAGGACACAGTCCAATCAAAGGGAACAAGATGTTGAATGAAGACAAATGGTAAAAGAAAGAACATTAGCCAAGAAAAAAAAAAAGTCAGAAAGCCCATTTGGATAATAAGGGAAAATAAAACAAATTCAAGTATTTAAAAAATGTCTGATTTCTATAGGATTGTTCCATTGTTTTTTGTTTGTCCTCATAAGCTGATCTTGAAGACTTTTTCTTTGTAGGAAGAGGCTGTGGCTGTCATTTTATCATGGTGTGTGTTTGTTTACATGCAATGCAGGCCATGAAATGTGAAGACAGGCGAGTCTTGTAGGAGCCAAGGACAGCAGTCTGGGCATGCTTTAAACATCAAAGGGGACCAGGTAGAAAGACAGCTTGAAAACTATATTCTTCCCAATGTACATGCCCCAAAAGAAATACTGGAATTCTGACTTGGGATATAACTCAGTGGTAGAGTGCTTGCCTAGCATGCATAAGGCCCTAGGTTCCATCCACAACACTAAAAAACAAAAAACCACAAAAACCAAAACATCTGAAATTCCTTCCTCTTTCTTCTCCATTTTTGTAAGTTTTACCACTTCAAAACTGCCTCAGTTTCCCCTAGCTTCCACGGTCCCCATTTGGCCATTTCTTCTGACTTGCCTGAGTGCTTTGGAATTAGACTATTCAATTGTTCATATTACTGTGTTATGGTTATCTCTAATTACGTTTTTGTGTGCAAACATTGTCTCTCTAATTGGATTACTCTCTCTGCCAAGAGCTCTGTCATTGACTTTTAAAGAACATTCCTGACAGTTATGAGCACAATGGGCATATATATATATAGTAAGCACTCGGTGGGCATTATGATGAAATTCAATCAAATTAAGCAAAAGACATTTTATGACAGATTTTTCTCTTCCAAAGTTATTCACAGAAACAAAAATTATAATATGATCATCATCATTGTTCCTATGTATAACACATCTTTCTTCTCTTTCTCTTGTTTTCTAAGTTCTAAGTAGGTGCTATGCCACACCAGAAGGTCTCAACCCTGGATGTACAGTTGGAATCTCCTGAGAGTTTTAAAAATACAGAGACTAAGACTTCTACCAAGACCAAACTCAGCCAGATGATATAAGGAGTTTTAAAACATTTCAAGTGATTCTATTCTGTAGACAGAGTTAAAAAGAACCATGGTGCTACCCTGCATTGACTGTTGTCAGTTAATCAACAAAACGAATCTATTAAAGATTACCATGGCAGCTGCTTCTGTGGACTTCTACTAGCTGCCTCCTTTATGTGTGTCAGACTGTATATGAATTTTTAAGCTTTTGAAATAACCAAATATCCCCTTTGTTGGTACACTGGCACTTGTCCTCACACTATCTCTTATAAGCATTTTTTAGCTTGAGTGTAAAAACAGAGATCCAAAGTCAAAGGAGTTCAGGGAGTTTAGTAAGAAGAATGTACATTTGTTTTATATTCTTAAAGAATAAAAGAGAATTCACTCTGCTAGAAAAATCAAACATCAAACTATGCTCATCTGATATTTACATTTTTGTTCAACTAAAAGTTTTTATGGTTTTTTTTTTGCAGGTGTGGGGATGGAACCCAGAGGCATTTGACCTCCGAGCTACACCCCCTGACCTATTTTTTATTCTTAATTTTGAAACAGGGTCTCACTCAGTTACAGAGGGCCTCACTAAGTAGCTGAGGCTGTCCGCGAACCACGATCCTCTGGTCTCAGCCTCCCAAATGCTGGGATTATAAGTGTGTGCCACCACACCCGGCAAAAGTTTTTATGTTTTGAATATTTAAGTCATTAAACATTTTCATTAAATAAAACTTAGTGGCTGGGCATGGTTTCACAAGTCTGTAATCCCAGCACTTGGGTGAGACAAAAGGACAGCAGGTTCAAGGCCAGCCTCTGAAACCTAGCAAGATCCTGTTTCAAAAACAAAAAGTAAAAAAGGGCTAGGGTGAAGCTCAGAGACAAAGTGCCCCTGGGTTCAATCCGTACATAAAAAAAGCCAGATAGCTTTTGTTGTTGGATACCAAGCCCTGTACCTATTTGTAATTCTGACCCTTGTGTGGGTCTTCCAGAGAGACTGATTACTTTAAGCAATCTCTAAAATTCAGAAGAAATCTGCATTTGTTTATATTTAGAATAGCATGTTTTTGAGCTCAAAAGGGAAAATACATACCAGACTCCTGTGAAGTGCTTTACATATAATCTTATTTACTTATTAGACCACCTATTTAAGCCATGTACTACTATAACCCCTGGTTGATATACAAGGAGACTAAGGGTAGAGAAGATAAGAAACCTATCCCATGTCACACAGTTACTTAGAAACAAAGGCAAGACTTGAACCGCCTCTGTGGAGCTCCGCACTCTTAACCTCTCTGCCCTGTGCCCAGAGGAATAACTTCTACCACCTGGTGCTGCTGAATAACGCAATGAAAGAAACGCTTAACCCGAAATCCAAGGGTGATGGAAAAGAAATGAATTGTAGGAGTCTTCCTCTTCATTTAAGTTCAACTGTAAGTCATTTCTGAATTTATGTCTACTGTAATTGTGTTTGTAACTTTCCACTTGGATGTGTTTTGGATGGTCTTGTAAAATTTCAAAGGAAATTCATGGCATTCCCCCCTCCAAACAGTGTTAAAATGATGAAGAGTAGCAATGTGGCTGTACTTCATTATTTATAAGGAAATTATAGAATATATTAACACAACTGTTTTATATTTATTTATTTTATTTATATTTTGGTGGTACTGGGGTTCCTGGAAACCCTTCTACTTTCGGGCTACACTCCCAGACCTATTGCATACTTTTTTGTTATTTGGAAACAGGGTCTCTTAAGCCAGCTGAGGCTGGCTTCGAACCTGCGTGATCCTCCTGTCTCTGCTTCCCAAGCAAGGGGATTACAAGCATGTGCCATGTCTGGCTCTGTTTTATATTTAAATTCAATGACAGTTCAACTACTGCTGTTGTGCTGTTTTGTGCCCTCATGAATATGCACAGGATGTTTTTTTTTTTTTTTTCCCTGGTCACGGGCCCTTCCTCACCTCAGTTATGTCTACATGACAAATTCTAGCCGGTTCCCCCAGATATTCAAGCATCTTTCCCCTGTTGAACTTTTTTTTTTATTACCTTTATCTGTCTATACCTTATAACTTGCTCTGTTAGGGTTTTCATGAGTTTAATGGCAATTGTTTCTCATTGTGTCTTTTTTTTATGAGGTAGGAGCCTCTCTGGGTTATGCTAAGGTTTGGTAACTCTCCTTCAAAGGCTTCTATGCTAAAGGTTTGGTCTATAGCCTGTGATACTATTGGTTGAACCTTCAAGAGGTAGAGCCTACTAGGAGGAAGTGAGTTCATCAGGGAGGTGACTTTGAAGGGGATATTTAGATCACAGCAACTTTCTCTTTCTCTCTACTTTCTCGCCACCACGAAGTGAGGGTTTCCTCCACCATATGCTCCTACTGTGATGTACTGCCTTGTTCTAGTCCCCAAAGCAACGGCTGACTAACCATAAGCCAAAATAACCTTTCATCTTATGGCTGAAACCATAAGCCAAAATAACATTTTCTCTTTTAAAACTGATGTAAGCTGAGATATTTGTTAAAGTAACTGAATGCTGACTGGCAGGTCAGGACTGTTTCAGATCCCCAGTGCCTAGCACACTTGTACACTGAACACTTTGTATGGTTAGCAAAGTTTTGAGCGAGTTATAATTTGATCAAGTTGGAATTTGTCCAATAGGCCATATAGTAAAACGTTGATCAGAGTCGGGCGTGGTGGCGCACACTGGTAATCCCAGCATTCAGGAGGCTGAGACCGGAGGATCGCAGTTCACGGACAGCCTCGGATACTTAGTGAGGCTCTCTGTAACATAGTGAGACCACGTTTCAAAATAAAGAATAAAAAAAAAAAATAGGGGAGGGGGTGTAGCTCAGAGGTCAAATGCCCTTGGGTTCCATCCCCAGACCCACAGAAACAAAAAAACCAAACCAAAACATAAACATTGATCAGAGACTTCATCACTATCTGATTGGATTTCTACCCCATTTAAAAACCTTTTAGGAGAGGTATACATATATAAATACATACATTTAATATTGGACAAAGATAAAGCCTTTTCCAAAAGCAATTAGCTGATAAGCTTTGCTATTGGTAGCAGTGTTTATGTACATGGGAATGTATGAATGTAAACTTTGGTCTCACATAGTCAGTTTCTCTTTTGAAAAGTTAATATTCTATGTAATACTAATTTACTGCATCAAGGCATCCTTACAACACTGTTTTCTCTAATATTTAGGACTGCTTCACCCTGATATTCATCTGTGAGAGTTCCGTGACTGCATTAACCGCTGTGAGAGAGAATTAATCCTTACATGTGGGGTGTGGGTGTTGGTTCATTATATGGCAGAGAGCATCTGAATCCAGCCGCTCTCTTCAAAGCTTTTCTTGGAAACAGATGTGCTCTCTCCTACTGAGGAGAGAGATTTGGGGCACCGCCTCTTGGCTGCGGTAGTTCAGGCCGCATCTGCCTAGCTTTTGGGTAGGCTTCCAACATGGAAGGCACAAAGATATAAGTGTGGCAACCTGGTTGTTTGCACAGAAGCCTGGAGAGCACTAGCTGTGTTCTTTTGCATTGAAATAGTATAACTCAAGAGAGTTATCAGGCTGGGAAGTAGCTCAGCGGAGAGTGTTCCACTAGCATGCGTTAAGCTACAAACCAGCAAACAAACAAATAAACAAATAGTGGAAAACAGTTATCTCTCATCAGTGACACACTGATGTCTTCCTTCAGTATTTCCCAGATTTGAAATCACCACATGGAAATCCATTCCCATTTCTTAAGATCTTTTCAGTATGCTCGAATTCTGGCTTTGTAACTTGCTAATATATACCTTGTGTTTAAATTACCCAGAATGGAGGTGTTAAAACTAACTCATCACCTACACCTGAGTCTTATGAAACATTTCAATGCTCTATAATTATAGCATTTTAAATTTTAAGAAGCTGTGGAAGAAATGTGAAATGGCCAGTTAAGATAGTTACTCAGATGATTCTGATTTAAAGTAGCCTTATAAAATCTTTATTTGGTATGATTAATCATGATTACTTACTCATGGTGTTTGAATCCTCTATGTAGATTTAATTCAATTTTAATTTGAGGACTATACCTGGTTTTCTAACTTTGAAAAAGAGGAACTGAAGAACACAGTGAATAAAATCCAAGCTTTTGGCTTTATTTGGAGACTGGATTATTTAATTTTAAATATCTGTTGTGCTACTTAGAGTCTATAGCAACTGTGAATGCTTGCATTTGTTTTCATGATTTCTAGGAATTTCAGGTACTTTTTTCAATCCAGTGGTTCTGTTTCCTAATATTATTTTCTGGCTGATCAATTGGGTACTGGAATTTTCACAAATAGTTACAAATGATGCACTCTTAATTTGTGATTTGGGACGTGTGTGGACTCTACAAATCTTGATGGAGATAAATGGCAAAGTACTTAAAATTACCCAAGACTTTTAAGTTTACTCCAATGTATTCTGGACCCCTTGCTCAATTTTCTTAACTGCTGGAGTTTGTGTGCGGAATATTTTATTTTAACCTGCCCCATGGACCGTTTATTATTCCTAAAATATTTTCCACATTGCTTATTTAATGAAGGTGGAAAGAGGGAGCTATTTTCTTTACACAAGTATAATTTTAGAGCTTTATAAATTATCTTTTGCATTTAGTCCATCATAAATCTGAGTTATCTGGGTAAAATAAAAACACATTAAGTTAATATTTTCTCCCAGTGTAATAACTCCACTGCATCGCTCAATCTGAACTCTAGATACCTTAGAGGCACAAGCAAGCACTGTTGGTTCTCCAGGAAAAACTTCAGGATTTCTTTACTTTTTTCAGATTCTCTGGTCTGTGATGCACTTGGAGTTTAGAGATACTTGGACCATAAAACTAGATAGTTAATTTCAAAATGGAAATTAATGTGTGATGAGAAGCTTGGAGACCAGTAGCAGGGTCTTTTAACTGCCTAATTATGACTGCTGTGGGGTTTGGGACACATTAGGGGTGATGCTACTACTCTTCAGTGTCCTAGGCAAGGCTGCCTCACTTGGTATCCAGTGCAGGTCACAGGACACATTTTCTTCCTAGTACTGGCTGGTCAGTTGGGTTCTGGAATTCACTCAAGATTAGAGTTAAGCCAGGCATGGTGGCGCACACTTGTAATCCCCATGCTTCGGAGGCGGGGACAGGAAGATTACACTGATTTGAAGCCATCCTTTCTGGCTTAAGAGACCCTGTTTCCAAATAAAAATATAAAATAGGTCTGGGAGTGTAGTCTGGAGGTAGAAGGGTTTCCAGGAAACCCAGTACCACCCAAAAATAAATAAATAAATAAATAAATAAATAAATAAATAAATAAATAATTAGAGTTAAATTATACAATTAATATATATTGAATAAAAGAGTACAGTTAATCAGGCACTGGAATGGCTTGAGGCCCATAATCTATGTACATACCATAAAACTAGTTCATTTAGTAAGTTTCTAGCACATACGTTCAGTATATAAAATTTATATTCCTAAATGTAGAAATAAGGAACTGTGAATTTTTTGAATAAGGGCAGAAATGTGAAGCTTCAGTCTTCTCTAGAGTCTTTAAAAAGTGGGATAAGCGCAGCAAGAGCATGGGATACTTCCTGAAACCATGTTCTTAGGTGAACTTTCAGGGTGGATATAGTTCTAAACAGGTGAATATAATTCTAAACAGACTTTTCAGTGTGGTATAGTTCTAAACAGTTGGCCCTGGGTTCATGCTTTCTAACCCAAGTGGTAGATAGAAAAAAAGTTCCTATAGAAGCAGCCACTACATAATGAGTAGAGCTGTCTTATTGACCTTGGCTCTGACTATTTTATATGATGTAACATGCCAAGTGAGAGAGTATTCCTCTTTCATGAGGATTTTTCAAAGTTATTAAATGTTGTGCTTCTCAGAATAATAAAATCTCATGTGTTATTTGAGAGTGGTAGTATCATTTAATCTTGTGTGAAGCTAAGAACTGTCAAATGGCCAGTAGGATGGACAAAGATGTTCCATTAGAAGGGAAATTTTCTCATTGAAAATTGTTACAATGCTATATACGGGTCTATTATATATGGAGCTTTAAAATTTTGTTTGTTTGTTTTTTTTGGTGGTACTGGGGTTCCTGGAAGCCCTTCTACCTCCGGGCTACACTCCCAGACCTATTTTTACATTTTTATTTGGAAACAGGTTCACCTAAGCCAGCACGCGCGGCTGGCTTCGAACCTGCGCGATCCTCCCGTCTCTGCCTCCCAAGCGCGGGGATTACAAGCGTGCTCCACCACGCCCGGCTGGAGCTTTAAAATTTTTGCCCAGGTCATCTTGATTGGATACTCCTGATCTTGGCAGAAACAGAAACCTCTGGCCTGTTGTGTTCAATCCTGGGTCACAGTGAGCACATATTTCAACATTTCCTTCAGCATCTCCGAGGAAAGGTTATCCTGTGGTTGGTGAATGGAGAATGCCAGGGATCTCATCGAGGCTGGCCTGTTTTTGAATGTAGAAAGACACAAGACAATGGTTTCTTTTTGTGGCTCTTAATTACTGATGTGTGAGCTGAATGTTCAAGAACATTCTTGGGGTGAATGCTGCAGGTCATATTCACTGTGGCCTATTTTCTGCTTAATAAATAACAAGTATATTATATAGAGGCTTTTCAGAGAGCTCTTGCATGTGATCACTCTGCCCACACATCCTGCTTTATTTATCTTCACCCTGATTTTGTAGGGAAGATGTGTATATGATTTTTGACACAGTGAAAGAATCCTGGATTGAGAATCAGTTCTAGATTGTACTGACTATCTTAATGGCTTTCATTTCATCTTTAAAATAAGATGCTTTTAAAACTTTATTTTTATTCTGTCTACAAGATAGACTCGTGAAACATAGAGTGGTTATTTATTTCATCAAGGTTGCACTTTTCCATAGAGTTAGAGCTGTCTATCTGAGTTTGCAATGATATGCACCTCTAGTGCTTCGGGACAACATGATTGAAATGTTGGATATCAGTCCTGTTTGGAAATGGATACTAGCAATGGCCAAAATAGGATGGATGAGCACAGTCCTCCTATGGGATCACTGAGCATCAGATCTTCCCTAAGGAGGCAGGTAACCTGAGGAGGACAGGCCTGAAAAGTAATCTCCTTGGTTATATTGCCTACTGATGAATGATGGAGAGTTGAATTATTTATAGGGGTCTGTCAGGGTTTTAAATATAGTCTAAAGGAGAGGGAGCTATGGCACTCTGATCTTTGTGGGACATGCTGTCCTAGTTGGAGTTGAATGTGGATTGCTGGATGAGCTGCTCATTAGGGATATTGAACTCTCTTGGTCTGTTTCTTTGCTATAGAACTTTCTGATTCCAACTTGGCTTTCACTGCAGAACCACTTTATTTAATCTGCAAACATTTTTGTAATGTGCCAAGTGCTAGGCCTATATAGTCAGAGTTCAGAAATGTTGTCCCTGTTCTTGTCCCTGTGGGGCTTATGATCTATTTGGGGTTGGGAAGGGGAAAGAAATTAAATATGTAAAAATATTTTCCAACAGAGGTATGAACAGAATGTATTGGGAACAACTAACCATACAGGGACGAAGTTTAAGTGAAAGAGAGAAAGAAATTGTTTCATTTAGGAGGTAATAGACGTTTAATTTGACTCTTAGGAAGTAGGAGAGAAAAGGGAGAACTTTTTATTATGTGGAATCAGCTATTTGCTAAGGTGTAAGAAGGCAAGTCTTATTGAAGAAATAAAGCCATTTTCCTGCGTGATTGGAACTTGGTATTTTGGGGGTTATGAGAAGACATAGAAGAAAGAGATAATACTGGATTCAAATTGGCATCAGACAGATTGACTTTGATTTCCAGAACAAGGTTTTGGGTTTTATTCTGCATAAAATGATGAGCCAATGAAAACAGAGTCCAAGGAGACTTTGGGTTCTCTTAGAAATTACTCTTGACTGAAGAATATTTAGTTTTAATTGGAGGCCAGTAAAGTCATAAAACTCCAGGTTCATTGGCAACTAATCTGATTGATCAGTGTAAATTGGTAAAGTGGTGCTCTAAGTTTGCCATTCAGTTAATTGTAAATTTTGTTAGTTTCAATCTGTTCTGGGACTGATTAATCACAAATATCTCCAGAAAATTTGATTTTCTGAATTTGCAGAATGGAAAACCATTCTGTTACCTTCTATCATGTTTCCTCTTTCCTTAATCATTGTCTCCAACTCTGTCAGCCACAGAATGAGGCTAAATAGGCTCTTGCAATGTCTAATATCAAAAGCCCAGACACATTAAATTTCAGCCCCTTTGTAATGAGAATTAAATGTTTTAGATGTTATTGTAGTTGTGAACATTAGGATATTATTGCTATTCATGGCCATGTTTTAAATCTCACTAAATGGGAAAGGGTCATCTTAACATTTGAATCCTTATTATTCTTAGGATGATCCTGTACTTGTAGTAGAAATAACATCTCTGTTCTCTGTTTACTTTGTAATCATATTTCTCCCATAAATTATTTTTGAATTGCATCAGGAATCTGGATCTTGATAATATTTTATATATCCATTAATATAAAATTGACTAAAAGATTCAATTTAATTGGAGAATTTCTTAAGAAAGAGGCTTTTTTAAAAAAGTGTGAACACTAAAATTTCTAGAGAAGAGACTTCAAGGCAGTAAGTCATGGCTGCAGATAGAAGTGTTGGGTTTACAACCACAATCAATGGCTAAAATAATATGTAGTTTCCTGGATTCTTCTTTCTCTCGCTATGTCTGTCTGTCTGTCTGTCTGTCTGTCTGTCTGTCTGTCTGTCTGTCTTTCTTCCTTTCATACCGGCCCTTCCAATAAATCTCTTGGCTACAAAAAATAAATAAAATAAAATAAAATAAAATAAAATAAAATAATATGTAATTACAGGAACCGTTATTTGTCTCATCAGACTCTTTTAGACTGCAGACTTTTATTCCTCTAAAATAGCATAACTTTTATTTGATATTAACATATCAAAACTAAAGATGACTAGATAAAAATGAGTGGAATTGTGCATTTCCCATAATACATGATTTGAGGGTGATAACTGTGAGACAGAATTCTCTGGTAGTATTTTCTGGGGAGAAATTAGTTATCTTCATGGTTATAATAGAATAGTTTGATTGGAAAATCTTTCCCAATTGGGTACAGAGGTGCATACCTATAATCCCAGTACTTGGAAGGCTAAGACAGGAGAATTTCAGGTTGGAGGCCAGCATCAGCAATTTAGCAAGACTGAGTTTCAAAATAAAAAAATTGAAAATAGGGATAGGAGTGTAGCTGGAAGGCAGAATGCCCTTGGATTTAATCTCCAGTACAAAACAAACAAGTCTTTGATCCATCTTGAATTAACTCTTGTGCAGGGTGAGAGAGGGGGGTCTATTTAAACTTTTCTGCATATGATTAACCAGTTTTGCCAACACCATTTGTTAAAGAGGCTATCTTTTTTCCAGTGTATGTTTTTGGTCCCTTTGTCAAAACTCAATTGGCTGTAGTGTGCAAATTTGTTTCTTAGTCTTCTATTCTTACCCATTGGTCTATGTGTCTGTTTTTGTGCCAGTACCATGCTGTTTTTATTATTATGGCTTTATAAGTATAGTTTATAGTCAGGTATTGTAATGCCTCCTGCATGGTTCTTGTCGCTGAGAAATACTCTTGCTATTCTGGGTTTTTTGTTGTTCCAAGTGAATTTTAGGACTGATTCTTCAATGTCTGTGAATAATTTTCTTGCTAATTTAATGGTTATTATGTTGAATCTATAGATCACATTTGGAAGAATGGCCATTTCGATGATATTTATTCTGCCTATCCAAGAACATGAAAGATCTTTCCATCTCCTAAGGTCTTCTTCAATTTCTTTTTTTAATGTTTTATCATTTTCTTTGTAGAAGTTTTTATTTTTTACCTATGTTTAGGTTTATTCCTAAATTTTTCGTGGGATATCCTGAGTGAAAGTGTTTTCTGGATTTCTTCTTCAGTGGATTTGTGTTTGGCATGTAGGAAAGCTTCTGATTTTTTAAGATTTATTTTGTATCCAGAAACTTTGCTGAATTTCTTGGTAAATTCTATAGAGACCTTGCAGCTCCTATGTCTTGAAGAGGGCATAGGTCTACCACTTCAACACATAGGCACAGGTAAAAACTTTTCAACAAGACCCCAAAGGCACAAAAAACTAAAAGGCAGATAATATGTGGGATTGCATTAAACTGAAGAGCTTCTGTATAGAAAAAGAAACCATCAAAAATCTCAATAGAGAGCCAACAGAATAGAATAAAAATTTTGCCAACTATTCGTCCAATAGAAGACTAATATCTAGAGTATACAGAAAACTCAAGAAACTCAACACTAAGAAAACAAGTAACATAATAAAAAATGGGCAAGTGAACTAAATACATACTTTCCAAAAGAAGAAATTCAAGTGGCCAATAAATGTATGAAAAAATGTTCAACATCATTACCAATCAGAGAGATGCAAATCAAAACTACCCTGTACTTCACCTAACTCCAACTAGAAGGGCAATCATTCAAAACACAAATAACAACAAATGTTGGTGAAGATATGGAGAAGTGGAAACTCTCATACATTGTTGGTGGGATTGCAAACTAGTGCAACCACTTTGAAAAAGTGGAGGATTGCAAATTTAGTGCAGCCACTTTGGAAAATATGGATGATCCTCAAAAGAATGGGAATGAGCCTATTATATAACTCAGCAATACCACTTCTGGGTATCTACCCAAAAGAATGGAAACTGAACTAACAAACTAATGCATGAGTATCTATGTTCATAGCTGCACAATTCACCATTGCTAAACTATGGAACCAGCCAAGATGTCCATCGACTGATTAATGGATTACAAAACTATGAAATATGTATACAGTGAAATTTTACTCAGCCATAAAGAAAAATACAATTACGCCATTTACAGGGAAATGGATGGAACTGGAGACCGTTATGCTAATTGATATTACTCAGTCACAAAAAGTAAAAAATCAGATGTTCTTCCTAATATGTGGAAGCTAGAGAGAAAATGGGTCATAGGAAGAACTCTAGACGAGGAAGGAGAAACCATAGATGAGCAAATAAGGTGACCTGAGGGGAAATGGGAGGAAGAAGAGGGAAATTCCCTAATGTACATAATGTACATTCACAAACATATTAAGGTCAATCAGTAAGCCAAACATGAGAGGAAGGGAGGGGGAGAGGTGGGAGGTGGAATTGGGAAAGGGCTAAATAAGTGATGTGTGCATGTATGCCTCTATCATCTTGTACGCCATTAAGATGTATGACCGCAATGCATCAATAAAAAATTAAAAAACAAACCACAAACAAAAAAGAAAAGAATAGGTCTCTTCTTCTTGGGAAATTAATCTTCCTTCCTCAGCCTGTTGTTAGTGCTGTCAATGTCCAACTTGCTGCTAAAAAACAACAATGAATAATCTTGCTGTTTGAACTTGCACCCTTCAGCCTCAGCCTCCCTAGTAACTAGGATTACAGAAGTGCTCCCACTGTACTCAGCTTTCCTTTTTTAGGACAATAGTATATTATGGTGTTGTTTTAGGAACATGCCATACTTTTTATTTCATTGCATACATAGCAAGTGTAAAACTTTATTTTAAATGGTTTCTGGAGCATGATTTGAGCATTTTTTTAATCACTTGTAGTCATTTGAAATAAAAATAAAATCAGACTTTGAACCCAATTTGTTCTTATCTTTATGTCTTTTGTCCCTAGGTTCAGTTGGCATATAAAGAGTAAAATTTGTTTAAACTCTTTATTTCTAATTATTATTATTATTATTATTATTATTAATACTGAGGATCAAATCCAGTATCAAAACATTCTACTTTTGAGCTATACCACCAGCCCTTTTTATTTTTTATTTTGAAACAAAGTCTCAAAATTAAGTTTCTGTGGTTACAGGTATGTTTGCACCATTTCTGGCCCTTTATTCCTTTACACTTCAATACAGTGTATGTTCTTGGGGCAAAGACTCAGGGGTGTGGGCATTAAGGAGAAGAAGTAGAGGAAAGTACTTAAAAATGCCTCTATCCTTTTAAAGAAACATCTCCAATTTTTCTTTGTTTATTTTTATGGTAAGTGGTTTTCCAAAGTGCTGGGTAGGATAATTTCCCTGAAATTTCCCCTGGATTTTAATGATCTGAGGAATCATTCAAAATTTGTTCCAGAACACTAACTGGAAGGGTGTGTGGTCTTGGGTGGTGCTTCCCCACTCTTTTTCTGGATGGGTCACGTCTCCAGACTCGGCCACCCCGGAGAATGCGTCCTTAGAAGAGCCAGATAGCGCTCCTCTTCCTCCCTGGTTCCCCTGCCTGCTGAGCTGTAGTTTGGAGTATCACTCCTGTTTGGTGTTCCTCACTTTCCATCTCTGTTCTTCCAGTATCTTTGACTCATTTGCCTTGTTTTCATGGTCAGATGCAGCAGAGCCCTTGGGACAGGTGTTAACACCTCCTCCCAGTCCTGTGTACTCAAACTCACTAGTCCTCTTGACAATCTGTCCTCTCTTTGTCCCAGGTACTATTTCATTTTTGAACAATGGTTCTGTGTAAACCATGTGTACTTCTCTTAGACATCCTTGTCTTCTAATGAAGGGTATGCTTCAGTTGCATTACTGTAACATAGTAAATGAATTGTGGTTGTTTCTGGTTCCATAAATGTCCAAGCCTTTTAGGCTATATTATTTTTAAATGATCCAATATTTTTAAAGTTATTATTTAATTGACAGATAAAAACTGTATTATGCACACATGCTGTTCTGAAGTATGTATAGCCTGTTGAATGGTAGTCTGAGTTTTTAAACTGTCTCTCGAAACACTACCTTTGCCTGCTTCTCTCTGCAGCAGCAATTCTTTATCTCTCCCCTCTGACATGGTAGCAGTGGTCTCCTTTCTTTATCTTCCTTGTCAGAGATCTGTGAAGTGAGGTTGAGGGAGGGCAGGGAGCCCTGACAAGTTGGATAACAGTGTAGTTAACAGAAGCCCACTAAGGAATATTAATATTTCACACTGTAGTGATCCTTTGAGGATCAGTTTCCCTATCTGTCATAGTCTTGGGTAAATACATACTTATGCCATTTTGTAGAGTGTGCAGCCAAGGGAAGAGAGCTGCTGACAGTTTTTCTCTTACCAGAGACTGGCACGTCAACTAATGGCATCTTTTGCATGCCTTTAACAGAAACTTAGATGATTCTCCTCTTTGGTATATTTAAGCCTCCCAGGGTTCTCACATGATATAGGGGAAGGAAAGGTTGTGGACCAAGACAGTATGAGATGCTTGTGTTGATTTTAGTTATATTTGATGAATGTAGTTATATATGATCAAGGATCATATTTGTATCCCAAATATTATGAGCACTTCAAACCAGTTCCTTTATAGATTAAAGCAACATCAGATTGTGATTTTCTCAATGTAGTGTAGTCATAATGATAAAAATTTCAGGAGAAATAAACAACTGTGTCGGTGATTTCATTTGAAGCACTCCCTCATGTTACCACTGGGTAACACGAGGCTGTAACTATCTTCTGTATTTCCATCTTTTTAATAAACTCCTTTAAATCTTCAAAAAAAAAAGGAGAGAAATAAATAGCTGTAACTCAGGCAGTCTTATTTCCTTGGTTATTTTCACTTTAAATTTAATATTATTCTCCTCATTTCTTTTTACTCTTAATCCATTGTTTAAAAATTTTCTTTGTTGCAGTTGAACTTAAGTAAGAAAAATTGCTACCTGGAATTTATTATGAATTTCTTGAAATGTAACATACCTGATTACAGAAATGTGGCTAAGACCTAGGCATATTGTCCAATCAAGCTAGAATAATGTGGTTTTTACATGACTGATGAACCCTAGGGGAGTGACAGGAAAGCTGCTGAGATAGTATGCTCTGATGGAGACAAAGGAAGAAGAAGAAGAAGGAGAAGGAGAAGGAGAAGGAGAAGGAGAAGGAGAAGAAGAAGAAGAAGAAGAAGAAGAAGAAGAAGAAGAAGAAGAAGAAGGAGAAACGCACTTAATATTGATTTTGAAATTGGTGATGATATATTTACAAAATGACTCAATGAAGTTAGTAACATTTTCTCTTTTATAAAAATGTACAGGTTCCATTATCTTGAAATTATAACTGCTGAATACAGTAAAGCAACAAGTATATCTGTCCCCATTTTATAGGCAAGAAAACCAATGTGCAGAGAGGTTCTACAATTTGCCCAAGGACACACAGCTGGTAACTTATAGCGATGGAACATAAGCCTTTCCTACCACATCCTCTTCCTAGAGGCTTCAGTTCTTAAAATAAATCAACTCTGTTGTTCAGGTCTTTTTCGTTTGATTTAAGGAAACAACATTCTGGATTAATTTTAAGTAAAAGTGCCCCGAAGGCACACTGAGTTTTCAAAGTCGGACAGCTGATCATCTGATGGAACTGCAGCATTTCCAATGCTTGTTGGGCTGGGGAAAGGCCATTCTATATTCTTTTCTTTTCTTTTGATTTCCTACTGGCAGCTCTCTTTCCCTCCATACTATTCAACATTTGAGCCAGATGACAGTTGTCTGTGCGAAAACACACTGCATCTCAAATATATCAAGATGCCAAGTGCATGTGTAATATTTGACCATATGTGAATATCCAGTAAACTCCTGGGGACTTATGTTCCAGTGTCAGTGCTGAACAACAGGAAGACTGTAAATTCCATCAGCTAACCAGAAGACTCATATATGCCTCATATTTATAAATACCCAATCGACGCAATGCATTCTGAACTTGACTTTTTGGTACAGCAGAGGTGTTGCATGCCCTGTACACGGAGCAGGCATAGTTTGCAGAAGTAGAAATCAGTGGAACCTTCTCATTGCTGTTCTCATTGGTCACAGCAATTGGATATTATGAAGAAATTTGCAAAGAACATTTCTCAAGATGAATCTTGAATGAAAAGAAGAAAGAATGTGTAAGTGGTAGTCAATAGGTATAATTTTTCTTTCTTTCTTTTTTTTGTGGTGCTGGGGATGAAACCCAGGGGCATTCTACTTCTGAGCTACACCCCTAGCCCTAGTTTTTATTCTTTATTTTTGAAACAGGGTCTCACTGAATTGCAAAGGGTCTCACTAAGTAGCTGAGGCTTTCTGTGAACCACGATCCCTCTGTCTCAGCCTCCCGAATGCTGGGATTACAAGTGTGCACCACCATGTCTGGCTGCCAATAGGTATATTTTAAAAAAAACAAAAGATCCAACTACATAAACTGGGCCAGGGAAATTCCCCTGAAGCTGAAAAGTATGTGAATAAATTATGGAACCATAAGCAACGTATTTGAAAGGACACAGAATAGAGACTAGAATTGTGAGCAATATCTTTATTACTCCTCCTCCCCCTGTAGCCTCTTGAGATGTTGGCCTAATCATCAGAAAACAAAAGCACAAAGCAAAATTACTTTGGTAGGATTTACTACATGCCAAGGTTTGTTTTGGACCTGGTGAGAGTTAAGAAGGTAAAATGAACAAGGTCTTTGTCCTTGGGGCCCTCACAATGCAGTACAGGGGATCTTCATCATCATAAAAGTGCCAACAATGCAAGGCTGGGACACGGGGTCTGAGGGTAACATAGCTTTACAGTGCAGGGCACTGAGAGAGAGGCTGAGACTCTTAGCTTGTTTCATTGCTGGCTAAGGGCTGGTGGAAAGAGATTTCTCTTGATGAACTGCATTCCTTTCTCAAAACCATTAGAAGTTCTGTTGGTAATAATAGCTACCACTTACCAGGTTTTTACATGTGCTAAACACTTTAATATTCTTTGCCATTGATGTTCAAAACAACCCAATAATGAGGATATCCTAATTTTTCTGTATTATTGCTGAGGGAACTGAGGTTCAGAGAGATAAATAACTTGCCAAAGTCATGTGTTTGTTGTGTTCTAAATCATTGATCTCATAGAGAATGGCATTTTTGTTCCACGAAGATCATAGTGTGTTAATAATTTTCTAAAGAAGGTGTGCTACCTGTTTCAAATTTCTTACACCCTCATCCCTGCAAAAGAAAGCCCTATACATTCTTCCAGAACTGTGGGTGCCCTGTTCTTGTATCATAAACTCTTCCTGGGACCCATGGATCATCCTTCCCACAATGCACTTAGAAAACATATGCCTTTATTTATTTATTTATTTATTTATTTATTTATAGGCTTTTGTTGGCTCATTGTAGTCTCACATCATAATGTAATTCATGTTGACAGTGACATACAAGCTCACAGCACTTGGTGCCCCCACCAGCTGCCTCCCCATTTCCCTTTTCCTTATATAGAGTACTGAAATTGACATTGTTATCCTTCCATGAACCTCACTCTTCCCCCTCCCTTTTTACTTAGACCACCTCCCTGGCTCCACGAAGTTTCTCCTCTGTTATCTGGAGTCCCTCTGGTATCCCTATTACTCCCTAGCTTCTTCATGTTAGAGAAAGCATATGACCCTTCACATTCTGTGTTTGGCTAATCTTACTTAACATAATGTTCTCCTGGTCCTTCCATTTTCTTGAAACTGACATAATTTATTCTTCTAACTGCTGAGTAGAATTTCATTGTGTGGATAGGCCATAATTTGGTAATCTATTCATCGGTTGATGGACACCTAAGTTGGTTTCATAATTTGGCTATTGTGAATTGTGCTGCCATGAATGTGGATATATATATCTATATATCTATATATCTATATATCTATATATCTATATATATATAAAAAATTTAGCAGTTGATCATAAACAATCTTATGCTAACTCTCATATGAGTAAAGATTATTCAATTTTGTGGGATCTTTCTATCCAGTTTGTAAATTTCTTCAAGTTAGTGACTTTATTTTAGGGATTAAAACTAACTATAGTGCCTACTGTAGTGAACACTGAACACTTTTCTTTGTATTGATTTGAATTAGAGTTGCACTGGTTATTCATTGCTACTGAACAAATTTACCACCAACACAGTATCTTAAAACAACTCACATGTATATCTTAGAGTTCTGCTGGTCAGGATCTGGGCCTCTAACTGGGGCTCAGCACAGTTGCTCTTAAGGTTTCAGCTGGGAGAGTTCTCATATGGAGGTCAGAATGGAAACAGATCTGCTTCTAAGATCATTTATGTTGGGAAAAGCCATTTCCTATGGTTGTAGAACTGAGGGCTTCAGCTTCTTGCTGGCTGTTAGATGGAGGCCACTATCAGCAACTGGTAGCTGCCCCCTCCAGCCCAATCCACATTACATGGTTCTCTCATTTACTCTTTTACAAAATGATTGTTTCCTTCTTGGAAGCAAGCATTGGAAAGAATTTCTAGAGCAAGTTTACTGGTAAGACAAAGTCTTAAATAAAGTAATCTTGGGCATGCCATTCCATCACTTTTGCTATATTTTTATTAGTTCTAAGAGGGGATTGGGTCACATGGGAGTGTGAAAAACAAGAATTGGGGACCCTGGGAGGATCATCTTAAAATCTATCCACTACTAAAGTGAAAGAAATAAGACATGTACAAACATTTGAGAATTTGACTCATCTAGCAAATACTAGTACTAGTTCTTAAAATTAAAAACCTGATTCTGATTGTCTTGCTGCAATGACATCACCATCATAATTCAAATGGTCTTCGTTAAGCAGCAGATTGTGGCTTGTGGAGACGGAGCCCAGGAATGCATCTGTCTAGTGGGTGTATGTTGAGGGAGATAACTCATTATGAGTGGTCACTGCCCCAAAGAACCTGGTCCACTGAGGCTCTGCTCTTCCTGGAGCTGATATACAGGGCCACCTCATCAGGAGCAGATGACAGGAATGGGTTACACTAGAACTGGGGTTCATTCAGTCTCTCAGGGAGAGAAGTTGGCAAGGTTCAGGGAACTTGTGAGGACTGCAGTCTTGAAGGCTAGGAGTAGAGCCTGCTGGGACATGATTCTGCTGGCAAGAAGCCAAGGTTTAAGCATGGCTGTGGAGAACTGATCAACATACAGGTGGGGTTGAAGTTGATGGTGACTCAGTGGATCTGTCTTCACTCCTGAAGCTAGGATTGGCTGACCTGAGGTTTTCCTTGAAAAAGGTCTTCCTGAAGGAAGTGACTAGGAGTATCTCATGAAATATAGGCTTTGATCCACATTGATCAATTTGTGAGAAGTACATACTTATATTTCTCCCCCTGAATATAAGGCAATTCACTTAACTATTTTATATTTTATTTAATTTTAATTTTATTTTTATTGTGGTGCTGGGAATTGAACCCAGGAGCATTCTACCCCCAAGCTACACCCTCAGCCCTATTTTAATTAATTAATTATTATTTTTTAAATTTTGTAACAAGGTCTCACTAGGTTGGTGAGAGTCTCACTATCCTGAGGCTGGTTGTGAACCTGCGATCATCCTCTCTCAGCCTGCCAAGTACTGGGATTACAAGCATATGCCACCATGCTTGGCTCCACTTAACTTTGAAATAAGATTTTGTTTTTTCTTGTCTTTTTCTTTTCTATTGTTTAAACATCTTAGCTTTCATTAAAACCCTTGAGATTTCTAACCAGTTCTTCTTTTCACTGAAACCTAATAAAAGTTAGGTAAAGATATAACCCTATCAATTGAACAAATTGGATCAGATATGCTCTTCTTCATATTGCTTATTTATTATACAACTTCCTATGCCTTTTTAAACAACACATGTTTTATGGGGTCTTTCTCCTGTGACTCATTTTTGGAGCCGATCCGAGAAGGAGTTATTCTCCAGACGTGGCACCATTGACCCTCATTTCGAACTACATTTTTTATTTATTTTTAAAAAGATATTTCATTCACAGAATCCCCACTGAGCTTTTTATTGTGGAAAATTAGGGCCCGTAAATCATCCTCCTCAGAAAACTATAAATTTTATACAATTGAAACATTCCATGGACTGAGCTTGGCACTTTGATGAAATCACTCCTTTGCTTCTCATAATTTATGGACTTTCTTCATTCTCCTCTCTCCAGCGCCATCATCACCTTGCCCTCCCAGCAAGAGAGGGGGGTAGTATCGTGTCTTTAAATGGCTCACTGGGGTTTATTGAGTGTAATTTGTGAGTGAATTTATATAAACCCACAATATTGCAACTTATCCAAAATTATGAACAGTAAAACTTTTCATTTTCTCCTGGCAAGCAGAAGAGATATGGGCCAATCATGTAGGAGGTAGCCCTGCATGGTGCACCAGGAAGAACAAAGTCCCTGGAAGCAAAATGGCATGGGTTAGAGCCACAGCTCTTCCAGTCATTTCCTGTAAGGCGGGGCTCAGTTTCCTCATCTATAGACCCAGAGAGTGAGTGGCTTTAAGTTTCTCTTCAGTTCCTGATTCCATGGAGCAAAGATAGTTCTTGGATCATTGCCTCTTTTAAAGGCTAATTGTGAAAACCAGCATTATGTACCTCAAAGATCTGAGTTTGGATACAGGCATTTAACCCCTTCCCTCTTTTTTAGGGAAAAGAAGAGAATAGGAAGAAGTATAATTATTGTAAAAAGCCAAGGACTCCTGATTCTTGTCTGTGGATTTTGAGCTCTTTGAAACCAGCACCTGTGTCCTAGTTAACTTGGAAATTCTGGCTCCCAGTACAGATATGCATTACCTGGCTTTCTGGTAGAAATGTTAAGCAAATACAGAAAAATCAAAGGTATGTCACCCCCATAAATTCAAGTTTTGGAAAATTTGCCAGATGTGCCATGGGCACTCAATCCATATTTCTTGAATTTCCAGCAAGTGGAATCCTTGACAACATTAAGATCCTGGTGTTTCTCTGTGTATATACTCCCAGTCCATTCAAAATATTTATTTTGTTATTATTATATTTTGGTACTAGGGATTGAACCCAGGGCATTCTACCTCTGAACTGGACCCCAGCCCTATTTTATTTAAATTTTTTTTTTCTGGTACTGGGGATGGAGCCCAGGGTATTCTACCTCCAAGCTCCACCCCGAGCCCTATTTTTTTTTTATTTATTATTTTGAAACAGGGTCTCACTGAGTTGCAAAGGGCCTCACTAAGTATCTGAGGCTGTCCTTGAACCGAGATCCTCCTGTATCAGCCTCCCAAATATGTGTCACCAAGCCTAGCTTATTTTTTAAAATTTCAAACAGGATCTTGCTAAATAGCTGAGGGTCTCACTAAGTTGCTGAAATTGGCCTAGAGTCTGTAATCCTCCTGTCTCAGCCTTTCAAGGACTGAGATTATAGGTGTGGACCACTATGCACAGCTGACATCTGTAAAAAAAACTTTTTATATCCTAGTGTTTGTCCTTACTAGAGCTTTATGTAGGTTTTTAAAAAAATTGTTAGCTGTTTTTTTTTTTTTTGGTGGTACTAGGGGTAGAACCCAGAGTCTTTCAACCTCCAGGCTATACTCTCAGACCTGTTTTATATTTTTTATTTGGAAACAAGGTCTCACTAAGTTGCTGAGAAGCCTCACTAAGTAGCTGAGGCTGGCTTCGAACCTGCGTGATCCTGCTGTCTCAGCCTCCCAAGCGCGGGGATTACAAGCGTGCGCAATTGTTAGCTTTTTAGTACCACTAATACTCTCAGTCTTGACAAGAGTTTTGCTGCTGGAGAAGTAGGCTAGACTGAAGTGACTGAGGTGGTATGGCAAAGAATTTAGGGCTTGAGCTTAGAAGTGAGTCTTAAAATCAAATATGAAATCTACCACTTAAAAGCACTGTGAACTCGGAAAGTCGAAGTTCCATTCTCTTCTGTAGAAGTGAGGGTTCAAAGTGATCATCCATGATCAAGAGCTGACTCCAGTGCTGACATCCATAAGCACTCAATAAACGTGAGCTCTGATCTGAGAGTTTAATCATTGGTAGTAGAATTGGTGTATACATAAGTTATTGCTATAATTTTTATGTTTCTGTCAAAATTCAGATAATCTTGTGGTGCTGTGACTATCATCCTATGCAAAACTTGTAGTTTTAACTTGCCTCTTTTCAACTGATCAGGGTTCATGTGAGATCCTTGTGTTAAAAGAGTACCACTGATATTTATTCAAATAATCTCACCATTTTGGACAAAGAGTAGTGCTTGGATTTCTACTTACTTCTAAGTGTAGTGTTTGAGATTCCAGGCATTAAAGAAGGAATGTGAATACAGTGCTGGATAAAATGTGTATGGTATCCATGTTTCCCACAGGATGGAAAATTTCCTTCCTGAAAGTTGTCAGTTATGACTTTGCCTCTGTGCAATTTAATATGACACACTACTGTTTTAAAAAGAATATGGCTAGGCTCAAAATACAAAATAGTCTGAAACCCTTGGATATTAAGGAGAAGCCCAATCCTTTTTCTTTGATTTGTTCTGACAAGGTATGAACCAGAATAAGTGTCTTGGGACTATTTATCCACTAAATATTAAAAGTGTAAATAAGAAATGGAGTTTGGGATGACAGAGGACTAACGTGATGGCCACCCAGCACTTGCGAGTAAAATATGGCTCACTTAATGACATTTCAGTCCTAAATTATTGCAGGCGAGTTTGTGGCTGATGGGGCTGCACAAAAACATTCCTTCAGGACCATTTAAAAAGGCCGAATAAGCAAAGAATCCTGTGTGACAATGCTCAGCATATCAAAAGAGTGGTTCAGGTACACATATTATTGCCTGTGGCTCCAGGCCCAATAACCTTTTCCTCACACGGATAGATTCCCTGGACAGAAAACAAATCTCTTTCCAAGTTAGAGAACTTTATCAGATTTATCTCTCATTGTCAGATCAGCATGCAGGAAACAAATGAAGTCTGTAGCATGATTCAAATTGGAAGAAAAGCAATTTACAATGCTCACTGGCTTCTCGTAAACCTTATTAATGTTTGGCATGGGGTGCCAAGGAGTCATAAAGAACCGTTCTGCTGAACATTTATCTCTGCTTAGTTTCTTATTATATGTCCTCAACACAGTTTAAATAGCGGCAGCCAGAGCATCTCGTGAGCAGGAAATGAGAAAGTTACACATGTTTTTGTCTCACAATCAAATATTCTTCCCTATCTTTTTTAAGTTTCCCACTGGGAGGCAAAGTACTGTTTTTTTTTTTTTGTCTCATTTTTCCTTAAGCTGTTGCCTATAATTTCCATTTTGTTTTAGATTTGTCACAGCCCTAAAATGGAATTAAGCTGCCTATATATGCTCATGTCTTCTGGTGTTGTGGATTTGGGGCATTTCTTAATTCAGTCATGGATATGCAATTGCCAGAATTCACATCCCCTTTTGAATCCTAGTGTAGTGTGCCCTACGGAAGTGAACTCATTACGGATAGTGCTAACTTATTTATTTGATTGATTTCCTTATTCTTCTATAGTTCTCAACATATTTGACCTAAAGTACAAATAGATACCATCTGTTGAATACTTACTTTGTGCCAGGCGCATGGCATTCATATTTCATTAAATACTTGTAACAACCTCATGAGGTTGGTTCTATTTTCACTTTCATGTTAAAGATGAAAAATTAGTTACCCTGGAGCACACAGCTACTAAATTAGACAGAAGAGCTGGGAATTGGGGCCCTCCTTTCACTGAACTTTCTAGAACATTCAGTCCATTGAACGTGATGCCCTAGGAATCATGGGTACAACAAAGAAAGGAGAAAGATGGAAAGAAAGAAGGCTAATGTAGAAAGAAGGATGGATAACATGGGGTCCTATCAACAGTTGAGATGATGGGGATTGTGCAGGGTTGGATCTTGTTTGATTGAATTGACTTCTCAAGTGCAGCACCAATGGATAGTAATGGGATGGCCTATTCAGGCTTCCTGATAACTAGAAAAGAATAGCCTTCAACTGTTAAAGATTAAAAATTTCGGGAATAATTTTTATTTTGAAATTATTTCAATATTTTGGAATCTCAAAAAATTTACTAGACCAGTACAAAAAATCCCATACTCCTTTTCCCAGAATTCCCTAATTGTTAAGCACATTTGCTCCTATCATTTCTCTACATAAAGATAACTTATCCCCTAGCGGGGCATGGTGGTGCATGCTTGTAATATCAGCGCTTGGGAGGCTGAGACAGGAGGATTGCACAGGTTTGAAGCCAACCTCAGCTACTTAGTGAGGCTCTCAGGAACTTAGTGAGACCCTGTTTCCAATAAAGTATAAAATAGATCTGGGAGTGTAGCCTGGAGGTAGAGAAGCCCCTGGGTTCCACCCCCAGTACCACACATACACACACACACACACACACACACACACACGCACGCACGCACGCACACACACACAACTGATCCCAAATACTCCCTAGCTCGAGCATATTAGAGAAAACATATATCCCTTCTCTTTCTGTGCTTGACTAATCTCACTTAACATATTGTTCTACATGCCTTTCCTTCTTCTTATGAATGACATAATTTTGTTCTTCTTTATTGCTGAGTAGAATTCCATTGTGTGTATTTCCCATAATTTTGTAATCTATTCATCTGTTGATGGACACCTAGGTTGGTCCCTCAGTTGAGCCTGGGAGGAAGGGTAGGGGAGGAAGAAGGTTGAGGTTCATTAATGGAAATGCTACCTCTGACTATGTGTTTACATGTGAATATAACATAGTTAACCTGGACACTCAGTATTGGGAGGGAGGAAAATGGGGAGGTGGGGAGGGAGGAAGGGCACCAAGTACTGTGTGAATATATGCCATTGTCAACATGGTCTACATTATGATGTAAGGCTATAATGTACCAATAAAATATATATATAAATATAAAAATTAAAGATAACTGGTTACTATTTCATGGACCATTTAGGAATAAGTTGTAGATACAATATCCCTGTATCCCTAATACTTTGGTGTGTAACTTTTAAGAATAAGCAAATTCTCTTGTATAACCACATTACAATTATTATAATAAGAAAATTAGTGTCAATTGAATGTTAATATCTAATCTACAGATTCTAGCTCCTCAATTATCCCAGTGAAAGTATTTGGGAGGAGGGATACTTATGGACCAATCTAGGATCACATGTTACATCTAGTTGTCATGTCTCTTGAGTCTCTTTTAGTTTGAAACAGTTTCTTTCTCTCTCTCTCTCTCTCTCTCTCTCTCTCTCTCTCTCTCTCTCTCTCTTTCTCCCTTTCTTTTTGCTTTTTGAAGAGCATAGGTCGTTGCCTTTCAACATATCCCTCAATTTGAGTTAGTTTGTCTAATGTTTCCTTGTAGTTGGATTGAAGTTGTAGACTTTGGGGCAGGAAAAAAACTGAAGTGATGTGTATTCTTCTCGTGCATAATATTAGGAGGCCCTGATGACAATTTATTCCATTATTGATGATGTTAATTGTTTCTATATTGTACATTTGCAATTTATCAACAGATTAAAGTTAAAATTTGACTTAGATGCCAGTTTCCTGGGAATTGGGTTCAGATCAGTTTTCTCAAGTAAGCAGATTTAGGTATTCTAAAAAGGTGGCTTTCTGGTCTTTCTCAGGATCCATCTGTGGAAAGTAGTGAATCAATGAAGCATTCCCATAGGGAGAATTAAGTAGGTCCCATTTCCATCACTATAGCCTACAAACTGTGGTTGTTGTTTTTTAACCTAGAAAGGCACTGTGGTATTTGATTAATCTAATGAAATAAGTGAAATAATGAAATATTTACATTCCAAAACAAAATGTGATTTTTTTTTTTTTTTGGTGGTACTGGAGATGGAATGCAGGGGCCTTCTACCTCTGGGCTACACTCTCAGACCTATTTTATACTTTATTTGGAAACAGGGTCTTTTAAGCCAGCTGAGGCTGGATTTGAACCTGCGTGATCCTCCTGTCTCAGCCTCCCAAGCTCGGGGATTACAAACGTGTGCCACCACGCCCGGCACAAAATGTGATTTTTATTATAGACCCAGAAATGGGTGGGCTGAGTCACTCCTTAGAACAACTGTTCTTGGGATGGAAATGGAGGGTGTGGTCAAATTAGGTTTGTGCTATTTTGGATGAGGAGGTGGATGGCCTCATATCTAGCCAGGAGGCAGCAGGATGGAGCCAAGTGGGAAAGGCTGGCATTTAAGACTACACCTTGTCCCAAAGCAGAGGAAGCTCAGTTTCACAGAACATTATCTCCTACCGGGAAGCAGCAAGTGGCGGTGCTACTTCAGAACAGGAGACACTTATGTTAAATGAGGGAGGAGTCAAGGGTCCTGACAACAAGCAGTGGCTGCACCAGGAGCTCAACGGTGTGTGTGTGTGTGTGTGTGTGTGTGTAGCATAGGGGAATAGGGAGGGTATGTAGGTATGAGTGGTACAAATAGAGAGAAAAGTTAGAAGCTGAAAGATGGGCAAGTACCCAGTCATGAAGGACATGGAAAATAAGCAGATACAAGGACATAATACTTCAGCCCAGGGGAACAAAGCAGAAGATTGAAGCAGAACCTAGAGTGAGCTTGGGCTGACATCAAATCTGACCTGAAAGAGGCTCCTGTGGATGGAGCTAGAGAAACTTTTACTCTAAAATCCAGACTGCTCTGAGAGACTATAGAAGAGAATTAGAGAATTCTAAATGGGGAAGAAGGAGGGCACAGAGTTTGGGACCACGCCTGATGCTGGTAAAGGCCTGAGCTTCTTAGCCAGCAGCAATGTCAGCAGCGTGAACGCTCTTCACATCCACGCCATGCTCAGCGTGAATGTTAGCTGTGCTCATGTTATTATTGGGGATTTGGAGTTTGATTTTTGATATCTTATGAAATTTTCCCTCAAGAATAGTCTTCGTTTATATATCTCTTGTGCTTTGCCACTGAAGCTAAGAAAACACATCATGATTTGGTCTGGGCTCCAAACCCTTTAAAATATATCTTAAGACAAAAAAAAAATGTCCTTTTTATATCTCTGAGTTGGTTTACAATGGACAGAGCGAATCAGAATGCTCAGTGAAGTATGTATTAGAAAGAAAATGTATCAGAATAAAATTGTTTTAGAAAACATTTGCTTTTAAAAATCATCTATTACCCTCTGTAATTTCTGTTCCCTATTAGCTTCCTTTATTTTAATCCATTTATTTTCCCTTGACGCTTCCTATTCATTTAATTTAAGCAATGTTCCTACAGACCATAGAAATGAGGTGTTGTGTAAACACGGAGTGGTGCAGAAATGGAAACATCTCCTATGGTAACAGAAACCATAGAAGTGTGTGTGTGTACATACAAAGCTGTGTCGGGGTCGAAGCTTTACAGAGTTCATGCAATTGGGAAAATGAAGTGTTTCACTGTGATCACTTTGCCATTTGGGTCTATTGTTGTTGTCATCATGATTTAACATTTATTGCATGTCTGTAGTCCCTTGGACAAAGCCTAAAACTAGATGTCCACTCTGCTTAGTGGATTTATGCTTGAAATTAGATAGCAAAGCCACAAAGTGGAAAGAATTGAGAATACTTCCAAAGCAGAAATATTGAATAATGCATTCCCAGAAAAGGTAAGTAAGGAGAAAATGAGTTTGACATAGGCAGTTAGGAATGAGGGACATGTAAGGAGTCTGAAATGTCTAGCTTAGGGCTGGTTTGCGGCCATTTCTAAGAACCTTGGGAGAGAAAGCAGAGGCTGCATGATCTAATATTAATCCTCTTCTGCCTCAGCTCAGACTCCTTAGGGGTGGGATTTTGACCAGGAGACTCCCAGTCTTGGCTAATAATAACAGGCCGTCTTTTTTGTAGGCAAATTTTCAGGTGGAAATTTAACTTTACCACTCACATGTCTCATGCAGCAAGTAAGCATGCCCTAAGGCTTCAAGAGAAACACTGAAGGATTTTTTTGTTTTGTTGTGTGTGTGTGTGTGTGTGTGTGTGTGTGTGTGTGTGTTTTCTTTTAAATACAGAGGTCATTCAAAATGAAGGCTACAATATCTTAGGTTATTTTCCCCCTTAAGATGTGCTGAGCACTATCCTTTCTATCTCATACACTGCCTCACTTGTTAATATTAAGTGTCTCTTAATAACAAAAGTAGACTGCATGTTATTTATGGAAACTGTACAACATTAACTTTGCTAATTACACGGTTATTTACTTTCCCGTTATTTACTTTCCCAGGACCAGATCACCTCCCGTTTGTTTCCAATGGTCATAGCCACCGTGTGTTTTAAGAATAGGACTGAAATAATAAACTGCAAGTTTCCAGGATAATACCTGTTATTTCTACAATTTATAGAGGGAATTTATCGTGAAGATTGGAAGGGCACATTATCCCAAGACAGAGTGGACAGGGCAGGCTTTCCCATCATCTGCCTGTGTTACTTTTGATCCTGTGGGGGAAATTTCAGATGGTGAGCTAAGGACAGAAAGACTCAAGATCACATGTCTGCTACAGCAGTTTTCCACTTGTGTGGAATCTTTTCTTCTTTTTCAGCCTCTTAGTTCTGTATATAAATTTGAATGAGGAGCCTAATTTCTAATCTGTTTATCAGTCTTAAATGAGATGGTATAATATGGTAGCCAGTTCTTAGTTTCTTTCTGTTTCATGCCAACCTTTTCTAAACTCCTAAACAGAGAAGTCATAAAAGATACATACAGGACAGTTCTACAGCTACATTAAGAAGCCCAGACTGGGCTGTATTCTGCAAGAGTATTTTCTATTTTATGCTCAGTTGCTGTTTGCTCATCTTTAACCCTCTCTCCAATCCCTCAGTGGTTAGTAAACTGGGGCTCCCACCTGCCTACTAGAGAATTGGTGAGCCTTTCGGTATTCTAGCACAGAGCATCAATAAGTGACCTACTCAGCAACACTTTACTAGTGTTTCCAAGCAATGGCAGGAATGGTTCTTTCCTTCTAGGTTTATGAAATAATTCCTGTGCTTCCATCAACTGTTTGACTCTTTAGATCTATACATTCTTTCTGTCTTGTCTTCTTTAAAGGGTTCTCTACTTGAACCACTGTTTCATCTCAAACAGCCAGTTCTATTCTGACACAGTAGAGATATGAAGCTTCCCTCAACTGACACAGCTTGGCTAGAGGCCAGCCAGGAATACCTCCAGGATATTTTGGCTGAAGGATAAGTTACAGATAGCCTGGTCTGGCAGTCTGTGTTGGTCAGGTGTTGTAGTAATAATAAACATTGAGTGCACAATTGGTTGTCTGAAAATGTGGCCCTTATTAATTATCTTGCATTTCTGGCAACTCTATCTATTTCTTGGCATTCTCTCAATTGTTGTTTCCACCACAAATCCACAGATCTCTAGCTGCCTTCTTTCTTCTATTTCATTGTCTTTCAACCTGATTTTTACTGTGACTTTTTACTAAGCCAGAATTTTAATATACATCTTAATTACAAGAAAAAGAAACCAGGTTTTCTTCTTTTTCTTCCCCTATGGGGATTAAACTCTGGGGCATTCTACCTTTGGGCTACACTCCCAACCCTTTTAATTTTTTATTTAAACAGGGTCTCTCTAAGTTGCTGAAGCTGGCCTCTAGTCTCAGTCTCCCAAGTATTGGGATTATAGGCATTTGCCACAATGCCTGGCTCTTAATTTTTAATTTTAGTTATTCTTTTTGTGGTATTAGGGATTGAATGCAGGGATGCTCTACCACTGAACTACATCCCTATCCCTTTTAATCTTTTATTTTGAGACAGAATCTTGATAAGTTGCTTACTCTGGCCTTGAAACTTATAATCCTTCTGCCTCAGCCTTGCTAGTAGCTGAGGTACTGTTCTGACAGGCCCAGACCTCCTTGAATCAGTTTCTCACTGAGCTTTCTGTTTTGCTAAGTCTGCTGTAGCCCAGAAAGCCCATTGCTGAGGTAAGTTGTGTGTTTCTGGATGACCCAAATCAATTTGGCATGTCCTTGTCTTCCTGTCCTAGGTGGTACTTGAGACGGAGGGAGATGCCCATCCTGCTCTTTGGGTTCTCATATTCCAGCTGAGGAAGTAGGCATTTAAGCACAGAGCTACAAACAATGTGCTAAGTGCCATAACTAAAGTTATAAACAAAATGACTTTTTGGATTGGGTGTCATATCACTTCCATATTGATCTGAAGCAAGCTGTAACATTTTGACTTTTCAAGTAACTATATATCTCTGGGTATCTGGACAGCTTGATTTTTAAAATTTTATTCTTGATTCAAGGGGTTGGACTCAGGACATTCTTTCTCTGAGATATACTTCCAATCATTTTTATTTTCTTCTATGAAAATGGGTCTTTCTAAATTGCTGGTACCTTTGATCCTCCTGATTCAGCTTTCCAAATACTGGGATTCCAAGCATGTATCACCATGCTCAGCTTGGGCAGTTTGTTTTATTAATACGGTACTCTTATTATTTAAGGCATTTCTTAGAAATATTTTCAACAATAATATAGTCTTTATAAGCATTTTTATCATTTACTTGAGTTTCAAAGTAGTTCCCAAAGAGTTGACTACTATCAGTATGCAGGAAAAGGATCCAAACCTAAATTTTATTTTTATAAATCCCCTGTGCCTTCTACCTTAGAGTTGTAAGGTAAGTAAAATTGCTTACAATTATTCCTCAAGATATAGCGTCAAACCAAAGGTCAAAGTAAATGTCGGTCATGGAACCATCTAGAACTGATTTCTATGGTAGAATTCTGTGATTGAATTGTCTGATTCCAAAGCATCTACATTCAAGATAATATATATATATATATGTATATGTATATATAATATGATATATATAATATATAATATACATAAGTATATGTATAATATGATATATATATAATATATAATATACATATGCAAGAATGATTTTATAGCCAAACTAGAATTTATTTATTCATTCCTTCCTCCATCTACTGAATGAATAAATTCCACATTTCCTGAGCTCTGACAATGTATGAGCCAATCTACTATGCACCATGTATAGTGATAATCTATACAGATGTCTTTCTACCTACATGGAATTTATAGAGTAGAACTTCTGATAGTTTTGTTTTATCCACTTTGGGTGTTCATGAGGGAGAATTAAATTTATACACCATTTCTTTGATTTCATTACTGTCTGGACATTAACTAATATTAACTTCTTTTTTGGAGTTATGCTAAAAATTGTTGCACACCTTCGAATTCTTGCATATGCAGCAACGTAAAGGAAAACTGTGCCTTGCTAAGATGCAGTGCCAATGAACTGCTGCTAACCTTAGCATTCAACTCCAGTTCAGGAATCAAATTGCACACCAATTACATATGTAGACATTTAGGGAATACTTACAAATAACTGAAACTACAATTATTAAAGCTGTACATGTCTTAGTGCTACTTTCCTATCAAGATCATGCATTAGATTTTTGTATCTTTGTTAAAGAAGTGTGATACTTATATTAAGGGGAGATTTCATACAACTTGGATCCTCTACTATAAATTCTACAATTGGTAGAATTGGTCTTCAATTAAATCTTTATTTTTCTTGTATCTGATACTATTAACTCTAGAAAAAAAAGTTTAATCTTAGATTCTGTGACATTGGCAGAACAATACTGAATCTCTCCTTTCCTAGTCAAAAGAATCTCATTTGCCTTTTCTCTGATGAATCTATTTCTCTGTAGGATCCGTTTCTCTGTGGGGTCAACATTCTCTATGGGTCAGATGAGATATTTCTTATGCTTTTTGATAGCAAGTCATATGGCCATACACTTAATAAATCACCTCAAAATTGCTTTCTTACTATATGAGAACAATCAGGAAACAGTTACTCTTCATATCTCACCTCAAACAAGTAGGTCAAATGAAAATGGCAATATTGCCTAGTTTGCTCTTAAGTTGATTATGTAAGAGTGCACATGTGTGATCTAGACCTTCAAGGAAAACTTTCATTCTGACCTGTGATTATTCAGTAGGACCCTAGCTACATTCACTAGCATAAAAGAAATATGAATGACTCACTATAACCTTGACATTGGCCTCAGAAAACTAAATAACAAAGAGGGCAATAAAACTTCTCAAGATGTGTGACCAGAAAGCACTGACATGTCACTGCAAATCAAATCATGAAATGAGGATTATAGTCAAAAGCATTACTACTTATTAACAGAATGACCATGGGCTTGTCACTTAACCTCGCTGGACCTTAGTTTCTTCATCTATACTGCAAAACAGAAGTTATATGTATTTTTTCCACCTTGCAGAGGAGAGTCTTTTAAGAGTCTGGAAATTCCCCAACTCTCCTGTTAAGGTTGACTTTCTGGAAAATTACTTTGTTCTCAGAGGGTTTGATTATTGAGTTATCTTTCTATTCTGCTCTTGTCAGTGGATTTGCCATTAATGTTTCTTGAGAGTCTCTCTCTTGAAGAGATTCAGGCCCCAGTTGAGTTCATCCCAATTAAAAATAGAACCCTGAGATGCAGCAGCTGTAGAGCCTCTTCAACCTCTTCAAACAACAGTGACCAACTAAGTGCCTGCTACTGTGGAGACAGTGTGCACAGAAGGAGCAGCAGCCCCTCTCGGGAAATGATAGCACTCTAAGTGGCTGGCAGTCTCTGGTAACTTCTAGTCATTCAGGGGATGTTGCCTTATCATCTAAGAGTTCTAAAAGTTCCTGGGGGGGAAACCAATCTCATATTCTTTATCTTTTATCTTTTATGTTACCGTCTCACAACAACATCAGAATTATCTGAAATAATATCAAACAAAGAGGCATGCACAATCCTTATCAAGTTTAAAACAATATCAAAATCCTCCAGAGCTGGTCTTTGTGGTGCATGCTTGTAATCTCAGTACTTGGGAGGCTGAGACAGGAGGATCATGGCCAACCTCAGCTACTTAGTGAGGTCCTCTGCAGCTTAGTGAAACCCTATTTCAAAATAAAGAATAAAAAACAGGACTGGGTGTAGCCTGGAGGTAGTATGTTCCCGGGTACAATCCCTAGTACTGAAAAAGAAAAAAAGAAAGAAAAAAGAAAGAAAGAAAGAAAGAAAGAAAGAAAGAAAGAAAGAAAGAAAGAAAGAAAGAATCCTCCAAAACAATACCAAATAAACAGACATATACAATCCTTATGAAGTTCTGTTGTCTGAATGAGGTAGATATATTTCCCTAATCTTTCTTTCTGACATGTTTGGGGTAAAGGCTGATGAAGTAATAGTTTAAAAAGTGAACACTGAATTTTAGGGGGAGGAAAGAACTTCCTTCCTTCCTTCCATCCTTCCTTCCTTTCTTGAATAAATAACTAACTTTTAAATATATAACACAGGACTTGAATTCAGCTTTATTGGACTGCTTTCTGACTTGTTTTTTAATTTTCTTTTTTTAAGGAGAGTTTGAAATCAAACTCACTTTATTCCTTCCATAGTAGAAATTATGGCTATTAAGAAATTAACACATGAAAAATTATAGAAGGACTTTATTTATAAGGCCAGGCTCAGAGGGAGATCTCTTTATCATATTTCAATAGCTGTTCACTGTGGAAACATTTCTCCCCTTTCTTAAAGCTAAATTGCATGTATTACTATTCATTAATAAACAATCTGACAACTATTTATGCTGCCAAGTCTCTTTTCTAAACATTTCCTTAGGTAGGTAGGATTTTTATACACTTTCCCAAAGGGCCAAGTTGACAGATGTAGACTTTTACTTTATTTCCACAGAGCTCTGGATCCAAATCCCTGGGTCAAAATATGTGCCATTGACTTCCTCGATTCAGTCATGTGATGTCTCTGAAGACTGGCCCAAAAGAGTCTTTTCTGAGGAGACTTTCAACACGGCCATTTGTCACTAGATAAACCTGGGAATGTGGGCCATTTGCATGGTGAAAGCTCTCCAAGCTGAGGCTTGTCTTTTACAAAAGAAGAGGTCCTTAAAAGCTCATGGCTGTCTTTGTAGTATGAGTCAAGAAACCTTGAACTTTTTGTCCCAGATACTTTTCCTGCTGGGCCCTACATTTTATAGTGTATCACTCTCGTGGATTGAATCTGGCCTCTCCAGGCCATTCTCTTTAAAACATGGCAATTACCTTGGCAAAGGTCCTAATGATTTAGTGTGCTTCACTTTATAATATTCTTCTTTGACAAAAGGAATAGAATAGTATGAGAAAACTGGATGGCTGGCAAAGAAAGGTGTTGAAAGATGAGAAATGATGCACAAAGTAGAAGGAGAAGGTGCCAAGGGGAAGTGTGAGCCAGTCTGGCTCTCTAGTAGATGTCCTGAGTTTATGAGTACAGATTCAATATACCTGTGTACTGTACTAGCTTTTCAAACGCTCCCATGAGCATTTGGCTGGATAAAAATTGAGAATATCTTTTCTGGAAAACAAAGTTAGAAATAATTATCAAGGGGATAAAGAACATTCATATACTTGAACTAATCATTTCAATTGTAGGACTCAGTCCTAAAAAAATAATCAACAATGAGGACATTTCAACCCAAAGATGTTCATTGGGATATGATTTATACTAGCAAAAATATTGGAACAAATTGGATGATAATTAGTAGGATAATGAATACTATGGAAGTAAATTTGTGCTATAAAGTGGCTAAAACAGTATATAAGACATAATTCCAAGCATTTAAAATATATATGCATAGATAAAAGAAAGGAATTCTAATAATAGTTATCTACAAATGGTTGTGTTTTTCTTTGTTCCTTTTTTGTGTTTTCCGAATTCTCCACAATGACCATTTATTACTTTTAGATACAGAAAAAAGTTATTAAAAATTCATCTGATAGCAAATGTTTGTGTCAAGGTTATAAACCTAAAATATGGGTGTCCTCTAAGGAGGCTGATCTAGTGTATAACAATTTCCCAGTGGATAATTACAGATCTGTCAGACTTTCCCATATGTATGGGTCCTTTATGTTTAAGGGCTGTAATTCTACATAAAATGTCTACATAGTATGAAATTTGGCACCTGATTTTGGATAGTATTGTAGCTTTCTGGGGCCAAATTTGTGATAAATACAATTTGGGTGGAGGTCAGCATTAAGGGATCTATCTAAGCTTTCCTGCTAAAACTGGACAAAGGCAGGAATATACAAAAGCAAAAATCCCTGGGGAATGAATTTTTCTCAGGTCAAAAGTGTATTTAACAATTTTATCCATTTACTGGACATGGAGGATCTGGGTCACCTATCTTCCCCCAAGTTCCATTTTCTTCCCGTGTTTTTGACATATCTGAAGGGTGGTCCCGCTTCACTACCTTGGTACCATTTTGGCGAGCTTTCCTCTACCTGGAACGCATCTCATATTTCCCCTCTCTTAAGTTTTTCTTTCCCATTTTAAGTAATAGCTCTTTTTTGAAGCCTGCACCGATGCCCTGCCCCCTGGTGTAGCCTCTCTGTGCTTGGAACTTCCATAGCACAGCTGTGGTATTTTTATACTCACTATCAGATTGGCAATTTCTTATGCACAAAGCTGCTGTATCTTTCTCACCTTTATATTCCATTCCATGTCCATCTTGGCCAAATTCATTTATTTAATAAATCAAGTGCGAGTTTGGCTGGTCTAGAGTGTAACTTCCTCATGTCATGTAATTTAGATCTGATGCCCATCTATCAGCTCTCAAAAATTATTGCAAGTATGGGTAACAAATAATTTTTCAAAATGTCTCTGAAGTATCTTTCTAGAGTAAATTATTTACAGACTTAAAACACAGAGCCCAGACTACCAATTTAACAAAACCAGAGCTCTCTCCTATGGTTTATTTAACTTTAGTAGTATTGAAGAACAACCTGGGCTTAGCACTAGAAAAAAAAAAAAAAACTGGGTTTGAACGTTAGCCCAGTGTCTGGCACACAGATGTAGGTCTCTGTGCTCCTGAGGTCAGAGGATCCATCATGTCTAGGACACTCTGTATTCTTTTGGAAAGTGAGAGCTCTATTTCTTAGGCTTTGTGTAGCAGTTCATTGCTGGGTCTACTACTCTGAAACTAACTGACCTATTTCTATAACACAGTCCCCTCCTAAAAATAGCTTCTTTAAAATTTGTTTGAGGGAATACTGAGCTGGAATATTGAATGAATGTCTGCAGCAAAAATCTGTAAGTAACTGGGTGTGGTTGTGCGTGCCTATCATCCCAGTTCTTAGGAAGCCGAGAGTTTAGTGGGTTCTCGAACTAACCACTTGGGTTATAAATCCTGCTGTTGTATTTCACTCCATTTTTTTAGTTTCCTTAAATGTACTGTGGGATACTAAAAATAATACTTTGCCTTGTAGATTTGCTGTGAGGATAAAACAAGTTAATATCTACCAAGTGCTTATAATAGTGTTTAGCATAAAGTAAACAGTGAGCAAAAACTATCAATATTTCCAATAAATTGATTTAAACTATGGAGTTCTTTGAGGACTGTTCTGAGCCACGGCATTCAATAACTGAATAAATCTCCCCATGTAGAGCTGGTGCCATCTTTTGTGGGAGAAAGGGTGGGTATGATTTGGTGACCTCCATCTCATGGTGGTTTGGATTTGTTAAGGACATTAGTCAAGGAACAGAGGGTGCTGAAAAAATTGCCAGATGTCAAATGAGATACGATAAAGAACAGTTGTATGAGTGGCACAGACTCAACACTGAGAAAGTAGAAAAGAAAGTGAGGGCTTAGTCTGAGAAATCTTGTCCTTCAGCCTTGACCTCCTGGACTTTCCCCCCACATGCTGCTGATAGTATAGAAATACACAGGAACATCCTGAAAGTGGAATACCTTTATTTTCTGTTATATTTGCTACCATCATTTGCAACATGGGTATTTAACAAAGTGGCACACTTGAATAGATAATTAAGTAACAATATTTTCTGCTATTAAGAAATGCTGGATATGACAGTGCAAGCCTGTAATCCCAGTACTTGGGAGGCTGAGACAGGAGGATCACAGTTTTGAGGCTAGTGTGCAGTAATTTAGTGAGATTCTGTTTCCCCTGGGTTTAATCCCTAGTAAAGCGCGCGCGCGTGCGCGCACACACACACACACACACACACACACACACACACACACACGGGGGGGGGGGAGAACACAAATGAAGGAAACATATAATTTGCTCTGGTTAACCTATCTAGATTTTATGGCTAAGTGTTTTAACATTTCAGAGACTTTCCTCGTATAAAGGGGCCTTTTACTTTCATAGATTGAATCTCATACTGAGCTGTTAGTTTTCTTGTTACTCTTTCTCTTCTATTTTAATCTGTCTTTTGTCCTTAAAATTAATCCTCTAACCTTATGACTGGCTGTTTTCTGTAGCAATATTTTACTTATAATTTAACAGATGACTTACTTAGTTTTCAAGCTTTTCTCTGTTCTCTGCACCATCTTCTCTGAGCCTCTTTCTGTTTTGTTATTTTAGTTTCTTGATTTTGTATAAGATTTCCTCAGATGTGTCTGGTGGGCCTAGAATGTCCATTCATAACTATGAATGCACTGAAAAGATGCTGGCAATGCGCTGCACAGAAGATTAACAAGGCAGGAAGCCAGGGTTTTCATGGGGTGGGGTCCCCAGAATGTCTGAGCCTTAGTACTTTTCTCTTGGGTCCATCAGTTTCTGTGGATATTGGACACAAGAAATGTAAGGTTGGATGTCAGGTTGTATCCTGAGAGTTGGATGTGGGTGTGGAAGGGTGGGCCTCACTCTTCAGGATGCACACATCACTTGATTGCTTTTTTTAGCACATTTTTTATAGATTGCAGAATCTTCACACCTCCCTATATTCACCCTTTTGCAGTGTGACTATCTGTTGTTCTCTCTAAAGAGGTGAGATCTCTTTTATTATGACTAAGGGTACTTACTTTTCTCTTGTGACTTAATATGGGTAATAGGATAGGACAGAATGGATGCTGCTTCACTTCCAAGTCTCTGCCTGAAGAAACCTGGCCCATTTTTGCCTGTTCTCTCATTGTTATGCACATCATGCACATGTGAACATTTCCTACTCTCCTCCTGGAAGATGAGAGGCTGTGGATCAGAATGTAGCCATCCCAATGCCACAGCTAAAGCCAGACTAGATCAGGCATCCATACTACATGGTTGTATCCAGCAAAGATTAGCCTGAGAGCCAACCTCTGCCTTATCTCATATTCATAAGCAAGACATGTATTATTGACTACCACTGTGATTATTTGCTACAAAATATTACTGCCATAAGAAATAACTTAGAGGGTTTTATTCCCATTTTGGAGGCTACAAACCTCTTGGCTGGGTGTGGTGGCATATGCCTGTAATCACAGAACTTGGAAAGTTGAGACAGGAGAATTGCAAGTTCAAGGTCAGCCTCAGCAATTTAACAAGACCCTGTTTCAAGCAAATAAATAAATAAATAAATAGGTTACATGTGTGGCTTGGAGGTAGAATAGTCCTGGGTTCTAGCTATAGTACAGGAAGGGAGAAAGGAAGAAGAAAAAAGATAGGAAGAAAATAAAGAAGAAATTAACATTTGCTTTGTATCCAGAATGGGCAGAAGTCACCAAGCTATGGTGGGTAGGGGTAGAGTAAGGATGATATTTATGTATATCTCATGTAAATCTTCAAACAAGCCTATTTTAATTTTTTTATTTCTTTGGATTTAAAAAAAATTGGCGAATTGCCAGACGTGGTAGCACATGTTTATAATCCCAGCATTTGGGAGGCTGAGACAGGAGGATCCTGGTTCACAGACAGCCTCAGCTACTTAGTGAGGCCCTTTGTAACTCAGTGAGATCCTGTTTCAAAATAAAGAATAAAAATAGGGCTGGGAGTATAGCTTGGAGGTAGAATACTCCTGGGTTCCATCCCCAGTACCGCAAAATATAAAAAAGCAATTGGTGCATTATAGTTATATATAATAGCAGGATTTATTGCTACATATTTGTACATGCACATCATTTGGCCCATTTCATTTCTTAGTACCACCGCCTCTCATTTCCTCCTCCTGACCCCTTTCCTTATTCAGCCAATCTTTTTTGGGGGCACAGCCTGGACTCCACACTCAGAGTTGTCCCATGAGACAATTCCAGAGATTTTACAGGGCTCTGTGGTACCAGCCAGGTTGCTTCTTTGTGAATCTCCCTCTGCAGGATCCAGGTTTCATATCTGAGGTTCTGATGCTCACTCTTCTTTGCATTGATATCCATCTTGCTTCACTTTCTTGGAGCTTTGGCCCTTTCATACTTTCCCTTTCATATAGAAGGATTTTAGGTGAAAATGTAGTCAAATGTGATGTGCATATGCCTCAGTAGTCTGTGTCTATGCAGAAATATTTCTAGATCTCTCTCTCTCTCTTTCTCTCTCTCTCTCTCTCTTTCTCTCTCTCTCTCTCTCTCTCTCTCTCTCTCTCTCTCTCTCTCTCTCTCTCTCTCTCTCTCTCTCCTGAATATCCATCTGGTAGGTATGATTTATTCAGGGCTTTAAATGATAGTATAAACATCTTTGTATCTTTCTAAATAATTTAATATACTAATTGGCTTTTCTGCCAGTGCTTTCTCTCATGTTTATTGAACATCACATATTAATCATTCAATGGATATTTATCAAGGGTCTGCTATGGGTCATGTGTTATGAAATTGTGAAATTGTGGAAACACAAGTAGCCTACACTAAAGCAGACATCCACAATATAGCAATCTATACACTATAGCAGTCTACCAACAGTTGAGTATTTTTTGTGTTATCCTAGTAAATACGGACCCATTCAACAGCTATCTTCATTGTTCACTGACATTCAGTGCAAAGTGGAGACATATAGTTGTCAGGACTAGTATTGGGCTGTAACTTTACTTTAAGCCTCAGGATCTTTAGTGTCATATGATTGCTTTAAAAACTCAGACTATCATGTCAACATTTAAAAAAGATGTCTCTCTTTTTTCTCCATAATAAACACATGCATACACATTTTGATTTCTAGTTTCTTTTGAAAATCAAAAGATCTTTCCGTTTTTGACATGGCAACATTCAGCAGAGCTCAGCATGGGCTAGCCCCTCTAGATGGAATGGTCTAGTCATTTGCCAAGGGTCCTATCATTTCACATTGTAGTAGACCTGGTATATTATATATTCACACTATTTTTCTGGCCTTTTGTGGCATTTAAGTTTTCTACTTGTTCCAGAGAGTAGGAAATAGGAGTGCTATTTTAAAACATTGTAAAAGAATTCTTTTTACTGATTTCTTAAAGGCATGAACCATTCTATTATTTCCCCGTATATTATTGATTACATATCCCAAGTATGAATGCATTCACTTTTATGTATATAGTTAGTCACATATTTTACATATTTTCAATATTTGTTTCATCAGTTCTTGTTAATGCTTGGGTGGCAGATTCTGAATAGGTTCAGTCTTCTCAGATATTTCATTCTGTGAAATCCATCATCTACTTGATTTCTGGCTCTTTGTGTCAGATCACTGTACCTGTTGCTCTGTTTTGCAGTCTCCTCTATATTGCTTCTACCCCATTTTTACTTTGCATTAGTCTCCCTGCAATCCTGAACCCATGGCTTCAACCTCACAGTGTTCCTCTAGTAATACCCTTTATTTCTGCTCACTAGTAACTGGGCTGTGGGCATCCCTGGAATATCACTGTCTGGCTCAGTGGTTTAACAGGACTATGCCTTATCCTGTACCTTTGCTTGCTCTTGGCAGGTCCAGCCCTACCTACTGTACCCTTCCCAAGATTAGTAGAGAGGTTCTGGCATCCTTTAATGCTAAGATCGATCCTGTGAAAATTTTTAGACTGAGCAGAAAACTCTTGAGATACTAAGACTTACTGGAACAGATGGACTATATGCCTATGGAAATCCACGAACAAGGATTCATTTTCTTCTTAGAAAAAAATAAATCTTTGTTCTTCAGATACTTCATGGTACCCTTGACTTTTACCCAATTATTTCAAGAGACATGAGAGTAATAAAAAGCAAATATAATCCTAGAGTGCATAGTGGAAAGACAATAGGAGAAGGAGATTTCTGGCTGGTCTCTGCAGTGGCCAGTGTACTTGTGATCATTATGTTTCTTACTTCACACTAAAAGACAGAGATTTAGATAAACTAGAGGCTTTCTTGATGACCGCCTTCAGGATGGGTTGTGGGAACACAAACAGAACCTGTGTGAAGAAAGGGTAAGAAGTCTGGGAAAAGTAAGTTTGGAAAAGAGAAGGTTTGGGGAGTGGCTTGAGAGCACAAGTAACATGGCTGTCATCAAGACCATGGAATTATTACAAAGACAGAGGTGAAAGGGGGGAGTGGCTGCTGCAAAGGATCAAAGTTTACTCAAGTAGTAAGAGTCACAGGGAGATATAATTCAGCCCTTCATTCCCTTCTTCCCTCTCTCCTTCCTTCCCTTTCCTTTCCCTTTTTCCTTTCCTTTCATTTTCCTTCCTTCCTTCCTTCCTTCCTTCCTTCCTTCCTTCCTTGGGATTGAACCCAGAGTCATTCTACTTCTAAGCTATACACCAGCCTTATATATTTTGTTTTGTTTTGTTTTGAAATAGGTTTTTCTAAGTTACTGAGAATCTTGCTGAGTTGCTGAAGCTGGCCTTGAACCTGTAATCCTTCTGTCCCAGTCTCTCAAGTACTGGGATTACAGGCATGCACTAGCATGCTCAGCTCCTTGTTTTTAATATATAGCTCAGAGCTGAAATTTTCTGTCCTCTGAGAATATTTTGAGCCTCTAGGCAATCAGCATAAAGAGGATGACCACTTGGTGGGGATGTTGTAGAAGGGATTGACTCATCAATGGGATAATTGGATGGGATGATCTTTAAGATTTCCCTCTACCTTGAGATTCTAGAGGTTTGAAATTGTCACAACAGGAGGTTCTGCACATTTAAAAAATTATAATCACAATATTATACATGTTTTGAACACCCTCAAAATGAATTTAATTTTGTCTACTATAATGGTAATAATAAAATATTAATATGTAGACATTTTCTACTTATGAATTATTCATATAGGTGAATTAGACCTCTTTATTGGTCTACAATTCCACCACTTATTGTTTGAACAAAATTGGCTTCTTATTCCATAAATTAATCATTCAACTTATTGAGTGAATTAGAGAATTGAATCAATTAAGGGGTCGATTCAGATAAGAACATACCAAATATCAGCTCATTCCTAATTCTTGACCCCAATTTTGTATAATCTTGAGATATTAAGGCTAATTATATGGAATGACTGGATTGGATTTTGCATAAAATTTTGTATAAAACATACTATTTATTAATTTATAAAATAATTTTGTATAAAGCATAGTATTTATTAATTTTCCCTTCCCTTTCCACAATCCAATTAGTAAAGATGTAAATACTCCTTTTACATTATCACTTATGAGTTAAGAATATGCTAAATCTGGAAAATATAGCTAGAAGGACATATAGTTGAGTAACTCAGACTCATTTCTTTCATATGGGATGAAATAGAGATTTATTCATTTTTCTCCTCAGAGCCTTTCCTAACATTTTCAATCTTATTTATTTTCATTTTTTCCATATCCCTGTACTACTTACTATGTTTTGACTATAGCTTAATTATTTGTAAATCTGTCTCTTTTCTTTGGCAGATGGCAAAAAGGAACCATTCTTTGACTCTTCCCTACTGATTCTCAATAGATGTTTATGATTTGAAATAATATCTATAATATATTCATTTGCTTATTCATAATATGCTTAGTCCAACAACTAGTCAGGTAGCTTTCATTAAATATTCCATAATGAGATTGTGATAAGTTTGCCTTGGAAGGTATAGTTACTACTGTTAGGTGAGAAGATGACAAACATATGGCTCTTAATATATAGGTACATGGCAGAAATGCATCTGAGCCGGGCGTGGTGGCGCACGCTTGTAATCCCTGTGCTTGGCAGGCAGAGACAGGAGGATTGCGCAGGTTCGAAGCCAGCTGTGCTGGTTTAAGAGACCCTGTTTCCAAATATTAAAAAAAGTATAAAATAGGTCTGGTAGTGTAGCCTGGAGGTAGAAGGGCTTTCAGGAACCCCAGTACCACCAAAAAATGCATCTGATGTTTATTTTTGCACAGCTTTTAAGTGCAGGAATAATTTCCCTTATGGTCTGTAGCTAGAAGACAGGGCACTTGAGTCTAGTCCCAACCCTACCAACCAACTAGCAATATAGTGTTGGTCCAAGCACTGAGCCCTTTTGATCTTAGCTTCCTATCTTGTGGGGGATTTCTGGCTTCTCCAAGCTCTAATATTCCTCCACAGGTAGGGATTTTTAGTGCTGGAGATTGAACTCAGGAGCATTCTACCTTCGTGATACACTCCCAGCACGTTTTATGTTTTACTTTTGAATCAGGGTCTCACTAAATTGCTGAGGCTGGCCGCCACTCCAAGCTCCCCTCCATAATTAGTTAAGGAGCTTCCTCAGGCTCTGAAATTACCCTTTCTCTCCACACCTTACAATGTGCAATTCAGACAAGTCACTTAGCCTTTGTGTGGCTCAACTTCCTGACCCATACAATGGGGATACCCTATTTCTTGGGTTGTGATCAGCATTGAATGAGTTAAGGCATGCAAAATATTGCAACACTGATTGAAATACACTCTGACTTAATATTAGGTCCTTTATTTTGCTACTTTGCTGAAAGCATGTTAGTCCATCTCCAACTGTTAAAATTACACATCAATTCCTGACATGGTTTCTGGCACAGGAAGTGACACTGATATGGGTTTGAAATCTATCTTCTATCATTCTTCTTTCAAGTAGCATTATATAAGCTTGTATTACCATCTGCTCTTAGAGTATCTCTGATCATTTACTCACTCTAGTCCATGATTTGTTATTTTTACTCCTACCCTATGTTGCTTAGCATCCTTGACTTTTGGCTCATTGTCCTGCATTCTGGCTCTGCTGTTTCCATGAACATGAAACTCGTCAGTAGCATGGATAGGACAGCTAGCACACAGAGGCGATAGCTAATGGAAGTCTAATGGAAGGCTCATAATAAGAACTCCCCAATCTTCTAGAAACTATAATCCTGGCTTGGGACATGATGGCTGGTACAGGGACATTTGGATGGGCCATCAGTTCACTTCAATGTATTAGAAATTTAACTACATTAATGGAGCATTTGATCTGTGATAAGCTGTGTTTTTATTTTGTGTATATGATAAAGTATAACCCACTGAGGATGGGAGAGAGGAATTGGTGAAAGAATCAGCCATAGGTTTTTGGTCTCTTATAAATGTGATGCTGGTTTCTTGAAAAAATTAACAATATCGACAAGCCACTACCCAACCTAACTAAAAAAAAAGAGAGAATCAACCCAAATTATGAAGATAAGAAATGAAAAAGGCGATATTACTACTGACAGTGTAGAAATCCAGAGGATTATCAGAAACTACTTTGAAAAACTATACTCCAACAAAATGGAAAATCTGGAGGAAACTGACAACTTTCTAGATAAATACAACCTTCCTAAACTGAGTCAAGAAGATATAGAACACTTAAACCAACCAATAACAATAAAAGAGATTGAAACAGCAATAAAGAGTGGACCATCAAAGAAGAGCCCAGGACCAGATGGTTTCCCAAGTGAATTCTATAAAACCTTTCTGGAAGAGCTAATACGAATACTCCTCAATCTATTTTGTGAAATACAAAAAAAAAACCAAAAAAAAAAAAAAACAAAAAACAAAAAAACGGAATTCTTCCAAATACATTCTATGAAGCCAACATCACATTAATACCCAAACCAAACAAAGACAGTTCAAGGAAGGAGAACTATAGGCCTATATCTTTGATGAATTTGGATGCAAAACTGCTAAACAAAATACTAGCAACACGCATTCAAAAACACATAAAGAAAATCATACATCATGACCAGGTAAGGTTCATCCCAGGGATGCAAGGCTGGTTCAACATACAAAAATCAACCCATGTAATTAATCATATAAACAGAAACAAAGACAAAAATCACATGATCATTTCAATAGACACTGAAAAAGCATTTGATAAAATCCAACATCCATTTATGATAAAAGCACTGCAGAGAAATGGAATAGAAGAAACATATCTCAACATCATAAAGGCAATCTACAAAAAGCCCACAGCCAACATCATACTAAATGGGGAAAAACTTCAAGAATTCCCCCTAAAAACAGGAACAAGGATGTCCATTATCACCACTTCTCTTCAGTATAGTACTAGAGACTCTAGCCAGGGAAATAAGGCAAGAGAAGGAAATCAAAGGAGTACGAATAGGGAAAGAAGAACTCAAACTTTCACTATTTGCAGATGACATGATACTATATTTAGAAAACTCAATAAACTCAACCAAAAGGCTTATAGAACTGATCAACAAATTCATCAAAGTGTCTGGATACAAAATCAATCTTAAAAAATCAGAAGCTTTTCTGTACACCAACCATAAATCCACTGAAAAAGAAATTCAGAAAACACTTCCACTCAAGATCACCCACAAAACATAAAATACTTAGGAATAAACTTAACCAAGGAGGTAAAAAATCTCTACAAAGAAAATTATAACACATTGAAAAAAGAAATCGAAGAAGATCTTAGAAGATGGAAAGATCTTCCATGTTCATGGATAGGAAGAATAAATATTACCAAAATGGCCATCCTCCCAAAAGTGATCTACAGATTCAACACAATGACCATTAAACTACCAAGATCATTCCTCACAGACATAGAAAAATCAGTCCTTAAATGTATTTGTAACAACAAAAAGCCCAGAATAGCCAAAGTAGTTCACAGCAACAAAAACATGCAGGAGGAATCACAATACCTGACTTTAAACTATACTACAAAGCCATTGTAATAAAAACATGGTACTGGCACAAAAACAGATACATAGACCAATGGAGCAGAATAGAAGACCCAGAAACAAGTCCACACACTTTTACCAATTGATTTTTGACAAAGGGGCCAAAAACATACACTGGAAAAAATATAGCCTCTTCAACAAATGGTGTTTGCAAAACTGGTTAGCCATATGCAGAAGACTGAAAATTAATCCCACTTTCTCACCCTGCACAAGAGTCAATTCAAGATGGACCAAAGACTTGGAAATTAGACCAGAGAGCTTAAGGCTCCTCGAAGAGAGCATAGGTTCAACACTGCAACACATAAGCACAGATAAAAACTTTCTCAACAAGACCCCAAAGGCACAACAAACCAAAAGACGAATCAATGAATGGGAGTGCATGAAATTGAAGAGTTTCTGTTCAGCAAAGGAAACTGTCAAGAACCTCAATGGAGAGCCAACAGAATGGGAGATTTTTGCCACCTATACCTCCAATAGAGGACTAATATCTAGAATATATGGAGAACTCAAGAAACTCAACACTAAAAGAACAAATCATCCAATCAAAAAATGGGCAAGTGAACTAAATAGACACTTCACAAAAGAAGAAATTGAAATGGTGAATAAATGCATGAAAAAATGCTCAAGATAATTGGCAATCAGAGAGATGCAAATCAAAACTACCCTGAGATTTCACCTAACTCCAACTAGAATGGCAATCATTCAAAACACAAACAACAACAGATGATGATGAGGATGTGCAGAAGTGGGAACTCTAAAACATTGTTGGTGGGATTGCAAATTAGTGCAACTACTTTGGAAAACAGTATGGAGAATCCTCAGAAGAATGGGAACAAATCTACCATTTGATCCAGCAATACCACTTTTGGGTATCTACCCAAAAGAAAGGAAACCAAACTACCAAACTAATGCATGTGTATCTATGTTCATAGCTACACAATTCACCATAGCCAAATTATGGGTCCAGCCAAGATGTCCATCAAAAGATGAATGGATTACAAAACTGTTGGATATGTACAACAATGGAATTTTACTCAGCCATAAAAAAGTACAATTGTGGTATTTTCAGGGAAATGGATGGATCTTGAGGACATTATTCTAAGTGAGATTAGTCCATCACAAAATTAAGGAATTGGATGCTTTCCCTAATATGTGAAAGCTAGGGTGAATGGGGTCATAGGAGGAACTCCAGGTGAAAAAAGAGATCCTATAGAGGAGCAAATAAGGCAACCTAACTGTGGGGATGGGAGGTGGGGAGAGGGAAACGCTTTAAAGGGCATGATGTACTTATTTATATTGAAGTCAACCACTAGGCCAAGCATAGGAGGGAGGGATGGGGAGGGAGTGAGCTGGGGACTGGGTGGGGGCTGGCTGGGTGATGTGTGCATTTATGCCTACACAAATTTTTTACCCCATTATGATGTATAAATACAATGCACCAATAAAAAAATTAAAGTAAAAAAATAAAATGTGCTGCTCCAGGGGGAGAGAGGGCACCAAGTATAGTTTAAATGTATACCATTTATGTTCAATAAAAAATTTGTTTAAAAAAATATGCTGCTCCAATTATTTTTAAAACAATATACCTTGGAAGATAATCCTGACACAAAGAAATTCATTGCATTCAAAATCATTTTATATATGTGATAACCTTTAGTCCTTAGGAACTATCATTTAATTTATTATTTTTTAGTATTTCATTTACTATTTACTGCTTCATTTATTTGTTATTACTAAAATATAAGCATCAGCTAAGTTTCAGAGAGGTTAAAGAACATACCAGCAGATTGTTGAGCCAGAATGTGAAGTCAGAAGGATCTTTTGATTCTAGGGTGTGCATTCAGAGAGGAGCATGTGATGCCGTGTCTTGGCTAGAGAAACTTTGGGTAAAATTCCTTGAACATTTCACTGGTTTTATTATTAGTCCGTAGTACATTTCTATTCTCAACAATCTGTTCCACAATTTTCCAACTTTGAATTTTTGACAGTCATGATTTAAAGCTTCAAGTATATGATTATGAGATGGTGGTTCACAACATTTACTAAAACCTCCCGGCTAACCACACAGCAGCCAACTCTCAAGATTCCTTCCAGGAGGGCAGAGGGATTTTTCTTCCCACATGCAGTCCTGCCCCATGGGAAAACATCAGCTGTGACCAGGGACTCTAAATGAATGCTTGAGTGTGAGGGAAATATGAATCTTTGCTCCTCCATGCAAGGAGGCTGCCATCACAGAATTCCTCATGAATAAGGCTGAAAGACATCAGCTGAACAATTTTAGCTTTCAAGAGAATGTCTACCATTACTAAGCATGCAGTGGGCAGTGTTATTTCTTGGAGCCAAACATGTTTGCATTGATATTTATAGATATTTATGCTTATTTCCTTTGGCAGACGTGGACGAACACATTTTTGAAAAATACTTTCTGTGAAAAAGTAAAGCAGAATATGCTTTAAAAAATCTACCCACAGAAAGGATAATAATAGCTTCCATGTTTGAAGACAACAGACAGGCATAAAATATAAAGAAATTATTTTATCATGGATTAGAGAATTGCTGTTCCTGCAAATTTTGACCCTGTCAAGAGTCTGCATCAGTCCTAGGTTTAAAATGTTCACCCCCACCGACCTCAGTCCACAGAGGAGATAACTGATCTGGGGCTTAGCAGTATTGGCAAGATGGTGCATTATGGGATTTAGCTATAGAGTGTTTTCTCCCTGAGGAAAAAGCTGCAGGAATTTTAAGAACTTGCATCAATTCCCCGATGGAGAAGCAGTATGTCTAAGTATATTTCAAGTAAATCCTCAACTCAACACATAAAGCTGCAGTTCTACCATACCACGCCTTTAAAAGGAAATTGGAACACAGGAATCAGGCCAGCCTGCCCCTTCTGGAGACAAGACCACTGTTTGTCTCCTCAATTGCCCTGTCAATCAGTTTTAGTCACATGTAAGAGGTTATCATTTTCGTTGAGCATACCTTCATCTCCCCTCCCACCTATGCTGCTACCACATCAGTTTCAGGTTCTTGATTTTTCTTTTAGGTCTCGAACAGTGTGTAGAAATTTGGATTATTTCTTTAGACAGTTGTTTTAGATAACAACAATATTGGTGATAAAATTTTAAGCATTTATAATCATTTCTTTAAAGAAAGTCCTTTGTGATAGTCTTTAAATTGATTTAATCTGGTGAGTATAAGAGCTCAGTTTTTGAACAAATACAAAACACCTTATTGGCACAGCAACTAAAAGTCACTCAGGTGTGTGTGTCTGCGTGCTAATATGGGCGTGTAGTAGTAGTGGTATAATGATTTGGGTCATTTATTTATATTGTTGGTTGTTCTTTAAATGTAATTAGTGAGCATGTCAATAAATAACTACCTACTTGAGTAGAGAGTGAGATATCGTGGGTATAGGTAGAAAAAATGAGGTAGCAACACAGATAATTTCACAAATTTGCAAAGGTAACAGTTGATTTGATGTCTAGAATTTTTAATGGTTTAGGCCCCATGTTATAGGTATGAGAAGTAAGTCCCATACCTGCTGAGTTTAAAGACTTCATTATTATATATGTGTGTGAGGCGGCCACTTGAAGACAAACATAAGGCTTGGGGGTCACGGGCTCTGGGAACCGTCACACTGGATTTGCTTTTGAATTGACCAGCTGCACTTGCTCCTTGCCATCCCCATCAAGCAGATGCATTTTGAACTATTGCAAGTGGGACAACATGTCTTGACTTCCTTCAAGCTGTGTGTTGGTGTTTGTTCTTTCAACCTGTTGCCTGTTACTAGACTTTGGGAAAATAAAGAGTCACAACATAGATATCCTATCACTTCATATTCAGGCCAGATCCTCTGTCTGTCTCTGTAGATATATGCAACTGTCTGATGGGTGCTAGAGAGAACTGAATAGCCTAGGCTTAAAACAAAAGTGATGTATATTTTTGTGATGCTATAACCAATATGCCATGCTTGCTATTTGACTGAAACTGATCACACTGGTAAATTATGGTCTCTTCAAAACAGTTCATGATACCATGGCTGTTTTTAATGACTTCCAACATAGGAAGAAAAACTTAGAACTCAGAACTCAGGGTGGGTGTGGTAGAAGAATTATAGTATAAAATCCATATGTTTTAGAGTTGGTTGTGCTATAGTAGGTTGGAAGAACTCAGGTATGTTTTGGGTTAGTCCAGTCCCTCAAACTATTTCTTTCAAATGTTTTCTTTCAACCAAATCTGAAACACATTTTGCCAAAACCTTTTTTCCCTTAATTTTTAAAGCCATGTGTATTTAAAGGGACATTTAATCCATATGTTTTGGCTCATTTACACTTAACTCATCAAGATATTGTTTTTAAGAGTTATTTGAGATCCACAAAACCTGTTTTATAAGTCTTTTCTTCCGCAGTACTAGGAAGTTGTGTTTTGCTGGAAACAAAAATTGAACCCACAAAATAATTAAGTTCGGATGAAAATGGAAAATGAACAAGATTTTTGAGAGCCATTAAATTTAACTTAGAAAAGCATGTTCTTTTGCAATTTTTAAGTTACTTCTACATACCAATATGCTTTGGCTGAGATGCTAAACTTGATCATCTCTTAAAATCTTTAGTTCATAGTTAAGTGTCTGACTGCTTAATCCCCAAAATATTGTCTTTAGAGTAATGAATAAAACGGAGTCAAAATTTAAAATGCATATATATGAGAGTGAGCTCTTAATTCCCTTTGAAGTTAATGCAAAGATATGAACTTGGAATTTAAGGATGACTTTTCTCTCCCTTCTAGCTTTTCCATGTAGTTCTGCCTGGCTTGACTTTTGAAATTCACTTTTTTTTTCTCAGTGAGAGGGCAAGCTATTTTCATACAGGGTCTCACTGTGGTTGCATGCCCAGGACCTTCGGAACTCTTTTTTTTCTTGCTGGGGAGAGAGGGATGGCTCTAGGGTACTTATGAGACATATAATGGGACTGCCCACTTGTCTAGTATTTCTCAAGAAGTTTGAGATCTGAGGACATTCTTGGAGAGAACAGGAACAAGTCGACACATGCCTTCTGTAGGGTGAATGTCGATAATGGCCTTGAAGCATAAGGAAGGTGAGTAAACCCTTGAAATCAGCAATGACCTAGAGTTATAGTCTCAACCTCTTAATGAAGAGTCACGCACCTCTTGGACAGTTTTACCTGTTGAACTTCAATATCAATGGAAGAAATTGCCCTTTCTTAACACAAAAATTCTATAAGTCAAATTCATCAGCATGCCTTCAGAATTCCTTGAACAATATTTCTGGGAAGAGTTGAGTTGTTGATACTCTTTTTTCTTCTCATGTTCAGGCTGACATGTGAGCAAAAATCTATTTAGAGAAGATATTAGTAAAAATTAATAGAAGCCTTACAGTTTGTAGTAAAATATAAAAATGTGTCATGATTAAGTGAATATTGGGTGATAGAAATGAAAATATCCTATATCTTTGCAGTCTGGAAACAGAATATAAATTATTTTTGAAAGACTGGGGTTTACTACAGGGAATTGATGTTATATAATATTCACGGGGATAATGAATTTAAGGCAGTTTTTATATTTTTTATATCTTCTCTTTTAGGATGAATGTGTATTGTGTGTGTATGTGTTTGTGTGTGTGTGTGTGTGTGTGTGTGTGTGTGTGTGTGTGGTTTACTGGGAATTGAAACACCAGGGGCATTCTTCCTCCAAGCTACATCCCCAGCCCTACTTTATTTTTTATTTTGAAATAGTCTTACTATGTTGTTGAGGGCTCATTGAGTTACCAAGGCTGGCCTCAAACCTGCAATCTTCCCAGCTGCCCAAGGCCTGGGATCACAGGTGTGTGCCACCATCCCCAACTGAATGTTCATTATTTTCTCTCAATATAGCATCTAGAGAATATTTATCATTAGAAGAATACACTGTAGGTATTCCTGACAGTTAGGTGTTATAGTGTCTATAAATGAATCACCATCAGGTAGCTACACTAAATTACTGAAAAATATACTAATATATTTGAGGCAAATACTTGATTTGAGAACAGAAGTCCACCATTCAGACTTTTTGAGGCTTCTTAAAAATATAAAAATAAAACTACTTACCAGATATTTAACATCTCTCAGAGACAAAGAGAAATTCAACAAGATAGCAATCTTAGAAAAGATAGCATTAAATGTTTTGTTTTAATCTTGAATAGTAACTTTCAACTTTTATTTCTTTTACAGTGAAACTTTCATTGAACTGAATTAATGACCAATTTGTTATTTTATACTGTAATGTTAGTAACACTGTGGGATAAATTATATTCTTAGATGTATACATATATGAATTTTCTCAGTCTTTGGCTCCAATATAAAAACTTCAATGAATAAGTTCTCATCAATATCAGCTCATGAAAACAGTAAGGCATACTTGCCAGCAAGGCTAACTTTTATTGACTTATATTTGATGTGTTCATTTTTTCCCCCGAGGTCATCCTTGAATTAAATAATAGTCCAGACTTTGAGAAATAGTATGATGTTATTTAAGTAAATATAGAACTAATTGAAGGTATTTATTGACTGTTTTCATTTAATTTATTAATTTTCAATAAGATAAATACATATATTCAGGCTATGAAAAATATATAGCTATAATCTCCTTTGATTATCATTATCAATCCTAATTCTTTTTGAGTACACGTCATAATTCTATGAGTGCTTTCTAGACCATTTTATTTTTGTTTATTTAATATATATTTTGGGCTGTAAGCTACTCATAGCACCGCTTTTTTAATATAAAATGTGTGTGTTTTAAAAAGTAAATATTGCTGGTCATGGTGGCGCACACTTGTAATCCCAGCATTTGGGAGGCTGAGACCTGAGGACCACAGTTTTTGGACAGCCTCAGCTACTTATTGAGGCCCTCTGCAACTTAGTGAGACCCTGTTTCAAAATAAAGAATAAAAAATGGGGCAGGGGGTGTAGCTTGGAAGTTGAATGCCCCTGGGTTCCATCCCCAGACCCGCAAAAAATAGTAAATATTATTTTAATATCTGTATTACTCTTTAACTTCTATTTAGCCATGTAGGTAAACTTTCAGATAGATGTTAACAATTTATTAATTGATTTTCTTAGATTTCTTGTGTAGATGATCATACCAATTGAAAATGATAATATAACTCCTCCTCCCTGATCTTTATATTTCTTTTTTTTTTCTTCTCTTGAATAAACAAGGATAGTGAATAAGTACTTGGTAGGCCATGATAGTATTTTGTATTATTTCTTACTACTGCTTCTACTATTACATCTATTACATATGGAACTTATATGTTTCCATTAGTCATACTTTATTGCTAAATTTTTTCTTCTATTTCTAATTTCCTAATTTTAGAAAAAAAAAATCAGGTGTTACAATATACCCAATACCTTTAACTTACTTAGCTTTTATTCTTTAACAGAAAATTGATAGATTTTTCTGGTATTGAGCCATCCTTGTATTCCTGGAATAAACAAAATTTGATTTTGAAGTTTAATTTTTAAAGTACATCTTCATATCTGATTTATTAACATATAAAGTACTTATGTTTTAATTTATAAATGTTATTGGTCCATAGTTTCTTTCCTTGTGCTTTGTCTTATTTAGTATCAGTGTTACATTTGTTTGCTAAGATGGAGCAGATGATTTCTAATCTTCTTTGTTTATAAACATTTAAATAACAGAAGAATTATAGACTTGTTAAGTATATGATAAAATTCACAAAATAAAACCTTGAGTGTCATCTTAATCCATTTGGTTGTTATCATATAACACTTTAGACTGGATACTTTATAAACAACATAAACTTATTTCTTGCATTTCTAGAGAATGGTAAGTACAAGAGTAAGATGCCAAGAGATTCAGTCTCTTGTGAGGGCATACTCTCTGCTGCACAGGGGGGCTTATGGTCTGTTTCTCAAAAGACAAAAGGGGCAAATAGGGTCCCTTGGGCCTCTTTGTGAAGAGCATTGATACCATCCATCAGGGATTTTCTATTATGACTTACCTTCCAAAAGACCCCCTCTCTTAATACTATCAAAATAGGGATTAGATTTTAACATATAAAATTGAGGGGGGGCATAAGTGTCTGGGTCATAGCAAGTGCTATTTGAAGTATTCTCCTTTGACTATTTGATTTCTTTAATGAATAGTGATGTACATATGTTTTTTTATTTCTTTGTTTGTTTGGTTTGGTTTTGGTTTGGCTCTGAGGATTAATCCCAGAGGCATTCTACCTCTCAGCTACAACCCCAGGCTTTTTCTTAAAATTTGAAACATGGTCTTGCTATGGTGCTGAGAGTCTCACTAAGTTGCTGAGGCTGGCCTCGGATCTATGATTATCCTGTCTCGGCCTCCCAACTACTGGGATTATAATTGTGTGCTACCACACTGGGGTTGAAGTTTTGAAAACTCTTCCTTGAAATAGTTTTGGTAATTTACATGCATTTAGATATCCCAAATATGCCACCTTAAAATGGAAAATTTATTATTTCTTTTATATATCCCAGACTAAAAATAATTGCTCTTTGCCAGTTTCAGCTTTTTACAAAGAAAACAATCCATGTAATATTATTACTTATATGCTGCTCCAGCTTTTGTGAAACCTGAATGAATTTGGTTATTTTGTCATCAAATAGTAGATTTCTTTAAACCAAGTGGCAATGCATTTCAATAATCCTACCTCTCATTCCAAAATTCAAGAGCCAGAGAATTCCAACATGCTATTAATTTTCTTAAACTGCATCATCAGTAAAATAGAAAATAATGCCTTAAGTCTCATGGAGTAGCTCTGTTAAAGCAAGTGGTAAGTCTATGGCTTTACTCCATCTAATTTTTTTTGTGTTAAGATACAAGGATAGATTTTTTTTATTGGTGCATTGTAGTCATATTAACCTATACCTTTTGCTTTAGAGAAATTGGACTTAGCATAAGCTGTGTATTTGTATAAGAGAGTTTTCATTTATATGTAGTAAATAGAATTGAATCTGAGGCTCTGCACTATTGTTAAAGTATCCTAATTAATTAGCAGTGTGAAACACAGGTTAACTACTTTGTGTAATTTGAGTTATCAAATGAGCGGACCTATCAGCTTAACTAAAGGCAAAACAGCCAACTAAACAAAAAGCTTTTATACTTAGTTAATTTTAGTTTTAATCAACATAATCATCAAGTGTATGGAGTAATCAAAAGTATTTTTGTTTTGACATACATGTTAAACCAATGAGAATTACTTTGCTGTCTTATTGTGATGCATGAAAGCACAGGTCTGGAACTATTGTTCTGGCATAGATTTATAAGTTGTTCTGCTATTATAGGAGTTTAAACCTATTTGGCAGGAAGACAAATTTCTCTGCTCCAAGCCTCCCAGTCTTGGCAGGATAATGATGTTAATATGAAGAGAATAAGGGTCAGGAGATGAAGTCAAGAACCCAAAGTAGGTGTTTTGATACTCATAGCAGTATTTTGGACAAGTAGGCTATGTGTTCCATATATTCAGTGTTTAGCCAGATGACCTCTTTTCAGCAACACTTGCTCACTTCTGGCCTTTCTCTTTGACTTTCTTAACATAAATGTCTTTTATGATAATCATAAGTGAAATGAAGTCTAGTTAATTAGATAACTTTTTCTTTCTCATAGTGTTAAAACTTTATTGTTCCCGAACAGTCTCAATTGTCCCTCACATTTCTCAGTCAGATTTGAATATGTACTTCCTTCTCCAGCAGGGAAAGTGCTTTCAATTTCTCCTAGCAAGATCATTTGTCTCACTGTCCTAAAACTTTAGATCCAAGACAAAGATCAGTACTTGGGAGGCTGAGATGGGAGAATAGTAAGTCCAAGAACAGCCTGGGCAACTTAGCAATACCCTGTCTCAAAGTAGAAAACGAAAAGGGCTGGGGGTTTAACTCTCTGGTAGAGTACCCCTGTGCACAATCCTCAGTTCTAAAAATAATATATATATATATTCCCTTTTAATACTTTCTTGCAGTATTCTCCTTTAAAAAAGACATTGCTCAACACAGGAGTAAATCTATGTTGCTACTGGTTGGAATCCTTGACTTTTTTGTAATGAGAAGATACTGTATATCAGACCTAACTCTTTACCCCTGGAAAAGAAGAAGAGTGTTAAGTAGTATGAAGAAATGGTATATTGGAGAGGAGGGAAGAAACAGTGATTGTTTGGAAAATAATATTTGTATTGCTTCATAAAGTAAGTAGCAGACTTTTCAGTTCCACCATGCCACATTCTTGAGAGACATTTTTGAGAGAGGGGGAGTGAATACTGGGTGTATTGGAATTGCTCTGATGATACTTAAATTTGATTGTATTTGTGTTATGATTTCTGAACATAAATAGCACCAATTATATATATGTACATATATGCATATATTTATTTTTTGTAGTACTTGGAATTGAATCCAGGTACGTTCTACCTCTGAGCTATATCACCAGTCCTTCAATTTTTTTTTTTTGAAAAAGGGTCTCACTAAGTTGCTGAGGCCCAGCTTCAGATCTGCAATTTTCTTGGCTCAGACTTTCAAGTACTGGGATTACAGGCTTGTGCCACCATGCTGGCACATGTAGTTTATTTCTGTTTCTTTTTTTTATTTTGGTACTAGGGATTGAACAAGGAGTGTTATGCCTTGGAACCACACCCCCAGCCCAATTTTATTTATTATTTTGAAACAGAGTCTCAGGAATTTCCTGAGTGTCTCACTAAATTTTTGAAACTGGCCTTAAATCTTCAATCCTCTTGTTTCAGCCTCCCAAATACTAGGATTACAGGCATGGGCCACCATGCCCAGCTTATTTTTAAAAATGAGTTAGTGAAGGTTTCCTAGGTGACTATATTTGAATTTTATAAAATAAATTTCCAATTTGTAGATAGAAATGGCATTAAAAAGTCATAGAAAAGCCAGGTGTGGTGACACATGCTTGTAATCCCAGTAGTTGGGAGGCTGAGACAGGGAGATCACAGGTTCACAACCAGCATCAGCTACTTAGTGAGACCCATTTCAAAATAAAAAAAAAATAGGGCTGGAGGTGTAGCTCAGATATAGAAAACCTCTGGATTCAATCCCCAGTATTACAAAAAAAAAGTTACAGAAAAAATAAGGGCTTTATAGTTATCATATCCAGTTTAGAATTCTAACTCTTCCATATTTCAGCTGGGAAAATTTGATAAAACACCCACAATTTCTGTTTTTATATTATGTCCATTGAGGTGTTTTCTTTGACCTTCCCCTCATATCCTTTACTCAGCTTAGGTTTCACCTTCCCTGTCTGGAGTCTTGCTTAAATACTCATTTCTCTCTAGCTTCCACATATTAGAAAGAATAAACATACATTTATAAAGTAAGAGATGAAAACGGTGATATTATCACATACAGCACAGAAATCTAGAGGATTTTCTGAAACTACTTTAAAAAATATACTTCAACAAAATGGAAAACCTAGAAGAAATTGACAAAATTTTAGATACATAAAAAATTGAATCAAGAAGCTATAGAAAATTTAAACCGACCAATAGCAATCAAAGAGGTTGAAGCAGTAATAAAAGCCTACAATCTAAGAAAAGTCCATGCAGATGGTTTCCACAGCCAAATTTTAGAAAGCCTTTATAGAAAATTTAATTCCAATACTTCTCAATCTACTCCAGGAACTAGAGACGGGACTCTCTCAAACATTCTATGAAACCAACGCCATATTAATACCCAAACCAAAGAAAGCTCAAAGAAAAGAAAACTACAAACCAACATCACTGATGAATTTAGATGCAAAACTTGTAACCAAAATACTAGCAATGTGCATTCAAAACCACATCAAGAGCTGGACGTGGTGGTGCACACTTCTAATCCGAGCATTTGGGAGGCTGAGACCTGAGGATCATGGTTTGTGGACAGCCTCAGCTACTTAGTGAGGCCCTCCACAACTTAGTGATACCCTGTTTCAAAATAAAGAATAAAAAATAGGGTAGGGGGAGTGTAGCTTGGAGGTCGAATGCCCCGGGATTCTATCCCCAGACCCTCAAAAAACAAAACAAACAAAACAAAACCACATCAAGAAAATTATACAGCATTAGCAAGTCAAGTTTTGTAAAACACTAGTAAGATGTCTGGCACATAAGACCTTCAATATCTATCAATTTCTCTTTTTTTCAGTAAATTACATCACTGGAAGCAAAGATACTCTTATTATTTACAGACAATTTCTCACAAATAAATGATCTGAGCCTTATTTTTTAAAACTACAGAATGGGAAGAAGCATCTGCCCAAATGAAAAATGTGTCTTAGAGAAATTTTGTGGCTGTCATATGAGAAAATAATGTACAATACACCTTAGAAGTTATAAAGCACAGAAGAAATGAAATCCATTTCCTTTAAAAGAAGACATTAACTTAGTCACATACATACATACATACAGAAGAGACTTTCAGGAAAAAGAGTTTCTTAATAGTTCACAACTTATTCCTTTGTCATGTTTAACCACATTCATCTTTGGCCATTTTCCAAGTCTATGTGCAAATAAGATTCTGAAAAAGGTTTTTCCTTCTGAGTATCAACATTTGTTCTTTTACAAATACAACTGAGTATCACTGAAAGACCCCGGACATCCTAAAAACCATCAAAAAGCAGTCTGAATCTTCTCCTAGAAAATAGTTACACATAAATATGGCAAGAATAAGTTTGCAAATTTTTTTAATCAAAGTGAGTGTGAGATTTTAGGTCGAGGGAAAATGAGATTACTCATTAAGATGAAAAAATTTAATGAATATTGTTAGAAGTTACTTTTTAAAAAAGATAATACTGGTCTTAAAAATGCAACTTGACAGGATAAATTTGCTCGAGTGGCAGATTTTCTTTTTTATTTTCTTTTTTTGATAATTGTGGCAGATTTGGAAAATACATAAAATTGTCTCTCTCATTGTCATTTAACTTCTTTCTGAACAATAGAACTAATTTACCAGTGTAGAAGAAACATGCCAACTCACTGACCATAGCCCAAGAAAAGAGAGATTTGCCTTTTTTCCCCCTCAAAATTAAATTATATCTAAAAGTTTGAGAAACTTTAGCATGTTTCTCATAAGCCTTTATTTTTGAAAGCAGAATAACTCATGGCATTGCTTTATGTAATTAGCTGTCCTTAGCCAGATATGTGAGCTTTGTGCTGGTACGTGGAGTCCATTACAGTGCTTAGAAGTCTTTGGAGTTGGTGTCTGGGCTGAGGATGGGGCCGCTTGGCTCACCGTGATCTGAGTTGGAACATGCTGTGTTCTTTCGGCAGCCATCGAAACAGAAAAGTGAGGAAGAGCAATTTACCAGTTATAGCAACAAAGCAATTGAGGTAGACAGAAAGTAATTAGTTTTTAATGATCTTTTGGAAGTCACTTGAATAGACTGATTTCTGTTTTGATCTTGCTTGAATTAGTAGCTGCTTTTGAGTGTTCAATCCCACTTCAGCATGCATTGTTTCTCCATTTCACGGTCTGGCGCTCCCAAAGTTTAGGTTTTGCTTGGTCCATTGTTCCATATTGTAAGGCTCTGCCCAGTGTTTTTATGTTCTCCGGCTTTAAACATCCTCGTGGTGTTTTCCTTTCATTTCTATAGCTGTTTCCTCTTGGGAATCTGATGGGGTTATTATCGCTTTTACGGGGCTAATATCCAAGTTGGAGGTTCTTAGTGAATTTGTTTCTCATCAAATCATGCTCTGTCCTTGTGAAGAGGCAGCTTAGCCCTGTCCTGGTTGTACACCAGACTTTTTAAAATTTGGATTATGTGAGTTATTTTAGAACCAATTAGTGCGGCTGTGAGGAAGCAGTTTGTATGGCTGGAGCTGCTGTTAGGACTATAAACCCTTTCCCCCAAATCAGTAGTAATTTGCTTCTCCCCAAAGCTTTGCAGTGACAACATCCCTTGCTTTTGCCCCAACACTGCCATCAGCTCCCTGCTCTGCTGTCAAATGGGTGTGTACATTCTTCCATCTTGCTTTCCTCTTGCTCTGGAAGGCAGTAAAGGGTTAACATTCTTTTCATCTTTTCTTTGTTTTTGGTAAAACAAGTTTTGCATGTGTATTTTTTAATTTTTATTTATATTTTTATAATAATACTGGGTATTGAACCTAGGAACATTCTATCTCTGAGTTAAATCCTCAGCCCTATTTTATTTTTATTTTTTGTAGTAATAGGGATTGAACCCATGGGCATTCTATTTTTGAGCTACATTCCCCGCCCTATTTTTTATTCTTTATTTTTGAAACAAAGTCTCACTAAGTTGCAGAGGGAGGGCCTCACTATGGTAGCTGAGATTGGCTGTGAAGTTGTGATCTTCCTGTCTCAAACTCCCAAGTACTGAGATTATAAGCATTTACCACCATGTCTGGCTTATTTTTTTTAATAAATATCACACTAAATTGCTGTATACTCGCCTTGAACGAACCTGTGATTTTGTCTAAGCTCCCCAAGTATTAGGTTATAGGTGTGTGACACTGTGCCCAACAATGTGTATTTTTTTTTTTTTTTTTTTTTTTTTGCGGTACTCTGGATGGAACCCAGGGCCATTCTACTTCCAAGCTACACCTCTAGCCCTATTTTTTATTCTTTATTTTGAAACAAGGTGTCACTAAGTTGCAGAGAGCCTCACTAAGTAGCTGAACCCATGCTAGTAAATATAGATAATAATCACAAATCTTTATTTTTATTTTTAATTAAGGTATGTTCTATGTACATACTTATGGGTACAATGTGATAATTAAATATATGTACACAATGTGAAAGGTCAAAGCAGGGTAATTAGCATTTCCATCTCTTCAAATTTTTATCATTTTGTTTTTTGGAATTCTTTGCACTCTTCTATTATTTTGAAATATATAATAAGTTCTAGACTATATTTACCTTACTATACTATATATAAGAGATTTCATCATAATTTTTACAGAACATCAGTGAAAATTTTGTATCTGTATGTTATCGGGAAGCAAAGAGACGTGATTCAAAAATAGTAGTAGAAGATGAGATAAGTACACTCAGTTATCATGTCCGTGTATAAAAGAGAAATTAGAAGGAAAAGATGTTAAAAGATGTAGAGACATTTTCTCCTGATGGGATTTCACAGATTTTAGAACACTAACCAGGCAAGACATTTGCACTAGGTATGAATTAACATCTTGGAACCTGAACAGATAGTGCTGGGATCCTGCAGCTCTCTAGCCTGTCCCATATCATCCCTCTCACCACAGGACAGAGGACTGAGGGAAATAGAAAAAAGAATAGAGTTTAGAAAAATGGTAGAAGGTTAGATGCCCGAACCATGTTGGAATTGGGACAGAGAATGCTGGACTAACAGGTTGGGAGATGCCATAAGACAAAGAGAGAAGGGGTTTGGGGATAGTTAACAGCCATATTCCATTTAGCACCAGGTAGCCGGTGGAGAGAGGCAATTTGTCCTTGTTGTGGACCTGGCCACATTGCTTCTCCTGCTGCCAGGCATTTGGTTCTGAGGAAAGGGGCTGAAGAGGCCTGCGGGGGTAAGTGGGAGCAGGAGGGAAGCACAGCAGCCCTTGGGGGCTGGCCCCACAGACATCTCCAGGGGTCACTTCAGGGTTCCATTCTACCCTTGCCCTGTTACCTTGTGTGTCTGTTTCAGACTCTCTTGGTTCCCGTTTTGTATTTTGTTTGGTTGTCTCTCATACTCCATTGTGCTCCTTTTAAATTGTTGTTGTTGTTGTTGTTGTTAAACATTTTTTAACTTTGCTTGGTAAGACATCACCCACCCCTAGCACAATTCTTTATTTCCTAAAGGTCAGCGTTCTCTGATCTTTCAGAAATGATTCTCCAAGTCTGACTGAAGGTTCATATTAATCTGTCATTTTGTGGTTTTAGTATTTCATTGGCAGATATCTCACATGATTATTTTATTACATGCATTTTATTTTATGAAAATGTATAAATATAGTCTATTCACCAAATCCTGGAAAACCCAGCTTGCCTGAAAAGGACAAGTAGTTGCTTTCTTACAAGCCAGTGACTAAGTTTGAGTATACGTAATGACAAGTGTGCATTTGTCCAGTAAACTTTGGGATACTTTAGACTTGGGGCATTTTTCCAAAATAAAGAAAGAACAGAACAATCGCTTGTTGTCCCTGTGAATTCTACCTCATTTATAATCCAGAATTTTGGGAATCCTCCACTTTTTCCAGCAGAATTTGCTCAGCTTGAATAAAGACACTGAACATCCTCATCCTGGGACCTGGGTTCTGGGACACGCTGGCCTCCTTGTCGCAGAGGGAAAGGAAGTGAGAGGAATAGACAGTGGGCCCACTGGATTCCTCTAGCAAATGATCTTTGCTCTGTAGTTTGGTTTCCTCATGTGTGTTTCATGAGTATGTATTTACCTCAGAGGATTGTTGTGATGACTAAATGATATTTGATTAAAACTATGTTTTCTATAATTAGCAACTGTTTTTTAGTACTTTTTAGTACTTTTAATTGGTTCATTGTAGTAGTAGCAACTGTTGATATTGTCCTGTTTATGTTAATAATAACTGTTATAATGTCAAGATGCTAATAATATGTTTAGAGGACATTAATTGCCCACTGAATTTTTTTTTTTGGTGGTACTGGGGTTCGTGGAAGCCCTTTTACCTCCGGGCTACACTCTCAGACCTATTTTTACATTTTTATTTGGAAACAGGGTCTCCTAAGCCAGTGCGCGCGGTTGGCTTCTAACCTGCGCGATCCTCCTGTTTCTGCCTCCCAAGTGCGGGGATTACAAGCGTGAGCCACCACGCCCAGCTTGCCCACTGAATATTTACATGCTAAACTGTATGGTAATAACCATATTTTCAATTGTAAGCATTCAGGTTAAGGAAAGATTTATGTGGGCTAGTGAATAGAGATGAAGAAGACCACCCTGCAGGAGTGAGGGCTGAACTGGGCCTGGAAGGGTGGAGATAATTTAAAATATGTAAAAGAAAATTTAAGGCTCAAGAGAGTAGAGATCAGGTTGAAAAAGTGTGAGCAAGCATACAAAAAAGTAGTATAGGGTTTCAGGGCAGTTTTTCTGGATTTATTATTTTCCTTTTTTATTCTCCTTTACTAGATCTTATTTAATGCTTTTCAGCTTCTTGGTAGCAAAATAATAGCTAGGCTCACAAATCATATCACTTAAAATTTTTAAGAATTTTGGTTTACTTAAGGCTGTTGCTTTGAGAGTGTGCCATTCTGGGATTAATTCTGGGGAAGCTCTGCTCATATTTAAGGTTAATTGGAAGAGCTTATATTCTTAGTAACAGATCAAATTCCTAAGGAAAAGCTGCATTTTACTGACCAGTAAACACAATCTACTGTTTGTGATGGCTTTCCATTCATTAAAGAAATCATACAACTATTAACCATGTCCATGCTATAAAAACAGAATATTATAGATTTGGATACAATCTCCTTGTTAACACCATTAATCCTGATTCTTTTGAAGAAGTAGCAACAGTATTTAATTTGATGTGTAACTTTCTATGGGACTTTATTTTTATTTTAATGTATATATCCACAGATTTTCGACAGTACTTTTTAAAAATGTGTATATTTCTGACTGTAAATTTAAATCCCTTGTTAAATATTTTAGTGGAATCCTAAAAATGTATGAATTGATTTTCTTAAGATTTGTGGGGTAGATGACCATATAATTTGCAAATAATAATAATTTTATCTTTTTCTCTCTGATTCTTACATCTCATTCTTTGTCTTGTCTTGAATAGACAAAGATAGAGTGAATAGGCACTGGAAAGATGGGAAATCATATTGCACTGTAAACTGTAGGAGGCACTGTGTGGCTGGAATTTCCCCTTCGCACAGACACCACTTGCTCTCTGCTCTCTCAGATACAATTGTGGAGGAAGGTGCAGAAGTGGGGATTTTAAGAAAGTAGAAGCCACCCAAGGAATCAAGGGGCTCCTGGGGAATATACAAATGCAGCAGATTAAAAACACAACCCTGAATTTCTCTCTTTGCAACCATAAATGGAAGATTGGGGAAGTCTTTCAAAAGAAATATCCTGAATCTGTGTATGGTGGCAATATGCTTGTAATCTCACACTTGGGAGGCTGAGACAGAAGGATCACAGATTTGAGATCAGCTTCAGTAACTTAGTGAGACTCTGTTTTAAAAGGAAAAATAAAATAGAGCAGTGGGTAAGCTTGGAGGTAGAATGCTTTGGGGTTTAGCCCCAGCGCGTGCACGCGCGCGTGCACACACACACACACACACACACACACACACACATCTTGAGGTTATATGATGTACTGGACATTCACGTGTAGACAGGTGAAAGTAAATTCTACCTAGCAATTCACTCAACTAAATCTTACTTTTCATCATGCCTGGTGATGGCCCCTTGGCCTCTCTCAGCATGGTTCATGGCCTGAGGCTGGCCAGCTAGGCCACAGAGTGACTGAACACTTCACCTACCAAAGGCAACATGGCCGCTTCCAATGCTCAGTGCACCAACCCAAGAGTAGAAATGATAGAAGATCACAAGTATATTTTCAGCTTTAGCTCCTTAATTAGATGTAGTTGTATTTTATGTGACCTATTTAATTATATGCATTCTTTTCTAAAGTCTTTTACTTTCCCTGAAAGGTTCTCTTGGTCACTGCAGCGGGGCATCACTTGGAAGCATATTAAGATAAACAATGTAAGTTAATGTTTGGAGCTAGGCAGATATGTGCTCCAGTTCTATTGCTGTTTATTAGCTGTATGATTTGGAGCAAGTTATTCAACCTCCTAGTTTTCTCCCTTGTAAAATAAGAATAATAGTACTTATCACATTAAAAAATAAATATTAAAAGAGAGTACATTTAATGGAATGATTGATATATAGATTGATAATAGATAATATTGATAATAATAAGTATGGAGGCTAGGCATGGTGGCGCACGCTTGTAATCCTGGCATTTGGGAGGCTGAGACAGGAGGATTGCAGTTCATGGACAGACTCAGCTACTACTTAGTGAGGCCATTTGCAACTGCGTGAGACCCTGTTTCAAAATAAAGAATAACACCTGTGGTGGCACACGCTTGTAATCCCTGCGCTTGGGAGGCGGAGACAGGAGGATCACACAGGTTCGAAGCCAGCCTCGCTGGCTTAAGAGACCCTGTTTCCAAATAAAAATATAAAACAGGTCTGGGAGTGTAGCCCGGAATTAGAAGGGTTTCCAGGAACCCCAGTACCACAAAAAAAAAAAAAAGAATAAAAAATAGGGCTGAGGGTATATCTTGGAGGTAGAATGCCCCTGGGTTCAATCCCCAGTACTGAGAAAAAATTAATAGAAATGGATAATACATCTAATAATAGTTATCAATATATTAGCATTAATATATAATGCAATAGAGTGATTAGCATCAACATATCCAATGTTAGCTACTACTATAATTATTATCACAATGCTTGTAGTTAACTTTTATAAGATTCCTTATCTGAAATGCAAGGATATTATTGCCATAGACAGATGCTGTAGGCAATGCTGAACTACATTCAGGTGTTCTAAGAAAATTACATGAATTACTGGATATGGCTGTGCTTCATCAATAATAAACTGATTATGTAAAGCTGAAAGCAAATAGTATTTGGTAGCACTTCTGATTCAATTATATGACCAGAATCTGCAGGATAGCATTTTGGTGACTGCTAATCTTTCAAGAGTTAGAGCTGATGCTTCTAGAGAGCCAGGGGGATGGCTGATGAAGGGGGATTGTGATGAAGAACAATACTTTCTCCAGAGAGGCTGGCTGAGCAGTTTCAAATTCTGTTTCCTGTGCCTGGCAAAGCCATTTTAGGTCTAGTTTGTTGTAGTTGTGGTGGAATTATAGCTGGTGTCCTATTGTACAGAATTAGTCATCCTTTTCTAAAAAGAATCATTTGGATAGAGAATATTTGTCATCTTTTTAATTATTGGGATAAACTTAGAGCATGAACCGTGGGTTAAATACTTAGTGAGATACTGTCACCTCTGTTTTTTTAATATTATCCTTATAGTCATCCTCTGAAATAAACATTAGCATCTATATTTACAGACAAGGAAACTGAGGCTCAGTAATTTGCTTAACATTGAGACAACTGAGACTGAAACTCTTGTCAAACTCCAATTACGTCTGAGCTCTTCCCAGTACCTTAGTTTACTGGTTCCCAGACTACTTTTGGGTAAGTGTAGAAAAAGGGCCTGCGAGGGGAATTCTCAACCCAGAGCGGTGCTGCCCCTAAGGAGTGCTTCAAAGGGGGTGAGGTGACTCTTAATTACACTGTGACTGGGTTAAGAGATGCTAAGAATTTGTAGGCCAGGGACCAGGGATACCACATATTCTGCAGTACTTAAGACTATACAGCTGAAAATTGTCCCGTCTGAGATGCCACTAATGCTTCAAAAATATCTCTCCTAATTTTTTCTGGATGACAAAAAGGTACTATGTCTCCCCTAGTGTACACTAGTTTTCACTTGAATGCTTTTTGGGATGTAAGAAAACCCAGCCCTCATATTTCCAGCAAGACTAAATTGTTTCCTCTTTCTTTTCTTTATATACTTTTATAGCCCTTATTTCAATATGTTAATCACAATATTTTGCAGCAAAAAACCCCCATGAATGTGGGCATCAATTTATTGACTTCTGGGTTTGCGGTGTTCAGCACAGTCTAGTTCACAGATAATGCTCAAGTAACACTTGTTAATGTGTGCGCAGAGGAGTTTCTTATCTATTACAGTTCAAGAAACTAGAACAAAAGCATTGAATTGTGATGACAGAACCTTCTCCCTGGCCCACCCCACAAACAAGCAGGACCAGACACCCCAGCTTGGCTTAAAACATCGATGTCAGTGGTCCTTACAGGTACAACGTATGTTGCAATTCCTCAATTCATGCCCATGTCCCGACTAGCAAGTGATCTGATGGTTTAGGGGGTTTATTGGGTGACCTTTTTTTGAGGGGGGAGAAAAGTTCTGCTCCTTGAATCTGCCAGAGGAGCTAGGGACTTACAAAGATTATTTTCCATCCAGCTTCTTCAAGTTGGGGATCTATTTCCCCCCTTGTGTACTTGAATAATACAGTTATTACCTGAGCTATGATCTTTTTAGATGACTAGCCAGAGTAAGTACATCATGCTTGATTTTTTTCAAGCAGGTATTTTAATTCAGGAATTAAATTAGTTCTAGTTTTCTACTTGTTAACCTTTGAAAGATTATAGTTTATTTTTCCTTGTGGCATCTGCAGATAGATCAGGGTTACTTCCTACCCTGTCATCAGTCAAATCTGCCCTCATGTAATGTTAATGTTCATGAAGCACTAGCACTTTTCAGTTATTAATCAAAACACCCAAAGCCCTTCTCTCTGTTTTATTTATGAGCCTTCAGTTGTCATGTGATTTAAGATCCCTTAGCAATTGAAGAGAAGGGTTAAAATAAGAATGAACTATTTCTGATTCCTGGCTATTTTGCTTTCACATTTTTTCCTTCCTTTTCCTTCCTCTGCTTACCCCCCTCCCTCTTCCCTTTCTTTTTCTCTGGGAACTCCATTGTTTACTTTCTTTACCATCTTACCTAGAGTTTTGATTTTCTTAATGTAATTATTACTATTATTATTTAGACTTATTATTTAGACTTACTATTATTACTTATATTATGTATTCTTATTTAGACTTAGAGTTCAGAATAGACCCAAGTAAAGGTTGGTAAGTCAGGCAGGAGCATTGGGAAATTTTCCCACGCCACCGTCCTCTTTCTCACCTTATCATTATGTCTCCCACTTTCTTATACCTTTTCTCATTAATGCCTTGAAGAAAAAAAAAAACTTCCACCTTCTCCTACTCCTTTTTTTTTTTTGGTACTGGGGATTGAACTCAGGGGCATTCTACCTCTGAGCTATTCCCCCAGCCCTTTTTATTTTTTATTGAAACAGGATCTCACAAAGTTCCTAAGGGGCTTGCTAAGTTGCTGAGACTGGTCTTGAACCTATGATCTTTCTGTCTCAGCCTCCCATGTACTGGAATTATAGGCCCACACCACCATGCCTGGCACTTCTACTCTTTTATTCACTCATCTATCCCTTTCTCCCTAAGCTCCTCTTCTGTTTTAGGCTGCAAGTTTTCTGATTTTGTTCTGTTTTGTTCTTTCTCCTTCTTGGAGGGGTGTGTGTGGAGGGTCAACGTGATGAGATATATATTCCCACACAGAAAAAGCTCAAAGCTGCCTGCTGTTTGAATGAAACTTTAAGACTTTCTGCAATGTAAATTAGGTTGTAGCATGCTGGTTTATTTTGGACTCATGCAATTATATCAATTGCTAAAATAAAAAAAATCAATCAGCACAGTTATGACTTTCTTAAGCCTTTTAAAGAAGTGGTGAGAAAAAGGATAGTGGACACAAATACACTTCCATCTCCAAGTGGGCAAAGAGATTTAATGTGTTTGAAAAGAATACAAGACAGTGGTTTGGGGAGTCACTGCCCTCTACCCTGGATGGTATCCAAGAATTTTTGGCATTACAAGGAGAAATTGCAGATTATGGTCACTAAATAGAAAGATTACTGGGAGACACTTGCCTCAGGCTCTGAGAAGCCAATGGGGATTAAAAGATTGACCTGAATGGAGAGATGGGTATTATCTGTCTTCCTGAGGTTGAATATTTTACAAAGGAAATAGAAACAACTATTTCTCTGACCAAAGTGGGGAGTTGTGCTGGAGCTGAGACTGCCTTTAAATATTTTTTTTCCAAGTCTGATTCTGATCCCCCATTTTGAAGTTCAACTTATTAGTCAGGGATTTTGATAATATTTGGAAACTCAGTCTTGATCTGCTCTCTTAAGGCATACATGTTTTCTCCTCCTCCTCAGTCCCTGCTATCTCAATTCAGGTACTAAAGAAAGGCACCTGATTTAGTTCTGGGAAAGAGCATAAGGTTCATGCACTGGTCTTCAGAGACCTAGAATCAAAATTCAGTGCTGACCCAAAGAACATGACTGAATTTCTCAGACCCTCAGATACTTCGTGTGCAAAGTGAGGGAATGATGATGTTAGATAATTTTTTTACAGTTACAGATGTTGCTATAAATGTAGGTACATCACAAGGATCTGCAAAAATATTAAATGGAAACATTGGGAATCTCTTTTATTGTTCAATGACATGATATCTGGGAAATATCAAATGAAATTTCATGAATAGATTTTCCTTTAAGAGGGCTACAACATTTATGGCATCATGTAGACAGACCCTTTTGGAACAACTGATTTCATTTTCTAAGAACTAATAATTTTTTATTTAAAACAAATTTACATATAAAACATAAAACGCTTACACATTTCCAGTTAAGTGTGTTCTGGTCCAAATGCTGGTAATTTATGGGAATTATTAGACAGAACACTTGACATTGAAGTAAATTAGCAAATTAAAAAGGGGTTGTCTGATTTAGTTTTAGTCTGAAGCATTTTGTTCAGTTCCAAAATTCCTATAAGAGTAAAGGCCATGTTTTGTTAATATACTAATACTTGATTAATATTAAGTATGTATTACAAAATATAACTATTACTAAGAAAATAGGGATACTTTTTGCTTTTCTTAAAACATACCAGGAAACATTTTTAGTGGTTTTATTTTCCTTATTTAGCTGGGTTAATTTCTTAGTTGCCAAAGGCAGATTGATTTGTTTATAAACTTGTTAAACCAAATCTACACACAACCACATCACAGATAATAAAGTGAGAAAAGACCACTCAAATTGTCAGTCTGTACCCACTCACCACCTCAGTCTTATTAATGTCTAATTTAACGTCTCCAAGAATGTCTTCCACATTGCCTGGTTTTGCACATTGTATTTCTAAAGGATGTGCTGCTGATGATTGTTAACCACGTGTGTGTGGCTGAAGAGACCCAATGTGTGACCAGAATTCCCATTTCGGTGACATGCCAGGCTGGGCTACTGTCGGTGAGTCATTCTCGCAGTGCGGATACTGGAGTCTCGCATGTGCTGGGGGCGGCCTGCCAGGTGCTACGCACGTTTGCTCCACATTGGTGCCACCAGCACAGGGTGTGCCACTCTGGCTATTGGCAGTTAAAAACTTTCCCTGGATGCCTGCCACTTTTTAAAAGCCCTCTAGTTTTGGAATACATAAGAATCTGTTTTTTCCCACTACCACTTAACTAATAACTAATGAGCTTTCAAACATTATACAGACTTGTTATCTAACAAATGGAATTCTAGAACTTGGGAGAGTTAAAATTTCCTTAAATGTAATATTTAGATTCCTTAGCAATTTTTTTTTATGATGGTATTGTTCTGGCAGTGTTAGATATTAGGGGGACAAGGAAGCAAGGAGTGTGTGTGTGTGTGTGTGTGTGTGTGTGTGTGTGTGTATGGTAGACATTTAAAAAGGAAGTGAAGTGATTTTTTTCAATACGTGATAGCATCATTCACATATAAAAATAGTTTTATCTATTGCAGCAGGTAGAGATTGATCCATCTCAACATAGAAAGGCAGAATGGTGATTTTTTTTCTGGACTCAATCTCTATTTTACTCTTGAGGTCTGTCGCACTCTGCCTAGAAGAGATAATGTAAATTTTTCTAAACTATTAGCCTCAGTTTGGCCCCATCCAGTGTTCAGTCAAAATTAAATATCTTAGTAAATCTTTATGTCCAAATATAGATGCTTTTCAACAAGGGGCACTAGGAAGGATTTCTTTCCATTCTCCTCAGTGGCACCTGGCAGCGCGGGGAAGCTCATCTACACTCTTGGTGGCCTTTGAAGGGCCTGATTATGTCCTCTGGGGTCATCCTGGTTCATGCTGGTCTTGCCCAAATGATACCTGGTCTCACCATGAGACTGACCATTTGAGAATCTTAATTCTAATTTCTAGAACTCACGTGTGTACATCTTAGACTTTGAGATTCTTGATGAGTGAGTGTTGCAGGTCTTTTTATGGACCCAGGTAGAGCACCTCTCCATTTCTTGCTGGGCTCCATGGGGACTTTCGGCTTCTTTTTCCACACCTCTCTGGAGTGTACAACCCTGTATGTAGTGTTGGTTCTTGAGTTGGTACACAGGCGTCCTGCTCAGCTGGGGAGACTGTCTCCTCCTAACTCCTGCTGCCCTTCTGGTCACTGTGTCAGTTCAAATGTAGAGCTTCTTAGTCTTCTTCCCAGTATTTGCCCAGGAAAGTAAGGGCAACAATGGCTTCTCAGATTTTGCCAAACCCTAAGTTTTCTGATGACAGATCCCTCTTTCTGAGATTTGAACTCTGCATAGGAAGGAGGGAAGAGGCCCTTTAATCTGATACCTTGTCCACTGCACCCCTTTCTCTCTCTTCCAGCACAGAAGTGGCTTTTCATTTTCTATTTCTGTTTTCTTGAAATTAACTCAGGGTTGTATTCCCTCCCTCCCTCCCTCTCTCCCTCCCTCCCTCCCTCCCTCCTTCTTTCTTTTCTCTTTCTTTTTTGGTGCTTCTGGGGTTCCTGGAAGCCCTTCTACCTCCGGGCTACACTCCCAGACCTATTTTATACCTTTTTTTTTTTTTTAATTTGGAAACAGGGTCTCTTAAACCAGCGCGGCTGGCTTCAAACCTGCGCGATCCTCCTGTCTCCGCCTCCCAAGCGGGGATTACAAGCGTGGGCCACCACGCCCCGGTGGGTTGTATTCACTTTCTTTTCAACTCTGGAGCATTGAATTATTGATCTGAGTCCTTTAAGCTTGTTTTCTTTTTATATGCGAAATGCTCATCTTTGGGAAGTGTCAATAAATTTATTTCCTCCTCAATAAAGCCTGGCTCCTGCTGAATCAAAAATCTCACATCCAGGGGCTGAGGTGTAGCTCAGTAGCAAAGCGCTTGTTTGGCAAGTGCACTGCCTGGGTTCAATCCCAGTCCAAAAAGACAAAAAATAAATAAATAAATAAAAAAGACCCCCTTTAAAAACCTCACATTTAGGCAGGAGTTTTTCTCTGAATGTAAATGTTTTTAAACTATAAGCTGATTCATGACTTCTCTTCTTGGCTGTGAATTGTCCTTTTCCTGAAGCAATGAACTCCACTCAATTAAGAAGATGCAGGGGAAACAGAAATACAGAAACATTAGAATTTAAAATTTACCAGGGATGAACTCTACATTGACTTAATATCATAGAAATATTGTATCCAATACATCAGCATCATCTCTAAGTCACTAATTTACTGTGGAAATTTTTAGATGGCTTTGATGAAAAGGAATTGTATTCACATTTACATTCCTAGTAATGACAGCATATTTTGTTGAAAAGAGTCACTTTAATCTTTTTTAACTTTATGTTATTCAGGCATTTTATTTCTTTTATAATTTAGCCCTTATACTTTTAAATTATGAAATAAAATGCATTATAGAATCCTCTCATGAATATAAATATAGCCTCTGGATCAGACTATAGTTCAATCTATTTGACAAGACTAGAGGCAGCGTTTGGGAAAACTATAAAAGGCATCTAATGTCTGCTTGTCACTCTTCTTATGATGTTAGCAATTGTTGATATTCAGTATATCATATAATATTCTTAGAAACATGATAACAACAGCTGATAACATCATAAGAGTATATGACATAAATACTCTCTAGTTTTACTTGCATACTCTACATACTCAATGTATCTGCCACATTAAAAAAATGTCAGATAAGCCGGGGGTGGTGGTGCATGCTTGTAATCCCCATGCTTGGGAGGCTGAGACAGGAGGATTACGTAGGTTCAAAGCCAGCCTCAGCTGGTTTAAGAGACCCTGTTTCCAAATAAAATATAAAATTGGTCTGGGAGTATAGCCTGGAGGTAGGAGGCCCCTGGGTTCCATCCTCAGTACCACCGCCACCAAAAAAAAAAAAAAAAAAAAAAAAAAAAAAAAAAAAGTAAGCTAAAGGAGAGATAAGCTTTCTCAAATGGTACTACATATTCTAGGTTATTTTTTATTTTTTTTGGTACTGAAGTTGAACCCAGGGGCATTCTATTTGTGAGCTATACCCCCAGCACAATTTTAGTTTTTATTCTGGAACAGGGTTTTGCTAAATTGTGGAGGACCTCGCTAAGTTGCTGAAACTGGCCAAGAACCTTCGATTCTCCTGTCTTAGCCTTCCAAGTACTGGGATTACAGGTGTGTGCCACCACACTCAGCTGGTATTTTAAAAAAGAATTCCAAGTGTGTTTTACTTACTTTTGTATTTGGTATAAACCAGGTCACAAAAACCATGTCAACCTTAGATCAAATGTAGAGGCACAATTATAGGGAAACAGAAATGGCTCTGTTTTTCTTTTTTTTTGTCTCTGTTTTTTCTTTCATTTGTTTTTCTGGGACTTCTTCCTAAATGGTCTCTCCCTTTCATCAGCTGGTACTGTGAGTCCCCAGTGGGGTCTCATGCATGCTCTGAACAGGATTCTCAGCTACCATGTGGTATCTCCCTCCCTTTCCCTAGTCACTCATCCCTGCCCTGATTCCCTTAGCTGAGGCCTTGTTTAAAGCTTGTGGCCTCCACAGAACCTCATTTAGATACTTTTCATGGCTGTGGCTGCTGCACTGATGTGGGTAACCTTTCCCACTGATACCCCAAAATATAGCCTGCCTCTTAATTGTTCTCAGTATGTTTTTTTTCTTTCTCTCAGATATATAAGTATATTATATTCTTCAGCTTCTTCTGTAAACTTTTTTGGTATGTGGTACTATGAATTGGACTCAGGGGCATTCTACTCTGAGCTACATCCTCAGCCCTTTTTTATTTTTTATTTTGAAACAGGGTCTCACTAGGTGCTTGAGTGTCTTGATTGTTGCTGATTCTGTCCTTGAACATGTGATCTTCATCTCTTAGCCTCCCAGGTACTGGCAGATATGTGCCACAACACCTGGCTTCTCTTACAATTTGATGTGCAATTCAAAGACAGATATTTGGAAGTCATATGTGCCACTTTGGGAAAAGCTATCCCCTGAAAAATCTCTCTTCTCTTTGTGCTGGCTAGATGTATAGGATGATGATGCCCCTGGGGCAGAGCTCTATGAACTTTCTGTAAAGAACACAAATGGAAATATTTTAGGTTTTCAGGGTTATGTGGTCTTTGTCACAACTATTCAGCTGTTATTGCGCAAGTCCAATAAAAGATAATGTGTAAATTAAAAGTTGTGTTTTTATACATTTTGATTTACCCAAGGGGCAGTGGGTCATTGTCTGCTGGCATCTGCCCAGGGTATGGCAGGGCCACAAAATGGAAAAAGCTTGGCTACCATATTGTTCACTGTATAGAGGAAGTCTGTCTGTCAACCAGAAACACTTCCCTTTTAACTTTAGGGACAAATAAACTTTTATCATATTCGGATCATGTCACATATTGGCTTCCAAGGGCTGCCATAACCAAGTTTTGCAAATTGAGTGGCTTAACAAAGCAAAAGGCTGAACTCTTATGAAATCTGTAGGAGATAATCCTCTTCTGCCTCTTCCTGGCCTTGGGTAATGCCTGTTAGTCCTCATCACTCCAAACTCTGCCTCTGTGGTCATGAAGCATCCTTGTGTCTGTCTCCATGTCTCTTGTCTTTATAAGGGCACTAATTCACACCTATAAGGACACTATTTCGCCGGGTGTGGTGGCCCACACTTGTAATCCCAGCATCTGGGAGGCTGAGACAGGAGGATCAGGGTTTGTGGACAGCCTCAGCTACTTAGTGAGGCCCTCCGCAACTCAGTGAGACCCTGTTTCAAAATAAAGAATAAAAAATTGGGCAGGGGGTGTAGCTCTGAGGTCAAATGCCCCTAGGTTCCATCCCCAGACCCGCAAAAAAAAAAAAAAAAAAAAAAAAAAGATACGATTTCTCACATTCATAGATTTCAATATATTCTTTTAGGGGACATAAATTACTTTTTAAAAAGCTGGTGTATATTTTGGAGAATTATGTATTAAGCTCTGCACTGTGATCATATAAATGGCATGCTGTGCTTTTTTGATGTTGGTAGATTGTGTGTGTGTGTGTGTGTGTGTGTGTGTGTGTGTGTGTTTGTGTGTGTTACTGGATTGAGCCCGGGGGTGCTCTACCACTGATCCTCCTGCCTCAGCCTCCTGAGTAGTTAGGTTTACAGGTATGCACCATCTACTCAATTTCATTACTGCTGAAAAATTTATTTTTCACAGTTTTGTCCCTCATTTAATATGTCTTTGTTTTTATGGTTTATTTTTTAGAACTTTTTTACATGAAAGAAGACTCCACATATTTCTTTTTTTCATTAAAGCTAAATTTATTTTTAACTGCTACATAAAAAGTACACATTGAGTAATGTGCTATTCTAATACATACATATATTATACAGAGATTAAATCAGAGTTTATACATATACTATCATACATAATTTCTTTATGGTAAAGCTTTCAATATACTTTCTTTGAGTTTAAATATGCAGTTTTTTATTGTAATCTGTAGTCGTCCTTCTGTTCAGTACCCCCAGAGTTTCTTGCTTCTAACTCTTAACTTAGTACTTAGTACCTACTGATCAAACTTGCCTCATAGCCTCTACTTCTCTGTAGTCACCATTTTCCACTTCTAGAAGATCAAATTTTTAGAGTTCACGAATGAGTAAAATCATGCATTGCTTGTCTTTCTGAGCCTGGCTTATTTCACCTGATGATATCCAGTTCGATGCATGTTGCCAAAATGGCAGGATTTCATTTTTTACAGTATAATAGTATTTCATTGTATCTATATACATTTTCTTTGTCCACTCATCAGTTAATGGATATCCTTCTGGTTTTTTTTAAAATCTTTTTGGCTGTTGTGAATACTGCTACAATAAAAATGTAAGCACAAATGTCGCTCCAACATGTGATTTCATTTCCTTTGGCTATATACCCTGTCATGGGATTTCTGGGACACATGATAGTTCTAATTTTTTGAGGGTCCTCCAACTGTTTTCCACCATGGCCACATTAATTTACATGGCTATCAACAGCTTGAAAGAATTTCCTCATCTCCACATCTTCATGATTACTTGTTATCCTTTGTCTTTTTTCACAATAGCTGTTCTTACTGGAGTGAGGTGATACCAGTTGTAGTTTGATTTGCCTTTTCCTGATGATTAGTGATGTTGATCATTTTTCAGATACCTCTTGGCCATTTTTATATCTTATTTATTTATTCATTCGTTTTGTGGTACGTGGGGTTGAGTTTGTGGCCTTGTGCTTGTTAGGCAAACACTCTACTACCACTGAGCTACATTTCTAGCTCTTTAAAAAATATTTTGAGAAAGGATCTTAATAAGTTGCCCATCCAGGCGTGGTGGTGCACGCTTGTAATCCCTGTGCTTGGGAGGAGGAGACAGGAGGATTGTGCAGGTTTGAAACCAGCCTCGCTGGCTTAAGAGACCCTGTTTCCAAATTTAAAAAAATAAATAAATAAATAGGTCTGGAAGTGTAGCCCGGAGGTAGAAGGGTTTCCAGGAACCCCAGTACCACACACACACAAAAATAAGTTGCCCAGACTGTCCTCAAACTGGTGATCCTCCTGCTTTAGCCTCCAGAGTAGCTGATATTATAAGCCTGGCTTGCATGTCTTTTGAGAAATGTCTTTTTAGGTCTATTGCCTATTTTTAATAGTATTATTTATCTATTTATTTATTATTTATTTTTGTCATTGAGTTTTTGGAGTCTCATATATTCTGGATATAAACCTTTTATGAGAGGTATAATTTGCAGATACCTTCTCCCATTCTGTTGATTGTCTCTTCTTCAGAGTCACCTTCTCTTTAGAAGTTATGCCCCAGTCCATAGGGGATGGGAAGGATACCAGAAGCAATGATGCAGAGGTAGGACATGACAGCTATCTCAAATCAACTGGCTTTGCACTGAAGCCTTGTTCTACCTGCTGCTCATGGTGACTGCTTAGCGGTGTTTCTACTCTCCTCAGCATAACCTCTTTCTAAAAAGCTCATTAGTTGAATGGACCCTTGGCAAGCACTGCTTCCTTTTCCCCTGACCCTTCTGCTACCAATCCCACAGATATGACCAAGGCATATTTAATCCTAAACATAACATAGCATACACTCCTACTTCATAACCATCTACTGAGAGCTATAAAATGTGTTAGGGACAAATAAAAATTAAAAATTCACCTTCCTCTATAATACACAGGCTTCCTTTAGGCCAAACAATAGTGACTGGTAGACAGGAGCCTATCACAAATGTTGGTTTAGATAATTTTCTTCAATAAAGTTTCAAAATAAAGGTATATACCAAGGTGAGTCACAGGCAAAATACCTATTCTACATTTGCAGCCATTAACTGGTAAACACATTATTTTTGTTCTAAAATCATTTGCTATCCTGTGGTCAACCTAAATAAAAAAATAAAGCATGAAAATCAGTGGCTCTTGAGGAGGTAAGGCTTTTGTGTGTATGTATGTGTCTGTGGTTAATCATTAATGTTTCTAAAATGTATGCAAGTAACAAAGCCCAGAAATGTTTCCTGATCTTACACTTCACAGAGCAAGCCTCTTTCTCTTACCTTAGACATGTGTTTCTGGGTAGGTTTGCTGAATTCTAATCAGTCTGAGATATTCCCTGTGACTTTGGTTTCCAGCTCTGTCTGGAAGAACTCCAGCCTGGGAGAATCTAAACATATTATTCAGAAGTCTGTGATGTTGGACAGAAAGGAGGTTTTGGATGATTCTTGTTTTTGTTTGGACTTGGGTCAGTGCCTCCCACTTATAGTGGAATGTGGACTGGATGATTTCAGATCTGCTTTGGAAGCCGATGTTGGCCGTCTGAGAGCCAACCATGATGGGGCCTCAGGAGAGGGTAGAGCAGGTTATCACATTAAGAAATACATCTCTTTTTATTTGTGAGTATTGGTAATGAATAATGAAGCAATAGAAGTTCTTTTACACTGGCAACCTTAGCCCTCCCAGACAAATTGCCTAGTAGAACCAATACTAAGAGACTTCTTCTCTGCGGTTTCTCTCAGGCTTTGACCCTGGGTACAAAGGGACCACACAGGGGACTTTACGTGAAAATCTAAAAAAAAAAAAATTACATCAACAAATAATAAATCATTGGTGAATAGAAAGAAAATGCAAATGCTCCCAGTATAGATATAATGGAACTAGTACTAGAAATAAGATTATTTTATTACTGATTACCCACTATATAAGAATGTCTTACTACTTTTCTAGGGTAAAAAGATGTTTCATAGACATCAGAATCACTCTTGTTTTATGAGTGTGACTACTCATATGGAGCCACTCGTCTCATATCATTAGGTTGTTCTTTCACTTCTGATTCCCTAAAAGATCTTTTTACTTTCTTTAAAGAGAATACAAAACCTAAAAACAGAATCACAAGATTATTAAAACAAAAAAGCACGCTGGGCATGATGGCACATGTTTGTATTCCCAGCATTTGGGAGGCTGAGATGGGAGGATTGCGGTTCATGGACAGCCTTAGCTACTACTTGGTGAGGTCCTTTGCAATGCAGTGAGACCCTGTTTCAAAATAAAGAATTAAAGAAAGGGCTAGGGGTGTAGTTTAGAGGTAGAATGCCCCTGGGTTCCATCCCCACTACTACACACACACAAAATCAAACAAAATAGAACCAGTTGTCATTGTCAATATTTGGAAATCAGAAGATTATACATAAAAATCTGCATTTTTTTTCATGTTGTATAAAACCCATACATTTGGCAGCACCAACCTTGTAGTTCTGCAAACTGCGGCTAAGCAAATGAAATCCTTCCTTCCTTCTTTCCTTGTTTCTCCTGGTCATGGAGCTTGAATCCAGGAGCATTCTACCTCTGATCTATACTCCCAGCCCTTTTGCTTTTTAGGTTTTTTTTAAAAAAAATTGAAATAGGGTCTTACTAAGTTGTAGGGGTTATCGGTAAGTTGCTGAGGCTGGCCTCAGACCTTTGATCCTTCTGTCTCAAAGTGCTTGGATTACAGGCTGCACCACCATGCCTGGCTGAAATTGCCTTTCAATGGGACTTGTGCTCAGAATCTTATCAACATTGGTCAGCTTTACCCTTTTATATGATCTGCCCTCACCACTTAAGAGACCTTTGAATGTTCATGTCTAATCTATAGTTGGTAAAGCTTCAACAATATTTTTTTTCCCTTGGAACTTGAATTGTTTTTCAAGTTGGAAATGAGCCACAGGGAATGGGAATGGTCAATGAAAATATGTAATTAAATGGACTCTTCTAGGGCTACAACCTAAGTGCATTTGCACAAAAGCCACATACAGTGATACTCAGATCTGGAAGATAGGTAGAATGGTGAGAGGTATGTGAGCAGTGCACATTAAGTTTCCATGGATACATTTCAAGAGAAGATGCTTCTCCAAAAAGACTGCCTTCCCTCTTGGTATTAACTGCCTGTGCCAGTTCATTAGGCTGAAACAGAAGATTCAAAGGAGCCTGTACCTCATGCTGTGGTGAAATGCGGTCAGTGTGGCTGGGGAAGAAAGTCTGTGGGTCTTGTAATGTTTTGCTCAGAAAAAGAAAAATGGAATGCTCTTGGACAGTTGAGCCTCTCTCTCCAGCTACTTCTGCCTTGAGGAGATGGTGGGCTCAGAGGAGTTCTGTCTTCCCTCCCAGGACGGTGCCAGTATTTCATGTTCTGGTTGGTAAGGGAGTAATTAGGCTTTTTATTTAAAAATAATAGTAAACAAAAAAATAAAACCATGAAAAATCAAATGCAACCTCCTTTCTGGTTTTAAATACAAAATAAAACAAATATTTTTCTATACATGTTCATGTATTGGACTCTTTAGGGCTCTATCTTCCCATGATTTCGATTCTCTTGCAATCCATTTTACATGGTCTTGTTCCAGGAATCCTTCCATCTCATTAAGTTTTCCTTTCTTTTTCTTCCACACTGCTGCATTTCCCTTTTATTCTAGAATCTGGGTTTAATTTTCCAGTTCTCTACTTTTATTCTTACTCTCCTTCTGTCAACCTAGTGTCTTTTATTCTCTGCCTATTGTTAATTCATGTCTCCCACCCTGTACCCTCCTTCTTGTGATTTTATGCAGGGTTCGCTTATTTCTCCCTTCTGTACAGTTTGTTTTCTTGTTTACCATACATTTATGTCCCTTGCTTCCAAAACAAACACATGAACAAGCAAACAAAGCCTCAAAAGCTGATTCTTATTTGTGTTAGTTGTAGATTTCTCTCTAGTTTCTTTCTTTTTTTCTTTTTTCTTTTTTGAGGATCTGGGGATGGAACCCAGGGGCATTCAACCTCCGAGCTACAGCCTCTGCCCTATTTTTTATTTTGAAACCGGGTCTCACTGAGTTGCAGAGGGCCTCACTAAGTAGCCGAGGCTGTTCGCCAACCGCGATCCTCGGGTCTCAGCCTCCCAAATGCTGGGACTCTAGTTTCTTTATACTAATTCCACAGTGCAAATCAGTTTTTATGCCCTATATTGCCACAATCCCATTAAAACTTACTTTTCTCCCAATTTTAGAAAGAAAATTAGATTTTTAAAAATAAATGTATATTTTTTTCCATGTGGGAGCTGCTGTCTGATAAACAGCCTGGGAGTTGTTATATTGGACTCTGATCATATCTTTTTTTTCTTCTTCTTTGTATTACCTTAAAGAAGCAATAGTATCTCTTTGAGTTTCAGTCTCTCTATCTGTGAAAGTTAGAGGAGAACTTTCTTGCTACTCAATGTGGGCTTCAAATCTGGCACATCGGGGATCAGCTGTGAGCTTGTTAGATGCGTACCCTTTCATCTTCCTGACTAAGAAGGATCCTAAAGTGACCTGTATGCTCACAGAAGTTTGAGAAGCATACATTCAATGATCTCCAAGGGTTTTTCTGATTTGAGCTTTGCTGAAAATAAACAAAAACCTATTTTAATGACTAAAAAGGAGTGAAGTTTTTTAGTAATTAAAAAAAAAGTGAAAACTGCTTTGGTTATAAGGCATAATAGTATCATCTAAGAAGTTTTCAGAAAATGACTTGGGATTTCCTCTCAGGTCAACTAACTCAGGAACTCTAGAGATGATATTTTAATGTCCCAGGTAATTTCCCTCAGTAAGTTAAGCCTCACTCACTCCAGTAAGCTATTTGAACATTTACCTCATTTTCTTTTTTCTCTTTCTTTCTCTTTTCCTTCCTTCCTTCCTTCCTTCATTTCTTCCTTCATTTCTTCCTTCCTTCCTTCCTTCCTTCCTCTCTTTCTTTCTTTCTTTCTTTCTTTCTTTCTTTCTTTCTTTCTTTCTTTCTTTCTTTCTTTCTTTCTTTCATTTCTTTCTTTATTTCTTTTTCTGTACTAGGGCTAGAACCCAGGGACATTTTACCTCCAAGCTACATCCCCACATCCCCAGCCCTATTTTTTTTTCCTTTATTTTGAAACAGGGTCTCACTGAGTAAGTTGCAAAGGACCTTACTAAGTAGTTGAGGCTATCTATGAACCATGATCCTCCTGTCTCAGCCTCCCAAATGCTGGGATTTTACTTCATTTTCTGATGGTTTTAATACTGTCCTCTTTTGATTGAGGGGTGAGAAATGACTATGAAAAGAAGAGCTCCAACCTAAGAATTTGTGTTTACCTACTTAAGCCTTCCAGAAGAGACTAAGGAAATAATGATCAAAAATAACCATATGCATTTTTTTAGCATTATGGGAGTAAAAACCAGGATTCATGTGTTTTCTCGAGCCTCTCTCAGATTTTTGCTAACAGTGTCTCTGGTGATGGAAGTAACCCCTGGTGGATGATAGAGACATCGAACCCAGTGCCGCTCAATGCTGGGGTGGTTGTAACAGTGAAATGGCTTCATTCCTTCATAACTTGATGCTGAAGTTGCCCTGGTGAGCATATCCAGACACATGCTGTGATTGAGTTCCCGAACATTAAGTTCCAATTTATTTTTAATTATTTCATGTTGAATGTGTAGTTAATTTAAGAAAAACTGAAGCCAACAGATTTTTTTTTAAAAACCTGCCATTAATATCTTCAATGTGAGAACTGGGAAGAAATAGTCATAAAATAGTTTGTCACAAGAGTGGTAAGGGTGACAATAATATTATGAAGATTTTTTTTTATGTTGTAGTTTCTTAAAGTAGACCTTAAGGAACCATGTCTTTAAAGATTAAATTTGCCGGGCGTGGTGGCGCACGCTTGTAATCCCCACGCTTGGGAGGCAGAGACAGGAGGATCGCGCAGGTTCGAAGCCAGCCGCGCGCGCTGGCTTAGGAGACCCTGTTTCCAAATATAAAATGTAAAAATAGGTCTGGGAGTGTAGCCCGGAGGTAGAAGGGCTTCCAGGAACCCCAGTACCACCAAAAAAAAAAAAAAAAAGATTAAATTTACTTTTTTAAAGGTTAAATGTTTTTACTAGTGCTCAGCAAGAAACCCAAGCAAATGGTATTTTTGGAGTGATAGAAGTACTTGCTCAAAATTGAGAAAAAGTGTACTTGGGCAGTTTTTTCTTAGTACAGTATCTTCTTTACTCAATTTTCTTGTCCTAAATTGTTTCTGTATCATTAAATTTAGTGAAAGAGCCAAAATTCTATCATGATGGGGGCAGTTTCTGATGTATGGCATTGACAAAGAGATATTTAGAATAAAATGTCATTTTGGTCTATTCTTGAGTGTTACTCCAAGAGATTATGTGAGCAGTGAAACACTAGTCTTGGAGGCCAACTGTCCTCCCCATCATGTGGCTGAATCTCCAAGAAGAATCTATATGCAACAGTGGAGATAGCTGCCTTTTCAATGGGTCAGAGGAGAGTCCATGGTAGTTATGTGATGCTTTCTTCAAAGTTGCTCCAATAGCATTAAGGACTCAACAAATATTTCCTCTTACAGTTCTTATAGCTCTGGTCAAAATTATGAAGTAGATTTTTGTTTTCTTCACGTGTGTTTTCTTCTCTTGTTGAAACAGTTCTCTATGCTGATGATACTGCTTTGTATACCTTCTATCTGTTCCTTGCTCTCCAAGCTACTAGGTCACCATTCACTTTTTTGACAAAGAAACAACTAAATTTACATATTTTTGTTATTAACAAACTGCCTTGCTTTTATATTGTTTGATATATCAAATATACATATTAAATATTAAAAATATTCATTTTTTAATAACAGGTGGAAGTTAAAAAGCTTTCTGTCAAAAATTTGATTGGCGCATTCTGGTGTGGTTAGTTTATTTGATTGGGGGTTGGAGAGAATCGGAAATATTTCTTGAATCTTATCCTTCATTTTTAAACAAGTTTATTATCTGAAGCTAAATGAAAGTGTCGAGTTTTCTCAGAATCTTCCAAATATAAAACATATTTCCCAGGGTTCTATTTACAAAGGATGAGCAGATAGTACTGAAGGTGGTGGTAGCTTGAGGGGGAGGGGTTCTAGAAATAGGGTTTAAATGTAAACATCAAGTCTGGGAGTGTAGCCCAGAGGTAGAAGGGCTTCCAGGAACCCCAGTACCACCAAGAAAAAAACAAAACAAAACAAAACAAAACAAAACAAAAAAACCAAAATGAGTTTAGATAAGCTCATGCAAGTTTCCAGAGGTAAAAAAAAAAAATAAATTTAAACATCAAGCAAAAACCGGCATTCTTTTTTTTTTTTACTTTTATCTTTAGTACATTTTGTATCTTTCAAATCTCAGTGTCAGATGGAAGTGTGTTTTGTGATGCTAAAACCTGACTACATAAGAAAATTGAAAAGGCAAGTAATTCTAAGTTACTTTAGAATCAATGTGTATTTATTTATTTTTTAATAATAAGACTGACTTTGCAAACATTACCTTTATGGGTCTGGAATCTTTTTGATTCTGAATCATTAACACTTTCTAAATTTGTATTTTTGGTTTTTAAATCAGCTGGTTTTACAGGAGATAGCAAATGGAATTAACTTGAGCTTGTGAGTTCAACTTAAAATCTCTAGTGACATTTCATATAAGTGACTTTCAGTGTTTCTTTATCCTGAGGGTGCTGCCAAATTGTGGTGTAACCACTTCAGTTAGAACATACTCCAGCCTTATGAAAATCCTCATTCCCTTGTTAATACTGTGGAAAATTTGAAGAACAACAACAATAGACTCAGTCCTGGTTCAGATGTGATTTCTCCTAAAAGCATTTGGAATTGACAATGGGTTAATGAAAACTTCAGTGGTTATTCCATTTCACACAGTTTCTTTCCCCCTGGCTGGTGGAATTTATTTTTACTATTTCCAAACTTCAAAGGAAAGTATGCAATGATGGGCTCAACATTTCAGACAAGGTGGCTTATTTATTTATTTTTGCTTTGTTTCTAGATTTTTGAGTTTGTTAGACTGTTAGCATGAGAACTGGCTGAGATGATGTTCAACATTCTGACTCATACTGTAGTGATTGCTCAAATCCAAGGCCTAGCAGGTATCAGAGGGAGCCTTTAGTGCTCTATGAACTGGTGTTCAGGAGCCTCTGTTGTTTGGGGGAAAAAAGGTAGCCTAGCTGGTACGACCTAGTGCTATTTAAAGGCTGTGAGGGGAGCAACCATAAAGCTCTCCCTTGCCTTTTCTCCATGGGTCCCCAAAGTCCTGTCTTTAAAGCTACTCCTCTAGTTAGAGTCAATGTGCAAATAGGTATCTGAGAAAGTCAAATTTTTTGTTGTTATTTATGAACTATTACATTGGATTATGTTGCTCTTAGAACCCTAAAGGAAGGGGATGCAGGAGAGGCCTTTGCTTGTGGGGTAAATGGGAGGGTCTGGTACATGGGATACTGCAAAAAGATGTCACACCTTAGTAATGCATGGAAGGACTGGGTTGCCCATGCATACCCCAAGGAGCCAGTGTTGAGGGCTAATGATTCCTAATCATTTCTACACTCTAATATTCCCTCAAATAATCAGATTTCCTTATAAAAAGTATTAACTTCCTTTCCATACTCCTTTATGAAGTGGTTCTGAGCTAGATGAAATGGGGTATCTATCAGATTCTGGAAGAAGATATAATTTAGAAAAAATTTCAGGATACTATTTTGACGAAAGAGATAAGTCTTATGCAATTGTGTGGATTGTTCACATAAACTAGTTATTTTTCCAAGATGATGAGAGTTTAATTTTTTGTGGTATTATCAATATTGGAAATGGGTAGGCTCTAATTAGTGAGAATTTTTTTTTTTTTTTTGTGTGTGTGTGTGTGTGTGTTACTGTAGATTAAACCCATGGGCATCCTTCCTCTGAGCTATGTCCCCAGCCCTGTTTTATTTTGAAATAGGGTCACACTAGGTTGCTGAGGGTTTTACTAAGTTGGTGAGGCTGGCTTTAAACCTGTGATTTTCCTATCTCAGTCTCCCAAGTGCTGGGATTACAAAGGTGAGCCACCATGCCTGGCAGTGAGAATTTTCAAGTAGTTTTCAAATTCAATTGGCTCTGCCAACTGAAGGACCCTTCTGTGACTACAGGTACTATACTGGGAAAGTTTTGCAATGGGATAATTTATGCTAAATTTGTGCTGACAAATGGTCTTTGATATGTGGAAGGTCGGGGAAAATGCAGAACCAAAAAGGTGTACGAAAAAGTTGAAGGTACCTAGAAGAGAACAGATTTGTGCAGAAAAGAAAGGAGTTACTGACATGTGAGTAGAGTCAGGGAAGAAGGACAGAAGGTGATCTGGGAATAAATTATCACTAGATATTGGCTGAACACCTTTTATGTGTTTGAAATACCTGATTGTGGCAAAAAGTATGAGTGAGAGATGTTTTGTGCAAAAACGTGATTTGTCTTGGCAAAATATCCTGGTGGAGAGACAAATCCAGTGAAAGAAAATATTGAGAAACATTGCCTCTGCCTCCAACTCTCTTTCAGATTGTAGATAAAAGTTATAATCCTGGCCCTCATTCACCCTCATGTAGCTTCTGGCCTCCTTTCTCATTCTCTGAACATGAAAGGAATGGGAAGGCTAAATGGTAGATCATGGGTCTGAGGAGTTGTTCTGCCTATGGTTACCAGGGAGTCCTGCAAGGCTGTGGGACAGATACCAGGAGGATTGAGCCAACTCAGAGATGAGAAGCATGTAGAGAGTTAACTTCACGATTGGCTGCTTTAAAAAGAATAGGCTGCAGGTGGATTTTAAATCTTACTCCAAGTACACGGCTGGTGCCAGCAGCTATTCTAAAGGAAATCAGCGTAACTCAGTGTCCCTCAGTGTGTCAGGAAACCCTATGGCCTCATACAGTGAAGCAAAGAGTTAATTCTTTTTATCTTTTCTCTCAAACATCCACCTTGGAACCCTGCAGAGTTTCTGGTCCCTAGAATGTTGCAGAAGTAACAAGTGTGTCACTGTACTTTTTCTCTGTCCCAGGAAAATATCTTGGCAAAATAAGGGCTGAGGCCTGCATGGGACTAGGTGGATGGGGGAACTGTTGCTTCTCAATAGATAGAGTGAGAAGCCCTAATCCAGAGTCATTGTCACTCAAAGTATATTCCTAGGAGTTTTCTAGATACACAGAATTCAGGCCCCACATCTGGAGCTTAAATTTGGAGCCTTGGCTACTTCTTACTCCTGACTGTCACCCATTCCTGTAGGTTGTTCTTAGGAACAGTTGGGGAAGGGACAGGTCACAAACATTCTGTTCTTCTATTCTGAACTAATTCGACTCCAAACCCAGAAGAGTCTAATTCATAGAAAACAAATGAACTGTCTCATTTCAGGCACATCTATGGTCTTTGCTGGTAAAGTGTCAGAAAGCACACAAAAGCCCTGGATGTTTTAGGGCCTGAATTTTGAATCTGTACTGCTGGACTGATTTAATTTGAATCTGGTTGGCTGCTATGACCTTCAGTTTAGCAAACTATGGAAACTTCATTATGGCATCCTACCCATATAATGAGGAAAACATAGATACTTGTCTCAGCTTTAGGCCCCTAGAGCAATGGTGTTCCTAACCACAGTTTGCTATTTGCTATGTAGCATTTTACACACACACACACACACACACACACACACACACACACACACACCAAAAAAAAACAAAAAACAAAAAAACCCCAAAAAACCAAAAAAAAAAAAAAACTAAGCAAGATTATGGGTCCCTGCATGTTAATATAAGTAAACTTTACCTTCTTATAAAAGTAATATTGAGATCCTTTGATTATTAAAGACTTCTTGAGTAGAAGTAAAAATTCTTCAATTAAAGTTTTTATCTAAACTGGGTATTGTGATGCATACCTATATCCCAGTACCTGGAAGACTGAGACAGGAGGACTACAGGCTCAAGGCTAACCTCGGCAATTTGTAAGACCCTGTTTCAAAATAGAAAACAAAAAGGGCTGGGATAACTTGGTTTAGCTTGGAGGTAGAATTTCTCTGAATTCAATCCCCAGTACAACACATGCGCGCGTGTGTGTGCACGCACACACACACACACACACACACACACACACACACACAATTTTATCGAGTTGAAGGGATTTCTTTCTTGTTGTATATTCCAACCTTGAATGGTCTTGCCATTCGGGACCATATGTGGGTGGAAGGTAAAACACCTTTGCCACTTCATACCCTAATTGTGGGTTTGGGTTTTTAAGAGTGAGAGATACAGTGAGAGAGGGAGAGCAAGCTAGGAGAGTGAGAGACAGAAAATGGCAGAAAGGAAGCCTCCAGTAGTCCCAACCATATCCACTCTTGACCAAAGCAAAGCCATGTGATTTCTTACAGAATATTTCAAAAGAAGCCTGCTTATATGTGTGAGGTGGAGGCAGTGTCTCAGGTTGGCTTCCAACTACCCAGTCATGATACTAACATATCACTTTCAACCAATAGTGTTACTGGGTGGGACAGTTTAAAGTTATTCTGTACTATCTCAGCCCTTCCTTATCTACTTGGAAAGCATTCAAACAGAACCCTAAAGGGGAATACAGGAGGCTTATTTAGAGAAGAGAAAGCCTTGAAAAGAGAGGAAGGGGTCAAGCTCCAGAGGAAAATGTCTATAGTAATGGCCGGGGGCAGGGGGTTCTTCTCCAGGGAAAGGGTCTGCAGAGGTCAATTTCAGGTGCAGGAAGTGGCTCAGCTGTCGGATTTTATGGTCTCTCAGACCCATTCTTTATGTATCTCACATTTGGGGCGATTGCTCTTTACAAGTCACACCTCAGTGACCCTGCCTTCTTTCTCCACTCCCTTCCCACAGGGGAAGGGGTCAAAGGGAGCAAGGCTCTGTGGGTAAACTTCCAGTCCATCTCAGCACCATATTCTAATGTCTATCTAGCACCCATATTCTAAAATTATTTGTATCTTTCACTACATCCCTGATTCTGTCAACCCACTGTCTCAAGTACTTAGCTCTGGGACAGTAATTGAACCCATATGTTCATGTCAAGAATAACTGGAGCCATTTAGAAGTAGACTAAGATGTAGATAGGAGAATGAGACCTTGTTATATAGTTTTGTCTATTTTGAGATTAGAGTATCCAGGATCCTCTCCAGTCCTACACACTTGGTCCTTTTTTGGACATAGATTTAGAAAGTTTTGTGTGCACGTGTGGACATTTTTTCATTCCTAGGGTTTTGGCTTCATTAAAAAGTCAGTCATGGAGCCAAAATACCAGAGAGTCAGACCATTTTTGTACTAATAGTTAGTTTATCTTGTGGTTGGGGCTGAAAAAAAAACTAAAAATAATGCCCCCAAGTATCTGATTTAGCTGATTGCTTGGTGATATAAATCAACTTAAACTTTGGATAAGCATTAGTTAGATGCTAAAGACAACAAAACTATTTAATTGTGTTTGTTCATAAAACTGACTTCCAGGTGACTGCTCTTACCATTCATTTAATCCTACCAGAAACCAAAGCAGTGTACTTGACAGAAAAGAAATGTAATATAGTTCCATCAAAAAAACATGAATATCATCAACTCATATATTTTTATTCAAATTAATACCCTGCAAACATTTTTGTCAGGAAATTTTATGCCAGAGGATTATTAGAGCTAAAGGTAACCTTAATGACTTGGAGTAGTGATTTTTTCTTAGTTTCTCCTCAAGTAAAGTTTTGGTATTGGATACCCTAAAGATCACATAGCTGTAAATAATACTGATAACGTTACTCACTGTTATTAGGTAGAAATAAAAAACCTCTGTCTCCTACCACTCACCCCTCAGTAATCCACTGGGGAAGTATTTTAAAAATTTTCAGTTTTCTTTTGGAAATAGTATTACTAAGCAGGTATTTGTGGGTCACATGTAATCACTGAAAAGTCCATTTGTTCAGATAGCAGGAATTAAAAACTCTGCTCTAGTGGAAAAAAAATGATATGGTGGAGTTTGGATTAAGCTCTTAGCACTAAAAAATGTCCAGAGTGAAAGAAACCTCTAGTTAGGAGGACTGGTGAACTCCTCCTAGCCCCTGGTTAAGCTTTTTTCCTTTAGACTTAGAGAAGTTCAAATACCAGCACAGTTCAGTATAATCAGCCCCCTTTGCCCTAAAGGCCAATATCATCATGAATATCATGAATACATATTCATATATTCCACATATGAACATATATATGCGAATTCATCCCACTAACCATTATACAAGATTCTACCATTCTTAGAAGTAAACCACAAGTCAACTCTGATCCAAATGACCATGTAAGAGAGGTAGCAGATTATCTTGTCTTTAAAAAGAAACACTTCTTTTTTCTCAATAATGAGCATTTTAAAAAACTTTAAAATTCTTCTGTGACCTGTGGGTAAAAAGAGATCACAGGAACCCAGACAACAGTTTTTTTTTCCCCTCAAATTGAATCCTCTCTCTCATCTTCCTATTAAAATAAAGGGAACCAAATAAATTTACGGAACACTTGTGATGGCCTCATTGATGGATCACATTTGAAAGAGAGAGAAAGGGGCAAAGTATGGAGAGTTTATTTTCACAAATCAGTTTTAGTTTTTTTTCTGTGAAATAAATGAACAAGAAGCCCATTACAATGAATTGTTACAATTCTTCTTTTCAATTGTTTGCTTTAGTAAGGTGACAACCCTTGACAGCTTGATGGATGAACAGTGTTCATTTGCCGACAAAAACATCAATTACAATGAGAATCATGATAATCCTTCAACCCTTCATTCACTCGTCCAGGTTAAATATAGAATTTGGAGTGGAATCAAAATGAAAATTATTTCTACCTAGACGCCAACAGCTATTTTTTCTGAATTAATGGTGGCTGAAGAAAAGTGAGCTGAGAAGTAAGCTAAGATGGGTCACATGGAGACAAGGTTATTGTCTTTCATCAGAGCCAAGAAAATAATTAATTATTGAAGTGGGAAATCAAATCACTAAAGTCAGCTGTAACACAAACACTGATTTTATCTCCTCTCAAATATCCAAAAATATATATAAACTTGGGTGGGGTTTTTTTTGGACCAAATTGTAGCACCATGAATCAAAAGTTTTATAAATTTAAAATGATTGTAAAATTAAAAATTTTGCTCTAGTGGAAAAAAATGATATGGTGGAGTTTGAATTAAGCTCTTAGCACTAAAAAATCGCTAGAGTGAGAGAAAGCTCTAGTTAGCAAGACTGGTGAACTACTACTAGCCCTTGGTCAAGCTTTTTTCCTTTAGACTTAGGGAAGTTCAAATACCAGCACAGTTCAGTATAATGACGTGTGTAATGAAGTATCGCAGTGTGGCTTCCCACTTGCCACCAAACACTTGATGTTCAGGTGGTAGCACTTTCTATTTGCTTAGCTATTTCTTCTGGCCTATAACCTCTAATATTTAAATAACATGTTTATACTGCTCTTTCTTATAATGTATGCATAAGCTTTAGATGCATTCTTTTGCTTCCTCTTATAGGGAAAAGAGCTGAGCCCTATCAACTCTTCCCTCACTACTTGACATACATCTCCTATATCTTAATCCTTTAAATATGGTTAATTTTTTATTTTTTCTTTAACCAATGTACCTTTATCATAGCAATATGAATGCCATGCACAGCTAAGCTAAAGGTGCTGTGACCCTTCTTCCCAAGAGAGTTATATCATTTTTATTAATTTACATAACCTTGTATTCACTCATTCTCCAAAACCAGAGACAAGTAATCAGTTCTCAATTCAAATAGTCAGTGATCTATCATTTTTCTTCCTTTCTTCCTTTCTTTCATTTTTTTTCTCTTTTTTTCTTTCTTCCTTCCTTGGATTGAACCTAGAGGCATTCTATCTCTGAGTTATATCCTCAGCCTTATTTTTTATTTTGAAAGAGTGTCTCACTAAGTTGCAGAGGATCTCATTAAATTGCTGAGGCTGGCCTTGAACCTGTGATCCTCCTGTCTCAGCCTTACAAGCCTTCTGGAATTACAGGTGTGCACCATCATGCCCAGTTTGATCTACCAAAAGAAGTGTTCCTCTTCTTTCCCCCATGCTTTCTGGTGCCTTCTCTCCCAGGTTGTTCTGGATGCCAGCTACCAAGTTTCCTCAGTCCTTGGTCTCCCGTCTCTCTGCTTTCCTTCCCTGGGCAAAATGGAGGATTATTTTATCCTTTATCACTTTGTCCTTGTTTTCCAATATTAGATGCTTCTAGTTTCTTTCTTTCTTTCTTTCTTTTTTTGAGCTTACATTCCAGTTGCTCTCTAAGAAAAATGGAATGAGAAGAAAATAGCCTTTCCTGCCTTTTATTAAAGCTTGGATAGGTATAATATTTAGGTAGAAAGTATTTTCCTTTGGAATTTTAAGGAATCCATTATTTTTCTATCTTTATTCTTATAAAGTCCAATGCTATTTTAAGTTCTAATTCTACACATGGGATTCACTTTTTTCCTTTGGAAGCTTTTAGAATCGTCTTTATTTCTGGAGTTTTGATGTTTCTCCAAAAATATGTTCTTTCCCCCCTCATTTATTTCATTGGAGACTTAATGGGACTTTTCAGTCCAGAACACAATGTCCTTTGTGATTAGTGTGTGTGTGGGGGGGTGGGCTATATTAGTTATTTGATATTTTCTTCTCATTTCCTCATTTTTCTTCTACATGTTCCCATTATTTAGATATTTTAGACCATCTGATTTTTTCTCTAATTTTTAATTTATCTTATTTGAGTCATTCCCCAATTCTCTTTTAATTTTATTTTTTGAAAGTCTTTTTCAATTATACCTTCCATTTCACCTCTGAAGTTTTTCAAAACCGTTTTATTACTATGTTTTAAAATATCAATAGCTCTTTTTATATGTGTGTGATACTGGGGATTGAACCCAGCAGCATTCTACCTCTGTGCTATGCCCCTAGCCCTGTTTTATTTTTATTTTTTATTATTTTTTTGTGCTGGAGATGGAACCCAGAGGCTTTCTACCTCCGGGCTATACTCCCAGACCTATTTTCTATTTTATTTGGAAACAGGATCTCACTGAGTTGCTGAGAGCCTTACTAAGTAGCTGAGGCTGGCTTTGAACCTGTGTGATCCTCCTGTCTCACCACCCAAATGCTGGGATTACAAGCGTGTGCCACCATACCCGGCTCTTATTTTTTATTTTGAAACAGCATCTTGCTAAGGAGCTGAGGCTGGCCACAAAACTGAGATCCTACTGTCTCAGCATCCCAAGTACTGGGATTACAGGTGTGCGCCACCATGCCTAGATTTTTTCCTCCCTTGGGTGCATTATAATTTTATAGCATATTGGGATAATGAGTGTTAGAAACATAAAAATGCATGCACATAACTCTTTTTGCTCTCCCCATCAGGTTGTCCCCCTACCTCACCCTCACCCTGTAAGTCTTGGAATTGGCAATTTTGTATATATTCACAGAAAGACTTCAATAGAGTTATTTTTAATGCAGAGAATACTTCAGTTTGAAAACAAAATAAACAACCCAGCGAGGTATGGTAATTCCAGCTATTTGGGGAGGCTGAGATAGGATCGTTACATGTTTGAGACCGGTTTAAGCAATTCAACAATCTCTGTCTCAAAATAAAATAAAAAGGACTGGGAATGGAGCTTAGCAATAGAGTACTTGTTTAGCATGCATAAGGACCTGGGTTCAGTTCCTAGTAATTCACAGCAAAAAACCCACATAATATTCTTTTTTACTTTACCAGATGAAATAACACTTTTGTTTGGCCCTCTAAATATATTTGTTACTTTCTTTAAAATTTTATGGTGGACACTGGATATAACAATCAGGACACTGGATATAACCTTCTAGGCACTGGATATAACCTTCAGGTCTAGCTCTGTCACTAGACTTCTTTCCCTAATGTCTCTAGCTTTTGTCTCCCCCAAAAACATGCCCTGAAGAACATGTTGCATGCCCAAGTCCATCTCACTCTGCTCTCAGAATTAAAACTGTGATTGTTTTCTTCTCCACACAGTGTGTCTGTTCCTTTTTTACCTTTATTATATTTATTTATTTTAGATTCCAACTTCTATGCTAGAGGCTTCCTAACCTATGTTATTGTAAAAAGAGAAAAGTTGACTGGAAGCTTCAGAATGTATGGTACATGTTTCCTTAGGGGTCACCAGGGAGAAAAAAGGGAGAAAACCAACTGTTTCTTTGGTGTCTGAAAGTCTCTATTCTTGGTTCCAGACCATTTCTTCCTTTCTAGTACTTGGGAAACATAACCTGGGTAGTGGCTTTCTGGGACCTGGTAGGGGATGTGTCTAGGAATTCTATTAGTATAAATACTTTAATTTTTATACTAACTTTTCAGTCTAGAATCACACCCACATATTTTCTAGTCCTTCCTGGAAAATCGATTGAACTTCTCTGTTTCCAATCTCTAGGAAATTCTCTTTTTACTCTTATTTTTAATCAGGGTAGAGAAGGGGGTCATCTCAAAGTACATAGGATTGGAAAATAACTTGGGCATCCAATTTTTCCTCAAACAAATTTTTAATCAAGAACTTCCGAGAAGATGGAAACTGAGAAAAGTAGCGTTTACTCGATATCTCTTGCCACAAAATCAGCGCTTTTCATAACCAGAAAACACTATTAGCAGAGAAATAAAAAATGTAAACACAAGGGACAGAGAAAAAGAAGACTAGAAGAACAACCAGAGATCAGAAAAGAAACCAGGCCATGTTGCAGCAGCGGAGCTGCACTGGTGCCATCTTGCCTCACAACACCAGGCTCCAGAGAGGAAAGGTAAACAAGGAGCTGAAATGAGCAGCTGCAGATCATTTGGGTGTAATTCAGTAGTTCTTTCAGTGCAAAGAACATCTAAAACTCCTAGTGGCCAAATTCATCATGCCTTCCAGGGACTCAGAACGGAGCTCAAAACCAGAAAAGAAATACGCCAGCCTCATGGCTGAGGGCAGCAGTACCATATTGCCAGTGGTGGCGGTGAGTTCATCATGCCCGCGACAGCTCCAGATCAGCTCACACAATAACCGTAAGTGAAATTGTAGCCTTAAAGGAGAAATCCCAGCAGGGACTTGCGCAAGTTTGATAATCTCCCTGGGTCTGAGATTTTACAGTCCAACCCAGTGAAGGAGTAGTGGTGGCAGAGATACCACACCCTAGTCACAGCTCCCCATGGGAAAATGCTCAGCCCAGAACCCCCCATGGTCTCATGCAGCCTCGATTAACTCTCTGGGTCTGAGACTTTGCAAAACAACCCAGTAAAGGAGTAGTGGCGGCTGAGATTATCACAAACTCAACATCCAAACCACCCTAAGTGAAATTGTGACCCGGGGAAGAACCCAGAGAAGGCACAAACTTCTGAAATTATGGGAAAGAGGAACAACAATAGAGCAATGAATGCCCACAACCCCATAATATCAGAACCTGATAACACAGAAATTCAGAGATCTCCAGAAGATCAAGTCAGGAATATAACTGTAGAAATAATACAGGACTTTTGAAAAGAATTGAGAGGGAGTCTAAAAGAAATAAAGGATGCAATCATTGAAGTAAAGGCATCAAATCAAAGTATAAACAATTGATTAGACCACATGGAGAATAGAATCTCACTCCTAGAAGATTATCACTCCCAAAAGGAATGCATAATTTATAACTTAGAAAAAAAAATCAGACAGCAGGAATCTGACGTTGAAGAAATATGGTCCCATTTTAAGAGAGCTAACTTAATAATAATTGGAATAGAGGAGGGAAAAGAAGATGAAACCAAATGGATCAATAATCTCTTCAAAGAAATAATAGCAGAAAAATTTTCAAACATCGAGCAAGAGGTCAATACACAGGTCCAGAAAACTTATAGAACTCCCTTTAGACAGGATCAGAGAAAAGGTTCCCTGTGCCACATAACTGTCAAAATGACAAATGTAGAAGCCAAGCAGAGAATTTTAAAGGCAACAAAAGGCCAAGTGACATTCAGAGGCAAACCAATTAGAATCACTCCAGATTTCACAAACCAAGTCATGAAAGCCAGAAGGGTTTGGAGTAACCTATTCTGAATTCTGACAGAAAACAACTTCCAACCAAAAATTTCCTACCCAGCAAAACTATCTATCAAATTAGATGGGAAATAAGAAGCTTCCATGACAAACAGAAACTGAGGGACTTTATGTCTTCAAAACCAGCGCTAGAGAAAATACTCAAAGAAATTAAAGAAGAAATAGGTAATACACACCAGAACCAGAGAAACAAGATTTTCCATCCAGCAGACAAATAAGCAAAGAAGAATACACAGTATTTTAAACAGAAATAAAATCTTAACATGTTAGGAATTAAGTTATCTCTCAATAATCACACTGAATGTAAATGGCCTCAATTCCCCAATAAAAAGACATAAAGTGGCAAAATGGATTAAAAACCAGAATCCATCCATCTGCTGCTTGCAAGAAACACACTTTACAACAAACTCAAGGTAAAGGTAAAAGTAAAAACCTTTACCTTGAGTTTAGTAACAAACTCAAGGTAAAGGGCTGGAGCAAGGTAATTCATATTAAGTAGCCATCCTAACAAATGTGAAGTAGTATTTCACTATAGTTTTTATTTGTATTTCCTTAATGATTAGTTATATTATGATAATGATGAGTGATATTCATGTGTTTATTGGTCATATAAAAATCTTTGGAGATTCATTATTTTAGTCTTTTACCTTTTTCTAAATTGTATTATTTGCTTTTATTGTTGCTAATTTTTAGGATTTCTATTTGGAATATTAATATACCTTCAGATATAGTATTTGGAAATATAGCCATTCTATCAGTAACTTTTAATTCTGTTTACATTGTCTTTGGATGTACAATTTTTAAAAAATTTTTATGAACTTTGTTTATTCTTTTGTTGCCTGTGACTTTGAAATCCTATCCAAGAAATCCCTGCTAGTTTCAATGTTGTGAAGTTTTATGACCCAGGTTTTCTTCTAAAAGTTTATAGTCTTAAGATTTACATTTAGGTCTTTTATCTATTTTGAGTTAATATTTGTATATGGTATTAGCTAAGGGTCCAATTTTATTCTTTTTCATGTAATTACTATTTTTCAACAATATTTACTGAAAAGATTACTATTTCCTTTAGCAATTGTTCTTGGAAACCTCGCCAAAAATAACTTGACCATATATGGAAGAATAAAAAAATATATTTCAATCAAAACTGGGCATGATAGTGCATGCCTGTAATCCCAGTACTCGGGAGGCTGAGAAAAGAGGATTGCAGGTTTGAGGCCAGTCTAGGCAACTTAGTGAGACTCATGGCAACCTAGCAAGACTCTGTTTCAAAATAAAAATTAAAACAGACTGGGGGTATAGCTCAGAGGTAAAATGCTGCTGCATTCAATCCCCAGTAATTCACACATAAAAAAAGAAAAGAAAAGAAAAGAAAAGAAAAGAAAAGAAAAGAAAAGAAAAGAAAAAAATCAGGCAATACATTTGTCTTCAGTTCCCTGCCCTTAAGAGGTATACCTTTAATACTTGATCCTTTCTAGGGCTGTATAGTATTCATGTTGCTTTTGTGGATTTCATCTTTCCTGTAAATGTTTGGTGCTCTCTTCTCTCAGATAAGTCAGTTTTGATTTTCTACCTATCTACCTTCCTTTTTCTTTCTTTTCTTCTATTTCTTTTGGCACAGAGGATTAAACCCATGGGCTTGAGTGCATTCTAACAGTAAGATCCATACCCAGCCCTTTTAATATTTTATTTTAAGCTAGGGTCTAAGTTGCCTATGTTGGTCTAGAACTTGGAATCCTCCTGCCTCAGCTTCCTGAGTAGCTGGGATTACTGGCATGTAGTACCGTGCCTGGCTTCTGTTTACTTTTCATCTTCCATAATTTCATTGGCACTGCTTACCTGCTGTAGTTTCTATTATTGTTCTTTTTGTTTATATGGGTACAGATATATTTTTATTTTTTGTTGTCATTTAAGTGAAGGTTGAAAGAAAATGAACTCACACACATGTACTTTGCTAGAAGGCATGAAGCCATCATAATACCAAGTTAGCAGCATGTGACAAGATGGGTCGTGTCCTTTTAGAATCACTCTTCCCCTGGCTTCAAGGACATCACATTTGCCTGATTTCTTCCTACTTTACTGAGTGTCCATTCTCAAAGTGTACGTTTTAATCTTCCATTTCTTCTATGAAAATATAAAAATAAAAATATGACAGTTTTACAAATCATATTATCTCAAGAGACAGAGTAGGTATCTTTAAATGAAGAGATGGGAGACTATGTGGTAGATTTTATATATGGTGAAGAATAACTAACGTAGTTCAAAAATGAAACTGAAGCATATACTTTTAAATGATATTCATTTACCACTCAAATAAATGAAAATAATTAAACATTTTTTTCTCTTTCTGAAGCATTATGAATTCAGACATTATAAAATATGAATATATTTTAATTTACTGAGTCCTAATAGTTAAAGAAGAAAATTTTATAAAAACATAATTAAAATTCATGCTTTTATTGAATTTTTCTTTGGTTATAGACTGTATCTATGAACTATAGAACATTGTTAAAACAGTTTCTATGCCAAAAAAGGGTAACAGCATTTTTGTAAACTCTAATGAATCAGAATCAATGTGCTTGAATAACTAATGAAAATTCAAACCTGTGTTGCTGAAATAAAATATATTACATAAAAAGAGATTAAAAGGTAGATAAAAGGTAGGCTGAAATAAATTAGAAACAAACATAACTTTATGGATAAAACTTTATTAATTGTATTTTTGATCATCAACACATGAAGTTATATCTTTAGAAATATTTTATCTAGTCCTCTTAGAAAATCTGCAAAGGTTTTTATTGTGAACATACATTAATTTTTAAACTTTTTATTGGTACATTATAGTCATACATCTTAATGGGGTACAAAATAGTAGAGGCATACATGCACAAACCTCTCATTTAGCCCTTCCCCAATTCTTACCCCATTCCCTCTCCCCTCCCTCCTTCTCATGTTTCGCTTACTGATTGGCTTTGATATGTTTGTTCATGTAGATCATGCACATTAGGGAATTTTCCTCTTCCCTCCTCCCATTTTCCTCAATAAGGTCACCTTATTTGCTCATCTATGGTTTCTCCTTCTTTGTCTAGAGTTCCTCCTATAACCCTTTTTCTCCCTAGCTTCTGTATATTAGGGAGACATCCAATATTTTACTTTTTCTGACCGAATAGTCTCACTTAGCATAATGTTCTCCAGTTCCATCCATTTCCTCGCAAAGTTTAAAAACTGGCGTAAGTATGTTTTTTGCCACTCAAATAAAAATATACCCTAGAGAGCTAGATATTGTGCACCATTAGTTAATATTTTTCCTTAAAGCCCAAGCCGTACAATCATTGTGATAAGCAAGATAAACCTGTTGTCACTTTCACTCATTGAACAGTTTTTCATCTTGACAGCAAGGATGTATTTGGCAAGGCAAATTTAGTATTAGATTTATAAACTAAGTATTCCTTAACCACCCTCCTCCTCCTCCTCCTCCTCCTCTTCTCCTTCTCCTTCTCCTTCTCCTCATCCTTCTTTTTCTCTCTTTTCATACTGGGTATTAAAACAGGGGCATTCTACCTCTACAATATCCCAACTCTTTATTTATTTATTTATTTATTTATTTATTTATTTATTTATTTATGGTACTGGGGTTCCTGGAAGCCCTTGTACCTCGGGCTACACTCCCAGACCTATTTTATACTTTTTTATTTTTGGAAACAGGGTCTCTTAAGCCAGCAAGGCTGGCTTTGAACCTGCTCAATCCTTCTGTCTCTGCCTCCCAAGCGCGGGGGGGATTACAAGCATGCGCCACCACACCCGGAAACTCTTTTTATTTTTTAATTTTGAAATAGGGTCTCTCACTAAGTTGCTAAAGGTCTTGCAAAATTGCTGAGGCTGGCCTTGAACTTGCTATCCTCCTGTTTCAATTTCCCAAGTACTTAGCCGGGTGTGGTGGTGCACACTTGTAATCCCAGCCTTTGGGAGGCTGAGACCTGAGGATTGCGGTTTGTGGACAGCCTCAGTTACTACTTAGTGAGGCCCTCTGCAACTTAGTGAGACCCTGATTCAGAATAAAAAATAGGGCAGGGGGTGTAGCTTGGAGCTTAAATGCCCCTGGGTTCCATCCCCAGACCCGCAAAAAAAAAAAAAAAAAAAAAAAGAAAAAAAAAAAAGAAAAAAACCTAAGTACTGGGATTACTGGCATGTGCCACCACACCCAGTTTAAGATGTTCTTATATTGATTAATGTAGTAAATATAATAGGTCTAGGTCAGAGTTGTAACTTATAGAATGATACATAGGCTTTAGACACAGCAGGAAAATGAATGCATTGCTCTCTATTTTTATCCAACAATTGCATTCCCCTGCAGCTAGATGAGCCTGAAACAGGTGCTTATGTTTCAAACATTGGCTGCACAATTCTGTGGTTCGTGAGTCCTGGGAATTGCTTGCCTTAAGCTGACTGCTAAGGTTTTGTCCCATTGTCTTTTCATGTAATAGAAACATGGCTCCGATTACAAAGCCAACTAATTACACAACTTAATTTAATAGTTTAAAGCACAGAGGGCATTCCCTAAGCAGTAAAACCTTTTGTTTGGAAAATTTTAAACAAATTATATTTTACTTTATGTTTTATTATTTACATAATAAGTATTTACAAGAACACAATTCTCTCAAGATTTAAACTGCTCATTGTTCCATAAATAGGATACATATTTAGAAAGATGGTTTTTTTTTTTTAAAGGAGTATTTAAGTGGATACCTCTGGCCCAAAAGATAAAACTTTTAGTGCTTGATATTACTGGACTCTTGACCTAGATTATTTTTTTAACCTTCTCTGTATGGTTAATAATAGAAATATTTTTATCCCCAGCCACTGCTTTGAATTGAAGTTTTGTGTCTAGGTGAAATTTCTTTCTGTATTAATTACCCAGCTGGTACAAAGGTCTTATTTAAATCCTCTGTCTTTTTTTTCATAATTGCAAACCCTACTAACTAAATATGCATGTGATGAATATTATTCCTACTCCTGTCCCCATTTAAAAATTTTTCCTAAGGGAAATTATCACCCACTTCTGTTTGGTGACTTCTAACAATAGAGAAATTTCTCTTCAACAGGAGGCATCTTTTGGGTCGTCTTACTAGTTGTTTTTACCTTAATACAGATTTCTACCACAGAAGGGTTTTGTGGGCTGGACCAAGGAGCAAGATGACTTTACCTTAAAAGGTCAGGAATGTAAATTGTCCAAGATGAACTCTGACCTAAAAGAGAAGGGTGCCATTGTTCCAGTGGGATTGGGATTGTGGTGCTTAAGAGAAAAGCTTGTCAGCCATGTTGGTCTGTGGGTAAGAAGGGGTGTTCCCAAGCCTGGGACTGATGTAAATTTCCTGTGAGTTTAAAGGAGTCTCAGATCTGGCTTCTTTTCAGGAAAACTGAGACAACTGGGGTATCTTACTGAGCCAAATTCTCATTACCCTTATTTCATTTCCCTCACGGAATTCTTTATTGTAATGCCTTTTTGTTAACACTTAAGAGGTAAAGAATACAACCTGTCCCAAACATAAAATGTCATGTCAGATAGCAGATATTTCCAGAGAATATTTCTTGGGTTAAGAGAGGAAGATCAAAAGAAATGGTAAGAAACAGTTCCTACCATGAACGGATTTGCAAATGGATGGAGGTAAGACAGGAGACAACTAAGACATAGATAAAGCACATAAAACATGAAATCATTTGTAATTTTATAGAATCTAGGTATTGCAAACTGAGATAAATTTAAGTCTTCGAAGCAGAATGAAATTGAGGAAATTTCTATATGGGGGGCAATAGGGCTTCTCAGGGGATGGAAGACAGCTCTTGGGCAAGGAAGAAGTTCTCTTTGGAGGTGTAGGAAGGGGCTTCATCAGATAACCCACACTTCCTCACAGAGTGGAGTGTGGGAGAGAGTCTATGAACAGAATTTTCCTGGCCTGGGTAGCATTTCTTCTTTGCCCCCACTTCCTGGTGGTCTTTTCCCCTAAGGATTTGGGCTTCCCCTTCTATTGAGGGGGATCTGGCATAGGGTTATTTTGTCTGACACTCAGGATAAAAGGGTTTGATGGCTGAAAGCCTCAACAATCCCTATTTTGAACACATTCTTTGTTATCTTTCCCTTCCTCAGAGTCAGTGTTTGAGAGCAGCATGGCTTCCTGGGCCCCCTGCCATATGGCTTCTCCCTTCTCAGAGCACCTGGTACAATACCACACTACTTCTCTTCCTGACTGCCTTCACTCCTGGTGAGGTAGGCAGACAGCTCTAGACGTTCATTTTACAGAAACCATCTTTAGGACTCAGGATTCTGGTGCTGTCCTCTGCTAAAAGTGACTTTGTCCAGGAAATGAATTGAATTATTGTTTCTTGACCCTCAGATCACCTTTGCTCTTTTGTAGTCTCTGCCCGGTCACTAGGTACCCACCCGGCTGCACCCACTGAGAATGTCTTTGTATTTTCTATAATTAAGAAGGCAATTTCAGGCCCATTTCAGCTGGGGTTATTGCACTTTATATAAGTGGGAATTCACCTGCCCCCTATGGGAAAGCACAATCTGTGATGCTAGGAAGCTAAAATAGGGAGTTCACAGGTCCTTCTCCCGACCTCCCCCCTACCCACACTGCAGTCTTCTTGGAGTGATTGATGGCATTTCCTAATATAGCAGGAGTAAGATGACTTATTTTGAAAATAGAATTAAAACTTTCCCTTTTTAGGAGCAAGCACACTTTGGCAATACCGTCATCTCCAAGCACATTAGTTCTTGTGATCAAAACATTAACTGGGTGCTTTGTTAACAAAATGTTCAGGTCATGATAAGGCCAACAAAGGAACTGTAGGACTTTTTATGAGCTGAATATTTCCAAATAGTGCTCCAAGTCAAAAGGCCTGGGAGTAAAACTTCCTCCTATAAATAGAGCCTGGATGAGTTGAGGTGAAAATTTTCAGGAGTGGGTAGAGGTGTTGGGGTATTACATTGACTAAAATAAGCCACCTCATAAAAAGGAGAAAATGATTGGTAGAGCTACAAACTACATGGCTAGGCTCTAAGATAGACTCAGTAATTAAGCCTCCTTGGTCAGCTTTGGAGAGTACAGAGCCCTTTAAAGAGATCCCAGAGAGTGCTAAGTGCTGGAGGAGTTTATTTCCCTACTATAAACAATGGGGCTAGACAGGGAATTGAAAGGAGATCCTGTGATCTGCAGAACACCTGCTCTGGAACTCATCACTATGAAACCTTTCCTGACTCTGATCTCTGATCACTTTCCTACTCTATCACCTCAACGTTTTAAATAAGACTTCTAGATTAATAGTGCTTTGTGTTTTTAGTGCATGTGGGACCAAGGGGAAAAAGCAAGGGAGGGCCTACACCAAAAACCTGGAAAAGGAGTACCTTAGTTCCTAGTGCAAGTCCCTGCTATAAAAGCAGCTGTTAGACTAATCATGCAGTCACTCTGGGATCTATTTCATCACCTGTAAAATGGAAGAGAAACCCCAGTGGAGCAAGGGAGGTGGTCTAGGGGAGGGCATATGTGTGTGTATGGGGGGATGGGGAGTGAATTAATGAAGGAAACACTTCCATTGATGTTATGTGCATAAGTGAGAATACCAATGCCAACTTCATTATCATGTAGGGGGAAGGAGAGGGAGTGGGGAGAGAGCTGAAGGGAAGCTCATCAAGTGCTATGTGCATGTATGTTACTATTACTCTAAACTACATTTTTATGTGAGACTACAATGTACCAGTAAAAGTGTGTGTGGTGTGTGTGTGTATATATAATATTATATGTATAATATAAAATTAGGTAATTAGATGAGACATTTCTTTAATCTTGAAAATTGCTAGTAATGATTTATTACATTTCCTAATGTCCTAACACATCTTGTTTGGCTTGCTAATAATTCTTAAGATGGATATAACAGAAAACATGGTTCCTGCTTTAAAGAGTAATAATAGGGGATTTGGAGTAGTTGAGTGATTAGCATATGAATGATAGAGACTGCCTAGTACAAATGCAGTAAGGATCCATGTCTTTTTCAGTTCTTGTTCTTTCTATACCTCTTAAAAATTGCAATTTAAATAATCTGGAGTTCTTATTTGAACTAAGTGCTTGAAGGACAGGAGGAAGGAATGCCACATGTTTTTCCAACCCTTCACTGCTTCCTAGAATTGTTCACTGACTGGCTAGGTAAAAGCCATAAAGATATTAGGTGACAATGCTCTTAGCATTCAAGCCCAGAGTATAATAATGACCTTGTATAATGTGCTAGGATCATTTCATATATTGCCTCAGTTATTCATTTTAAATAATTTTATTATCCATTTTAAAGATGAAGAACTGAAAGCTCAGAAAGACATACCACACACAATGGAGAAGGGGTATGGGCCTAGGCTGCCAGTTGCCCAGGATGGCTGACATTTGTATCTTTCATTTTTCCCCCTTTCCTTGTATTATTCTCTTTCTGTTTCCCCTGGGTCAGAATTCAGATATTGTATGGCTTCCTTAACTGAAGTAAAGCAGCTGAGAAAGATACTGGGCCCAGCTGGCACCCTAGGAGGAATCTGTAGATTCCCAGAGTATGGGGACTCCTTAGCAGTGTTGTGATAGAGAAGTGTTTTCCTAAGAAGAGAGATTGCATAGTGCCTAGGCAGATGGAAAATTAGAGGCATCCTCACAAAGAATTACCCTTTCCCCAGGACAAGACACAGGGGCCTCTTTGTGTTAAGCAGAAAGGAGTGGCAGACATTCCAGTGGCAGTTTGTGAGGACTGGTATTGAGAGCTGGGTGCCCCTTCTTGCTTTCCCTGATGCCTTGGCACAAAGGAACACCCCGTGGGATATTCCAGGGGGGTGGTCTTCTGAGGACCAAGGTTTGATATCTGCTGCCAGCCTGATGGAATGGGGGCTTAAGCATCTGAAAATAATTTTAAATATAAAAATGAAAGCTTTAATTTCTGGCATATCTGATATTACAGATTGTGATCATATTTTCTGTTGAAGATTTCCCTGCACTTTAGAGAAAAGTGACATGGAAAACGAGTCATCATTCAGTGCCCTCTACTTTAGACACACTGAGTTCAGAAGAACCCTGTGTCATGCAATCAATGCCACATTAATGTTTTGGCCAGCAATTAGTCTTTATCTCTTTAATGCTGTAAATTTGATTTTCATGATGTATTTTTTTTTACTTAAGTTATTTGGTTTTATAGTTTCATAAGAACTCTAAGTATAAAATACTTAAACTTGGTTTTATGTCACCATAAATTTAAACAGAATTATAATATATCTATTACATATGCACACACTATTCACATTGTGGGTCCTTGAGAGTATATCTTTCTAAACAGCTTACTGAAGATTGAGGAATGTTGTTCTACTTCAAATGAGTAATCCTAATTGCAGCTATTACAGGTCAAGAAGAAGAAAATGTGGTAGGTGAGTAGGGAGGTATTTGGAGGTAGTCCCCTGGAAATAAGTCACCTTTCTTTCTTTGTTGAAAATGTTCTTCAAATCACTTAGATTTGCTTTGAAATATATGTAGGGTAATGAAGATTTATTTCTAGGTGAAGAGTGCAGTCAGCAGAACTGGTTTAGATAAGCTCTTACAGTAGGCAGGTTCATCTTTACCCCCACAGTCTTCCTCAGAACACTATCACAAATCTCAGTCTATGCTCCTCATTTTCCTCAGTACTGGGGATTGAACTCAGGGGTCCTTTACCACTGAGCTATATTCTCAGCCCTTTTATTTATTTATTTATTTATTTATTTATTTATTTATTTTTAAAATTTGAGTATCACTAAATTTCCAAGGCTGGTCTTAAACTTGTGGTCCTCCTGCCTCAATCTTCCAAGTAGTTGTGATTATAGGCATATACCATCATACTCAGCTTCAGCTTCCTGCTTTTGGTCCTTTACCTTCTGGAATAGGGAAAAATGATATGATAAGGAGCTAACCTTTTGCTTGTCCTAGCTCTGGCCTAGGACTCAGATATAGAACAACCACATAAAAATATTGTGTAGTTTTTAATCCTGAATAATATATGGAGTGATCACTTGGTTTCTCTTACTGATATGCTTTGCTAATTAAAAAATATGCATCAATATTTAATTTTCATGTCTAATGTTCTTTTGGTTTGTTGCTTATTATTTTCCAGGGTAAAAACTTAATGATATAATAAATGAAGTATGATTTAGGATATTAGCATTAGAGTTTAGTTGGTCTTCATCATGACATGTGCATTAACTTTTTAATCACAATGATTTACTTCAGTTGTAAGATTTTGGTCCTATAATTTTTTGTGAGATTACAAAAGCTTTCTGTGAAAGGCCAAATAACATGATGTTGGCAGCTCACTTGTTGTTAAAATGGGAAAAAGTATCTCTATTTATTTTGGTTAGACTGATGAAGTCATATATATTTCAGGTACAGAATAGCTATAATTTTGTTTGATTTGATCTGACATCAAGATAAAAGATTTTTAAATTAAACTATGGAAACACATTGCTTTAGGATGTATAAATAAAATCTTTAAAACAATCAAATATGTTAATTAAATTTCTAGAAATGTGGAATAGTGCAGGTAGGATATTAAATTAGAAAGTTATGTAAAATAATAATTTTTTAAAATACAACAATGTAATACTTTTTTGGTGGTGGGGGTACTAGGGACTGAACCCAGGGGAATTCTACCTCCAAGCTAAATCCAGCCCTATTTTATTTTTTATTTTGGAACAGGATCTTGTTACATTGTTGAGGGCCTCACTAGTTGTTACACCTGTCCATGAACATGTGGTCCTCCTGTCTCAGCCTCCCAAGTACTGGGATTGCAGGTGTGCGCTATTGTGCCCAGCACAATGTAGTACTTTTGTGGCATCTTCCAGGTGACTACAAAATGTAGAGTTGAACATTGACAAATTACAATGAAATGCCACCTGGGAAAATAGCCAACATAATTATAGAAATGTTATGTAAGTTGTTCATAAAATTATCTTTTTACTATCTAGAAATCTTTTATATATTTAGTAGGGATTTTGTCAAATATCCTCCATAAATATTTACAGTATTTAATAAAATTTTCCCATGATGCTGTATTTGCTGACACAGTTCCAAATTCTGCATTTGAATCTTGGAATGTGTCTCCCCCATGATCTTCTGATTACAAGAGCTCATAAAGTGCTAGAGAAATTAATGAAAAATAATGACCTTGAATTGAATCTCTAGAATAAGAAATGCCAATCTAGTTCTCTGCAAGCTAAGATTACATTGGAACTTTCTTACTCTGAAAAAGGCATCTGTAAAAAGCCTACAGTTAATATTATACTTAATGGAGAATATTAATTTTTAACCTAAGATCAAGTAATATGGAAGAATGCCCATTCTTATCATTTCTATTCAACATTGTACTGATGTCCTAGCCAGTACAATAAAGAACAAGAATGAAATAAACATACAGATTTGGAAGAAAAAAAGTAAGACTTTTCTTTGGCAGATTATTTGATCATGTGTAAAGAAACTCCAATAGAATCTACAAAAAAAGGCTCTAAGAATTAGTTAATAAGTTTAAGCAACATACAGAATATAAGCCTGAGCTTTTGTAATTTTTCAGTTGAATTATTACATACTGGTTGTTAGCAATTGTAAAACAAAATAAAAATACAATTTTCCATAGCATTAAAAAATCAAATATCTGCCAGGCATGGCGGCGCACGCTTGTAATCCCCATGCTTGTGAGGCGGAGACAGGGGGATCACGCAGGTTTGAAGGCAGCCTTGCTGGCTTAAGAGACCCTGTTTCCAAATTAAAATAATATAAAATAGGGCTGGGAGTGTAGCATGGAAGTAGAAGGGCTTCCAAGAACCCCAGTACCACCAAAATTTAAAAAAATCAAATATTTAAGAATTAGGCTTATGAAAATGTGCAAGACATTGTGCTGAAAACTTTTACTAAGAAAAGTTAAAGACCTAAAGTATGTTTCTTGTCTGTGGATTGTTAGAATTAACTTTGTTAAAATACTCATTTTTTTCCAGCTGCTCCATAGATCCAATTGACTCTCAATCATAGTCTCACCAAACTTTTAAAAAGAAATAGTAAATTCAAAACTTTGGAGGAAATTGACAAATTCAAAAATTTAAGTTAAAATGTAAAGAATCTAGCATAGCCTAAATAGTCTTGAAAAAAACCAAAGTGCGAAGACTTACATTACCTGATTTCTGGACTCATAAGTAATGAAGCTACTGACATACTGGCTCACGAATAGATGAAACAGATCAATAAAACAGAATAGATCCCAGAAGTAGACTCGCACATAGAGAGTCAACAGCTTTCCATCAAGGCGCCCAGTCAGTGGGGAATTTATTAGAAAAAAAAAAAGTCTTTTAACTAATGGCAATGAAATAAGTGTAGATTTTTTTGAAAAATGTGAGCCTCGGCTCTCTACCTCACAAGAAAAAGGCAAATTAGTCTGAGACAGTTCATAGGTTTACATATGAAAGCTAGGGTTATAAAATACGGTAGGAAAAAACATGGGAGACTATTTTTAAGATTATGAGATAGGCCAAGATTTCTTAGAACAAAAAAATAGGATGAATTGAGTACAAAAATCCAAAAATAAACCACTAAGATTAACAATCTGTTTGTCAAAGCACACCATCAAAAAACCTCAACAAATCCAAATGAGAACTGATGGATAAACCACAGGCTGGAAGAAAATATTCACAATGTATACATATGACAAAAGATGCACATACAGGGCATATAAAGATCTCCCACAAGTTGACAATAAAAAGGCAACTAGATAAAAAACAGACAAACTTGAACAAGCACTTCACAAAGGAAGATTTGAAAAATGACACACAACAAGTCACTCAACATCATTAGTAATCAAGAAAATGCAATTGAAAACATCAAGATGCCATTTCATACCCACTAGAATGGCTAAAATAAAGTCCGACAGTTCCCAAAGTTGGTACAGATGTGGAGCAACTCCGAGTCATTTTAGCAGCTATTGTGAAACTAGTTTAAATTTATGTTCATGTTAAATTATGCTCCAAATGATTTAATTAGTGAGATAAAATTGTTTCTGGAAAGGTTTTACTCATTCATGCATTTACCCAACAATTATGTGTTTAGAGCTCCTGATGGGTGAAACAAAGTTTATGCCTCTAAGGGGCCATGGAGACTGAGCCTGTAAAGAGAAGACTCCTTAAGTCAGCCACCGGATAGCCTGTGCCACCACATGTCATTGATTCCCAGACACATGTATTAATTTACAACCAATTTCAAAATAAATCTGACAGTTGATTGATTTTTCTCACCGAGAAGTTTTTATAGAATCAGCGGTACATTTTATAGTTGAGGAAATGCATTAAATAGTTGAAGTTATTATAGTCAAATAAGCAAGCTGTTCTGTTTGGAGAAAGTTAAACTGAAGTGTGGGGGGCAGAAGAAAGGGTAGAGACAAATATTACCTACTGATTAATGAAAAATGTTACAGAAGATTGCATTTCCTTAAATTCTATCAATCATCCTTGTTTTGAGAAGTTGGTTCTTTTCAAAATCTTTTACACAGAAGCAGCAAGTCAAGACTTTGAGTGCCATAGATGAAAAAGGTGATTTGGTGGAGGTGGTTAAGATGGACTATAAGGACAGACAGACCTCAAACAGATATGTTATTTATGAGTTTATTAAATGCAGGCTAATTGTTTCCCTTCTGTGGGTCTCAGTTTTCTTCTAAGTTGTGATGTCAGACTTAATGGGCAGAGGTGAGGTTGAATGAAGTTTAAGGTAGAAGGTATTCAGAACAGTGCATCACGTGTTGCAGGTGTTCACTGAATTGCATCTCTTATTATTAATGAAACTTTACCTTCTGATTAGCCTCAGAGTCTTAGCTAAGGCGAACTGAGCACAGGACATTTGAGGCTGAGATAGTTTGGTGCCTACTTAGACATAAGTAGTTTGTCAGAGGCCCCTCAGCCAGAAACAGAAAGGATGAATTCCAAGGGAATTCATTTAAGGTTCCAGATTGATTGGTTAAGAAAAACTAAGAATTACAAAGTGCATATTTTACCAGGATGCCAAACTTCTTTTACTGACTCACTTTTATTTATTTTTATTTTTTTATTTTTTATTTTTGGTGGTACTGGGGTTCCTGGAAGCCCTCCTTCCTCCGGGCTACACTCCCAGACCTATTTTATATTTTTGAAACAGGGTCTCTTACGCCAGCACGGCTGGTTTCGAACCTGCGCGATCCTCCTGTCTCCGCCTCCCAAGCGCGGGGATTACAAGCCTGCGCCACCACGCCTGGCTACTGACTCACTTTTAAAAGAACGACATTTAAATGTTTAAAGTTAAATCAGGTTAGCAATTTTCAAGAGCTAAAAATAATAATAGTAGGTGATGGGGAAAGTTATTAAGTTTCCTAAACTTGTCTGTGATTTCTCTTCTTAAGCGTCATGTCTATACCATAGAGCTGGTTAAATATTTAGGATGAATACAGCCTTTTTGAATATGGATTTTGCATGTGGAAATAGGTATAACTCCATGAAACCCAATGTCTTTTTTCAGAATCCATTAATTTAAATTTTTATGATTATAATATGTGATCCATTAAACGAGTCCTATCTTGGTCTTTTCCAAGCAGCAAAGAGAGAAAGTCACACAGAGTTGGCCAGTCAATTCTCTTTTACACAATTTTTGTTTGTTTTTCTGCAATGTCAGAAAAGTACATTTGAGCATTTTCTGAACAAAACTATGAATGTGAACCTGAAGACTAGCTATCGCAGTATACTTGTGTGAGTAGCTTTGGATTTGTGTGCAAAAGAGTTGTAATTCCATTTACTGGCTCTATTCTGGTTGATCATGCAAACCAATGTCTTTTAAGGAGATGATATTACACTGGGGAGGCAGACCAGTGTGGTAAGTGCACTGAAAACATTAGGGCTGAAAGTATTTCTAATTAAACGTAGGTAGTAAAGATAGGCTCCTTAATCCTTGAAAAAAAAAATAGAGAGCTGCTTGGTAGAGAAAGGGTAAGCCATTTGAGAAAAGAGAACAGTATGTCAAGGGCATAAATGTGTAATGTAGCATGCTCAGGGAATGGCAACCCAGGTCACTTGGTGATGATCTATTTGGTGTGGATAGTGGGTGGAGAAACTGACAGGTAGGCAAAGCCTGTGGTCACATGACTAGCTCACTGCAGCCCTGCTTAGAGCCAATGACTCTGTGTGTGTGTGTGTGTGTGTGTGTGTGTGTGTGTGTGTGTGTATACACATGCACATGCATGCATGCTTGCATACAACTTTATAGTGAGAGAAATTTGAAAAAGTAACAATGGACAATGTCCCTTTGCCAACATTTTATATTAAAATGTTTGGGAAGCACATCAAATAGGCAATGAAGATTTTTTAAAAAATCCCTAGTTTTAAATGTAATTTGTAAGTCATTTAAACAATGAAGAATGTCAGTGCTTGATACTGTGAGATTTGCCAGTAAAAGAAGGAACCAGAAATCACTGGTATTGATTTTTAAGGAGTTGATTGAAGCTGGAGTAGAAAAGTTTCTTCATTAAAGCATTTATTACATGACTGGTTCGCTGCTTTATTTCATGTCCGTACATGATCATAAAGGCATATTTGTTTTATTTAAGTAATTATTTAATTATATGTGCATGATTAAAAATGACTTAAACTCTAAAAAAAGGAGTGTTGCTGCTTTATAGTCTTTGTCAATTCAACAGGCATAAACTTCTTGCAGTTTTCAAAAGGTAAATCTAAAAGCATTCACTCTATGGATTTATTTATTCAAAATTTCTTTTATGTTTCCTAATAAAGTTTTATGGAAAATGGGAAAAGTGTTACCTAATTATTTCCCGGAGGGCTAGGAAAAAGGGGGCTCCAGGTAGCTGCATCAGGTTCTGAGGTTTCTATTTCTTGTTTGGTCAATAAATGTAAAAACAGGTTTCATTTTGTCTGTTGTTCCTGTTGTTGAGTTTTAAATTTTATCTTGCTTTTGGGCAGGGTTGGGGAACTTCTGGCCTAGTATTAAGGTAGCATATTAGATAGGTTTGGAAAATAAGTATGAATACAGTACTTGGATATATTATAATGTCATGTTCCTGCTTGTCTCTCAGGACAACTAGTTATTTTCAGTCTCTCCTGATCATGTCCTTCTTTCGCTAGGGTCATTAATGGATATCAACAATTGTATTGTGTTTTTACAGATCATATTGTACTTTATTTTTGGAATCACTTCTTTTAGGATACCTCAGTTTCTAAAAAAGCTTACATGATAGCTGGCATCTGATTTAGTCCATCTGTATTTTTACAGTGTTCATCAGTTTAAGTCTATGGTATTTCAAATGCTTCTTGCAGAGTGAACCATTAATATCTTTGTTTGACTAAGACTCTTGGTTTAAGTACTTGATAGAAACAGCTTCTATACTTCCAAAGTCTTTCTTCATTCTTAATGTTCCAATGTATTGAGGAAGAAAAATAGGTGCTTGGAGAGAGTAGACTGCATGTAGTTGCATGAGGGCACCCCCTGCAGTTTTTTAATTTCTATCTTCCTTTCTTTACCTGGCCAGTTATTTCTCCTTTGTCTACTCCTTTCCAGGTTCCAAAATTGTCAATATATCTAGCTGTTGTAATTTCTTTTCCCTTTTATTTTGTCCTCTTGGATTTACCTTAGGGAAGAAATTAATATACTTTGAATGAGACTTCAGGTTGGAAAAATGTGAAAATTTCTGTCTGCCATAGTCATTCTAGGAAACAATTTTCTTTCAAACTTCTATTTTTAATTTAACCACACAATGGGAACATTTTCTAATATTGCTAAATAGCCTTGATCATGGCATATTTGAAAGGTGATATGGTAATTGGGTATGTTGGCACATGCCTGTAATCCCAGTACTTGAGATGGTGATATGGAAGAATTACAGGTTTGAGGGCAGACTCAGAAATATAGCAAGACTCCTAACAACCTAGTGAGGCACTCTTTCAAATATAAAACAAAATAATAGTAATAAAAATGACTGGAGGTGTAGCTCAGGGATAGAATCAGAATTCCCCTGAGTTGAATCTCCAGTAACACAAACACACATGGTTATAAAAAAAAAAAAAGGTGATATAGTATTTTACTTTAATGGAAATTTTTTGTGTAACTTTCTGATATTCTGTTCAATCCAGAGAGATTTCTATATGTTCCTCTGGTCCATTTATTCTTATTTTTTATTAATTTAAATAAAGCTAACCAATTTCTCTTCCTTTCCTTCAACATAAATCAGCTTTGTTCTATCACTAACAGGATAATTTAGTAGGAATGGAATATGGACACAAATATATAAGATTTTCTATTTGGCTCCTTTCTTTGGAAGTCACATTCTGCCCTTTTACAGGTGAGAGGCATCACAGTCTTGCTCCTTAGCGGGCCATAGCTGTCTCAAGGTGAAAGCTGGTAAAACCCAAATGCAAAAAAGGACCCAAGGAAAACATGAGCACAAAGGACATACAGCATCTAACAAAAGAGCCTCTCATAACGAGAAGACCCTTTCTTATCCAGGTGAGAAGAAATAATAAAGCTCCTTATCAGCCAATTTGATCTGGAGTGGACAAGAATGAATGCAGTCTTTGAAACAGCTTAATAAGGCAGAATGGCTTCCGTGGGAACATTTTAGACATTGCTTACATTCTACTCTTAACCTTTCTGGACACAGTTCCTGCCCTTCTGTCAATTACTGCCATATCTTCATTGACAAGCTTGATGGGTTATAAATACAACAATCTTTCAGATGCATGGCAGAGAAAAAAACAGATCCATAACACTGCCATGGTGTTTCTAGTGGCAGGAACATAGAGTCAGAAAGGGAGGAAAACACTGCAGGAAAAGAACGAGCCTGAGAGCTGCTTTCTATCAAATTTGTTCATATATGTTCACTCTTATATGGAGTATATATAAGAGTGTTTCTTATTTGAGATAATTTTTAAATGGATGTGTATGAGTGCCAAGTTTCATTTTTTTCAACATATTTGCATTTCTGTATTTTGATTTTCAGCTAACTCTTCCAGTTGATTCCCACCTGAACCTGATCCTAATTCCAAGAACACAAAGCCTGGATTCTTTGTGTTCACTACGTTTACTCTGTCTTTCCATGAGCTAAGGCTGTAAATCCCACAGTGAAACACACATAAACACAAACTAGACGGGATTAAACCACACTATTTAGTTAATCTTGGTTTACAAAACCCCTTCTCTCTTTGTCTGAAAGGCTGCCACAGAAATTCAGCAAATGCAATTTGCAAACCAAACGTGAGATCTTTTTGCACTCTGGGTAGAGAGAGGGTAAAAAAAAAAAAAAAAAAAAAAAAAGCTGCTTGCTTTCACAGGGCCTCTCTCTTTGAGCAACCCCAGGGATATTTTTCAAGGTGAAGGACCTCTGGTTAATACTTCAAATTATTATCCTGAGGGAAAAGAGCACAACAGCATTTCCTTCCAAAATTTAAGCAGCACAGCCTCCAAGAAACTTGACAGGTACACTTAAAACTACCCAGAAACGAGCCTCTCACTGACCTCCATCCTCCAATTCACTTCTATCTCTCCATGTGTGGGTTTGTGTTTTGGGATCCAATGTCAACAGGACTGGTAGGACTATAACCAAAGTACTTGGAGTTCTAGGAGGAGGAACAAAGGGTGGTTTTCTGTAGTTCATTCACGTAAGTATACATCCACTAAATAATTTGTGTACAGCTGGGAATAAAATGGCTGAGCAAGGTTGTTGTAACACTTGTGGGCACTCGGCCAACAAAGGGCTTGAGGGATGAGCACTTGTAGTGTGTTCTTGAAATTACCTGAAATCACAAGCACCTGCTTTATGGGAAAACTGCTGTGGCCGAGGTGTGCATTTTATGTGTGGGATGATGAGAGTTCCATTTTAGTTTTGGATCTGGGTAAAAGTTTCTCTAAGAGCTTGTCTTTTCTTGGCATCCCCAGGCTTGGACTCCTTGAACTACTCTTTAAATATCCCCAAAGATCCTCTTTGCTTTGGTCAAAGGTAGATACAAACACCCTGATATCACATATTCTCCCAAATTGGAGCAACTTGAGGATTCTTTCAGAGTTTAAATGTGTTAGACTCATTTAGAGATCTTGAAGCTAGGTTTTATGTGCTAGTGTTATAAATTCCAGAAATTAGTTTGTCAAAGGGAACAAAAAAACCTTTATTTCAGTGAAAACAATGACTTTTCATGAATATGTATTATGGGAAGCTGCTCTGCTATAAACCAAAGAGAAATTAAAATGAGCAACATGTGTAGGGGAAGAAAGGGTATGTGTGTGGCTGGTATAAGTAGGAAAGATAACCACATTGGGTGCTAGGTTGTAATTTCCATAACATTCTCTGGCCTTAGTGTTTACCTACTTCATATCCAAAGAACAGTGTGTTATTTTAAAATGCAACATCAGAAATTAAAAATATCACCACCATATTTTAATCTCTAGAGTTTATACCTAGTTATGAATTCCCTGTTAGAAAATATGTAGTGTTAAAGCATTACTGTTTAGTGTTTTAATCTCCAACCTAGTCTACCTTACATATATAAATGAAGGTAGACTCACCATTGGCCTGTTCTGATTTCTTTTTTTCACTAAGGCTGGTTTTCTTTACTGAAGCAGTAGTTTATAGATAATGATGTGAACACATATTCTTGAAGCATTTGGAGTAGGAAGTGTTTAGACACTGTGGAGACCTGTATGCTAACATGTTTTAAATGCAAACCCAAGTAATGATCCAAAATGGACTCCCTGCCAATATAATGTTCCATAAGAAATCTTGGCATCTCTGACAAATGAAATGTTTATTGATTTAATCTCCTTGGTGACTTTTTGGTCCATGGACAAGTGCTTCTCTATGTCTGGGACAACTCTGACAAGAGTTGTCATAATCATAAAAGTTTAAATAAAAGTTTATCATAATCATAAAAGTTTATCATAAAAGTTTTAAATATTGTTCATTGCTTTTAAATACTAAAAGTTTTTTGAAAGTTGCTTCTATGAATCAAAAAATTCTAGGAGGAAAAATTTGACAGAGTGCCTTCCTTAGATAAAGGAAAGGTGTGAAAGTTGGCATGTGTGAGGGATGCAGTCTGGTGATTGGATGTCCTGCATTCTGCCTGTTCTATCCTCTTATGGGACCACTGCCTTCCAAGAACTGTAAGCATTTCCACAGATATCCTTCCCTGTGGATTGGTCTTGATTCTCACAATTACATAATGGGCCCAGGAAATTATAGAATAAGCCTTTTGTCCTGTTTTTGTGCAAATTATATTTCACAGAGCAATATATTTCTCTCTATTTCTCTTCTTTAGGCAGGCATTTATTATTATTTTTATTTTTATTTATTTATTTTTTAATTGGTACAGTGTATTCATACATCATAATGGTATAAAGAAAATACTTTTGTAGACATACATGCACACATCACCCAGTTAGCCCCTACCCGATCCCCACCCCGTACCCTCCCCATCCCTCCTTCCCATGCTTGGCTTAGTGGTTGACATCTAGTTTTATAGCAATTTATCCAATATTAACGATGATAATCTCACAAAACAGTTTCATTTGTCTGATACCAAGCTTTTGATGACTAAAAGATAACAGTTCAATATTTCTTTTTGCTTTCTTTTTTACCAGAGAATATTTTTTTTCTTTTCTTTTTTTTGGGGGGTGAAGCTATCATACATTTATTTATTTATTTTTCAGAAAAAATCTATCCTGATATGGAATATGGACTCTAGATACCCAAAACAATCACAAAGAAGAACAAAGCTAGAAGATGTATATTTTCTGATTTCAAACCACATAAAGCTACAATAATTGAAACAGTGTAGTACTGTTCCAGAGGCAGATATATAAACCATTGGAGTTAAATAAAAGCCTAGAGCTAAATTCTTCCCTATATTGTCAAGTTATTTTTGACAAGGTTTCCACAAACATTTGGTGGAGGAAATAATAATCTTTTAACTAAATATTGTTGAAAAATAATAATTACATGAAAAAGAATAAAATTGGACCCTTACCTAACATATTTACAAATATTAACTCAAAATAGATAAAAGACCTAAGTATAAATCTTAATACTATAAACTTTTAGAAGAAAATCTGGGTCATAAAACCTTACAACATTGAAATTGGCAGTGATTTCTTGGCTATGATTTCAATGGCGCAGGCAACAAAAGGGTAAATAAACTCCCTAAAATATAAAAAAAAATTGCATATCCAAAGACAATGTAAACAGAGTTAAAAGTTACTGATAGAATGGGACAAAATATTTCCAAATGCTATATCTGAAGGTATATTAATATTCCAACTAGAAATCCTAAAAATTAGCAACAATAAAAGCAAACAATACAATTTAGAGATAGGTAAAAGACTAACATAAATAATGAATCTCCACAGATAACCAATCTTCGTTGTCTGTTGGATGGAAAATCTTGATTCTCTGGTTCTGGTGTGTGTTACCTATTTCTTCTTTGTAGTTAATCTCTTTGAGTATTTTCTCTAGCGCTGGTTTTGAAGACATAAATTCCTTCAGTTTCTGCTTGTCATGGAGCTTCTTATTTCCCCATCTAATTTGATAGAAAGTTTTGCTGGGTAGGAAATTTTTGGCTGGAAGTTGTTTTCTTTCAGAGTTTGGAATATGTTACTCCAAGCCCTTCTGGCTCTCATGACTTGGTTTGGGAAGTCTGGAGTGATTCTAATTGGTTTGCCTCTGAATGTCACTTGGCCCTTTGTTTTTGTTGCCTTTAAGATTCTTTGCTTGGCTTCCACAGTGGTCATTTTGACAATTATGTGGCCTGGAGATCCTCTTCTCTGATCCTCTCTAACGGGAGTTCTATAAGTTTCCTGGACCTGTGTATCGACCTCTTTCTCTATGTTTGGAAATTTTTCTGCTATTATTTCCTTGAAAAGATTGTTAATCCCCTTGGTTTCACTTTCTTTTCTCTCCTCTATTCCAATTATTCTTAGGTTAGCTCTCTTAAAATGGGCTCATATTTCTTCAATGTCAGATTTCTGCTGTTGGATTTTTTTCTAAATTAGAAACTAAGTGTTCATTTTTTGAGTGATCATCTTCTAGGAGCGAGATTCTATTCTCCATGTGGTCTAATCGGTTGTTTGTACTTTGAATTGAGGCCTTTACTTCATTAATTGCATCCTTTATCTCTCTTTGGCTCTCTCTGAATTCTTTTCGAAACACCTCTATTATTTCTACAGTTATTTTCCTGATTTGATCTTCTAGAAATCTCTGAATTTCTCTTTTATCAGGTTCTGATGTTGTGGGGTTGTGGGTGTTCATTGCTCCATTGTTATTCCTCTTTCCCATGATTTCGGAAGTTTGTGCCTTCTCCGGGTTCTTCCCTGGGTCACTACGACTTCACTTAAGGTGCTGTGGATCTCGAGTCTATGGTATCTCAGTTCCCACTACTCCTTTACTGGGTTGTATCGCAGAGTCTCAGACCCTAGGAGTCAATCGAGGCTGTTTTAGACCATGGGGGGTGCCAGGTTGGGCTTTCTCCTATGGTGTAATATCTCTGCCACCACCACTCCCCCACTGGGTCAAGTCCCTGGGAGTACAGTACTGGGATTTCTCCTCTAGGGGCCCCAATTTGACTCACTGTTGAGTGCGCAGATGGAGCTGTTGTGGACTCGGTGAATTCGCTGCTGCCGCCACTGGTAGCAATATGGCACTGCTGTTGCGCCCTCGGCCGTGAGGCTGGCGTATTTCTTTTCTGTTTTTGAACTCCACTCTGGGTCCCTGCAGGGTGTGCCAAGCCCAGCCCCTGGGAGCTTTAGATGCTCCCTGCACCGAGAAATGTGCCGAATCCTGCCCGGCTGTTCTGCAACGGCACACCTCGGCTCACTGCCCGCCGCTCCTCTCTGGAGCTTGGTAGGCTGTTGAGTGTGTTGGTCTGGTGTCTTCCGGTGAACTCGCCGCTGCCGCCAGCAGTAAGGCGCTGCTGCCGCGTTCTCGGGCATGAGGCCGGCGTATCTACTCTCTGGTTTCTGAGCTCCGTTATGAGTTCCCTTCCTCTCTGGAGTCTGGTGCTGCAAGGCAAAATGGCGCCCGCCACTTCACACCGCGGCACTGCAGTCTGGTTTCTGGTGACTCGTTTTTCCAGCTCTCTTTTTCTCTGTACCTTAAAATTACATTTTTTGTTTCTCTGCTGATGGTGTTTTCTGGCTATGAAAGGCGCTGCTTTTGTGGTAATAGAGATTGGTTGTTAGCGGGGCTCATAAGCCCCGTTTTGCTCCGTTGCTATCTTCCCGAAGTCCTATTATTATTTTTAAATGGTACTTGGAATTGAAACCAGGGGCGTTTTATGTTCAAGCTATACCCCAAGACCTTTTTTTTTTTGGTTTGGAAAAAGAGTCTTCACTAGGTTTCCAAGAGTCTTGCTATACTTTTGAGGATATCTTTACACCTGTAATCTTCCTGTCACAGCATACCAAGTACTGAAATTGCAGGTGTTCACCCCCATACCTGGCACAGGTAGGCCTTTGATCCCAATAATTTCTTTGGTTTCCTACAATAGTTCAAATCTTGATTCCTTTTTATTCCTTTTATGTTATGCCTCTAAAATTTTCTCTTATATTCTCTCTTTTATTTTCTCCTAAACAATTGTTTATTATTCATTCTCATTTTTTCTCTTATATTTTTAACTCACATGACTCTATTACTTCTTTATAATTGTTATATTTAGTTATAATTGAATGCTGGACACTTTCATATTTTGCATTAAATTGTATGGAATACACCTGTGGAAACTTTCAGCTTGTTTGATGGAGCCTTGTCCTACTGCATTAATTATGACTGCTCTACATCCCTCTCTACCATCCCATCTTATACCTTACAGGAAAAGTCTTCTTGTAGGAATAGTCTTACTTGTTTATATTTGTCTTTGTATTCTCCAGAGTCCAACACGGAGAAGATGTCCTATAGATTTTTGTTGAATGTTGTATAAATTAACATTTTTCCAGACACAGAAATGAACTAATGTAAACTTCTTGATAATCCTGTTGCCTACCATAATATGTGGTACAAAGTAGGTGCACAATAAAAGTCTGTTTAATAATAATAAAGGTCTTATTAATAAGCTAATCAAAGGCCAATGTTACACTGAAAAACTGTTTCACTATATTGTTGCCAAAACAACATATTTTTTGTCTGACAGGCTAATACATCTATATTCTGCAATATACTGGTTTATTTGCAATGAGTGTTCAGTACTCGATAGAACAGTCAGAATTTCATTCATTTTCTAAGACTTGAATGTGCCTTAGACATATTTTGAATCAATATTACTTCTGACTACCTACCTGCATTTATTTCTACTTTTCCACATAGCTAAGACCACAAAAAACTCTGGATTGCAGCAAATATATGTTTCCATGGAAACCAAACCAAAAGGAGTAGAAAAAGGAGGCATTGAATATAGAATGTATTTGGTTGCCAAATTTCAGCACATTGCCTGATTTCTTTAGTGTTGTGTTGATTTCTTTAATTCAATGTCAACATATAAACCAGGGATTTTCAAATTAAAAAATCTTTTTAAAATAAAGTATACTGTGTTTGTTGATTAAAAACACATCCATGCAAACACACACAAACTTGTGGGATTTGGAAACATGGTACTAGTGAATGAGATTTGTGTTTCAATGTGATTTTTATGGAAGTTTCATCATTACTGGGTTAAGTGTGTTTGCTGTAAATTTAAACTGTTTACTGACAAATTATGACATTATTTCTTTATAAAATTAGGGTGATTTCCCCCCTTTTATGAAGTGTAAGGTGAATGCGGTGAATTATAGTTAATGGGAGGTAACAAATGGTTATGTTGGCATTTGCATAAATCACTGCCTGCTCTTCAGCACGCATATGAATTTGTGAAAAACAAAAATACAGTTCTAAACCTGGCTGTGTGTGACCAAGTGTTGGTGGCAGGTAACTCCTGGATGAGTCCCAGACCATCACTGTTTTTGTGTAGGAGATTGTGTAGCTGCATAGGACTCTGAGCCTCAGACAGCTCTGTGCCTCCTGCTTTCAGGCTCTTCTGTTGCTGTACTGACAGTTTCCGTATATATTTGTTTATTTTGCCTCTGAACTATACCCCTACTCTTTAGTTTTTTATTTTACAACATGCTTTCACTAAGTTGCAGAGGGCCTCACTAAGTATCTAAGGCTGGCTGCAAATCTGTGATCCTCCTATCTCAGCCTCTCAAGTACAGAGATTACAAGCATGTGCCACCACACCCAGCTCTTAATAAATTTTTAATAAGGAGGTTTCACATCTCATTTTCTAGTGAGCCTCACAAATTACCTACCTGGTACCACATAGAACTTATCTACTCTTCATATTGTCTTCAAAGTTGGGAAAGATTCCTTGGACTTTTCCTAAGCACTTTAGGAATGTAAGAGAGATTCAAAAAGGGTAAGCAGAAATATTGTTAAAGATGTACCTTTCCAAGACCTGCCCCCTTCACCCACATGTACTAGAATTCTGTTTTGTTGTTTCAGCTTGTCCTAGCCACCACTAGTTTAGTGAAATCTGTTTCTTGGGCTGTGAAAAGCAATTTATATCATGATAAGGAATGATGACCTCCAAATAACTTGTACTAGTATATTTCAAAATCCTGGAAATACATACTTCTGGCTAGGTGTGGTGGCACATGCTTGTAATCCCAGTATTTGAGAGTCTCAGACAGAAGAATCTCAGGTTTGAGACAGCTGCAGCTACTTAGTGAGGCCCTCTGCAAACTGGTGAGACCCTGTTTTAAAATAAAGAATAAAAAATAGGGCTGGGGGTGTAGCTTGAAGGTAAAATCCCTCTGCGTTCAATTCCCAATATCACAATAAAACAAAACAAAACAAAAAGTACTTCTATTAACTCAGCAAGCCCATTTATTGTACAGAGAGGCATGGACAATCTGTATGTACAAGCATGTTTTAAAAATATTATTTATACAGTAAAAATTGGAAAGGATGTTAATGTCCACCCATATGTGATTAGTTAAATAAATTATACTCTACTTGATGGCACATCAGGTAGCCATTAAAATGATATTATAGGTATATACTATTAAATTTATTGAGTCTATTCTAATGTACTATACATGGTATGATGTATTTTAAGAAAATCTATGGATAGATAAAATGTCTACAAAGCTTTTCAACACAATATACTTATGTCTCAGTGGTGGGAAAAGAGATAATTATTTGGGATACCAGCATGTTCCATGTTTTCTATAATGCATTTGAGGAGAAATAATATTAGTTAAGATCAAGTACTCAAGCAAACATGAAACAACCAGCCATACCAAAAATTTTTCATCCTTCAGAATGCCCTATTATGTCTTTTAAGTTTTTGCATTATAAGCTCAAGACATTAAAGAAACAATCATGTTTTAAAAAGATATTCCAGTGGGATGTTATTTTCTTCCCATTATTGATATTATAAGCATCTTTATTTTCTTCTGGCTATTCAGCTGTAATTTACTGTGTCTTGGCCTTCCTCTGGAACATCTCCAGGAACTGTGGCAGGTGCAGAGCATGTCACCTCAGCTGTGACTGTGCATAGGTGAGAGAGAAGTGGCAGAACTCCCATCTGTGTGCCACATTGCTTGCCAGTTTGATAAAAGAATTCCAGACCAGATTCTCTGCAGTTAGACTAAGATGCTTTCTCATAACCATAAAGGAAAAGAAGGTACCGTGTTCTTTCAGTTTCTCCCACCACTGCACATTATGCTGATTCTGAAGTCCTCTCAACTCTTGTCCTTGCTTGAGAGGTGAGTGACAAGGTTGAAAGTGTATGCAACCATCCTGTCGGTATTTATTTTGTATGTATTTTCTTCTAATAGGTCTTGGTTCCATGGGTCAATTATAGCTTAATATGGCAGACTGGCAAGATGCCACATTTATCTTGTGGTGGCCAAATTTCATTTCCTTGGGTGTTGATAGAAGTGAGTTATGGTTCTTTGTGTCTACTTGAAATTTATTTCCTTTTATAGTACAGCACTATTTACTAACAAATGTACAAAATTATATATATTTTAGCTTTGCTGACAGCAGTAACACCACCTGTTGAATTATGAAATAGCAAGTTGGGCAGGCCAATTGCTTAAACCTGTTGTTTTTTTTTGATAACTGGATTTGTCAGTGTTTGTTATAAAATATTTATGTCTAGGATCTTTTCACTTTCCATTCAGCCTATGCCATTCATTTAAAAAAATAGTCCTCTGAGAAAGTGTGGTAATTATGTATTAAATGTTTAAGCGAGAGATGAAAACTTTATTACTGCAATCAGCAATGTATTTCAGTGCTAATGTATTCAGACTCCTGTTTAAATTTGAACATATGCTCAAGTTCAAAATAAGCACACCTACAGAAAGAGAGAACAAAATAGAGAAATTAAATCAATTCTTATTTTGTCTCCAGGATGCAAAAAGAAAAAAATTTAAAAACATTTTTTTTTATTTTGGTGGTACTGGGGTTCCTGGAAGCCCTTCTACCTCTGGGCTACACTCCCAGACCTACTTTCTGTATTTTTGAAACAGGGTCTCTTAAACCAGCGCGGCTGGCCTCAATCCTCCTGCCTCTGCCTCCCAAGCGCAGGAATTACAAGCGTGCGCCACCACGCCCGGCAAAAACATTTTTTTAAATTGAGAGAACTGGGCTTGGTGGTGCACACCTGTAATCCAAGTACTTGGGAAGCTAAGATAGAAGAATTGTAGGTTTGAGGCCAGCCTCGGCAATCTAGTGAGAAGCAACTTAGTGAGACCCTGTTTCAAAATCTAAAAAAAAAAAAAAAAAAAAAAAAAAAGAATCTCTTCTTTTGCTCTCTCTGCTGCTGTAGTGGATCCTCTGCCTCACCACCATTCAGTACACACACATCCCCTACAATGGCTAAAACAGCAAGCGCCTATGAGGAAAACATGAAGGAACTGTCTGTGCTGTCACTGATCTGCTTTTGCTTCGACCCAGAACCTCCTAACATCAACATTTACACTTATGAAGATATGGAGCAGATCAACAAATGTGACTCTTGTCAGGCTTTTGAGCTGATCTTAAAGCCATTGTCTCCTACGTCAGAAGCCCCTCAAACTTTAGCTACTTCCAAAAAGAAAGTTTTGTCCCTGGAGGAAATCCAGGAAAAAAAAAAAAAGAAAAAAAAAGAAAAAAAAAACAACTCTGGTGTCTGCAAAGGGAAGAAAACAGTCTTAGAAGGCCCAGGTGCTGAAATAACTGACAGAGAAGAGGGGGCATGAGTGAGAAGACCTTCAGAAGGCTTTGAAGGAGAAAAAGAACTTTGGCAAGATGGTGGGGGGAAAAGCTGATCCTGAAAATGGAATGAATTAAGGAGAACTGCAGGGCAAACCCAGCTGCTATTATTGAACATCTGCAGGAAAAGGAATAGGATAGACATGCTGTGGAGGTGTGTAGTAACATGAAACTTCAGGTGGAACTGTCTGGCAGGGGCATGGCAGGTATGGCACACCCCAATAGTAATAATAGACATCAGTATGAAAAATGTATGGCATGTTTTGAAAAGAACTCATCATAAAAAACCAGAATCAAAAATTAAAAAATTAATGTGGTTAAAAATAAAAATAAAAAAATAAAAAAGGTGCAGATATAGTTCAGAGGTGGAATGCATGTGGGTTCAATTCCTTATATGTATAAAAAACAGAGAGTACCATGGTTTGAATATGGTTCATTTCCACCAAAACTCTTGAAACTCAATTCTCATTATAACAGTACTGAGAGGTGGTGGGGCCCCTGGGAGATGTTTGAGGCCATGAGGGCTTTACCCTCATGAAAGGATCAACAGCCTCTCGGGGGAGTGAATGAGTCCTCACTCTCCAGGGCCTCAGTTAACCCTAAAGCAAAGCTGCCCTGTTGTTTTACCCTTTCTTCATGTTCCCTTCTATACTTTTGCTTCTGCCATGGGTAGAGGCAGCTCAAGGTGCTCACCTAAAGCCAGGTAGTTGCTGGTACCATGCTCTTGTACTTGCCAGCCTCCAGAACTCTCAGCCAAATCTCCCTCTTTTATTAAATTACCCAAGCTCAGTGTGATGGTTCAGAAATAGAATGCCCCCATCACTGTCAAGAAAACAAGATAGAAATGTTGGGAGAAGAACTTGGTTTCATTCTCAGCAGTGGATATAAATAAATTTTAATAAATTTATCTAGATGGTGACTTGGGCTGCTAGGGTATGGCTGGAGAAAGTGGGTCCTTGGGGTCTGGCCTTAGGGATTATACTTGTGTTTTTGCGTCCACTTGTTTTCTTGCTCTCTCTTGCTTACCGCCCCTGTGATGTGAGGAGCAGAGCCCATGTGCTCTCTTTCTCTGTTTCCTGCTGCAATGGTATGAGCTCTACCTCTACACCCTGGCCTCTAGCTTTACACCCAAGCTCTACACCTTGAACTCAATTCCAAAATCTCCAAAAACCTGAGCAAATATGTCTTACTTCCTCTAAGTTGTGTGGTCAAGTTTATGGGGATCCAGCAGTGAGAATACTGAATAAGAATACTAAGGTATTCTGTTATTGAAACAGAAAATGGACTAAGACAGACAACATCGTATTTTGTTTTGTGTTTTATTTTATGTTATTTTTATGGTACTGGGGGTTGAACTCAGGGTGTTTTTACCTCTAAACTATACCCCAGCTCTTTTTAATTTTAATTTTTAATTTTGAAATAGGGTCTCATTAAGTTGAAAGACCATGGTATTTTAAAGATGATTGCCCATGAAGAAAATTAAGAGCAATTTACCTTGTGTCTGGGTCAACATTCTTACTGCTATGATCCAAAAATCCTGACCACACAACTTAGAGGAAGGAATATCTATTTTCCCACAGTTTTTGGAAATTTTAAAGTCCATGTGAAGATGAGTCTGCGAAGCTCAGAAAATGGTGGCAGGAAGTAGAGAGTGTGAGAGAAAGAGCTTTTAAGGCTTTGCTCTTACATCATAAAGGTCAGAAGCAGAGAAAAGGAGAAAGCCAGGGGAGGAGAAACCATATAATCCTCAAGGTCACATTCCCAGGGAACTTTTCTTAACAATTAAGCCCCACTTCTAGCATTGCTACCTCGTTTTCATGAGGGTTAGGGGGACATTCTAAAAATGTCTGTGGTGTTCAAACCTTGTTTTTACATAACTTTGATTTTAATTAAATTGTGTTTTGATTCGAGAAACATTTATAGATTTTCCTTGCATGTAACAAAATATAAATTGAAGCATTATTTCTTTGTTGAATATTCTTGTCTTTGTTTCTTCTTGGTAAGTGGAATCGAAGGAAATTAAAAGGAGATGGTAGTTATAGAGACCATATAGGAGTTAGGTATAGAAGCAGCAAAAGGAAGACCTCCAGATGTACACTGATAAGAAACTCAAATGTGTATGCACATGTAAGAGCCTGTGTACATATACATGGAAGTAGAGTTTTCCACTTAAACTGCTACCAGAGATACTATTCCAAATTTGTAGGTATGTTCTTACATAAATGCAGTCTTAATAAAACTGGCCACTAATTTTTTCTTCTAAGATTTGTTTCTGTTTAACTCTCTGCCTTTTAAGAAATGCAATCCAATGTTGAAATTACCATTCTTTTGATTGTTCTATTTTAGTTTGGCCAAAGCCATGTCTTGATATTTTCATTTAGTCCAACTTGTTTGACTGACCATGTACACTGTTTTTGAGTTTTTATGTTCATAGGCTTATTCTAGGTCATTGTATCTCTGACTTTAGTTTCTGTGGGGATCTTGTCTTTGGTGGATCTCCTAGAGATGTTATTAAATGCTGATTATTTTCTGGTAGGTTTGAGATGAGACAAGAGATTCTTCTCTTTTCTTTTTTCTTTTGCAGTACTGAGGATTGGATGCAGGGCTTCACACATGATAGACAAGCCCTTTATATAGAGCTACACCTCTGGACACAATGCCTCTCTAAATTTTTTAGGCTGGCCTCAAACTTGGGATCCTCCTACTTTAGCCTCCCGAGTAGCTGGGATTACAGGAGAAATTCTGCATTTCTACCAAGTTTCCAGATAACATCAATACTGCCAACCCATGGACCTTACTGAGTAATAAGGGTTAGATTGCTCCGATTTAGTTCATAGCACAAGGGCTGTTTAGCTATCATGTTAATGCTGTTTTCCATATCTTTTGCCATGCAATATGGAAGGTAATCTAAGATGCCTTTCTGAGCCTAATCAGCTAACATTCAGACATTTATATTTTTTACACCAATGATGAGAAAGCTAATTTTAATCTTCAATGGTGATTTATTGAGTGCAGCTGGTTCAGAACTTATAATACTTCTATGGTTCTTCTTTCCTCCCTTAGATCTGGTCTCAATACCAAAGCACTGTCATTCTTCAAAGCACACAAGTGTTTGTGAATAAGCTTTAGTTATTTTATCAAACACAGAATATTTGACCACTAGTCCTTTCTTTAAGGGAAATTCACCATAATTTAGCATAACTTTGAATTAAACTCTACTTTGACCTATAAAACACCTATGTTCTTTTCTTAAATGTAACAAGGTAAAAATTATTTCATTGAGAAAATTAAATTATAAACTGAAGCAGTGTCACAGGCTTCCCCAGAATTGTGTTTGGAGATGGAGATGAAAATGAATGGTGTCTGGTTATGGAGCTGATAGGAGATTAATTGCAGAATAAGAAGCCACTGCTGGTGTGGGCAAGAATACAGTCACCCAAAAACTAGCAGAGATGCACAAGGCAAAAAGGGCAGTGAGAGGAACAATGTGTGGGAATGTTAGTCAATGAAAATCTGAGGCATAGTAATTCTTGTTAGCTCTTCTTTCAAGTCTTTGCACTACTACATCGCATGAGTCAAAATACCTGTTTTTATAAAGCAGTTAGAGATAGTGGTCTACATATTACAATTAAGAGGAACATATTACATTTTCTACACACATTTTTTTAGAACAGTAAAATGGAGAGGCTACTCCATCTCAAGCTCTAATCATGTGTATAAACTCAATTTGCAAAAAAAGAATCAGAACTAATGAAGAACAACTGAACCATGTCTTTCTTTGCCAGCAAGTGCATTACATTAGCAAGTGCTACCAAAGAGCTAAAAAAATGAAATGCAATAATTATAGTTATTGTCACAACAAGTTTGATAGAACATAAAAATTTTGAAGACAAAATGCATAAAGTGAACACTACTCTTTAAACTAAAGACATTGATTAAAGAAATAGAAAAATAAATCTGCCTGGCTCTAGTAGTAAATGAGGTCAGGCCATTTAAGATTGAAATATATAAAAAGGAAAGCAGCTTAGAATAATTTTAATAGAAACAAAGGATTGTTGGTGAGTAATGGATTGCCTTCAAAGAAGTGTTTCAGGGTATAAAACACACATCAGAGCAATTACTAATAGCATATTTAGTCACTCAGTGAGGCAGAGGATAATGGGTAGATTTCTGAGTTACTTGAGGACTTTCCAAATCCCTCATGCTCATGCTGGAATGTGGAACTCTTTTTTTGGAGTTTTTAATATGCCTCTCTTAAAGAGTATTTCTCCTACAATAAATTTCTCTCTCAAGTGAGAATCTCAACAAGAGAGTAGCAGCTATTGATGTGAATTTCTAACATATCTCAGACATATAGATTCTTGTGTGTGTGTGGTGCTGGGGATGGAACCCAGAGGCTTTCTACCTTTGGGCTACACTCCCAGACCCATTTTGTATTGTATTTGGAAACAGGATATCACTAAGTTGCTGAGAGCCTCACCAAGTAGCTGAGGCTGGCTTTGAACCTGCGTGATCCTCCTGTCTCTGTCTTCCAAGTACTAGGATTACAAGCGTGCACCACCACACTCAGCTAGACATATAGAATTTTTAAGAAATAAAAATAACTTCAGATTTAGTGAGAGAACTGGCCCTTAATTGATGAAAATGAAGCAATTTTATGCAAACCAAATCATATATAATACAAATAATGGTGAAAAGACTTCATTATTTTTCAAAAAGGCCCTGAATGTGACAAAAGGATAGAGAACATCCCATGAAAGGACCAAGATGCAATGGGAAGAAGGTGACCAGGACATTGAGAGGTTCTCTGTGGGATAGATACATTACATCTTCTATGAAGTTCTTATAAAAATACTAGAATATAATAACTCTTATATGTATTTAATACATAAAACTGAGATTAAGAGAAGCAATTTACTCAAAACCACATCGTTGTTATATAATAGTGGCTGGAATCAAATTACTATTGTTTATTTCCAAAGCCAATGAATAGCTCACTACCTCATGAATGAATGACAAATAGCTATTGAGTACCCATATATATATATATATATATATATATATGTATATACACACGCATATGTGTGCATTTATATGTATATTTATATGTATGAAACTGATAGGGAGACTAATATAGTTAATTTACATCAGAGTTCAAGTGCTTTCAGCAGAAATGAAAGCAATGTACTTGATATATAATAGAATAATGTATTACCAACTAATATTTATGGTCAACTAATTTTATGTCCTTCTGGATAGATTATATATTATATAACAAAATTTATTGCAGATAACTTTAGGAGTGCCAAGGAAAAAGGTCTTCAGTCTTTTCTAACCATCAATTTAGAGTATGTTAGCAACTCGATAAAATGTTTTAACTCCTTGCATGCCTATTCAACAAATAGGAAGGCAACAGAGAAGTAGCTCATATTAGGAGTGGATTTCTGAATTAAATGGAAGGTTACCCCTACTATGTTTTACCAGTGTAATTGGTGAGCTATGTGAGGCATTGTATGAGGATTTTATATAAAAAATATAGAACATTCTTGGGTCTCCTTATGTATCCTAAAGTATGGATAAAATAAGGAACTGAATTGTATCTCTTGAATAACCTTACTTTTATTATATTGATAATAATTTTCTGCATAAACTATCACAACTTACTTTAATCTTATGGAACAATACAGTTCAAAAAGCCAATACTGATTTCAGAGTCTAGAGGCCTGTGCCATTCACTGGCTGAATGACTTTAGCAAAGTCACTATTCTTAGGATCATCAATGATAAAGAGGTTTCACTAGATCATTTTTAACTTATTCTATTTATTAACTCTTTCATTATGATTCTAAAATATTGATATCCTTTTTAGACATACCAAACCCTTTTTAAATTAAGTTTCAAAACTTGAAATAGATAAACTCCAACACTTAGGAGCATGATGAAAGCATATTGAACTTTCAATTATAAAAACAATAAATATGATAGAGTTTCTACTCTTCTGTCTGAGTCTCAGACACATCTATACCATCATGGAATACTCAAAATCTTCATAGTTGTTTTCCTAGGCACTGTGTTCTTCTCACTTCGTTTTTTTTTTTTTAATGATATTTGACTACTTGCCAATGTGTTACTAAAGGAAGACTAAGATGGTTCCTAAGATTTTTACCCTCTGGTGCATTCATGCTTATCTCTCTCTCCCATTAGTGTAGTTGGAATTAATGAACATGATTGGATTTCACGTCCACGAATAAGTTACATTAAATGGCAAAGATAAAAGGATTTTGTGGATATAATTTAGGTTCCAAATAATTTGACCTCTTGTTAAACAAAAGTAAATTTATCCTGATTGGGTTAGTTTTCCATTACTCTGACAAACCCCCAAGAAAATCAACCTGGAGTAGGACAGATTTATTTTGGCTTGTGGTTCCAGAGATTTTAGCTCATGATCATTTTGCTCCATTGCTTCTGGGCCTGTGGTAGGGAAGAATATCTTGGTGGGTGTGGTAGAGCAAAGCCACATAGTTTGTTCATGGCCACCAGGAAATAGATTAAGGGGAAAGAAGGGGCCACTAACAAAATATGCCTTTAGTTACACCCCTACTGACCTACCTCCTCCAACTAAATCCCCAATTCTAAAATTTCTACCAACCTCCCAATAGAGGCACCAGCTGGGGACCAAGCCTCTGACACATGAACCTTTGGTGTACACTCCAGGTCCACACCATAATAGGGCCCAATCTAGTCAGATGAACTCTTTAAAAGAATCTCAAGATTTGAAATGATAGAGAATCAAAATAAAAGTAACTAAAAATTCTCTTTTTGACTTCATATAAGTAAACTGCTATGTTCTAGAAAGGTCACAGGGCAAGGAATAAAAAGCAGACAGGAAAACTGAATGTATTAGTTCTGTAATTGCAAAGAATGAAGTTCTACCAAAACCAGTGTGTTAGTTGGTTTTCCATTGCTGTGACCAAAAATACCTGACAAAAACAACTCAGAGGGGAAAATGTTTATTGTGGCTCATTGTTTCAGAGGTTTCAGTCCATGGTCAACTGACTCTGTTGCTCTGAGGTGAAATGAGGCAGAATATCATGGAAGAAGGGTATGGTGGAGGAAAACTGCTCAACTCATGACAGCTGGGGGAGAGAAAGAAAGAAAAGGGCCAGGGACACATAAAGTCCCAAGGCCATGCCCCCAGTGACTACTTCTTCCAGCCATACTCCACTTTCTACAGTAACCACCAAGTAGTTTATTCAAATAAATTTATCAAGTGAATTAATACACTGATGAGGTTATAGCTTTCAGTATCCAATAATTTTCAAAAATGCCACCTCTCATCCTCGCCACACTGAGGACAATGTTTCAACACATGAGCTTTGGGGAGACATTAAAAGTCAAAACCATAACAACCAATGAGCTTGGAAGAGAATCCTGAAATTCTGATTGTATTGCTATCCTAGCCACACTTTGATCACAACCATGTGAAACCCTGAGCCAATAATTCAGTTTGTCCCTGCCTGGATGCCTGACCCATGGAAATTGACATAATAGATGGGCGTTGTCTTAAGTGGCTAAATTTGTGTCAATTTATGATGCAGCAATAGAAAACTAATGCAACATGACTTTAATTATCACCAAATGACTCATAAATTTATATCTTCAGCAAGACCTTCTCTTGTATATTCAACTGTTTGACATGTTCTCTTGACTATCTTAAGGCTACTTCAATTTCAATATGATCAAAATCAAACTCATGTTCATTACTCTCAAGTTAAAATCTTAGTTGTTTTAGTGGCATCTATTATTTATCCAGCTTAGAAGTAAAAATCCCAACAGTCATCTTGATACCTTTATTTTCAGCCCTTATGCCAAAGCTATCACAAATAACAATTTATTTTACTTCCTTGTGGCAGGTGTTTTTGTCTGGTTTACTCAACATTGACTCCGTCCTCTTCTAGTATGAATTTCCTGTAGGACTGAGGCTGAATAAGCTGAAGATAACACTTACTGGTTTTTTAGCTGAGCTTTCTCATTAGGCTTAGGTTCTGTGAGCAGATACATTCATATGATTTTTTTAAGGTGGATATGAGCAACAAGAAGGGATAGTTATGTTTGAGGAGCTCCAACCAGCTAGCAAGCATAGTTGTGAATATGGTTTGTCTTTTTCAGGCCAACTAAGGAAATAGTTGTAGAAGATTAGGCTAGAGAGATAAGTAGGGGTTGGTACTTTAGAGACTAGTGAAGATTTCAATCCTTATTTCAAGAATAATGAGATCTATGGAATATTTTAAATGAGAGCAGTTTCTGTGTTAAAAATATGTGTGGTCCTTAGCATCCTAAGGGCCATGAGATTTCCACTAGACAGTTTTGCAGTTGGTTGAAAGTGTCTATTCGGCATCTTGCTCTGGCTGTGGAACATTCCACTTTTGTTCTTTGACCTTCCTAGAAATCCTATAATCTACTTAATACCTCGAGATATATTCCTTTCCAAATTTAGGTGGATAGATATTTTTAAGACAACTAACCCATCCTTTGTTTCTCCTCCACTTCCACATCCTACTACAAGTGGTCCTTATCTATTACTTGGACTCAACAACCACCTATTAGCTGGTTAACCTCTAGATCCACCATGTGTTCTTATACACAGTGCCATTCATTCTCCACTCCATAGCTCAAGTCATCTTTTCAGTATATAGATCTCTCTCACTTAAAATATTCAATGGCTCCCCATTTTTCTTCAAATACAGACCCAAATCATCACTGGTTTGCAAAGCCTTGCCCTTACTCATGTCTCATGATTATTCTTGTATATATTTACCCCTTAGTCACCATTCTGGCTGGATACTTTTAGCACCTTCTAGGTACCTTATGACCATGGATAGTTGCACACAAATTTCCTTCTTTAAAGAAATCTTTCTTACTAATTTTTCCTAATTCCTATTACTCCATGTCCTCCAGATCAAGGCTATTATCAGAGATTTTTCAAGGAAGCCATTGCTACCCTCTCTAGCTTGGTCAATTATGTTACATGCTTCTGTTGTATAATTTATCTCTTAGGGATTTCAGTTTGCAGAGTTGCAATTTTGTGTAATCATTTGATTAACAATGGCCTTTCTCACTATATGGTTGACATCATGTGAACAGGTACCTTTCACATTTACTTATTTATTTATACTTATTTATAGTATTGGGGATGGAGCCCAGGGGCATTCTACCTTTGACCTACACCCACAGCCCTAGTTTCTATTCTTTATTTTTGAAACAGGGTCTCACTGAATTGCAAAGGGCCTTGCTAAATAGCTGAGGCTGTCCACAAACTGCTATCCTCCTATCTCAGCCTCCCAAATGCTGGGATTACAAGTGTGCACCACCATGACTAGCCCTTTTACTTTTTTTTTTTTTTTGGTGGTACTGGGGTTCCTGGAAACCCTTCTACCTCCGGGCTACACTCCCAGACCTATTTTATATTTTTATTTGGAAACAGGGTCTCTTAAGCCAACAAGGCTGGCTTCGAACCTGTGCGATCCTCCTGTCTCCGCCTCCCAAGTGTGGGGATTACAAGCGTGCACCACCACACCTGGCCTACCCTTTTACTTTTATTCACATTATATTTCCTCCACTTGCCACAGGGTTTGGTATATAGTAGGTACTCAATATGAATATTTGTTGAATACTAATGAGGCATTTTTAGTATGACAGGTATTTTTCTAAGTGATTTATATACATTATCTCAGTTTTGCCTCACAAAAATACTCTGAAGACTGGGCATGATAGTACAGACATGTACTCTCAGTACTTAGGATGCTGAGACAGGAGAGTTGCAAGTTCAAGGTCAGCCTCAGCAATTTAGTGAGATCCTGTCCAAAAATAAAAAAAATAAAGGGATGGGGTGTAGCTCAGAGCCAGAACGTTCCTGGTTTCAATCCACAGTACTAAAAAACAAACAAACAAACAAAACTACAAAAACAAAGCAAAACAAAAATTGGAAGGTAGGTAGAATTCCATCAGTTGGGATAAGCGAGGCTATGTAGCAGTAACAGCATCCTACATCCAGTGGTTCAGGATAACCTCCAAGTTTGTTTCTTGTTTATGCTTCAAGTACAAAACAAGTTTGCAGGTGGACAGCTTTATCATGGTTACTCAGAGACTCAGGTTAGATGTTCCATATTGACACAAGCTTCTACAGTTGTTGTAGCTGGGAAGATGACAATTATGCATGGGCTTGTAAATGCTTCCACTTGATACAGCACACTGAGGCAAAGCAGGTTTCATGGCTGTGTCTAACTACGAGAGAGCAGAAATGTTCAGTTATGTCACCTGTCAACAAGATAGCCAGAAATATTGCTAATCAGGCAAAAAATGATCTACTGCATTTATTACTCTTATATGTGAGTATACAGGCAACAGGCATGAAGAGAAGCAACTTGCTTGAAAGTAGGGGAGCCAGGGTTTGAGTCTGAGAAGTTTGTCTCCCCACAGAGCTCTGCATTGTTCTTCTTTGCCTACACTGGGACATAAACATTGCTATTCAAGGAGCAAATAGCTAGCTATGATTCTGTCGTTGCCTTTGTTCCCAAAGGGGAAAAGTGAAGCCAATTGCTGCCAGAGTTTCACTCCTCACAGATGATACAAATGGAGGTATTTTTTCAGGAAGTCCCTGGTTAGAAGCTGGTATGATAGCAGTATCTTCTACTATTTGGTCTTCTGAAAAAGTCCATTTCTAGCTCATCTTATATAAATGAACACTGTAGATAATGATTTTGTCAAGTTTATGCCAAATGTTATCCTTAAACATAAACTTTAAACAAAGCTGATCATATTACTAAAGGCTTTATGAAGTTCCCACCATTGATTTGTATGGATCAATTCTCTTTTCTATTTTTCAATCAGAAAAGACATTACCCTGGCTATTGTCACTCTTCATTATTGAATGAGTTTGAGAACATGAGTTTGAGAAACCGGGATCTCTGAGTTCATTTGGGATTTTATAAAAATAAAATTTAGAATTAATATTACAGAAAGGGGTAAACCATAGCTACTCCCTTATTTTTGGTGGTACTGGGGATTGAGTCCAGGGGCATTCTACCTCGAATCTATACCCCAGTTGCTGAGAGTCTCACTATATTACTGAGGCTATCCTTGACCTGCAATTCTCCAGCCACCCAGGTACTGAGATTACAGGCATATAACACCATGCCCAGATTATTCACTTTTATTAAGCCATGGGACAAGCAGAAGAATAGAAAGCATGGGTATGTATGTTTTATCAATCATGTACTGGTTTTGTACTGTTCGTATGAATTTGTAATTTTGACCTTTGGTTTTAGGATTTATTTTGCAAATTAGCAGAAAGTAGATTTTTCAAAATATAGAATTTTAGGCAAGGAAGTACATAAACCTTGGTACCCCAATCTCAGTTAAGGATATAATTTGTTACTTAGTCAATGAACATATTGCAAGTGTTAATTTTTAGCCAAAATAGTCATATTCTTGGCTAACAATAATTTCTATGCTTGTATTAAAGAAAATTTTCTGTTATTTTCCTCTTCAGTATTATAATTATAATGATTCTCACGTGGGAATATCTACCAAATAAAGACATAATTATAGCAATGCAAATATTATAGTAATTAATGCTTTCTGGGACACATTTTTATCAGAGATAGAGAAAAATAAAGCCTAATAACCATATAAATTCTGAAGGAGTTGTTGGTATGTATTTGATGCCAGCATATGTTATATCTACATCGATTGTTTTATACTTTTATATATCTGGATTCCTCATTTTGAAAAATAAATAAATTTAATGGACCAGATTGTAAGACAGTCATTTATTTATTTTGAGTATTTATTCTTAACTAAATGCTATAATAACTGGCAAAACTCCACAAAGGACTGAAGTACTTTCAACAAAAACTTATCCAAGCTTCAGGGTTGCTTCATGGAAAAAACAGACAAATGCACTGTGAGCTCTGGAGACCTGTTGGGAGAAGGCTTTGTACAAAGGAGGCTGTCCTGTCCGAGTGGCACTGTCAGTACCTTGGCATGCCAGGATTCTAGGTGTCAGAGGCCTGTTTAATTCCCAACTAAACCTAGGAGACTCCTTTTGAAATCAGCTAGACAGATATGCTTATCTAAGCAGAGTGATTTTTCCCTCTATGCCCCATAGTCTGAATCTGAACACATTTTTATCTCACCACAGAACATTTCCTATTTAATTGTTGGGAAAAATCACATTAAAAATTGATGGTTTTGTAGATTTTGAAAAAAAAACCCTTAATCCTACCTCCCTTAATATTAATGACATTTCCTTCTATCTGCTGAAATTAACACTCCAGATGGTGTCGATAATATGCTTTATTTGGGTTACCTTATAGTGCTAGTTCCTCCTCTGTTTATCCAATGCCCTCCCACTCTCATGCTATTTACTGACCAGCATGGCCATCCCTCATCTCACTCGTCTACCACTGTCTCTCTGACTCTCTGTCTCTTCCTATCACAGCTCCTTTTATATTACACTAGACCCTGCAGAGCTTGTTTGGAAGTGAGAGACCACTTCCTGGTAAGCAATCTTGGGGGATGTGGAATGTAAGGACAACCAAAAACAAGGTGCTGTGTCCTGTTGCAGAGGTGCATAAAAGCTATAAAACATGAGAGGAGGGGCGTGGGTGGAAAAGAGAGTGGTGAGTTTTGCCATGTGCGATTTCTCTCCAGATCTGTTTTTTAAAAGTCACTTCTGGCCCCTTGGCCAATCTGCACTTAATTACCTGTTCCTGCACTATTCCCCAGACAGCTAGCAGTGTGGCCAGTCTATTTCTCATCCCTCCGTGAGGCCCAGTCTGGGGCTTGAGCTGATCCATTACAAATGCCTTGTGGACCAAAACAATGTATGTGTCTGTGGGGATTTTCACTAAGTGGTCAGGATGCCAACCACGATCCTGATCGTTTTAAATGGCTTAGGATCTGAGGCCAGGGAGATGCTCATTAGCGGCTACAGGAGTTCAGCATCGAGAACAGATTGAACCAAGTCCCTCTGCTCTCTGCCAGCACGAGCATTAATAGGAGAAACCCTGTCAATAAAAGTTCCCGAGATGAAGCCATAGAATGAGGCACTTGTGGACGATTATAAACATTTTGCCCCGTGGTAACGCTTCTCTATCAAACCTACTCCAAGCCTGATAAGCACTGCCTCTTTAGGGGTCATTAGTTTCCCTGAAAGTTTAAACAGCTGTCACTTGTGAGCCTCCTCAGGTGCTCATGTGGGAGACATTAGCCTGTGTTTATAAGCCGGTCTGTTCATTAAGGGCCTGCCCGTGTGGAACCCCCTCCGCAGGCTGTGAGTCAGGCTGCAGATCTCCCACAGATAATTGGGGGCTGCTGCAAATTACACAGAGGCGCTGCTGGCCTCCAGGATGGTGTGGCCTTATTAATATCAGCTGGGTAGAGTGCACCCTTTTTAATGATTTCCAATAAAGCAAGGCAAACCTTCAGAGCTCCGTGAGCCTTTGGGCCCTGACAGCTATGGAGATTGCACAGGTTTGCCTTTCCTTTAGTTACTGTCCATTTCTTTCTCATTAACATTTGAAAATCAAATCTTTGTCACATAGCAGTTCTTCCAGGGTCAGCTTCGAAGTTCAAGTTACCGTAGGGTTTTTATATGCTTGCTAAATCTTCTAGTAGATTTAATTACTGCTGCAGTAGAAAGAAAAACTGCTTCATGAAGATGCATGGCATCAAATTCAGGAAGTACATTTTGGCAAGTCTTTCAAAAGCAAAATACTCGTGTTTTCCAAGTGATGTGCATCTGTATGACCGTATCACTTTGAATCTTACTACGATGTGTCATTATAATACACCAATAAAAGTATGTCAAAGAAGACACTCATGTTTTAATACACATTCTCCACTTATATGCTCCTTTAACAAAATTAGTGCATTTCCATGTTCTCTGATGTTACTCTTTGCAAAGTGACTAAAAAGATAATGTTTTAACGTTTTTAATTCAATCTCAAAACTTATTAAAAATTTTTTTTTGTGTGGTACTGAGGATGGAACCCAGGGGCAGGAGCATTCTACCTCTGACCTACACCTCCCCAGCTGTATTTTTTATTCTTTTTTTTGAAACAGGGTCTCACTAAGCTACAGAGGGCCTCACTAAGTAGTGGAGGCTGGCTATGAACCTGAGATCCTACAGTTTTAGTTTCCCAAGTACTGGGATTATAAGTGTGCACCACCATTTCCAGCTAAAAAGTTTTGTTTGGAATATTTTTAAATTAGTTGGACAGTCCAATATATACATAAAAGAAAGATATGAAAAATTTTAATAATAGGTGACATATTTATATTATTTACAGTAACAAACAGCATAGAAATATTTTCAAAGAACCTTTTGATTTATTTTATCTATTTATTTATTTGTGGTACTGGGAATGGAATCCAGGGGGCATTGTACCTCTGAGCTACATCCCAAACCCTAATTTTTTTATTCTTTATTTTGAAACAAGTTCTCACTGAGTTGGCAAGGGCCTCACCAAGTAGCTGAGGTTGTCCTCAAACCATGATCCTCCTGTCTCAGCCTCCCAAATGCTGGGAGTACAAGCATGTGCCACCATGCCTGGCTCAAATAACCTTTTTAAAATGCTGTCTTTGTTGTATGATTTGCTTTTGAAACATAATCATTCATACTCAATGGAGAAAATTCAATTTTAACTCCGAATTACAGATTAAATGTATTTATATTTAGGAAAAGGATTATTTGGGGTATGTACTATGCACAGTCATTATAATCATACTGAAAAGATTGGAAAATTTTACACATCTTAAAGAAATATACCCTTCCTTTATTAGCTTATACCCTTCTTTTATTAGCTTTTTAAAAACTCAGGCCATGAAAACTTTCAAATATACAAAAGATTTTCCTGTTCATTCTTAGCTCAGTCAAAATATTCTACAAGTTCTAACATTTCTGAAGTTTGCATTATAAATCTTATACTGCTAAGATCCTGCAGCCTAATGAGCACCTTTGGCGCTACCATTTTTGCTGCTATTGTTCTTTTTTAAAGATTAGTCTCCAGTCCTTTTATTATATTTAGTCCAGGCAGTGGCTCCATTATTACTTATACAATATAGTTTTTAAAGCTTTGCTTTATTAAAAATCTTATATTACTGAGAATTTATATTTTCTCTGTCTCAACTTCCTATAAGGAATGATGTGAAAAAAGTATTTCTTATGTATTTCCTGAAAACACAATCTGATAGATACCATAAGCTGTGACCTATGGGAACATCATTATGCTCATCCAACTTATACCAAGTCTCCCAAACTTCATCATGTGTTAAGATTCTGATTTTGCCAAATCTTTAACAATGTATTCTGTGCATCTTCCAAACCTATTTGTTGATAATGTAACACCTTGCAGTTTGTCAATATATTGTTCTCTATAAATTATATCAAACATGTATGGCTTTCACTATTAGGAACAGCAGAAGTGGTTCCTAATTATTTAATATTAAATTTAGTGAAATATTAGAAATTGCTGTTTTGAGAATAGCATGACTACACATCACTAAAAATGATTATGCTATTCATTATATGGCTAAATTAAGCTGTCTTATTTCTTATTCTGATTTAATATCTGCAATCATGAAATTTATTAATAAAAATTGTATCTGGCAATTATTTAAACCAATGAAGTAAAATCATATTTAAAATAGTTTTCTTGAGGGTTAGACACATAGCTCAGTGGTAGAATACTTGTCTAACATTTGGAAGGCCCTGAGTTTAGTATCCAGCACCACAAAGAAATCAAAGTCAAATGGTATTCTTGAGTTCTTTTTATACATGGATAAGTGATTTATTTAAAAAATACATAGTATGGCTGGATAAAAAATGTAATAAATCTACTTGACATTTTATATGATTTTATTGGTGCATTATAGCCTCACATCATGATGTACAGTGATAGTGACATAAGTGCACATAGCACTGGCGAGCTTCCCTTAGCTCTCCCCCCTCTCCCTTCCCTCCCCCTACATGATACTGAGATTCACATTGTTTTTCTCATATAAGTACATAATATCAGTGTGGAAGTGTTTCTTTTATTAATTCCCCTTTCTGCCCTAGACCACCTCTCTCACTCTTCCAGGATTTCTCCTTCATTATCTAAAGTTCCTCTTATATCCAGATATCTAGATTACTCCCTAACTTCCACATATGAGAAAATGCATCACCCTTACCTTTCTGTGACTGGCTAATCTCACTTAAGAGAACCTTTTCCAGGTCCATCCATTTTTATGCAAATAACATAATTTTGTTCTTTGCTGAATAGAATTCCGTCATTATTTATATCTCAAAATTTCATAATCCATTTATCTGTTGATGGACACCCATTTTGGTTCTATAATTTGACACTTGTGAATTATGCTGCTATAAACATGGATATGTGTATATCACTATAATAATTTTATTTCAGTCTCTTTGGAAAGATACCCAAGAGTGGTGAAGTACATTGCAGTTTTCCTCACCATGTTGTGAGGCTAAACTCTTCTCTTGCTTTAGGATACCTTGTTTGTTGCATGTGATAAAAGGCTCTGACATAAGACTGAATAAGCAGAATGGCAGAATGGTGTCAGTTCATATAACAAGGCTTACTCCATTATTGCTTGTAGAGTCCCAAAGTTTGAGATAATGCCCCGAGGAGGGGAACTGGACCAATCTGGGTGAGGCAGTAGCAGCCAGGTACAATAATGGGGTGTTAAATAAAAAAAATAAGAAGGTAGAGGAAGCACTCATGGGTGTGCTAAATATTTTTTTATGAAAAGGGGGCAATAGGCCAATATTTGGGGGAATATATGTAGAAAGATGCAGTCCTAATGCTTTCTTCCCAGCACCATAAGAACCGTTTTTCATTACTATCACCTGAGTGGCTACTCCCTGAAAGAGGAGAAAGAATATCTATCATTGCCTCCCATTCCTTTACCTAGTGGTGGCTTTGACTATCAGAGGGTTTGTAACACAATGCGTAATGATAGAATGTTTTGTGGACTCTCACCTTCAGTTAGTGGCTTTCTGTCTTTGTAGATGAGCTCTGATCTTAGTAAAATTATACAGTCACAAGGTAAATCTTCTGATTCATGCTGCCATATCTAAAATAAAAAAGTTGAAGGTTTAAAACATGCATAATTAAAGACAAAATTAAGAATGCATTATTGAAAGAGTATATGTGAGTGCTGTATATTTCATATATGTGTGTGTATATGTCTGTGTCTGTACACACACACACACACACACACACACACACACACACACATGAAGGAGAAGCTTGGCTTTCTTAAATTTCTAATGACCTGTACTTTCCCCAAAAAAGTGATGTCTTTGCTTTTACATTTTGCTCACTCTAATGAATAATGAAGAGAAGTGGCCAAACTAATTGGGAAACTCCCTTCTAAGTCAAATATGGGATTGATAGAATAGTAGGTAACTTCATTTTCTTTTCCGGCATCTTTAGAAGGAAAAGTCTGAGACTTACTATCTTCATCTTTCTTTTTAGTGTGCTATTCAATGAATAAAAGTGAGGGCAGAATGAACACAGTAGGAAGACTGTGCCCAGGAGGGATGAGGCTGCATCCCACGTGTCAGAAGAAAACAACCAGGTCTGTTTGGAAAAACTTTTTCGCTGAAATGAGTTTGTCAGGTATGTTTTGTGGACTCTGATCTCAATATGATGCTTTGTGTTATTGGGTATCAGAAGTTATTGGAGCCAAAATATGTGAATTTTTCAGCTAAAAAATAAGTAAAATGTGCTAGACCCATCATTTGTGTGAACTATCCCTTTCTTGGAAAGCTTGTGATATTTCCTGTAATAATCATAATTCAAAATGTCAAGTCATGTGGTGCTGGCAAAAATTCACATTAAATCTGTTTCATTTTTTCTTTCCATTTGTTTTTTGTTTGGGCTCCTTTTGATGAAACTTATTGCTTTATAAAGTTTATGTTCTTCTTCACTCCCTCATAATTGCTTTGTTCTCCATGCATTTTGTTTCTCTGAAGGCAGAAGGCAGTGGGTGAAGGGACATAGAAAGATTAGGATTGAGCCTTGATGTGTTTTTATATTCTAAGCCACATTGAGCAGATCACGTGTTTCTCAGTTTTCTCACTGTAAAAGACATTTCTGTTGCTTTGCATATAGTTTTGCCTGCATATGACCAGTGCTCCAGAATAGTAAGAACTTGTCTAAATAAAATTTATTCCTTGTTCATATAAAATCAGGGCAGGTATTGTGACTCTGTTCTTGGAAATCTTTATAGACTCGCACGATGTCAGAAGCCCAAGTTCTTTTCATCTTGTTTATTTTTAGCTTTGCTAGAGTGTTGTTCCCATATCTGTAGCTCAAACAACTCACTACTGCTTTTGAATTCCAACTGCAGGAAATTAGAACATGACCTGAGGCTATGCCCATACTCTCCACTCATATCCATGGGCTGAACTTAATATCTGGTCACATCGCAGCAAGGGAGCTGAGAAATGTAGGCTTTACTTTAGATTATTGTATGTCTGGCTGAAAATAAAAGGTTTTATTATTCTAGAAGGAAAGATGGATAGTGATGGCAGTTTAACTAACTCTCTGATATAAGTAAGCCTGACTCATGTATTACTTAATAGGTATGTTGTCTAATGTCCACCATAGTTTTAGGAACCCAGAGATAGGTTTTAATTTAGACTTTTCTAAATTAGGAAAAGGTGAATATAATAATAATGGATATACAATAATAAATCTAGCTTAAATTATACTCATTTTTGTTTCAAAGAAATTATAAAATATAATTCTATCTTTTATAGAGAAAAATACTACAAAGGAAAAAGTGGCCAATGGAAATCATGCTGTGGGCCAAGCCAAGGGGATGATACACAAACCTTCCACTCAGCACTGTAAAGGTAGAGATATTATATGTGAAAATAGATGTTATAATTGTGATTTCTTAATTCTAATTTTGCCTTTAGTCCTTGTTTTATCACTTATGTATTGGTTTATTCTTAGAGATAGTAATTTTTATAATTTGGCACTAGCATCTTATTTTCCATCAAACTTTGTTTCATAGATAGTCATATCTACATGTCTACTAAGGAGGCAGCTTGTATAATTTGAGGACAAGAAAAAAGTACATTTGCCTCCAAGTCTCTCATCTGTTGTATTGCTCTCTCAGAAACATACCTTTGGGTTAAGACATTGACTGTAGAAGGCCCTATTTGAAAGTTTAACATAAATTTTCTTTAAAGTTCAAAAGAGATGGTGAAATATCAGAACTTTACCTAACTAGAGAGATCAACATCAAAATGAATAAAAAACTTATCACTGAAATATTAGATTTGATCTACTATTTTTGTTTATTTAATTAAAATTAAAAGACAACTTCTATGATAAAAAGTCTACAATTAAAGTAATTTTAAAAATGTATTATATAATTGACAATTGCAACTCATTAGAATATGTTAAAATTTTTATTTTATTGAATAGGATGGTTGACTCTTCACTTAGAGTAGGCTCCAGAAATAAGGGATCATGGATTAAATGTAGGTTCTTCTGGAAAGAAATTGAGAAGATATCATATTTTTAAGTATACTCTGTTCTACCTTTGCTTTTTACTTTTTTCAAAACATGTTAAGAGATCATTATTTGTTCTATTGATTATCACTGGGATATATTCATGCTAAATAATACATTTTTAAATATCAATATATATAAAGCCTTAAAATGAATTCATATGTATTTTAGTTGTATCCATAGCCTTTATTTATTTATTTATTTATTTTATTGGTGCACTGTATTCATACATCATAGTAGGATACATACTTTTGTAGACATACTTGCACACTTTTCCCAGTCAGCCCCCACCCAATCCCCACCCCATTCTCTCCCTATCCCTCCCTCCCATGCTTGGCTTAGTAGTTGACATCTAGTATTATGGCAATTTATCTAAAATTAAAAATGGTAATCTCACATAACAGTTTCATTTGTCTGATACCAAGCTTTTGATGACTTAAAGATGACATTTCAATATTTCTTTTTGCTTTCTTTCTTACCAGAGAATATTTTTTTCTATTTTTTAGGTGAAACTATCATATATTTATATATTTATTTTTCAGAAAAAAATCTATCCTAATATGGAATATGGACTCTAGGTACCCAAAACGATCTTGAAAAAGAACAAAGCTAGAAGATATATATTTTCTGATTTCAAACCATATAAAGCTACAATAATTGAAACAGTGTAGTACTATTCTAAAGGCAGATATATAAACCATTGGAGTTAAATAAAAGCCTAGAGCTAAATTCTTCCCTATATTGTCAAGTTATTTTTGACAAGGTTTCCACGAACATTTGGTGGTGGAAATATTAATCTTTTAACTAAATATTGTTAAAAAATAATAATTACACGGAAAAGAATAAAATTGGACCCTTACCTAATCCCATATACAAATATTAACTCAAAATAGATAAAAGACCTAAATATAAATCTTAAGACTATAAACTTTTAGGAGAAAATCTGGGTCATTAAACCTCACAACATTGAAATTGGCAGTGATTTCTTGGTTATGATTTCAATGGCACAGGCAACAGAAGAGTATACAAACTCCCTAAAAAATAAAAAAAAATTGTATATCCAAAGACAATGTAAAAGAGTTAACAGTTACTAATAGAATGGGATAAAATATTTCCAATTGCTATATCTGAAGGTATATTAATATTCCAACTAGAAATCCTAAAAATTAACAACAATAAAGGCAAACAATACCCTTTAGAGATAGGTAAAAGACTAACATAAATAATGAATCTCCACAGATAACCAATCTTAGTTGTCTGTTGGATGGAAAATCTTGTTTCTCTAGTTCTGGTGTGTGTTACCTATTTCTTCTTTGTAGTTAATCTCTGAGTATTTTCTCTAGCGCTGGTTTTGAAGACATAAATTCCTTCAGTTTCTGTTTGTCATGGAAGCTTCTTATTTCTCCATCTAATTTGATAGAAAGTTTTGCTGGGTAGGAGATTTTTGGCTGGAAGTTGTTTTCTTTCAGAATTGGGAATATGTTACTCCAAGCCCTTCTGGCTCTCATGACTTGGTTTGGGAAGTCTGGAGTGATTCTAATTGGTTTGCCTCTGAATGTCACTTGGCCCTTTGCTTTTGTTGCCTTTAAGATTCTCTGCTTGGCTTCCACAGTGGTCATTTTGACAATTATGTGGCGTGGGGATCCTCTTCTCCGATCCTGTCTAAAGGGAGTTCTATAAGTTTCCTGGACCTGTGTATCGGCCTCTTGCTCGATGTCTGGAAAATTTTCTGCTATTACTTCCTTGAAGAGATTGTTGATCCCTTTGGTTTCACTTTCTTTTCCCTCCTCTATTCCAATTATCCTTAGGTTAGCTCTCTTAAAATGGGCCCATATTTCTTCAATATCAGATTCCTGCTGTCGGATATTTTTTTCTAGATTAGAAACTATGCGTTCATTTTTGGATTGCTCATCTTCTAAGAGCGAGATTCTGTTCTCCATGTGTTCTAATTGGTTGTTTGTGCTTTGAATTGAGGCCTTTACTTCATTAATTGCATCCTTTATCTCTTTTTGGCTCTCTCTGAGTTCTTTTCGAAGCACCTCTATTATTTCTACAGTTATTTTCCTGATTTGATCTTCTAGAAATCTCTGATTTTCTGTTTTATCGGGTTCTGATGTTGTGGGGTTGTGTGCATTCATTGCTCCAGTATTACTCCTCTTTCCCATGATTTCGGATGTTTGTGCCTTCTCTGGGTTCTTCCCTTGGGTCACTATGACTTCACTTAAGGTGTTCTGGATCTCGAGTCAGTAGTATCTCAGACCCCACTACTCCTTTACTGGGTTTTATCACAGAGTCTCCGACCCAGAGAGTCGATAGAGGCTGCTTTAGACTGTGGGGGGTGCCAGGTTGCACGTTCTCCTATGGTGTGATATCTCTGCCACCGCCCCTCCTGCACTGGGTCAAGTCCCAGCGAGTACAGTACTGGGATTTCTCCTCTGTGGCCCGCAATTTGACTCACTGTTCTTGAGTACGCAGATGTAGCTGTACTGGCCGCGCTGAATTTGCTGCTGCTGCCGCCGGTGGCAATATGGCGCCGCTGCTACACCCTCGGCTATGGGGCTGGCGTTTTCTTTTGGTTTTGATTTCGACTCTGAATTCCTGCAGCGTGTGCTGAGCTCAGCCACTGGGAGCTTTAGACGCTCTCTGCTTGGAGAAATCCCATCTGGCTGTTCCGCAGTGGCTCACCTCGGCTTGCTGTAGCTGTCCCGTGAATTTTCCGGTGCCACCGGCAGTATGGCGCGGCTGCCGCGTCCTCGGGCGCAAGGCCGGTTATCTCCTCTGTGGCTCTGTTCTCAGTCCACTTTCTCTCTGGAGCCTGGTGTTTTTTTGTTTCACTGGTGATGGTGTTTTCTGGCTATGAAAGGCGCTGATTTTGTGGTAATGGAGATTTGTTGTTAGCCAGGCTCTTAAGCCCCGCTTTTCTCTGTCGCCATCTTCCCAGAAGTCTCCATAGCCTTTATAATGATACCTTTTTATTCAAAAGTTGCGATTAAATCTCTATTAAGATTTTATGATTTTGTTGCTGCATTTTAATCTCACATCATAATATAAATCATGTTGACAATTATATACATGCACCCAGCACTGATGTCCCCCCTTGCTTCCTCATTTCACTCCCAATACCAAGTACCCAGATTGATATTGGTATATTCACATGTATACACATTGTCATTGGTAGTGCTTCCATTAATGAACCTCAGTAATCCTCCTCTCCTACCCTTAGATACTCTCTCTGGCTCAACTGAGGTTTCTCTTTTATTATCTGGAATCCCTTTTGTTACCCAATTACTCCCTATCCTGCACATATTAGAGAAAACATATGGCCTCTTTCTTTCTTTCTTTCTTTCTTTCTTTCTTTCTTTCTTTCTTTCTTTCTTTCTTTCTTTTTTGTGGTACTGGAGTTCCTGGAAGCCCTTCTACCTCTGGGATACACTCCCAGACCTATTTTATATTTTTTTTATTTGGAAACAGGGTCTCTTAAGCCAGCAGGGCTGAGTTCGAACCTGCACAATCCTCCTGTCTCCGCCTCCCAAGCACGGGGATTACAAGCGTGCACCCCCACGCCTGGCTAACCCTTCACTTTCATTGGTTAATCTCACTTAAAATAATTTTTTACAAGTTCTTTTACTTCATTGAAAATGATGTACTTTTGTTCTTCTTTATTGCTGATTATAATTCCATTGTGCATTTTCCATAATTTTGTATCATTCATTTGTTGATGGATACCTAGGTTGGTTACCTAATTTGGCTATCATGAATTGTGCTGCTATGATCATGGTTATTCATATATTACTGTAGTTCTCTGGTTTCTGTCCCTTTGGAAAGATATTCAGGAGTGGTATAGCTGGATCATATGGTAGATCCATTCCAAGTTTTCTAAGAAATCACCACACTGATCTCCATAGCATCTGAAATAGTTTGCAATCCCACCAACAGTGTGGAAGAATTCCTATTTCCTCACATCTTCTTTAATATTTATTGTTACTTGACTTTTTTATGATTGGTATTGTGATTGGGGTTAGATGGAATGTCAGTTTAGTTTTGATTTGCATCTCCCTGATTGCTAATTTTGAACATTTTTTCATGTATTTATTGGATATTTATTTATTTATTTTTTTATTTATTTTGGTGGTACTGGGGGTGAAACCCAGAGGCTTTCTACCTCCAGGCTATACTCCCAGACCTTTTTTATACTTTATTTGGAAACAAGGTCTCACTAAGTTGCTGAGAGCCTCACTAAGTAGCTGAGGCTGGCTTCAAACCCGTGTGATCCTCCTGTCTCAGCCTCCCAAGTGCGGGGATTACAAGCATGAGCCACCACTCCAGGATTTTATTGGATATTTAAATTGTGTTGTTGTAATGTCTTCCAAGAGTAATATCCTGTTTTCCGTATGGTTTACCTGCCACAATTATTTTCTATTACCGTCTCAATTTATTTATAGATTCCTTTATTTCTTTCAAAGCCTCTCTCTGATTCTTTCTTAAAGTCTCAATACTTTCTTTGAGCCCTTTTATCATATTGAGGATCAAAATTCAAAATTCTCCTTCTTGCATTGCTTGTAGATCAGTATTGGTGATCTCATCTATTGTTGAGTTGTTGGAGTTTATTGTTCCCTCATTGATCCTTGTCTCATATTTCAGAGTTCTTGAGTTTGTGTTTCCATTGTTTTGACATCTTCTTCCTCTTTGTGTGTGAGTCCTGTGTTTATTTGCTATCCCTTTGTAATAAGATCTATGCTGGGGGTTCATATTCATCCCTACCAATCTGACTCAAATAATTAAACTTTTGAGTTTGTCCCCCAGAGCCTCTTTAACTATAGCTCTTAGTACATGTAAGCAGGAGGAGTCTCTGATTGGTTCCAGGTCACTGTGCTGTCCTGGCCAAAACTCTGCAGGGCCAGAGACTGTGTTGCTCTATTTAGGATTTTCAGCCTACTTTTGGGATTTAATGCACCCTGGAGACCACTGCTGCTCTGCTGATTATAAAGTCATGATAGTGCAGGGTGCTACCCTCAACCCTCTGTGACCAGTGGGATTAGGCTTAGCAAAGATATGGATTGCTATGTTCTGAACTTATGGCCTGGCTTTTTGAAAGCTCTATTAATTTTAAGTGACTTCAAAGCCTTAGTCTTAGCTGGGTGTGGTGGCATATGCTTGTAATCCCAGCATTTAGGAGGCTGAGACAGGAGGATCATGCAGGTTTGAAGCCAGCCTCATCTACTTAATGAGGCTCCTAGCAACTTAGTAAGAATTTGTTTCCAAATAAAGTATAAAATAGGTCTGGGCAGATAGCCTGAAGGTAGAAAAGCCCCTGGGTTCTATCCCCAGTACCACCCCCCAAAAAAATTTTGGGGGGGGGGTGGTACTGGGGTTCCTGGAAGCCCTTCTACCTCCAGGCTACACTCCCAGACCTATTTTATACTTAAAAAATTTTTTTTTTATTTGGAAACAGGGTCTCTTAATCCAACACAGCTGGCTTTGAACCTGTGCGATCCTCCTGTCTCTGCCTCCCAAGGACGGGGATTACAAGTGTGTGCCACCACACCTGGACACAAAAAAATTTTTTTTCAATTAAAAAAAGCTTTAGTCTTTAGGCTGATATACATTCTGTGTACACGGATGGATAAACACAGTATATATTTCTGAGGCAAACATTTTACTTATAATTGCATTAAAACAAACAGAAATATAGAGTAAAAACATCCACACAAATTTATAGGAAAAAATAGCTCAAATAAATTCCAAATATGTTATTCCAAAATAACAACCCTTGTGCCTGCCCATATAATTCTCTCTTTTTTGCCTTTAAAATGTGTTCAATTAGGAAAGTCTGTGAAGCATCATTTTCAGTATTTAAAAGTCTATTTGATCTAACTTTAGAACATGGATACTACTTGTAGAATGAGTTCCTGGGCTGGCCATTTGAAGCAAGAGACCAAAACATATCAATCAGCCAATGACACTGGGAGAGCCATGGCTTATTGAAGGGACAGACTTTGTCTCATGATTTTATTTAGAGATGACCCTCCCAAGTCAGAATCTCAACAAAGCCATTCATTTTGCAGTCGAGTACACTATCAGGATTTTGTGTCTACAAGAACTCAGATTGGGGATGGAACCCAGGAGCATTCTATCTCTGAGCTATACTGGCCATCCTATTTTATATTCTATTTTGAAGAAAGGCCTTGCTAGGGTGCTGAAAAATCTCACTGAATTGTTGAGGCTGGCCTTGTACCTGTGATCCTCCTGTCTCAGCTTCCTAAGTACTAAAATGATAGGTATTTGCCCCCATGCCTATAGATTTGAGTTATCTTAACATGATACTGTGTCTTTTTGAAAAAGCAGATGTCAGAATGTTTGAACTCTGCCTCATTTTTTAGACTCATTTTGGAGATGAGATTTTTACCAAAATTAGGAATACATGTTTTAAATTTACCAATTTTACCTTTTTCTGGTGTTATCAGCAAACAAATTGTATATAAAATATTTACTGTCTATAACCAATTCTTCCAACTGGGTAAAGATGGCTGTTTTCTTTGGCTTGACTCTTCACAATTATCTGTATGAATATGGTTGTTTGAAAATATGTTTGACATTTGAGTCCTTTTTGTCTCCCTCCTAAGAAAAAGCTTGTGAGTTATTCTGTGTGAATATGTTGGCATATCTTAGATCCATACTTTTTTTTTATAATGGAGGCTGAACCCAGGGGCATTCTACTCCCCAGCTATACCCCCAGACCTATTTTACCTTTTAAATTTTAAGATAGGGTATTGTTAAGATGTGAAGGATCTCACTAAGTTGCTAATTCTGGCCTTGAACCTGGAAACCTCCTGTCTTAGCCTCCCAAGTACTAGGAATTACAGATATATTAGTGCATACATATTTGACATGGTCTAGGATATAGGACTGAGGATTGAAAGGTAGGATGAAACAAACCACAGGTCTCTCTATGTGTCATTGCCTTATTAGGTTTAATGTTAATGGCCCTAAGTGATAGAACTTACATTCACTTCACCATGAATGTGATTTTATACCCTGTAATTAAATAAAGTATATTTTTAGATTATAGAATTAGTAGCAAAATATTTAACTTGTTTCAAGCCCCTTTGAGGTAAGAAACTATCTTGCCATAAATTACTGATGAAAATTCTTAATCATTTCTTAGGTTATAAAACAGTGTGGTAAGAATAAGTCTCTACCAAAATGATTGTAAAGAATATAGATTTTTAATTGTTATAAAATAATTCAGCTTACTATCCATTTTAAGCTTTTTCTCTATTAGAGTAGAGTGGAATATTTACCTCTCTTAATTTGGGATTTGCCTTCTTTCACATTTCCCTTGAAAATATGTGTAAGATTTCAGAGATGATAATGCCTTAGTCTCTTTTGTGTTGCTATAGTAAAATATCCATGGCTGGATAAATTATAAAGTAGTTTATTTTGATTTTTTATTCTAACCAAGATCAGGTGACCCACATCTGACTGACCTCTAATGAGAGCCTTCTAGTTGCATCATAACACAGCAGATGGCATCACATGTCAGGAATACTGTGAGAACAAGAGTTCGCATGGTGAGAGAAGAAGCAATGGGGCAGGGGAAGGAAACTGAGATTCCTTTCAGTAGCCTGCTCTCCCAGTGACCAGTGCAGTCCTGGAAGACCTAAACCAGTCTTAAGAGAAGTAACCCAGTCTCTGAAGCAAACCAATTTATTCATAGGGCAAACTCCCTCATGACCTCAAACCCCTCTCTGGAAGGCCCCACCACCTCAGCTCTGCTACATTAGGCTTCAATGTGAGTTTTGATGAGAACAAATTGCTTTAAAACCACAGATATATAGTGCCAAGACACTAGGGAGGAGATCTGTGTGGTCTCTGTGTCATATTTCCATGGAGATATCAGGCCATATGTCCATTATCTTCACCGGTCTTTGTCATCAGTCCATGTGATTGGCTGCTGAGATGTCCTTAACTCCTGGGTATAATATCTTTGGCTGTGAGAGCACTTTCCTGCTTTTGTCTGCCACCCTGTATCTGAGGAGCAGGCCATCTTTCTGCTTCTATCTTCTACCCTGAGACATTGGCATCTCTGAGAGGCTGGTTCTGGTCTCTTAAACCTGGAAATTTCACAGAATCTTTCTAGGAACTTATCTTCCAAGGAAAAGAGACAGACAGACGGACTCTGATGATTGACCTATATATCTGTGAAGACTTTCTAGTGCAGGCACAAGTAGTTTCTGTTTCCTAGAGACTTCTATATACAAGGTACCATTTGTTTCTATACTTCATAAAAATATCTCAGATCTTTAGTTTTCCCTTGGGCTCTTTTCTGAAGAGTGGGGCACATAAGCCTTTTTCTGGGATCCAAGGAGAGTTTCATGTTCATTAGTGCCTCCTTCTATCTTTCTCCACTCATTTTTTTTCTAGTCAAGACAGAGTCAAATTATCTTCAAATCCTCTTTAATAAAAACCAGAAATGCTTGCCCTAAGTCAATCATTCAAGTGATGGTTTTCTGAATATATTATCTTTCTTCTTTCTTCCTCATACTACTAACTTAATTAAAAAATTTCTCTCAATGTATGAAAAAGATGAAATAAAATAAAACTCAAATACGTAATAGATTTTTTGTTATAAGATTGATAGAGAGGAAAACAGACTGGTGGTAGGGTTTGGTATATTTTATACATTTTCTAAAATAAATTATCTGATTATCTGTGCCTTTTCTGATAGTTGTTATATACACACACATGTAGATATTATCCCTCCTTCAAAGAGTGTACATATCTAGAGTATGATCCACAACTCTAACATGATCATAGATGATTTTTTTTCTTAGCTTGATACTGCCTGAGTCTGATGACTAAACTATTTTTCAGTTCCCTGCTTTATGCAGTAACAGTCAATAAAGCTGACATACAATATGAAAACTACTTATTATCCCCACCTAGTCACTAAAAATTTGGGTTCAGATATCACACTGTCTGGGCTCAAGTCCTAACTTTACCATTTATGAACCAGGCAAATGACTTGGCCAACGTATTTAACATTTCCAAGTCTCTATGCCTAGAACTCATTATATAACAATTATTATTATTATTATTGTTGTTGTTATTATTATTATTATTATTATTGTTTTAATTAAAATACCCTGAGAAAAGTTTACATGTGATCACAAATCTGTAGAAAACTCATTTTCCTATGTTTTCTCAAATTTAAGAGTCTTTATGATTTATTGGAAGAATAGGTGAGTAATAGTTTTAGGAGATCTTAAATGTGGGGCAAATTGGCTGGACCCATGAATGATTAGAGTTAAAAGAAGTATCACTGTCTAAAGTATTCTCCTTTATTGGGGGTCAAATAATTGTTGTGTGAACAAAGAACAGTTTGTCTATTCATTTTCGTATGTTTATACAGAATCTATGGTGGTGAGAGAACCTTAGCTAATTTGAAATTCTTTTCTTCATTCTAACATAATTGCAAAGAATCTATGTCCAGCATCAAAAGTTATTATAATTGAAATGATGAGGCTAGAAAAGTGACTGTTAAAAGCTTTCCTTCCATGAGAAATCAGGCTAAAAAAGGGTAATTTAAAGCCAAAACAAAGGGCAAACTGGCAGAGATACACATGTTCACTTAGGAACACATGGATTGAATCTGCACTTGCGTTGGTAGCCAATTAGGTAAGTGAAAACTTCTGCTTTAGAGGTTTTAGCTTCAAAAACATGATATAACAGAAGTTTGATTATGGTAACTGAAATAAGAAATAGAATTGCAGTACTGTATTATAATTGGAAACTGGAAACTGGTGTGACTCTTTGTTCCTTGTAAAAATTTTTTTTGTCTTAGAGTAGTTGAGGTGGTATTAGTGAAAATTGAATGTATTTTATTACTAGAAACTAGTTATATAAAAATCATAGTAAGGAGCTGTCACAGGGTTGAGTTCAGACCAACGTGAGCAAATTATTCATCAATTATTAATGGATTTGTGAAAAATAATTAATAAATAACCGAATAGTAGAATTATTACCTGTCTATAAATTTTAGATTTTTTGAGCTCTTACTAGTTAACAAATTAAGTATTTTTGAAAATCCTCAGGTATTATTGAGGATAACATTGGATGAAAAATTAAATATGTGTGAATTGCAATGGTGAGTAGCCTAGAAATTGAATCCCAGAAAAATGATGTATAATGTTCATTGGCATAAAATGATAGGTAAATTCATAGGAGTGAGTGAAAATCACCTTCAGAAAATAAAAATAATAAGAAGAGATAGAATAGGATATGAAAGAGACTTGAGATAATGGAAAAGAAACCCCAGTGGATCAAGAGTGGTGATCTAGATAATGTTGGTGGGATGAGAGATGGAGAATTAATGACAGAAACACTTTCATTAGTGTTATATACATATGTAAGAATACCATGCCAACTCAATATCATGTATGGGGAAGGGAGGGAATAAGGAGGGAGCCAGGGGAGAAGTCACCAGGTGCTGTGTGCATGTATGTCACTATTACTGTGAACTACAACATGATTTGGGATTATAATACACCAATAAATGTATATAAAAATAAAGAAAAATAGAATCCAGACTTTATGGGACAAAGAAAATCACAAGAGTAGCAGAAAGCAGGGCTGAGGAAAAGGATTTTGAGGCTGAGAGATGTCTCAGTTATTTCAAGTTGGCTTACTGAGCTGGATACCAATTTGTTTTTAAAAATTTAATTGACAAAATAGTATGTGTTTTTACATATAAATAATATTTTGATCTAGGTATGCATTGTGGAAGAACTAAATAAGCTAATTAACATGCTTATTACCTCACACGCTTACCTTTATGTGATGATAACACTTAAAATCTGCACTTTTAATAACTTAGAACTATCCTGCACATTATTAACTGTGATCAATGTTGTACAGTAACCCTATTAAATTGATTCCTTCTATTTTTTGATGATGTGTTTCCATATCTCTCTCCACTCCTAGCCATTGCAATTAAAACAACCATGATACTCTAAATCATTTGTCTATTTTTTATTCTTTGTTTTGAAACAGGGTCTCACTAAGTTGCAGAGGGCCTAAGTAGCTGAGGCTGTCAATCCTCTGGTCTCAGCCTCCTGAATGCTGGGATTACAAGTGTGCGCCACAACGTCTGGCCCAAATATATTTTTTTCAATGAAAATCATCATAGTTAAACTGTCATAGGTATATGTGGAGTAGACTTTGGGGAAAACTCATGACCAGTAGTCATATCATAGGATCCTTCTTGAGATGGACTTAGCCTATCCCCTAGTTGGGAGATGACAGGTATGTAAACAGTTCTAGGTCTGGGAAAAATAGCAGCCAGGAATCTATGCTTGATGCTCCATTTGGCACTTTCTTCCTAACAGACCTAGAATTTTTCCATTTACACATATCAAGTAGCATCTTCATAGAGTGCTCATCTACTTCTTTTCTACAGGCTGATCAACTTACTACCACCATGGATTTTTCAAGCCAAACACTTATTATCATTCTAACAGTGAGTCATTATTACAGTGAGATTTATTATTATTATTATTATTATTATTATTATTTTGCGGGTTTGGGGATGGAACCCAGGGGAATTCAACCTCTGAGCTACACCCCCTGCCCTATTTTGTATTCTTTATTTTGAAACCCGGTCTCACTGAGTTGCAGAGGGCCTCACTAAGTAGCTGAGGCTGTCCGCGAACCGTGTTCCTCCAATCTCACCCTCCCAAATGCTGGGATTACAAGCGTGCACCACCAATGGCCGGCTGAGATTTATTATTATAGTTGCTCCCACTCTGATATTAAAGTACCATTCTTGGCATCCTCTGTGTAGGAATCATATTATGACTACTGACATCAGTAAGCCAACTCCACTGTGGCATTTTTTTTTTTACCATCATTAGTATAGAAAGGATGTCTAGTGCAGTGCTCTTCAAGGGGCTGTGTTCCTCACATGCTGGGATAGAGGGCAACTTGCATAAGGGAATGGCCTTTGGGACTTCTCAGCTGCTTATGATTAAGTGTTAGTGGCAATAGAGAAAAATTCTGTATCAATAGTGTGCATTTCTCGTGAGAGATAATGAGTATTTGAGGAAATACATGATCAGTTCTCTTCCCACTTCAGAATTAAAAGGACAAATGTGAGTTTAGCAATTATTTGTTGGGTACATACTCTCTGCCAAGCAGTGTACCATGTACTAGAGATTAGACATTGAATAAGATATGGATCATCCTGTCTTTGTGAGTCTCACAAGGGGCATATGTTCTATATTGTGTAGATCATGCAATTTGTGTTTGGTTCTAAAAGTGTCAACAACTTTAGAAAATCACTTTTTTCTCTTCCCATAATGTGTGAAACTTGAAGGTGAGTTTGATCACTCATCCCTTTCTTTTATTCCTAATTTTCTTTGGCCTTATGTTGGCTCATTAAATTATTGAGGCAATAAGAATCATTGTTTAGGTTTGCAAGTAGACACTGTTAATGTTATTAGCTTTTCACTCTGTTTTAAACTACTAAAACCAGTGACCTGAAACAATCCATAGATCCAGAAAGTTGTGGAGTCTCCTTTTTATTTTCATGAAATTAAAATCCAGAAAATATAAAAAATATTTTTCTAAACACCCTTTGCAGTTAGTTGCCTCCTAGTGACCTAGCAACTGTGAATTGAGCACATGGCAGAGTGGCCTCAATTTGGGGCCATGTTCATATTATTTATAATAATAATTTTTAAAAGCAGAAAATATTTTCTGAGGATGATTTATTACACTTGCATTATAATAAGTAGAAAAAACTAAGGGTAGTTTATCATTTCTCTTTGTGTATAATAAATTTTAATCTTTTTCTGTAGACTTTTGGTCACTTTCCAAATAGAAATTCATATATCTGACTTGACTTTTTTTTTTTTTTTTTTTTTTGCGGTACTGGGGATGGAACACAGAGGCATTCTACCTTCGAGCTACAGCCCCAGCCCCAGCCCTATTTTTCAGTCTTTTTATTTTTGAAACAGGGTCTTACTGAGTTGCGAAGGGCTTTGCTAAGTAGCTGAGGCTGTTGGCCAACAATGATCCTCCGGTCTCCACCTCCCGAATGCTGGGATTACAAGCATGTGCCACCTCAACCAGCCTGACTTGACTTTTGTTCATAATTCTTTTTCTGATAGACTGACTTTGTATAATAGAAAGTAATCAAAATTAATAAAGATAGATGATTTTACTCACTGATATCATCTGTATATTTTCTGTAAGGATCACTGAAAACAAAAATCACTGGTCCTTTTTAGCAGAGTCAATGTTAATTGATAACATGCCTCAATTGTTATCTTTGTCTCTGTCTCTCTTTCTGTCCTCACTTTCAGAGTTCATCTGGTAGGAACCATTGTTATCCCACATTGCCAAATGATATATAGTAAACATCTATCCTGAAGTCATTTGGTCTGGCATTGCTAAACAAATTCTAATTTGGACAGTTCCAGAGAAAAGAACTCACTTCTCTTAAAAACAAGTTTTGTCTCATGCTAATTAACTGTTCTCACTTTTACATCATTAGTTTTTATAGATTTAAATTAAATCTTTCTTGAATTCTAGCCAAGAAATTTTATCAATGACTTGTAAAGTTCTGGACAGTATCTGACCTTCCCTTTTCTGAAACAATGAGCCTCAGGTTCTTGATTATTTTTTTTTCCTTTAGAGTATTAGGGATTGAATCCAGAGCTCTGTCTTTGCCAGGCAAATGCTTTATCACCAATCTGAGCTCTATTGCTCAACTCTTTCGTTTTTGGCAAATTTTAATTTTGACACAGGTTTTCCCTATGTCTTGCTTGCTGGCCTTAAGCATGTGATTGTTTTGTCTCAACCTTCCGAATAGCTGGGTTTATAGGCATGCACCATCATGCTTAGGTCTTAGATTAATTTAAATGATAGAAAGTTTTAAGGGGAAATAATGCTAAAAATGTAATAAAAATAATTAGGTGATATTTCAAAGTAATATACTGCTATATAAACTCATGTCCTCTAATTGGAGAGAAAGTAGAATATACTTTTACTCTCTCTAAAAAAAAAAACAAAACCTTAAAGCCTCTGATTTAGTAATGATGTATAATAAATCAGCCCAAAACTTAAGGCTAAAAAATTGATGTTTATTTTCTTTTATGTTATCTATGAGTCAAGAATTTGTGAGTACTTGGCTAGGCCATATTTGCTCTGTGGTGTCTCATGAGGTTTCAGTCATATATCAGCTGATACTAAGGTTAAAGTCTTGACTGACACAAAGATTCACATTTAAGGTGCCTCTTGCACATGACCTTCAAAATAGTGCCATCATCTTTTTTTGTGTGTGTGTGGTACTGGGAATGGAACCCAGGGGCATTATACCTCCGAGCTCTACCTCCAACCCTATTTTGTATTTTTTATTTTGTGTTGCAGAGGGCCTCACTAAGTAGCTGTCCACAAACCACCATCTTCCTGTCTAAGCCTCTCAAATGCTGGGATTACATATGTGCCCTACCACTCTGAGCTTGCTTAAGTATCTTGAAGCTCTAATTACTGTGTTCCCTTGGAACAATGCAGTAGGGCAAAGCTGCAGCTGTAGTGTCTTCTATGATTTGACCTTCGAAGTTGTGCATAGTTGCTTTCACAGTATCCTGTTCATCACACCGGTCAGTCTCTGTGCTATATGAAAGCAAACTACACAAAAAACTGGACACCAGGAGGGAGGAACAATGGAGCCCACAGTGTGCTCTCCAAATATGAAATATAGTCATCTTCTCCAAACAACACACATGATTTCTTTACATTGTGAGGACAAATGTCTCATCATATAAATTAGGTTCAGGTATAGATGTAGGTATGTATGGAGTTCTTTAAATACAATTTTGAGGATTAAAGATGGCAGAAGAGAAGAAGACAATGCTGTTGGTTGATCCAAGACTCAGAACTCAATCAGTAGGAAGACTGCTTCTTGGCAAGTGAAGCAAAGTAGTCAAAACCCAAAAGAAGAACGATGGTCAATAACAGAATACACATTCTTCTCAGCAGCTTATGACACCTTCTCCAAAATATATCACATTCTGGGGCACAAAGAAAGCACCAGCAAATTCAAAAGATGTAATAAAATTCCCTGCATCTTTTCAGACCATAATGGAATGAAAGTAGAAATCAACAATAGGAAACCCAAAAGAAACTATTTAAATACATAGAGATTGAATGATAGACTCTTAAATGATGAGTGGGTAAGAGCAGAAATTAGGGGATAAATAAAGAAATTTATGGAATTAAATGAAAACAGAGAAACAACTTACCAAAATCGATGGGACACTTTGAAGGCAGTGTTGAGAGGAAAGTTCATAGCATTGAGTGCCCATATAAGAAGAACAGAAAGCCATCAAGCGAACAACCTAATGACACAATTCAAGGACCTAGAAAGACTATAACAGTCTAATTCCAAACCCAGCAGAAGGCAAAAATTATTAAAATCAGAGCAGAAATAAATGAAATAGAGAACAAAAAAAAATCAATTCAAAGAATCAACAAAACAAAAAGCTGGTTCTTTGAGAAGATTAATAGGATTGACTAGCCCCTGGCCAACTTAATAAAAAGAAAGAAAGAATCAACTCAAATTATTAAAATAAGAAATGAAAAGGAGACATCACCACAGAGAGAGGGGAAATTCAAAGGATTATTGGAAACTATTTTGAGAATTTATACTCCAAACACTGGAAAACATGGAAAAAATCGATAGATTTCCTTTTTCTTTTTTCTTTCTTTTTTTTTTTTGGTGGTACTAGGGTTCCTGGAAGCCCTTCTACCTCCAGGCTACACTCCCAGACATATTTTATATTTTTGAAACAGGGTCTTTTATGCCAGAGCGGCTGGCTTTGAACCTGCGTGATCCTCCTGTCTCTGACTCCCAAGCGCGGGGATTACAATTGTGCGCCAAAACACCCAGCAAAAAATCGATAGATTTCTAAGCACATATAACCTACCTAAACTGAACCAAGAGGACATAGTAAGCCTAAACCAACCAATAGCAAACAAAGAAATAGAAACAGCAATCAAAATTCTGCCAACAAAGAAAAGCCCAGGCCCCGATGGGTTCCCAGCTGAATTCTACAAAACTTTCAGTGAAGAACTAGTACCAATACTTCACAACTTATTCCAGGAAATTGAAAGAGATGGAATTCTCCCTAATTCCTTCTATGAAGCCAGTATCACATTAATCCCCAAACCAAATAAAGATACTTCAAGAAAGGAAAATTACAGACCAATATCCTTAATGAACATAGACACAAAAATTCTAAACAAAATACTAGCTATATGCATTCAAAACCATATCAAGAGAATTGTACACCATGACCAAGTTGGTTTCATCCCAGAATAGCAAGGCTGGTTCAACATACGCAAATCAATACATGTTATTCACCACATAAATAGAACTAAGAACAAAAACCACATGATCATTTCAATAGATGCTGAAAAAACATTCGACAAAATCCAACATCCATTTATGTTAAAAACACTGCAGAAAACTGGAATAGAAGGAACATATTTCAACATCATTTAGGCTACATAAAATAAATCAAAAGCCAACATCATATTGAATGGAGAAAAACGGCAAGAATTCCCTTTAAAATCAGGCACAAGACAAGGATGCCCATTAACACCTCTCCTTTTCAATATAGTCCCTGAGACTCTTCCCACAGCAATAAGACAAGAGAAGGAAATCAAAGGAATTCAAATAGGAGGAGAGGAGCTAAAACTATCCTTATTTGCAGATGATATGATTCTTTATCTAGAAGATCCAATGAACTCAACCAAAAGACTTTGGGAGCTGATTAACCAATTCAGCAAAGTTGCAGGATACAGAATCAACCTAAAGAAATCAGTTGCTTTTCTTTATGCCAACAATGAATTCACAATGAAAGAAATAAAGAAAACTACTCCATTTACTATAACCTCTAAACCAATAAAATACCTAGGAATAAACCTAACCAAAGATGTAAAAGACCTCTGCATAGAAAACTACAAAACACTAAAGAAAGAAATTGAAGAAGACCTTGGAAGATGGAAAGATCTCCCTTGCTCATGGATAGGCAGAATTAATATAATCAAAATGGCCATTCTGCCAAAAGTGATCTATAGATTCAATGCAATCCCCATTAAAATCCCAACAACATTTCTCATAGACCTGGAAAAATCAGTTATGGATTTTGTATGGAGGAAGAAAAGACCCAGAATAGCCAAAGAAATTCTCAACAACAAGAACCAGGCAGGAGGTATCACAATCCCAGACTTCAAATTATACTATAAGGCAATAGTAGTAAAAACAGCATGATATTGGCACAACATTAGGTAGACTGACCAGTGGAACAGAATAGAAGATACAGAAACAAACCCACACATCTATAGGCAAATGATCTTTGACATAGGGGCCAAACTCATACGCTGGAGAAAAGACAGCCTTTTGAACAAATGGTGCTGGGAGAACTGGATATCCATTTGTAGAAAGTTGGATCTGAATCCTTACTTCCCACCATGCACAGGAATCAACTCGAGATGGATCAAAGACTTAGAAATTAGACCAGAGACTGTGAAGTTATTAGAGAAAGGCACAGGATCTACACTCCAACATATAGGTACAGGGAGTAACTTTCTCAATAAGACTTCCAAAGCATAGGAAATTAAAGCAAGAATTAATAAGTGGGATTTCTTCACACTAAAATTTTTTGTTCTCATCAAAGGAAACCATAAAGAACCTAAAGAGGAAGCCTACAGAATGGGAGAAGATCTTTATCAGCCACGACTCTGATAGGTGGCTAATATCCAGAATATACAAAGAGCTCAAAAGACTCTACACTACCCAAACAAACAAACCAGTCAAGAAATGGGCAACTGAAATGAATAAACATTTCATAAAAGAAGAGATACAAATGGCCAATAGATACATGAAAAGATGTTCAACATCACTAGCCATCAGGGAGATGCAAATCAAAACTACTCTGAGATTCCATCTAACCCCAATCAGAGTGCAAACATAAAGAAATCAAAGGACAACATTTGCTGGTGAGGATGTGGGGAAAGAGGAACTCTTTTACACTGTTGGTGGGAATGCAAAGTAGTCCAGCGACTATGGAGATCAGTGTGGAGATTCCTTAGAAAACTGGGAATAGATCCACCATTTGATCTGGCTGTACCACTCCTGGGTATCTTTCCAAAGGGCTTGAAATCAGAGAACTACATTAACATATGCATACCCATGTTCATAGCAGCACAGTTTGTAATTGCCAAAATATGGAACCAACCTAGATCTCCATTAACAGATGAATGGATTGGAAAAATATGGGAAATACACACAATGGAATTCTATTCAGCTATAAAGAAGAATAAAATAATAGTATTTTCAAGAAGATGGAAAGAACTAGAGAACATTATGTTAAGTGAGATTAGTCAAGCACAGAAAGAGAAGGGACATATGTTTTCTCTAATATGTTCAAGCTAGGGAGTGGTAGTAATACCAGAGGGATTCCAGATGATGGAGGGGAAATCTCAGCAAAGCTTGAATGGAATGATAGGAGAGGAAGAAAGCTGAGGTTGTTCAATGGAGGAGCTACATACGAATATGTGTAATAGCATAAATACAACATGATTAACCTGGTCACTCTCTATTGGGGGCAGAGGGGGAGGGAGGGGGAAGGGCATGAAGCAAAATGTAAATGTACACCACTCTCAATATGTTCTACTTATAAAAAAATAAAAATAACCAGCCGGGAGTGGTGGCGCACGCTTGTAATCCCCGCGCTTGGGAGGCAGAGACAGGAGGATCGCGCAGGTTCGAAGCCAGCCACGTGCGCTGGCTTAGGAGACCCTGTTTCCAAATAAAAATGTAAAAATAGGTCTGGGAGTGTAGCCCAGAGGTAGAAGGGCTTCCAGGAACCCCAGTACCACCAAAATAAAATAAAATAAAATAAAATAAAAATAAAAATAAAAAAATAAATAAAAGAAAGATAGTAAAAATGTAATTGAGTTAGATAAGGATGGAGAAAAATATTTAAAAGAACTCCATCCATCTCAGCTGGTGAGTGGAGAGCAGAGGTGGCACCATCTACTTAAGCCCACACAAGGCTATCAGCTACAGGGACTGTAGTAATTTTAGCAAAGAGCAGAAGCTCATCAAGCCAGCAATTGTAGAAAACCAACATCAAAAGCAATCACATTCTTATCTTTATGCTGGATACCTCAAGACTGTGATTTCCCAGAATGCCCAGTAAAACTATGTAGAGAACTCCTGAAGCTATAGCTGAACTTGGACTTAGAAACAACATTACTTTCCTGAAGGGATTTCAGCAGCTACAATCTACATATCAAGACCACTATGACTCTGTAGAACAACCAGCCAAATCACCCGGAAAAACTCCTGTGGCTGCAACTGAAACCTTTTTAGCAGGGACCCAAGCAGCACTCATCTAGATAATGAATTTACACCTCTCAGAGGGATCCTGCATGTCATTGAACAGAACTTCAGGGTTTGTGAGTTTGAAAATCATTCTGTGGAGTTGGGGGCAGGGGCTTTAGTCAGACATAACAGAAACATGAACTACAGAAATTCCCTAGGCACACTAAGGCACTTGGGGAAAAGGCTCTGCAGTTCACCATTCCCCTGAGGGGTCTCCAGGAACCACAGGACCATAAACAGTGGTGTCTGTGAGATGAGATTACTCAGCCAACCATACTTCATACTTGTAAGGTTGTAAACTCACACTCAGCAGTGTCTGAGCACCACAAGCACCAAGGCCAGTGGCCAACCAGGTCTCATATGATCACAACTTCCCAGCACAGCAGTAGTGTCACTGGGTCTAAATAACTGAGCCACTTAAGCCTCAGGATTAGAATTGTAAAATATATTCCTCCTAGAGCTTGCACTCTGAAATCAGGGAGGCCAGAGTCAAGCAGGGATTCATATGATCTCAGCCACAGGCTTGGATTTCAATACTCTCTCAACCTGCAGAGTTTGACTAGTTGTCATGCACATCAGTGCCTGACAATCCTCCATGCGATTGCAACCAGCAGATCAGTGGTGATGTCCCTGTACCATTAAGGCTCAGCTAGCTGGGCCACAAGCTCAGAATATAGTATTCTCTTGTCCTACAGAGCTTATGCCCAGTGATCACAGAGGCTAAAGGTGAGTACTCAGAGTAGCCATTGTGTCTTTGGCGCATTAAATCCCAGCTAACAGGCAGGTCACAGGCTCTAAATGGAATAGCATAGTCTCTGGCCCTTCAGAGTTTAGATCTGGAGAGCACAGAAACCTTCAGTAAATCAGAGACTCCTGCTTTTTTACACTGACTAAGAACTATATCATGTTAAAAAGGTCCTAGGGGACAAACTCAAAAGTCTGATTATATGAGACAGATTCATTCAAGCAAATAGATAACCCAGCATAGTGCTCATTATAAAGGGATAACCAATAGACATAGGACTCTCACACAAAGAGTAAGAGGGTACCAAGACAATAGACGTACAACCCTGAGAATACTAAAAACATAAGAATGAAGACTAATGAGGAAACAAAAACTCCCCAAACTCAAATACAAAAAAGATCACCAACATTAAGCTACAGAAAATGCTGGAAGGAGGATTTGAATTCTGATTTTCAACGTGATTAAAAGCCTCAGAAATGAAACATAAAAGTGTACAAGGAGTGAAAGATGATTTGAATAGACAAACTAAAGCCCTGAATAAGAAACAAAAAAGAGGTTTTGAGCTAAATGAAGGAGACAATAAATAAAAGACCTCAACAGAAACCAACTTTGGCAGACTAGACCATGTAGAAAAGAGTTTTACTCATGAAAGACAACTTATTCAAAACTGACCACACTGTCAAAAATACAGAGGACAATATAACAACATGACCAGAACATTAAAAAAAATATGGGATAATATAAAACAATCTAACCTATGGACAATAGGCTTTAAAGGAGGGTTAGAATCCCAAACCAAGGGTGCTAGAAATCCTTTCAAAGAAATAATACCAGATAATTACCCAAACATAGAAAATGAGTTGGACAGCCACATACAGGAGACATTCAGAACACCAGTAAGATGATTTCAAAAAATACTTTTTTACTCCACATAATAATCAAAATGACTAACACAGCAACTGATGAAAGAATCATAAACATATTGAGAAAAAAATAGTTGGTGACATTAATGGGAAAGACAGAATCACTACAGATTTCTCAACTGAAATAATGAAAACCAGGAGGGACTGGTATGAAGTACTCCAGGCCCTGAAAGAGAACAACTTCTGAGACTACTATATCCAGCAGAGATATCATTCAAAATTGACAGAGAAATAAAAACCTTCTAAGACAGGTAGAAACTAAAAGAATTCATAAGTACTAAGCTAGCACTAGAGAAAATACTTAAAGAAATAAAACACAAAAGTAAAAGAAAAAATAAGAAATAAATATCAGAACCAGAAAAGTGATGAATTCCACCAGATTGACAAGTAAGCAAAGGAAAAATAACAATATATCAAACAGACAATATAACTCGAAATGATAAGAAATAAAAATGATCTCTTAATAATATCATTGAATATCATGGACTAAATTCTATTAAAAGATAATGACTGACATAATCCAATTATACACTGCTTGCAAGAAGCCTACCTTAAAGACAATAATATCTATAGGCTAAAGATGAAAGGATAGAAAAAGACATACCATGCCAATGAAGAAACAAAACAAGCAGGGGTAACAATGCTCATATCTGACAAAGAATATTTTAAACTGAAGCATATTAGAAGAAACAAAGCAGCTAACTTCTAACTAATAAAAGTAACAATCCAACAAAAATATAATAGTAAACATTTATGCCCCAAATGTGGTGCATCTGTTTTTATAAAATAAACTCTTCAGGATACTAGTCTCAGATAATACCAAATACAATAATATTGGGAGATTTGAAGACAATGCTCACAGAACTATATTGATCTTCCAGGCAAAAATATGAGTAGAGAGTCTTCAGACCTAAAGAACTCCATAAATCAAATTGACCTAACAGACATATACAGAGTATTTGAACCAACAACATCTGAGTACAATTTCTTCTCAGCTGCTCATGGAACCTTTTCCAAAAAAAGACCATATTCTGGACCACAAAGCAAGTACAACCACATTTTTAAAAATTAATTCCTTGCATCTTTTTAGATCATAGTGGAATTAAAATGTAAATAAATAGTAGAATGATCCCCCCAAATTACATACATATATAAAAACTGAGTGATACACTTCTGAATGAGGACTTGATAATAGAAGAAATAAGGGGAGAAATTTGTAAAAGTCCTAGGACTAAACAAAAATAGAGTCACAACATATGAATATATATGGGAAAATTTAAAGGTGGTTTTAAGAGGAAAATTTATAACACTGAGTGACCACTTAAGAACAGAAAGCCATCAAATAAATAATGTAATGACACACCTCAACAACTCTGAAAAACAGAAACACACTAATACCAGTAGAAAGCAGGAGATAATTAAAGTCAGAAAAGAAATCAGTGAAAGGGAAAAACACAAAAAGCAATAAAACAAAAAGCTATTTTAAAAAAGTAACAAGATTGATAAATCCCTAGCCAACTTAATCAAAACAAAGAAAGAATCAACCTATATTATTAAAATCATAAATGAAAAAGGATATATCACCACAGGTGGGGGGAGGGATTTCTAGACATAAAACCTACCTAAATTGAACCAAGAGGATATAGGAAACCTAAACTGACCAATAGCAAGCAAAGAGATAGAAACAGAAAGAAAAAAGTATTCTATCAAAGAAAAGCCATGGTCCAGATAGATTCCCAGCTAAATTCTACAAAACCTTAACAGAACTAAACTCAGTACTTCACAAGTTATTTCATGAAATAAAAATAGATGAAATTCTTCTAAACACTACAAGGCTAGTATCAAATTACTACAGAGCTATAACAATAAAAACAGCATGATATTGGCAAAAAACAAAAACAACAACATCAGACACATTGACCAAAGGAACAGAATAGAAGGTATAGAAACAAATACACATACTTATGGTCAATTGGTTTTAGACAAAGGAGCCAAAAACTACCTTGGAGGAAAGATAGTCTTTTCAACACTTGGCATTGGGAAAACTTGTTATCAATTTGTAGATAAATGAAATTAAATCCCTACCTCTCACCCTGCATAAGAGTCAACTCAAAATGGATCAACAACCTTGAAATGATACTAGAGACCTTGAAATTACTAGAGGAGGTCATAGGTCTAATACTCTACCATATAGACACTGACAGAAATAAGACCTCAAAGATTCAAAAAGATCCACAATGCTCAGGAAATTAAAACAAGAATTAATAAATGGATGACATTAAACTAAAAAGTTTTTGCTTATCAAAGAAAACCATCAAGAGTCTAGTGAGAAAGCTTACAAAATGAAAGAAGAGCTTTCCAGATATTATTCTATAGAAGACTAACATCTAGAATATTTAAAATACTTAAAAGATTTAACACAGCCAGGTGTGGTGGTGCAGGCTTGTCATCCCAGCATTTGGGAGGCTGAGGCTGGAGGACCACAGTTCGAGGACAGCCTCAGCTACTTAGTGAGGCCCTCTGCAACTTAGTAAGACCCTGTTTCAAAATAAAGAATAAAAACTAGGACAGGGGGTGTAGCTTGGAGGTATAATGCCCCGGGGTTCCATCCCCAGACCCCCCCCCACACACACACACACAAAGATTTAACACTAAAAATAATTGAATCAAGAAATGGGCAATTGAACTTAATAGAAACTTCACAAAAGAAGTACTGCAAACAGCTGACCTTTACAGAAATTAGATAAGGTGGTTTTTATGTGTGTTTAAGAAGTGCTGACTTTAAGAAGTTTCCCTTTTAGCCACATGAAGCAAGTTAGCTATTTTTGACCAAGTTATATATTCACCTTATTTTTACTTGTTTGTCTTGTAGGTAAGACATTGGGCAGGTTAGCAAACAATTAACCTTAGTAGACAGTGCTTCCACTTTCACAACAAACCCCTCCCTCTTACTCTCACTTACTCTCACTGTTTTATTCAAGCATTTTTGAGGGGTAGTAATGTATTTATTTTTTCTACTTGTTATCTTTAGTCTTTTTGATACTAGCCATTATCAGATGAAGATGACATCTCATTATGGTTTTAATTTGCATTTTGCTGCTAATGAGTGATATCAAGCATTTGTTCATATATTTTTTGGCCATTTGTGTAGCTCCTTCTTAGAAATGTTTATTTTTGTTTTTAGTTTGATATAATTTATCTATTTTTGCTTTTGTTTTCTGTGCATATAGCTAGTACTTTGTTTAGAATTTTTGCATCTATGTTCATCAAGAATATTGGTCTGTAATTTTCCTTTCTTCAGTTATCTTTATTTGGTTTGGGGATTAATATCATACTGGCCTCATAGAAGAAATTTGGGTGAATTCCATCTCTTTCAATTTCCCAGAACAATTTGTGAAGTATTAGTATTAGTTATTCACTGAGGGTTTTGTAGAATTCAGCAGGAAACCCATTAGGGCCTGGTATTTTCTTTGATGGCAGAATTTTTATTGCTGTTTCTATTTCTTTGCTTGCTATTGGTTGGTTTAGGCTTGATATGTCCTCTTGGTTCAATTTAGGGAGGTTATATTTGTTTAGAAACCTATTGATTTTTTCCATGTTTTCCTGTCTATTGGCTTATAAATTTTCAAAATAGTTTCTGATAATCATTTAAATTTCTCCACTGTCTGTGGTGATGTCTCTTTTTCATATCTTATTTTAATAATTGATTTAATAGTTGATTCTCTCTCTTTTTTTGGTTAGGTTGGCCATCAGTTTGTCAATCTTATTAATCTTTTCATAGAACCAGCTTTTTGCTTTGTTGATTCTTTGAATGATTTTTTTTTGTTCTCTATTTCATTTATTTCTGGTCTGATTTTAATAATTTTCTGCCTTCTGTTGTCTTTGGTATTAGAATGTTGCAGTCTTTCTAGATTCTTGAGATATGTCATTAGATTATTTACTTGGCGACTCTCTGTTCTTCTTATATGGGTGCTCAATGCTATAAACTTTCCTCTTAACACCACCTTCAAAGTGCTTCACAGATTTTGGTAAGTTGTGTCTCTATTTTATTTTATTTCCAGAAATTTCTTTATTTCTCTCCTTATTTCTTATCTTACCCACTCATCATTCAATAGTGTATTATTCAATCTCCATGTGTTTAAATAGTTTCTTTTGGTCTTACTGTTGTTGATTTCTACTTTCATTATATTGTGGTCCGAGAAGATGCATGGAATCATATTACATCTTTTGAGTTTGCTGGTGCTTACTTTGTGGCCTGGGATGTGATTTATTTTTGAGAAGGTTCTACGGGCTGAGAAGAATGTGTATTCTTCTCTTCCTGGTTGAAATATTCTGTATATGTCTATTAGGTCCATTTGTTTTATAGTTTTCTTTAGTTCTGAAGAGTCTTTACTCATCTTTTGCCCTGAAGATCGATCTAGTGCCATGAGAGGTGTGTTGAAATCTCCCAATATTATTGTATTTGAAATCTGATATCCTGGAGGGTTTGTTCTATAAATGTGGCTGCACCCACATTTGGGGCATACATATTTACTATCATTATATCTTTTTGGTGAATTGTTCCTTTTAATAAATGTAAGTGCCCTGCTTTGTTTTTTTCAGATGTGTTTTAGCTTAAAGTCTATTTTGTTGGAAATCAGGTTTGCTACCCCTGCTGGTTTTTGGTCTCCATTCACATGATATATCTTTTCCCATCCTTTCACTTTCAGTCTGTGAATGTCTTTGGCTGTAAGGTGAGTTTTTTGCCAACAGCATATATTTGGGTTGTGACTTTTAATCCACACATTGCCATTTTATGTCTTTTGATTGGTGAGTTAAGTTTTTTTGATATTCAGAGTTAATATTGAAATATGATTTTTGTTCTCTATCATTTTGTGTTCGACCTTCTGTTTGATATAATGTTAGTTCTTTATTTAGATGCCCCACTGGTCAACTTCATCTCTTTTCCAGTTCTGAAATTTGTTTCTTTTTTCTTCCTTATTTTTTATTTTTTAAAAATATTTTCTCTAGTGTTAGCTTTGTATTCATGAATTTTTTAAGATTCTGCTTATCTTGAAAGACTTTTGTTTCTTCGTCATTTTTGAATAATAACTTTGCTGAATATAGCAGGCTTGGTTGGAAGTTGTTTTCTTCCAGGGTTTCGATTACATCATACCAGTCTCCCCTGGCATTCATGATGTGGGTTGTATAGTCTGGGGTGATTTTGATTGTTTTACCCCTATATGTCACTCATTCTTTTGTTCTCACTGCTTTTATGATTCTTTCCTTGGCCTCTATGTTGGTCATTTTGATTATTACATGGCATGGGGAGGTCCTTCTTTGATCTTGTCTTAATGGTGTTTTGTATATCTCCCGAACATGTAAATCCAAGTCTCTTTCCATGTTTGGAAAATTCTCTGAGATTATTTCTCTGAGGAGATTATGAATACCTTTGGTTTGTACCTCTATCCCTTCTTCAATGCCTTTTATCTGTAAATTAGGATGTTTCATGTTGTCCTATAGTTGTTGGATTTTAGATTTTGTTACTGTAATGATTTCTGTATGCTGTTGACTGTGCTTTTGGTTTCAAATAAAATGTCTTCTAGCAGTGATATTCTGTTTTCTATTTCACCTAATCTTCCAGAATTTCTTTCTATTGTTGTCTTCATTTCATTGATTGACTCTTTCGTTTCATTCCAGACCTCTTTCTAATTCGTTCTTAGTGTCTCCGTTTCCTTTTTCATTTCCTGTACACTTGCTTTGAGGCTTTTGACCATATTGAAGATCTGGATTCAGAATTCTCTTTCTTGGATTTTTTGTATGTCAGTATTTGTGATTTCCATAATTTCTTTACTGTTACTAGTTCTCATATTTTCAGGAATTTCATGCTTGTTTTTCTGATGTTTTGGCATCTTGTCTTTTGTGGATATTATGTTTGATCCAATCACAGTAGTAGGAATTTAGAGGTGTCAGCAGGTAAGCAGAAGAGTCTCTGTTCTCCATAGCTAAATATGGACTGTCTTCCCATTCCCCATGATTGGGAGGTCTATAGTAATTCCAGAGATCCTACTAGTTGGGTCTGGTGTTAAGTGTAGGTCTCCCCACACACTTTCCACTGATCAGAGCCTGAGTCTATCTGAGCCTCTGCTATGTCCAACAGCAGACTCTACTCCCATCTTTCTGGGTTGTAATGCAAAGTCTCAGATCTAGGGAGTTTATTGTGGCTGTGGGAGACCCTGTGGGGTGCCGGGTTGGGTGACTTCCCATGGAACAGCTACTTCACATTTGGTGTTATTGAGAACCATTCTGGATCTCTGAAGAGTGTGATACTCTCAGCCACCGCTACTCCTTTACTGGGTTGAACCACAAGATCTCAGACCCAGGGATTTTATAACAGCTGTGAGAATTCCTGGGGGTGCAGCAATGTGAGGTCTCCTGTGGGGACCACAGTTTCACTTATGATTTTGATGTGCGCTGGTCTGGATCTCTGGTGGGCATGCGTGGCCACCACTGTTGCAAGTTGTAGCTGGTGTTTGCATAGGAGGAACTGATAACTTAAAATTCCAATGATCTGCAGTTACTTACTTCAGGTCCTTGGTTGTTTTCCTTTTCATCTCTGGAATCAGGTGAAATGAAGCAAGATGTTGCATTGTGGTGCCCTTGGGTTCAAGGTGGGTGGGTTTCTTTACTTCTCTCTGATAGGTCTTCTAGCCTTGTACTTATAGTGTTATTTTTCTAGTAACGGTATTTTCTGGCTTTTGTAGAATGATATTTTTAAGGCAGTGGAGATTGGGTGTCAGCAGGACTGGTATGTGTTGCTTCCCTTGGTCGCCACCTTCCCAGAAGCACCTTACTTGTTTTTGATACTTGTTTCTAGGTACCTGAAATATAGGGAATAATAATCTATAATAATAATCTTCTATAATCCCACTATTAATGAAATATGTGTAATTGGTCTATAATACATATTTCTAGACTTCAGTTACTTCATTATTTAAGCCTTTATTTAATGAATACGTATAATAGATACTTAATAAGTATTATTAGACTTAAGTTATTTGTGCCTCTATAGATTATTTTTTGCCCTAAACTCTCTTTTGTTTTTGCCAGTTTCCTGCAAGATACTTGAAAGTCTTAATCATGCTTATGGAGTTCAATAACCTTCAGTTTCCAATATTTTTCTTCTCTTTGCTTATTAAACATGTTGTTGGTTTTTTATCTTTCTCAGACCCTCTGGTTGTTAAAGCTGTAGGGTGCTCAGAGGGAAAAGTCAGCTACTAATTTCCTTCCCTTCTTAAAAGATGAGGAAATTCAAGACCAAAGAATCCATATGAGCATTAGTCAGTTAAATGACTTCTTCAGTACTAGAACATTACTTAGGTCATGCTTAAAGATTGAATAAGATCCATTAGGTAGATGGTGGTGTCTCACAGGAATTACCCAAGGCAATGCTATGCTTCAGAAGCAAATGAGATCATCAGCAGTGTAAGCAATGATTGTCACAGATCTCAACATGAACAGTGGCCATATTTTTGCCTCCTTTCTTAGTTTTACCACTGAATTAATTCCTGCTGATACCAGAGGTCTGCCATCATTTCATCTTCAGATGGTAGGTCATGTTTTATTCTTAATGTAATCTCCTCCAATAAATCCTGGGGTACCTCTTTCTTGCTTTATTTTTACATCAACTTCCTTATATTTTATGTTTGATTTGTATACATTTGTTATAATCTCCTGATGATTGTCCCTTTTTTTGTATTCACTATCAAAATTTATCTTTTATTCTCATTTTCTTGGGATCTCTAGAGCTATGTTCAGTCATCATCTTGAGCCAGAGCCTGTGGTTTTTTAATTTTAAATAAAAAATTGAATCATCTGCTCTTCATTTTTTATTCATATTCCAAAACATTTACTATTAAGTATACTTATTATATTGGGAGAAAAGAAAACATCAAATCATAGTATACTTTTCTATCCATACCTCTGTCATGTATAGAATCAGATGATCCCCATCTCTAAGTCTATACCTGCATAATTTTAAATATGAAATAATGCTTATAATTAGCAAATGTATGAATAAATCACTAAAATTTTCTCTATTTCCTCCTTTAACTGTAATTTAATTTATTAAAATTTTACAAAACAAAAATCTCCACAAAAACATGCAAAATGTCAAATGTGAAATATCTTAACATTGTGTGCAATCCAGCTGTATTTAAGACACAAAAAGCTAATTAGAGGCAATAAATATTTCTAGTTATAGGGGCTAATATGGGGCAAAACTTGGAAGGCTCAGTTCAGATTAGCATCCAAGTGCTTGGCTGCTGATCGCAAACCTTATCTGAACTATCTGAACCTTTCAAGTCTTAAAAATGGGGCTGGACGTTTTGGAGAACAGCTTCATCTGGGTTATTTGGGTATGTTTGAATCCAGCTGGAACCTAAAACTGCAGAGAGAGGCACAAATAAAGAATAATGGGGAGAAACTCTGAACTTCCTCAAACCTCAGAGTCTTCACTTAAATTTGGAGGAAAGGTTAAGGATTAAGAGCAGCTTCTATTTTATCTGGCTGCACTCATCTACTCTTGAAAGTCCTATTTTACTTTTCCAAATGGTAGGTCATTAATTGTACTTTGTTTTTCATCGGGTAATATAATGAAATGGTCTTCAGAACAGTGAAATGCTGCTTGTTTTACATGTGGTACATAGGTACTTGACAGTGGGTGGGTGTTCTGGATTGGCAGACTGCATATTTCTGCTCATTAACACATGCCTAGGTCTGGTTTCCAGCATCACACCAAATGAGCCTTAGATCAGGTTAAAAGAACACTGTGAAATATAGTTCACTGTAAGCACAGAGGGTAAATGAGACTAAAATATTCTCAATTGTGTTGTTCTTTGTCAACCCTGTGAGGAGTATACATATTCAAATCACATTTTATTTATTTTTTGCTTATTTTTTCAGCTTTATTTCACTTTAAATATACCAATTATGAGCCAGGCATGGTGGCACATGCTTGTAATCCCAGCACTTGGGGAGGCTGAAGGAGGAAGATTGCACAGGTTCGAAGCCAGCCTCAACTACATTGAGGCTCTCAGCAACTTAGCGAGACTCTGTTTTCAAATAAAATATAAAAATAATAGGTCTGGGAGTGTAGCCCAGAGATAGAAAGCCCCTGGGTTTCATCCCCAGTACCACAAAAAACCATATATACCAATTATACTTTGGATCATAAAATACGTATATATAGAAAACTAATATTTTGAATTGCCTACTATGTGCTGTCTATGTCATAATCTCACAAGGATGGTTATTGACACATAAAATTCACAGCCATCATACTGTGCAAACATAAGCAAATAAATAACTCTCTCTCTAAACCTCAGTTTCTATAAAATTAGGTTAAATAATATTTACCTCTTTGAGACTAATAGAGGCAATAAGAGATGAAGACACATTTCAGAAATAGTATATAAATGCTCTCCTACCTGCTGATCAAGTTAGTAATTAAAATTCCTACTGAGTGCTCAAATTTATACTCATTTGTACACGTGCACAGCTTTATACATGTCTAAAGAGTTGGGTGGTTTTGTTTATTTTTAGTACTTTATTTGGTACATTGTAACTATATATCATAATGAGACTCAAAGTTTTACAAATATATATATATACATACAGGTTTTAGTGTGTTTCCTTTCTGGTTCCAACCTGCTACTCACTTGATCTGTGTTCTTCATCCATTCTTCATTTTTCCCCCTTGCAATATGTTTGAGTGAGAGAAGGGGTATCTTAGTTTGAAACTGGATAACTTATAAACAACATAATTTTTTTCCTCACACTTCTGAAAGCTGGGGATTCTGGGATCAAGGCATCAGCCAATTTAGGGTCTGCAGAGGACCTGTCCCTTCATTGATTCCACCTTCTTAATGTGTCATCAAATGGCAGAAAAGCAAAGGGAACAAACAAGCCTCCCTCAGGCATCTATCATAATGGAACTAATCCTATCCATGGGAGTCTCTACCCTCATAACCCAGTTACCCCCTCAAACCCTACCTCAATTGACAACACAGGATTATATTTCAGTATTTCCCAGGGATACAAACATTGAGACCACAGCGTAGGCATCAGAAACAGAGTGTATGAATATACCTAAATTTAAATTTTAAAATATGGAAGTGAGCATTTAATGCTTCTTTCTTGTACTTCTTACACCATCCATTATATATGTACCTATGTTTAACACTTTAGTTCCCTAATTACAAGAGTACAACGTAAATATTACCATCTATATTTTAGAGACAAGAAAATAAGTTCAGAGAGATTTGTCCAGTGTCAAGCATCAGGTGTAGAGTGTATAAAAATATAAACCTATGTCTATCTAATTCTAAATACAATTCACTAATTATATGGTGAAACACAGATGCCATGTAAGAATACACCGCTGAAACCCTTCTTACTCCTACCCTCAAAAGTGACCTTTGGAATACACTAGATTTCAGGATACCATATTAAAGGGGTGTTTTTATCACTTTGACCATAGGTGATAGTTGTAATCTTTAGTCTTGTGTTTTGCCTTCACGTCTATACATGGAAGAACGTTTAAGTGAAAACGACACTGTGTCTCAGGTAATTTTTCCATCAGTCCTTCCCTTTTATAAGTCTCCCTTTCCTTAATTGCTGGATCCTTCCCCATGACAGTTAATATGTACAAAACTTCTCCATCTCTTTAAAAGTAGTTCTTTGATGCCACTTTCTCTGGTGGCATCTTCCACTCTCTATGCTCTCATTAGTTATCAGATTTTTTAAAACAAGTTGCCTCATTCATTTTCTCTCATTCTCCATTGAAATGTCCTTTGCTGAGGTTATCAACAACTCCAATAGAGATTTCTTATTCCTTATCTTGAACTTTCAACTGGTCTTGATTCTATCTGTAATCTCTCTTCCTAAAGCTGCTTTCTATATGTAGAAGCTTAAATTCTTGATTTTTTTTCTCTCTATGGGGACACCTTCACAGATACCTATTTCCTTTTTGTTTAAGTAATGGAATTCCTAGAGGACCTCTCTTGGCTCTATTCTCATTTAGCACTCTCTTGTTAGATTATTTCATATCTATCCTGTAGTTCAACTAACATTTTTAATGAAAATAAGATTGTTGAACTGTGGTCATGTAATATTCAGGAATGTTGATCACGTATAATATAATTTTGTATTTTTTTTCTGATAATTCACAAAAATTGAAAATTAAATAAAAACTGTATTTCACAATCATTTAAATGCAAAATATTTATCTCACTTAGGGAATAGATTTCAAATACTATACACTAGATCTGTCAAAAATGTATCATTAATTACATTTAAAGTCTTCTGTATCTTCACTTATTTTTTCAAGATCTAATATGGACAGAGAGAAGTGAGCCAAAGTTTACTTTTAATATATCTATATCTATTTATCTTTGTATTTATTATAGTTTTTCTCATTATGAATGGAGAGCCATGTTATTTTGTGGTTTCTGTTCATATCTGCTCTGCATTTTCATTGTGAATTGCATCATTTCTGTAATAAAATTCTTTTATCTTATTTAATATCTTATGCTTTAATTTCAGCTTGACTGATATTTAAATAGATCCCTCTGTGCATTAGTTTTCTATTGCTGCATAACAATTACCAGAAACTTGGCAACTTAAAATATCTACTTATTAGCTTACAGTTGTATATGTCAGAAGTTTGGTACACGTTACAGTGTGTCTGCATTCTAGTGGTTGAAATCATGGTGTAGGCTGGCCATATGTTGCATTGGGAGGCTCAGAAGACAAATCTACTTTCAGGTAATTCTTGTTGTAGGCATGATTCAGCTCCTTGTGTTTTTCAAGCTGAGGTCGTTGGTAATTTGCGGTTTGTTAGCCGGGGGTTGCTTGTAGTTCTTAGAGGCTAACTGCAGCCCTTGTTATGTTGCCTTCTTTATTCTCAAGCCATATATGGTACATAAAATCTTCCCAGTATTTTAAATTTTTGACTTTGTCTTTCTCTTGCAACTAGTGAAAACTTTCTTCCCTTTAAGGGCTCATGTGATTAGATTATGCCCACCCAGAAAATTTCTCTTCTTAAAGATAACTCAGCCATGTAACATAATGCAATCATGGGAGTGAAATCCATGGTCTAGAGGATTAAGTAGGACATGTGCTTTAGGGAGTAGGAAATCTGGGGAGCCATCTTGGAATTTTGCTTTCTTTGTGTGTGCATTTAAAAAATGCATCTATGACCCTTTTTACTAATTTTTTCTTTATTTATTTGTAATGTTGAAAACTGGGAAGATAAAAATAAAATTGTGGCATATCCAGGCAATGGAATTCTCTTCAGAAATAAGAAGAAGCAAACCACTGATACAACAACCTGGACTAATCTCAAAAGTATTATGCTGATAGAATGAAACCATTCACAAGAATATACAACACATGATACCACTTTTATCTTTTGGACCAACGCACCCCCCCCTCAATTATATAGATAGAAATAAATAATATCAGTGGTTGTTTGAGATTGGGAGTGAGGGATCTTACTAGTCTTTATAAATCAACTTTTATGATATGTGTTTGATTTCTATTTTTTCTTTTGAAGATAATTAAGGAGACCAGTAAAATACTGAAAGGGGATGGAAAAAAGAGATGGGGAGTGGGAACAGAAGAGTCAATGAAGAAACAATTAAAGTAATGCTATGTCCATCCATGAAATAATTATTACCAGTCTCACTAATATATTTCAAGAGGGGTAGGGAGCAGGGTGGGATCTGAAGGGAAATATACCAAGTGCTGTGAACATATATATTTTAATTACTTTGAACCTCACTATGATATATAATTACTGTGTACCAATAAAAATATTAAAATATGTATTTGGTATAAATAGCATTTAGTACAGTTTAAATTTGTGCTTCAAACTGATTTTTTCCTAAAATGTGAGTTTATTTCACACTGGTTTATAGAATTGTGGTCTTAGTTTTTTCAGCATGCTTTATATTCTACCTTCTATTTACTCTTTCCCTAAAAAAGTTTCCTATATTACCTGTAGATATACTTTATAACATTCATCAGTGTGTTTCTTTTGTGTGTGTGTGGTATCGGGGATTGAACCCTACCTCTTTATGAGGTAGGGTTCTACCTCTGAGTTATACCTCCAGTTTTATTTTTTATTCTTTATTTTGAAACAGGGTCTCACTAAGTTGCAGAGGGCCTCACTAAGTATCCGAGGTTGTCCATGATCCTGTGATCCTCTTGTTTCAGCCTCCCAAGTACTGGGATTACAAGCATGTGCCACCATGCCCAGCTGGAGTGTTTCTTCTAATTATAGTACAAGTTCTATATCTGAATTCTTCATGTAATTTTTTGTCATATTCTTTTATAATTTTATGTTTAAAGATTTACTTTTTAGGTATAACTTACTTGATACTTTCTATTTCTTTTATTTTGTGGTACTGAGGATGGAACCCAGGGGAATTCTACCTCTGAGCTAAAGCCTCACCCCTATTTTTTATTCTTTATTTTGAAACAGGGTCTCAATGAGTTGAAAAGGGGCTCACTAAGTAGCTGAGGCTGTCCGCAAATTCAAACCCTCCTGTCTCAGTCTTCCAAATGCTGATATTACAAGCATGTGCCACCATGCCTGGCACATTTCTTTTTAAGTGGAGAAACTGTGGCCCAGACAAATTCAATGACCCAACTAAGTGGATTAAAATGCCAGATAGATTAAAACAGTTTGCCTGACTTCTATTACAGGTTATTTCATTGAGAGTATATGTTGCTTTCATTTTGAAAAAAGACCTAAAATTTTTCAAATAAAAAATATTATTTGGACCACTTATAATATGAATAACAATTTTTCAATCTATGACTTGAATCATTTATTGCCATATTTTCCTTTAGCATCAGAGCATTCTACAGTATCCACTTGTAATTATTGTTTAAGATTTTAGAGTTCAACAGTTAATTGGAGATATTGGCAGTTTTTCCTGTGTGGTTTTAAGCATTTGGAGGTATTATAAACTTGGACATCCCAGATAGTCTATTTGACAAGAACCCTCTATAATTTAGTTCATTTTATGTTAGTATCAATTCTTTAGTATGTGACTGCTCTGTGTAGAGCATTCTTTTTGTGAAATTTGTCTTTTCATTTTCTAAGTGATAATACAAATAAAGTACAAGGGCTCTTTCTCTCATGTTTTATTATAATTCTAAACTGCATGTCAATGTATTCTCAAACAGAATCAGAATGTTATTTTCATTAACATAATAACTATTTCCAGTGATTTTAACATTCTTCTCTCCACTCTAGCCCATTTTTCATAATGATTTCCTTTCATGCCTAATCATTATTTCTTTATAGTTCGAATGAGATTCCTAAAAGCATAGGGAAACAACTGGGTATAGATTTTCCTCATTTGTTTTCTTCCTCCTTTATCTATAAAGATAAAACACAATCATAATATGCTGGTTTAAATGTACTGAAAGAAAGCTGGGTGTGGTGGAGCACACTTGTAATCCCAGAATTTGGGAGGCTAAAACAGGAGGATCACAGGTTCATGGCCAGCCTCATTTACTTAGTGAGGCCTCTGCAACTTAGTAAGACCCAGTTCCAAAATAAAGGGCTAAAATAAGGCTGAGGGTGTAGCTTGGAGGTAGAATGCCTTTGGGTTTAAGTCCTAATACTGAAAAAACAGTACTGAAAGTAAGAGTAACATGTAAATAGGTCCTCATTATTATTAATTTTATTATGACAAAATATTATTGCATATTTTGGTCATGCTCTAAGTCCTGTTCCCACATAGGCCTTCTAATTGCTAGTGTGGGATTATGGAATGGACATAAATTTTGGGAATTACTTTTAACTTTTCCATGTATGAGCTGTGTGAGCATCATTTAACTAGTCAGGGCCACTGTTTCTTCATTTATAAAAATGCAGGAAATAATGCTTTTGTTTTTAAATTATAAGTTTTAAATGGTATCATGAAAGAGTCCAAGTACAATGAAACTGGTTATACATAAATTTAGATTTATTTATTTATTTATTTATTTATTTATTTATTTATTTATTTATTGTGGTACTGGGGTTCCTGGAAGCCCTTCTACCTCTGGGCTACACTCCAGACCAATTTTATCTTTATTTTTATTTTATTTTTTTTGGTGGTACTGGGGTTCCTGGAAGCCCTTCTACCTTAGGGCTACACTCCCAGAGCTATTTTATATTTTTATTTGGAAACAGGGTCTCTTAAAGCCAGCGCAGCTGGCTTCAAACCTGCGCGATCCTCCTGTCTCCACCTCCCAAGCGTGGGGATTACAAGCGTGTGCCACCATGCCCAGCGACCTATTTTATTTTTAGAAACAGGGTCTCTTAAGCCAGCGTGGCTGGCTTCGAACCTGCCTGATCCTCTTGTCTCCACCTCCCAAGCACAGGGATTACAAGCATGCGCCACCATGCCAGGCTAGATATAACTTTATCTTCTTTTTGATATCTACTGTTACCCTTAGTTTCCAGATTTCTGACTTCTGCTTTAAGATGATCCATCCACCCACATAGTCCTTCTAGCCTATCCACTAGCCCTTCTAGTCTATCTGATAGTCTATACACTTGTAGGTATAAGATAGCCCAGCCAAATGATATGCTTGCAAATTAAGAAGCATATGCATATTGTTTCCAGTTGCTTTGTCTGTGCATGGACTATTCGGACATTAAAGATTAGCTATTTCATTGTGCCCGATTCTACCATGGTGAAATAATTCAATGATAGCGACAGTAGAAAAGCTCTCTGTTGAAGTTAGAAAATGATTAGGCAGTTATTTTTGTGCAAAGAAAGTAAGCAAGAAGATTTTACATAATGCCTTTTGGAGCAGTCTTATTATTCATAATTGCCTGAGATGTTTCAAGGTGCTTTGCTATAAATATGAAGATTTAAAAACAATGTTTTACAGTCTGGCCCACTAAGAATAATGACCTCTTCCATTCCTTGTTCTTTTGGGTGATTAAGGGTTTCCTGACTGGCCCTAGGCCATCTGCCCTGGCTTTTTTTTTTTTTCCTCCCAAGGATTTAGAGGCATATTGTCAAAAATAATCTCTTATTCTGAGAGATTTTTCTAGCCCCAGAGATAGAAAGTGTTTGCCACATGTGTTTCAACCCTGCATGAAAAATCTTACAAGTGAGATGCTTCTTGTTGATGGAATAGAACAGCCCCGTCATTTATGCTCCTTTAACTAAATTAGGTGTAAATTATTTCAAGGAGGCCAAAGTTCTTCCCTGTGTTCCTATGAGGATAATTTCACAAATACACAGCACGTCCTTCCAACCACAGATTTTGGGCAGAGAGAAGAAAACAAGAAGGAGCTATGGCCTGGGGCCAGTGCACACCTCTCCACAGGGGGTTTCCAGCATGTGGGTGATTTTTAACCTAGCTGACATAAATCAGACTGTGTGGAGCAATGGCATTCTGATCACTGTGCTGGGAGATGCCTGGATAGTGTTACGCTTCCCTCATTAAGAGACACTGTAGTTGAGCTGGGGAGTTGAACTTTCAGCTGTATCAAAATAACAGTGTGCAAACGAAGAAGAGACTATGATGGGGGTTTGACCAAAATAACCCAACCTTTACAGCTAGGTTATGTGAAGTGTTCTGGTCCCTTGTCCTTAGAGATAATTTATTTACAAACGGAGCTCAATAAAACTAAGAAGCATATGGCCTATGAATTCTTTGGTTTAAATCTTCTAGGTGGTATTTGGGCCTCATTTTTTTCTCAGCTGGGATATTCTGCCACAGTGGCCTACATTCTCAAATCCTGCTAAAACTGAGTGGATAATGTGTAACAAGATTTTAGTGTTCAGAAACATTTTATTTAGGCCAAATTATTTGTTATTTATAGTCATTAGTTTTATATGCAAATTATGTGTGAAAATTGGGTGTGTTTTTTTTTGGTGATACTGGGGTTGGGGTTCCTGGAAACCCTTCTACCTCCGGGCTACACTCCCAGACACCTATTTTTTATATTTTTATTTGGAAACAGGGTCTCTTAAGCCAGCGAGGCTGGCTTCAAACCTGTGTGATCCTCCTGTCTCCGTCTCCCAAGCACGGGGATTACAAGTATGTGCCATCATGCCCTGCTTAAAACTGGGTGTTTAAACAAAGTCGGGGGTAGAGGTTAAAGATACAAACCTCCAGCTAGGCATGGTGGTGCACACTTGTAATACCAGTACTTGGCATTATATATGAATAAGATTATTCACTATTATATTTTCATTTAAAATAATTATAAATATCTAAATAGGAAATAATTTGATAAAACTATGTACATGCACAGTAGACTATTATACATCTACAAAAAGATGAAAAGGAAGAATATAAATTAAATGTGGTGGTGCACACCTTTAATCCTAGTACTTGAGAGGCTGAGATAAGAGGCTAGCAGGTTCTAGGATAGCCTCAGAAAGTAGTGAGACTCTCTTCAACCTAATGAGACTCTGTTTCAAAATAAAAATAAAAATAGGGCTGAGAATGCAACTCAGAAGTAAAATGCAATCCCTAGAAACACACACACACACACACACACACACACACACACACACATACGTGCAGGAAGAATGTAAAGGAGCTTTATGAAGTAGTAGAATAGTTATTCCTAGGATGTGTGTGGAGTGAAAAAAGCAAGAAGTTTACTAAGCTATATATTACATAAGAAATATGGGGGAATAAGGCAACAAGTATATATGTTGACTTTCAAGAGTTTTGCATTTGGAAACATGTCAATTTTCTTTATATTAAAAAATAAAACTAATTCTTGCCAGAACATTTGAGCTGGTATTGGGTAAATTTAGGTTTATAGGAATTGGGATGAGCAGGAAAAAACCCCTGAGATTTACTTTACTGTGTACATAACCTTTTTACATAGATGATTTCATTTATTCCAAAATGAAATTATCATCTCTGTTTTAAAACTGAGAAAATTGAGGCTCAGAAAAGTTTATCAAAATGGAATATTATCTCTGTTTTACAGATGAGAAAAATCAAGGCTCAGAAATGTTGAGCAAATGTCCTAAAGCTAAAGATACCAAGGGAGGGAGCCAAGATTCCATCTGGAAAGAGTCTGGGGCATACCAAAGAAGGTATAGCAAAGCCTGCCACGTTCCCAAGACTCTAAGAATTGAATCAATCTTCTAGCATTTTCACGTTTAATCCTTGACTTCTCCACAATTTCCAAGGGTCATTTCTGAATGAGAGACCAGGGAACCAGTGCAGTCGATGTAGATAGACTATGTGTGTGGTTGAGACAGCTATGAACACTGTTTTGCAGCTAATATTAAATGTTGATTCCAAAAGGGGCTATTTATTGAATCCCTGCATGTAGTCACACCTTGGGTTTTCTTTGGTGGTCTTCCTTCTAAGTAATGACAAAGTAAGACATAGTTTATTTTATGAGCACTGAGAAAATCACAGCACAGGGTGGTCTTAAGTTTCAGAAAAGTTTAGCTTTTGTTAACATAGATTTTTCCAATCCTTAAAGTCACACTTCTATGCATAAACAAAAGTTTTAAGAGTCATATGTTTTCAATGGGCAGTGAACTTTTCAGTGAGCATTTGTGAGTGTGTGCTGTTCAGTCGTGGTTACTGAACAGGCTGGACCTGTGATGAAATGCGTCGCGGTTGAAATTAGTTGCTCTCTGCCAACTGTGCCTTACACTTAACTTTATGAATTTTTAAAGTTACCGATAGTTGTATTATGGAATTCCACAGACTTTCTGCTTTCTGATTAACTTTTCACTTCAAACACATGAGAATTGACGTTCTTGCATTCCAATATGTATTTCCCTAGGCAAAACTGTCTGAAAGGAATTAAACTCAACTAATATTTTTTCTTTTCTTTTGGCTTGAAACATTCCCAAGGCTGCAAAATTTGGGCTCACATTATATTTACGGCCAAAATAAAAAAAAATGTTTATATATATATTAAACTGCAGAGTCAGATAATGATTTGTTATATTTAGTTTTGCTTGAATAAATTTAAATAAGTATTAACTAAGAAGTTATACAAATTTAGCAGTATTCAGTGTGCTAGGTACCTTATTTATATACATATAAATTTGTTATATTTAGTTTTGCTTGAATAAATTTAAGTAATTATTAACTAAGAGGTTTTACAAATTTAGCAATAATCAGTGTGCTAGGTACCTTATTTATTCCCCATTAATGTTGTAATCAATAAGAATAAAATCATAGCCCAAAAGACTTTCTTCACAAGATAAAAGTAATACATATTTTAATTTGAATTTACTTGTGATTAAAGTATTTAGCATTTCCTTTTGAGTATATTAATTATTACAAATACAGCAAATAAAAGAATATAAAATATTAGTAAAATAACTGAACATTCATGTGTAAGCAATACATTTTTGTGTATGTTTCCTAGTAGTCTTTTTTTAAAAAAAAAAAAAACCACAACACATCTAGTTTATGGCTTATTACAATATTACTTTAAATTAGATTTCTCCTTTGGACAAGTATCTTTGCCAGAGTCCAATTAGGAGAGAGAACCACATGGTGATAAGTATAGAGAAAGTTAATATTATTAGTTATAACAGTGTTTTAATATAGTATGAGATTGGCTGGTAAGTAGTAAAGAAAACTTGAAAAAAATACATGAATAACAGATGTAAGAAACAGGTACTGCTCCTAGGACTAAGATAGAATCTAATGAAGAGTTCCTACTCCCCAAGGCTGAGGTTCAGGTTTTGTCTAAGAGGAAGCCTTAGCTCACTCACTGAATGGCAGAAAAGTCAATGTTTTAGCCTGCTGGAGTACTGGAACTGTATCAGTTAAACGATGTTAGTTTCTGGCTCTGCCCCTTACTAACTAACCTAGGCAAGCTAAGTGTCCATTCTCTCATCTTTAAAATAGAATCAAAGTGATATATACCTTTATTGGATTGTTGCATTAACTCAATGAAGATACTGTATGTAAAGTGCTTAGACCTACAAGTGGCACAGGGTAAGTTCTCAACAAATAGCTAGTAATAATTTATTAAGATGTTACATTTATCAGAAAGAAAGTTTAAAATTTTATATACTTTTATGTCAATATATTTTCCAGCTAAAATCCTTTAGGACCCCAATGTGTTCAGAACTCATAAGACCATATCCTGTTCATTGGTTCATGCAGCAATTGTGTGTGACAATCGATGGCTGGTATGGTGGTGCAACTCAATACTTGGGAGGCTGAGACAGGACAATCACAGGTTCAAAACCAGCCTCAGCAACTTAGCAAAACTCTCAGTAACCTAGCAAAACCCTGTTTCAAAATAAAAAATAAAAGTAAAAAAGGTCTGGGAGTATAGCTCAGAGGTAGAATGCCCCTGGGTTCAATCCCCAGTACTAAAGTACTGAAGAAAAAACAAACAAAAAAAAGACAACAATTACTAATGGATGTACCTGTCAGAGGGAGACAGGACCTGGCTCCAAATGAGAGTTATATTTTTGTATTTATTAATTTCATGTTGTTTAACCAGAGTTAAGCATAACTATGCCATAATAAGTGCAACTTTTAGTTAAGAATAGGATGTAGTCACATTGATAAATGCTGTTAAAATGCTTCCTAAGATATCATAGCTATTATATGGAAACCTTTTTAAAATGTGATTTATGGAAAAACAGTCACCCTTTTGTTAAATAGAATAACTTACATCATCCCTAAATTTTAGCTTTTTTTTTATACAGATGATGATGTGGGACTTGAATTTTCAGAACATGTTGGCCCAAATGGCCAATATAAGACATGCTAAAATTGGATGACAAAATTTGGCCAGTTTCTCAGAATCACCCACAAAATTGGAAGAAAAGGAGATTGTCTTCAGGCCAGTTTTAGCACAATGTCTAAAGACATATAACTACAGCTTCATATGACTTCAAAATATAGCAGGCATTTAATGTAGATCTTTTAAAAAGATGGCAAAGAGGAAATTACATTGATCACACACAGTACTTTCTAAAATTTTTCTGAAAACAGCAAAGCAATTTCGTTTTACTACTCATTTTTCATAAGACCTTTTTATTTTCTCTCTGCATATACTTTAGTTTGATAACTAAAATATTACCTAGTATCTAACTTTGCTCTACAGGCTCAGCCTACATATCTTGGTCTTTCTACTCCTTTGTGAAAAAAAGGTCAACTCAGAGAGGGGTCAGAGACTATAAGCGAGTTCTTACATCAATTCCTAGAGTCCGGAGGACCACACACCTCTATGCCTCTATGCCTGTTTGACTTAGCTCTGTGGGAGAAAGAGGATGCTTTCCAGATAGCCACCTTTAAGGATGCTCTATATTTTTCCGTTTTTCAAATTGTACCAGGTGAGAGTATGATCAATGTAAATCCTGTAAATTTAACCAGTTCTACCAGTAGTTCTCTTCCTTGCAAGATGAGTACAGATAATGTATAGGTGGGTTTAGGGATAGAAATTCTATTTAATCTTAAAATCTAACAATTACCAAACGTCCAGCATCAACACAAAGAAAACATTTCAGCTGTAGAAAAATTCTGTCCTCTACTTAGGCATGTTGACTTAAAAATTTTGAGAAATCACTATATAAGATAAGATTTGGAGGCAATTTGTCTTCTGTTTACAAAATATTATTACAAATCACACATAATGAACAGCATACATAGATTTAATTTTTATTCCAAAAGACTATCACAGAAGGTCAATTATTATACATTCTTGTGTATCTTCAAGCCATACCCTTGAAAATTATTGACTCTAAGTTTTCCAATAATCTTATGACATATACTTTGCCTCTCTGTCATACAGTTATATATAACAGAAAATTGACTCCTTCAGATTATCATTTCTTCTATTGATACAGGAATAAAACATTTTATAAAGAAATAACATTAATTCTTCCACAAAATACTCTATATGACACTACAGGCATTATTGTGATTTGTGATATTAATTTTATTAAATCTAATTTTATTTTTATATTCTTGTATTGGTGCATTATATCCTTACATTATAATGTAGTGCAGAGTGATAATGATATACATGTACACAGCACTGAGTGAGCTTCCCCCAGCTCTCTCTTCACTCTCTCCCCTACCCCATACGTGATATTGGCATTTGTAATCTCATGTACATGTCATTGGAAGCATTTCCTTCCTTAATTCACCCCTACTCTACCTCACCTCTCTCATTCCACTGGGGTTCCTCCCCCATTGTCTAAAGTGCCTCTTATATTCAAGTTATTTCCTAGCTTCCTCATATGAGAGAAAACATATCGCCCTTCACTTTCTGTGACTGGCTGATCTCACATAACAGAAAGTTATTCAGGTCCATATATTTTCCTGCAAATGATACAATTTTATTCTTCTTTATTGCTGAGTAGAATTATTGCATGACATCCCATACTGATGTTAATTTTAAGTTTCTCTGAATCTTCAAAACTAAGACATCAATGAAAACAATGATTTTGAGTGAGAATTTCTATTTTATAATGCATGCACATGAAAGCACATGGAATATATTATATAGGATAAAGCTGAGTCATGATTTTTCTGTAATAGTCTCCTAATCAGCTGAGGCAGCCAGCTGATGCCCAGGTGACTGGGCATGATGGTGCACTCTTGTAATCCCAGTATTTGGGAGGCTGAGGTAGGAAGATCACAGGATCTTGGCTAGCCTCAGGTACTTAATGAGATCCTCTGCAACTTACTGAGACCCTGTTTCAAAATAAAAAATAAAAATAGGGCTCAGACAATTTGTAATAGCCAAAATATGGAACCAACCCAGAGCTCCATCAACAGATGAATGGATAGCAAAACTGAGGGAAATACACACAATGGAATTCTATTCAGCTATAAAGAAGAACAAAATTATATCATTTGCAAGAAGATGGAAAGCCCTGGAGAACATTATGTTAAGTGAGATCAGCCAAGCATAGAAGGAGAAGGTACATATGTTTCCTCTAATATGCCCAAACTAGGAAACACAAAGGATACCAGTGGGACTCCAGATAATGGAGGGGAAATATCAGCAAAGTTTGAATGGAAAGATAGGAGAGGAGGAAGGCTGATCTTGATTAATGAGGGTCTACATCTGAACATGTGTAAAATTATGAATAAGACATAGTTATCCTGGACAACCATTGGTGGGAGGGGGGAAGGGAAAATGGGGGCGGGGGGCAGAAGGCACCAAATATAGTTTAAATGTAAACTATTTATGTTCAATAAAAAATTGTTAAAAGAAAAAAAATAAAAACAGAGGAAGAATAAAAAAAATAGGGCTCAGGCTATAGCTCAGAGGTGCACCCGTGTTCAATCCCAGTACCATACACAGAAAAAGAAGTAGGTGGTGAAGAATAAAATGACAAAGCACTGCAAAGAAATATACTAAAGGGAGGAAGCTTGCAGAATAATATGGTACAAAGCAATATTATGAATGGAAGTTATCGTTTTACTCTTAGTACTCATTTTTATATTTTCTAAAAGTATCCAACATGTTTATTTATTAATGATGACATATACTAGTATGTATGTATGTGTGTGTGTGTATATATATATATATATATATATATATATATATTCAGCTCTACATTTGTATATTTAAGGGCCTCAGTATATTTTCGAAGTGTCTAATCAGCTTGCTCTTAATTTTCAACATTGCAATTATTGCCACTTTGAAACAATTTTTATGATTTTTCTGTACCTTTAACCAGCTATTTTTCATAACCTAGTGGTGTCCATAAACTCTTAACCACTCATTCTCAATGCAACTCATAGTGAGTTGTTATGTCATATGTGGATAGCAAACTGCCTCCAATTACATGGATTTCTAAAAAAAAAGTTCACATTTCAGATTTCACCAAACACATTAATAACTTAGTGTTTACGGATCATGTAGTAGTGTTGTAATCAAATAATGTTCTAAGTCTTTTAACCACTGGCACCTGTGTTTAGTCACTTCCCAAAGTGAGCATGCCATCATAGATTGATTTGGAAATCTGGGAAAGTGTCATGATATTAGGGGCAGGGAACCCATATTACCTTACATCCATGAAAATTGCTTGGGCATATTTGGTGGATTACTAGAATCTCAAAAATTATGGGAAGTAATATGTTTCTATACTTTTAGCCAAAATGTTTATTAAATCAATCTCAAAAAGAGATATACCATGATCCACACTTTCATATGTCTGCCAGGGAAATCGGTCTCTTGGTGCCCTACATTTTGTCAAATGGTATATAAGCCTGGCTTAATTATCTTGGCTGTGCTGCTCAAAAGTTGAGGTCAGCTTGGCTTTGGCCACCTGAAAACTTGTGTTCTCTCTCCCTCCGGCACTCTCACCAAGGCAATTTCTTCCAATCCTTTTCATTTTGGTCTGAACACTATAGTAACACTGTGTGTGTGTGTGTGTGTGTGTGTGTGTGTGTGTGTATGTGTTTTCTTTGGTGGTACTGGGGATGGAACCCTTATACCTCCGAGCTACACTCCCAGACCTATTTTTCATATTTTATTTAGAAACAGGGTCTCTTAAGCCAGCAAGGCTGGCTTCAAACCTGTGGGAATCTCCTGTCTCCACCTCCCAAGCATGCAGGGGGTGGGGGCACCACACCCGGCTGTTTTTGTGCTTTTTTAGCTTGGGAAAATGCAAACATCTGAGGCTATGATTTAAAGATAATGCATTTCTCTTTCATATTATGTAAGGTTCTATGTTTCTTCAATTAAAAAAAAGTCTTGACATATGATAAAAATATCCCTGTACTTGTACCAATAATGAGCTAACTATACCTCTAAACTCTACTTCTAAATACATGTTTCTGCAGGCTCCTGACTTTTCCCAAATAAAATTTATGCTGAAGGCCAGACATTTTAAAAGCATATTGTTATGCCCCCACATCTTTACTCTACTTATTGTTATTATTTTTCTCATAGTATTACAAAGTCTAAAGAACCTAATGAAGTCATTTCAGAAGCTGCTCATTATTTCCAATGAAAATCTGGCAGAATTACTCACAGGATAGAGCCATTGGTTAACTGGCAACTTGCTACCAAAATTTATACAAAACTCCTATTTCATCCTTCAGCACTATCAGCATACTGCAGCCAAACCAAATTTGGTGAAATGTGGGTGCATGTGTAAGTTTAAGCTTGGGAAGAAAACCCAGCAGCATTATTCCCATAAGGACATACTTTCACATATCCACCTACTTTATTTAATACCACACTATGTAATCACTTCATTTCCACAATAACAACCCATGGTCAATTTTATTTGCAATGTTATTTTCCCCAAGAAATAAATTTCAAGATTTCAGTAATCTGAGTATGTAAATTTCAAATAAAAAATAATTAGCTACATGGAAAATTGTATGCTTGCTAATAGACTAGGCTCTATCTAGTGAGCTAACCTCATGGTAATTTCAGTTGTGATTTGTGTCTAAATCAAAAACAAATTCTTATAGATCAAATTCTTCTACAGATTCTAGCCAATTATGAAACAAAAACCATATAATTATAAAAAACTAACAAAAATAAATGTAAGATAAAAGATCCTACCTCTTTAGTTCTGATGAAGCAAAATATTTAGGCATACTTTTATTATTTACTCTTCAATAAAATTTAATTTTTGAGAATTCTAGATTAATTTTTTTGCATGTCCAGAACTGTCATTAATTCATTGGGGTTTTATTTTTAAAAACTTAATTTGTCCCTAAAAGCGTTTATAATAAAATCTTTAAAACTATTCCAGAAGTAATTATGGTTTTTTTCTCAAATTAAGTATGAGTATAAGAAAGTTCACATAATTGAAACCTTTTTAAAGTACTCATCAGAAAATAAACCCTATTCTTGTGACCTTACTGATAGAATTTTGTTCTTTGTTTAGATGACTGACCTTTTTATCATTGTTTTCATTATTATCATCATCCTCTCAATTATTATTTCTATGCTTCTCATATATTCAGTTATATATTCATGTGACAGCCACATAGAAGAGCCCATTAGATTGCATGAGGTTGGCTTACACGATCAGTACAATTACAGTTAGGACTCTTGTCTTTACATACCTACTCCAATTCTAGCAGGAAGTAGCACTGGAGCTACTTACCTATACTGTCTCTGCTTATTACTCCAAATTGAATATTGAATTATAAAATGGGATCATTACTGGGAGAAACACTCAACATATATTCTAGATAAATGTTTAAGACCTTATTTAGGCTTTTGCAAACTGCTTAGGGCAGATGAGGGTAATTAGTGGCATTGTACTTTATTTAATCTTCATGAAACTAGTAGGGTAACACTGAGTACATGGTGACCAGGCCCTAAGACCCTCTTTTTGAGGGAAGTAGAAAGCCATGTGGCCTTTAGCAAAATCAGAAAATTTAAGTTGGTAGCTTTTTGAAGATGCAAAGAAGAAGTATACAATTTTAGAGTTATAATGAAAGAAACTCATGGTAAGATCCAGATACAATTTGTCTAGGTGTGTCTATGCTTCACTACCTTGCCAGAACATTGCTATGATCAGGACTTCCCCAGCCATCACCATTGCGAAGAACAATTTCAGCAAAATCATTAAGAGTGGTTTTAAATAATTTTTTACAGTTATCTGTTATGAAAAACAATTATAGAATTTGGAAATATTTTTATATTGTCAACACATAGATACTTAAATAGAGTTATCTTTTTTCTTTCTGTACTGGGGATTGAACTCAGGGGAATTCTACCTCTGTGCTATACCCTCTTCCTTTATTATTATTATTATTATTATTAATTATTATTATTTTAAATTTTAAAACAGTGTTTCCCTATGTTGCTAAAACTGTCCTCAAATCTGTAATCTTCTTCTATCAGCCTCTCAAATACTGGGATTACCAGCATTTGCCACCATGCTCAGCTATATCTTTTCATTAAATATAATTTTAGGTAGAAGTAAAGCAGAGAAGAAAATATTATACTCTTGAAAGAATTATTAATGATAAGTTACAATGTGATATCATGTAACTTATATGATATCATACTTCAATTTAGCCATTAATCACAGCTAAATAATAAAAACATTAGGACTATTCTTTCAAGTTATTTCTTTAAATATTTATTCAATATTTGTTTATCAAACATTTATTAATTATTCTCCATAGGTCAGACACTGGGATAGGTGGTAGAAGTATAAAAATGAGTAGGTCATGAAAAAAATAGAGTATTTTTGAAGAGCAGTGAAGAACTTAATATAACCTGAAGAAAAGAACTAAGAGGGGCTGAGTATTTTGGTAAGGGAGAAAGATGGAAAAGTAGAGGGTAAAGGACTTTGTTTACCAAGTCAGAAAAATTGACTGGACCTTGTAGATAATGAGAAGTCATTAAAGATATTAAGCACTAATGATTATTTTTCTTTAAAAAATCTCAGTATGTTTAAAAGACAATGAATGCTACAATATATATATATATATATATTTTTTTTCCTCCTTTGTTTTGTTGAAGTGAGCAGCTGTGGAATTTTCAGAGTAATGTTATTTTTATACATTTTTGGGCCTCATTGACCCCCCTGAATGAATTTTATTGTTAATGACCTTTAAGAGCATGCTAATTGTGTCAAAGTGAAAAGATATGGTAAATGTGATCCCTGATAATAACTAAATCCTGAGTAGAACATATATCTTTAAATCATTTGGTTTGAGAGTACATGCATTTTCATTAACTGCATAATTGCCACACTTGAGCTTCAGTCATTTAAATTTATTCTGCACAGCAGAAGGTATCTGATATGATATTAAGAACATGGGGATATCTAAGATGGATAGACATTGAAAATTAGTAAGTGTGAAAGCTGGATGTGTTGGTACATGCCTGTAATCCCAGTACTTGGGAGGCTGATACAGGAGTATCATGGGTTCACGGCCAGCCTCAGCTACTTGATGAGGGAATCTGCAAATTAGTGAGACCTTGTTTCAAAATGAAGAATAAAAAAAAAAAAAAAAAAAATGGCCGGGCAATGTGGCACACCCTTGTAATCCCCGCGCTTGGGAGGCGGAGACAGGAGGATCGCGCGTGTTCAAAGCCAGCCGCGCTGGTTTAAGAGACCCTGTTTCCCAACATAAAAAATAGGTCTGGGAGTGTAGCCCGGAGGTAGAAGGGCTTCCAGGACCCCCAGTACCACCAAAAAAAAAAAAAAAAAAAAAAAAAAAAAGAAGAATAAAAACAAATAGAGCTGGAGGTATAGCTTGGAGGTAGAATGCCGCTGGATTCAATCCCCAGTTCTGCAAAATAAATAAATAAAAATAAAAATGAGCATGGAGAAATCAAATTGTTTGGCCAAACTTAGTTATCTGTGTGCATAATGAATTTTGAAAATTATTTGTAAAACTGATTATGAATTATATGTAAAATGTTGTAATATTTTTGGATAAAGTCTCTAGATAAGGGATCAAAATGATTTTATTGAGTGTCTAAGATTTTGAAATAATGTCAGTATTCTTATGTATTGTAAAATACTTGGGCTAATTGATATTTTTATTTTTTTATTTTTGGTGGTACTGGGATTCCTGGAAGCCCTTCTACCTCCGGGCTCCACTCCCAGGCCTATTTTATATTTTTGAAACAGGGTCTCTTACGCCAGCATGGCTGGCTTCGAATCTGCGCGATCCTCCTGTCTCCGCCTCCCAAGCGCGGGGATTACAAGCGTGCGCCACCACACCCGGCTAATTGATATTTTTAAATGTACTTTTCCTGAAACTTAAAGAAGGATTAATTAATGCTTTGGTTTGAGATAAAATATTTCTTATTTAATATCATTTTTACAAACTTCTTAAGAATAATTATAATTATAGCTACCTGGTGTTGATCAGAATATTTATATTTATTTATTTTTATTTTTATTTTTTAAACAGGAGGATTTTATTATTTTATTTTTTTAACAATATTTTATTGAACATAAATAGTTTACATTTAAACTATATTTGGTGCCCTCTCCCCCCCCCCCCCCGCCCCCGTTTTCCCTTCCCCCCTCCCACCAGTGGTTGTCCAGGTTAACCATGTCATATTCATAATTTTACACATATTCAGATGTAGACCCTCATTAATCAAGATAAGCCTTCCTCCTGTCCTATCTTTCCAAACTTTGCTGGTATTTCCCCTCCATTATCTGGAGTCCCACTGGTATCCTCTGTGTTTCCTAGTTTGGGCATATTAGAGGAAACATATGTACCTTCTCCTTCTGTGCTTGGCTGATCTCACTTAACATAATGTTCTCCAGGGCTTTCCATCTTCTTGCAAATGATATAATTTTGTTCTTCTTTATGGCTGAATAGAATTCCATTGTGTGTATTTCCCACAGTTTTGCTATCCATTCATCTGTTGATGGAGCTCTGGGTTGGTTCCATATTTTGGCTATTTCAAATTGTGCTGCTATGAACATAGGTATGCATATGTTGCTCTATTTCTCTGAATTCAACCCCTTTGGAAAGATACCCAGGAGTGGTATAGCTGGATCATATGGTGGATCTATTCCCACCTTTCTCAGGAATCTCCACACAGATCTCCATAACTAAAAAGTTTCTTCTCATCAAAGGAAACTATCAATAACCTAAAGAGGAAGCCTACAGAATGGGAAAGGATCTTTACCAGCCACCACTCTGATAGGGGGCTAATATCCAGAATATACAAAGAGCTCAAAAGACTCTACATTAGCAAAACAAACAACCCAATCAAGAAATGGGCAAATGAACTAAATAGACACTTCACAAAAGAAGAGATACAAAGGGCCAATAGATACATGAAAAGATGTTCTTCATCACTGGCCATCAGGGAGATGCAAATCAAAACTACACTGATATTCCATCTAACCCCAGTCAGAGTGGCAAGCATAAAGAAACCAAACAACAACAAATGCTGGCGAGGATGTGGGGAAAGAGGAACTCTTTTACACTCTTGGTGGGAAAAGAATATCTATATTTAAAAAGAATGAAGCCAGCAGTGGCACATGCCTGTACTCACAGCACTCAGGAGGTTGAATCAGAAACATCTCAGAATTCAAGACCATTCTCAGCAACTTAGCAAGGTTTCAGCAACCTAGAGAGACCTTGTTTCAATGTAAAAGAAATGTTGCTGGAGATAGTTGCCCAAAGGTAGAATGCCCTTGGGTTTAATCCACAGTACCAAAATAAAAAGTATAAAAACATTTTTTAAATGAATGGATGATAGAATATCTCCAAATTTTGTTTAAAAATGGGGCTGGAAATAGAAATGGAAGATAATTAAAACACAAATATACATATGTATTATCATATACACTGTACATGTTTGATAAAAACAAAGGATATGATACAATTTAGAATGTTTCACGCAATATAACACTAATCATAATGAGGCGTTGTTTCATGAAAAAAAGTCCATAGTCAAACAAGATTGTCAGTGATAAATTATTTTATTTTGTCCTTTTTAGAAAACGAAGCACATATTAATACTTTAAAATGTACTAGAAGTTCTACCATAATGGAGCTTATTTAACTTTATTTACTCTCATGGTTCTAAAACCTATTCATTGGAAAGATAGGAGAGGAGGAAGGCTGATTTTGATTAATGAGGGTCTACATCAGAATATGTGTAAAATTATGAATATGACATGGACAACCATTGATGGGAGGGGGTAAGGGAAAACGGGGGTGGGGGGAGAGGGCACCAAATATAGTTTAAATGTTTTATGTTTTATAGTTTAAATTTTTTTATGTTCTATAAAAAATTGTTAAAAAATAAAAAAAATAAAAATGAGTGTAAAAAAGGGAAAAAAATAAAACCTATTCGTGTTTAAATATTCTTTTCTTCTCAGAATAACTGTTAATATTGCATGGGATCCCAGTAGTCTAATAAACATATTCTGGGAAAAATTGACATAGAATATAAGTATATATAATTTTTTACACATACAGAGGTGCATATGAGCACAATAAACAGAATACATTGTCTGATTAAGTGTAACAGACTATCTTGACACAATCTGTATATTTTGTAGGTTTATAAGTGAGCAGTACTTGATGTATAGTAAGTACTAACTCTATTTATTTAAATGAACCAAATTTAGTACGTAGACACCTCACTCTCCCTATCCCAAACTGAATGGCCAGTTTCCTATATCACTTCCTGAAGTCCCTTTTACATGTAGCCAGACAGTATATCGAATAAATTATTGTGATCTCCTGTAATTAAAACTTTGCTCAGCATGTTTTATTGTACTGTGTTACAGCAAGGAGCTTGCTTTGGTGGTTGTAAAACATTGCTTAGTATGAAACCCTAGCATGCTGAATCAGATCATATAGCCAGTAACCATCAGAAGATTGTTTCCTCCATGTTGCATTCCCTCTGTCCATGTTGGAGAACCATTAGTCTTTGGGGCCCACTGCTCTTCCTGGACCTTACATTTTTTCAGCATTCTCTGTTGTGATGACATGTCTTCTCTTAGGTTCTGATAGTTCCAGAATTTACTTTTTAAAGACTTTCATCGGTGCATTATAGTCTCACATCACAATGCAGTTCATAGAGTCAGTGACTACATGCACACGGTGGCTTCTCCCAGCACGGTGGGCTTCTCCCAGCTGCCTCTCCCTTTCCCCCTTCCCTGTGTCATTATAGAGTTTATAACTGTGCTTCCCATTTTCTTGGGAACTTGGGTGCTCAAGTTCACTCTGCATCTTGTGAAATTTAAAAGATATCTTCTGTCCTTCTGTATTGCTTTATCTCCCCAAGTTTTCCCATAAACTACTTCAGTAAACACTTGTTTAGTGTATACTGGTGTTTGAAACTATAGATGAAAAAGAGACTATTTCAAATTGTCTCCATACAGATAATCCAGCACTCACAGTTCTGTAGGAGAATGGATATTTTACAACTATGCACAGGATAGTCATCTCCTTGGTATAGTCATAAACTATAGTATTATGCTCAATACTATAGTTTATATCTCAAATATCCTTCAAAGACCCATGAGTTAAAATGATTGGTCTCCAGCCTGTGGTGATGAGAAGTGGTGGAACCTTTAAGAGGTGGGGTCTAATGGAAGAACTTAGGTCATTAGGATGTACCCTTGAAGGGGACTTTGGGATCTCCATTCCGTCAAAAAACAGTGCTTATACTTTTTCCTTATGTAGAAATGTATTTCTACTATTTCTTCTCTTTTATGTTGAATTAGTCATTTTCTTTTTATAGACCATTTCTATTGCTTAAACATCTGATATCTCCTATGTTGAAAAAATAAAAGGGAGGAGGAAGATGATAAAGGAAAGAAAACTGTTATTTAAGCACTTTCTCTAACCCCATGTCATATTCAAATTTATTGAAAGAACAGTAGACAATCCATCTTCACTTCCTCACCTCTCCTATACTCTTCAATCTCCTCCAGTCTGGCTTCATTCCTATTTACTCATTGATGCTGATATTTGTATTGTTCAAGTTAGTGAACTTTTTTGTTATTATTGTTCTTCTTACTTCATCTTATTAGACTTCTCAGCAACATGCAACATGATGTCTAGGTCCTTCTTAGAATTTTCTTTGCCCTTGGTTCTGTATTTGTTCTCCTGGTTGTCTTTTACCTCACTAGCCACTTCTTTCATACTTCTAAAATGCTTTTCTCTTTTGTTATTTTTCAAAGCATGGCTTTTACTTTTACTTTTTTGGCTAAACTTTCCTTACATGATCTCATCTATTACCATGTCTCTATATTTTTCTTTTGTGTCATGACTCCTTTGAGCTTCAGATACATATCCAACTACCTACTTGAATATATTTCATCACTGTCACAGTTTAGAAAGTGTCACAAAGTGGTCTCTCTTGGCATTCCATTCCACTCACTACAAGTATGAAACTTTTTCTTTCCAGACCATTGTCTCCCACCAAGTTTCCAGAGCTTTCTCAAAACTGATGAATCCCTAGGACATTGCAAAATGATTTGTCGATTTGTATGAGGTAAGTCAAAGAAGGGTCACGCAAAATCTGAAGCACCAACAGGTGTCACTCCTGCTGAGCAGTGACTGGGAGAAATGCCAGAGACTATTGAAGAGATACTTTTATTAGCCAACAATGAAAAGGCAGCTTGCATAAACTCTGAGAGCAAGGGATGAGTATTGATTGCATAGAAGTAGGCCAGGGCACTCATCAGATGATGACTTCCACATGGCTGAGTGATATCTAAGCAATGTTTTCACTGTGGACCTTTGGTGAGCTAGACCCCATTTCCGTCCATGTGGCCCATTTAGGTCCAGGCCTATTGACCTATATCACCAGCCTCTGTAATCTCATTACTTCTTTGTTCCCTAATCTCTCAGGGACTCTCTTTTCTGGCAGCTGAAAAGGGAGGATGAGATGGGGAAAGGGTTAGAGAAAAGACTTGGTCTGTATAATTATGTCTCTCAAATATTTTGTGCATGCTAGAAATATTCACTACATTAAAAGAAGACCCAAAGCCATGAACCTAACTCTTTCCTCTGGATTCTGTAGTTACATCCTTACCTTAAATCAGTTGAGTGTATTCATCTGAATTAAGGTTAAGGATGTGACTACAGAAATATAAATGTGGCTGTAGAAATGTAAATGTTGGCTAACATATCAAACTATTACCCTACTAGGATATCTGTATTCATCAGTTCATGTTTTCATGACAAAAGACCATATATTCATGACAAAAAAACCCATAGATTTGGTGGCTTAAAAAACAGAAATTCATTTTCTCACATTTCTGGAGGCTTGAAAACCCAAGATTAAGATCCAACAGGTTACAGTTTCTGATGATGTCAATCTTCAACACATGAACTGAAAGTAGGGACACAATTCAGTCCATAGCAATACCTAAAAGGAATTTCAAATTTAAGTAGGCATAAAGTAAACCTAATTTCCCCAGTCTCTATGCACTCATATACCAAACTATTAATCTCCTTCTCAAATTGAGTAATCAGCACAAATATTTAGCCAATTACTTCAGCATAAAAGTTGTAGCCAGTTGGGTTTTCTCATTTCCTTACTCTTATCAAATTCAATCGGGATACATATTATATTACCTGTTATAAATAAAGGTTTACGTTTCTAAAAAGTTAAAAGGCAATCGGGTATGTGTTTTATCTCCAATTTATCTAAATTACTCTAACTTGTGACTTCTATATGGCTTATGACGGATTTTGTTCCTTATTGATGAATAGTCCTATATTGACACAACTTGATTAATCTCCATAATAGAATTGTATTCTCCTTGACCTCCTTTCTATACAAACAGAAGTCTGTAGATAACTGTTATAAGCTAAACTATAAAGGTTTCAAAATACATCACCCCTCTGTGCTGTCCACTGCTCAAATACTAATCACTCCAGTTACAGCATGCTCTTTTTATTTTAATTGGGCTTTTGACAATTCCTTCTTCCACAATTCAGTTTCCTTTTATTTGACAACTTAGGCTTGTTTTAGAAGCAATTGGAAAACTCACCTAATTAAAATTTACAGATCATAAAATTTAATTCAGTGGTAAAGCTAAATTTTCCTCTAAGCTATTGAATGTCAGATATTACTTTTTCAGTGGGAGTGAAAAGCAAAGACTATTGTCATCTCCTCCTTAATATAAATTATGCTCAAGTCTTAAAATGGAAAGTTCCAGAAAACACCCTCAGTATGGATTGAAACTATAATACAGTAGAAAGTGAAGAATTCTTTTCTCAATCAATGATACGATTTAAAAAGAAAATGTGGAATGTAATCTTGTAAATAGTTAGATGCACTTTTGTTTTGGGGAAAGGAAATAGATTAAAGGAGGAAATGTATAAGAAAAGATGCCTGAGAATTATAAATGTTCATACTCTTTGTTTTGTGAATGTCATACAATATGCTAAGCATGTTTGGCCATGGCAGCAAACTATGCATCTGCCCTTCTAATTGTACACAAAAAACAGGTAATACTTTAGAACTGAAGGTAATTTTTGTTGAAGGTGGAATCAGTTTAAAAGATATCCCATCCTCCTAAATTTGCAAGCATGGTTTTCTGCTGCATAGTGGGAAGAAGCAGAAATCATTAAGTCTTTTTCCACCTTTTTTTGGTACTACATTAGTTGAAAGTAAACAATATGTACAATTTATTTTGGTTTATTTTTACCATTTGCATAATTCAACTTTTTATCCATAAAATGGCAGCAATGAGGACACATACATGCCTCACAGGGCATTTTGAGAATAAAAATAAGATTAATCTGTTTGTAACTATTAAAATGTACCTAGTATAAGCAGTAATTATTAGTTATTACTATTCACTTGTGCAAACAAGGTTTCTTAAGCACATTCAAGACACTGAGCTGACTCTGGTACTCATTCATTTGAGTAATATTTATGAATAAGCATTATTTCTTATTTTCATAGTATCATTAGTACACACACAAAGTATTGTCCTAAGTGCTGGGGACCCAACTGTAAATAAAACAAAGTTCATGGAGAAACAACAAAAAAAGCATAGAATATAATATTAGAAAATAAGATTTTGAAGGAAAACTTAGATACAATAGTAACCAAGATAGATATAGGTCTTATACGCCCTAAACTCTGGATAAAATAGATATGACTGCAGGAGTTAAAGCTAAGAGGTAGAGCAGTTTTGAGTGGCAACAAGGTCTAGGAAGTGCTGTGGGTGTGGTGCTTAAAATGATGTGGGGGAGTCTTTTCTGGGGTCAAAAGTCAAGAAGCTGTGAAACTGGGACTTGAGTGACTCACCTATGTATATCATGATTTAGCATTGATCTATAATCTCTAGAGTCTTCTTAAATCATATAGAACACAGATGTCATTGTAAAATATGAGATGAGATGTTGGTCCATGTTAGAAGCTCATAATAATTAAAAAATGTTTGGTTTGTAACTAAGGCAATTCTATCATGGAATTTTAAGAGGTTCTGTTTTTCATTGTTTTTTTTTCCAAGTAAATTGAAACTGGGTGTGGTGATGCATACCTCTAATTCCTGTACTTGAGAGGCTGAGATAGTAGGATCATAGATTCCAGGCCAGCATGTGGTAACATAGGGAGACTCTATTTCAAAATAATAAATAGATAGATAGATAGATAGATAGATAGATAGATATATAAACAAATAATGTTGGTAGTTCAGTGGTAGAATGCCCCTGGGTTCAATTTCCAGTACCATGAAACATATATATATATATATATATATATATATATATATATATATACATATCTTGAGTTTCAATAAGCATTATAAACACATTATAAAAATAGTATGTAAAAATGAATTTACTTTTTTTTTCATAAAAGTGCCTGTTTCATCTGGGAATGGTGGCGCATGCTTATAATCTTAGCATTTGGGAGGTTGAGATAAGAGGATGGAGATTCGCAGACAACCTCAGCTATTTATGAGGCCTTTTGCAACTCAGTGAGACCCTGTTTCAAAATAAAGAATAAAAAATAGCTCTGGGGGTATAGCTCAGAGGTAGAATGCCCCTGGGTTCCATTCCCAGCACTGCAAAAAAAAAAAAAAAAAGTGCCAAGGTGCCTATTTTATACCACGATTGTAACATGTTGAATAACAAGACCATAGTAACTGAGCATTTATTTTGGATGCTAATTGATTTTATTCAGAAAAATTCATTTGTTTCAAGTTAATATGATAATGAGCTCCCAGTTCAGCATCAACCCTTAGAGCATTCTTGAGCAGGTAGGTTGTCTGTTACTGTTGTTTAAAAAGCAATAGGTCAGATACACTGGTTTGCTACGGTGTTCCTCTATATACCTTCGATGAAAACAGTCCTTTCTTGAACTTCCACATTTTAATGGGTTTTACATATACTCAATAAACAAAAATAAATTACTGAAAGGACAAAGAGGCACTTTTCTGCATATTAGTTGAAGTTGCATAGCATGAAGACTTCATTTTGTTTTGTGCAATTCAACTTGTATGCCTGTAAAATGAAATAATGATGGCACATACAGGGCATTTTAAGATATGCCACATCTTTTGAATAGTATTGTGGTGGCAGTTATATTACAGTGATATTTTGAGACTAATTCAGAATAAAAAACTAAATTTATTCATTTTTATTTTTCGTAAGGGTAGATGTGATAAACTCTTTAAAAGGATTTGTTTTTACTGTTTTTCTTTTTTTTTCTTTCTTTTTTTTTTTTTTTGGTGGTACTGGGGTTCCTGGAAGCCCTTCTACCTCCAGGCTACACTCCCAGACCTCTTTTTACATTTTTATATTTGGAAACAGGGTCTCCTAAGCCCTTCGAACCTACGCGATCCTCCTGTCTCTGCCTCCCAAGCGCGGGGATTACAAGTGTGCGCCACCACGCCCGGCCTGTTTTTACTGTTTTTCAAACAATGAGCTGAAACATTATTATAGAGCAAGTATATTGCTTTGTCCAGAGAAACACCCTCAGTAATACCTTGTATATTTGATATTGCTGAATTCCTGCTGGATGGAAACCTCAGTAAAAGAAATCATGGCACTGCTATCTTCCAATGCTACCATAAGTAATCAAAACATCAGTTGTAAACATAAACATTAATCCAAAATAATCCTTGAAGAATTGTACCTTTTTTCTTCCTTACAAATAGAAGACCCTACAAATGTGGACTGGCTTACTGTTTTGCTTATCTGCCAGTATTGGTGGTGGACACAGCTTTGAGGTAAAAAGAGGATTTGTGTACTTATGAGTAAAAGAAAACACAAACTTAATTTACAAATCCTTCTTCTTAGATGGCACAATACAATTGATTCTTCCATAAGGACATATGGATTTTAATACCCACTGTCCATTTCTTCCTTATCATTTTCTATCTTATGGTTTCAGAAATTATCACAGAGTTTTGTGGTTATCTGAAACTATGACACACAGAGATTGAATTATATTTAGCAATATTAAGATAGCGATATGAAATAACATATTATTCTCAAATTCTTGTGACTCTAGATAAATTCAGTTCTGCTTCTTGACATTAATTCACATAGAAACTATACCTATGTATTTTTTGAGGGGATTTCTATGAAGGTTGGAGGAAGGAACATATTTTTAAATGCAAAATAGTCCTATAATAAATATAAAAATGTTTATTACATGTTGAAATCATTGTATTTTGATTATGTTGAGTTAAAATATGCTAATAAAATGAATACATTAATACAGCCTGCTTTGTGTGTGGCTACTAGAAAATATAATATTCTATGTGGATTACATTATATTTTATTGCATAGCACTCAAAGTGATGAAAGAACTTGACAAAACTCTTGGGACAATTGTGGGGAGGGGGTCGTCTTTCTGTGGTAAGTGGCATTAAAGTTGGAATCTGAAGAATGCATGCAAGTGAGCCAGGTGAACTCGGAGGGGAAGTGATTTTTCAGGCAGAGGGAGTAATGTGCTAATATCTTAGGCAGAGACTAAGGTAGCATTTAAGGAACTGAATCAATGTAAAGAAATAAAACCCAAAGGACAGATAATCAGTGACCTAGTGCTTCATGGATGATGCTAAAACTCCTGAAAGAAATTAGTAGAGAAAGATTAAGAAATACTTCAACTGCATTGGACTGAATGACCAGGCCTGACCATCAGTGCAAGGGAGAAGAGAGATGAAAAGGCAAAACTCACAATATGAATGAAACTTTGCAATCATCTCTGATCTGTTTACTTATTTTATTGGTGAATAATAGTTTTAAGTCTTTCAAGTTGAACACAAGTATAGCCTTTTTTTTTCTTTCACTTTTACCTGTAGTATGTTCTGTCGCTACTTGTGATATATGAGTCCCTGTCTGCTTTTGGAATTGAATTCAGAAGCCTCTTTCAATGGATACATTTTTGGACTACATAAAAGTGAAAAAGGATCAAGAGAATGCTGCAGTACATTTTGCATTTCTCTGTTTATAAGAACGTATAGCAATTAATGTTTGCACCCCATAAAAACATGGTTTCAATTTGGTTTTTGAAATATGAGAAGAGTTGTGTTGCCAGCACATATATTCCTGCCAAGCATCTTCTTATTCTTAGCGTATATACAGACATCTTATGGAGCTTTGATTTCTTTTTTTTTCAAGTTTAGTTTCATTTTAAAGCCATTAACACCTGTTTAAAAAAACAGCTCTTTTTACAATGATCAGAATATTAACCAGATCGATGTGCCAATAGAGATGGTAGATAGATATCGCTTGTCATAAGTCTGTTAAGAATAAAAACAGCTGTCTTATTTATTGTGATTTATATTTGAACATGTTAGCCCACTCACATCTGAACATTTACATTGATTAGAATTCAAACAAGGTGTTAAGATTCTGAGACTGGGTGTTTAGAACTTGTTACATTCAAAGCAGAAAAAGATGATTAATAATCATAACATTGTATGCTTATAATGGACATGTTACATGCTCAATTACCAATAATTAGAAGTTTTAGGGTTCACTTATGACAATCAAGTTGGACCATGGATGGCAAAGTATGACCAATGTTAGATACAATTTTTCATTTTATCATTTGTAGTTTTTTGTTGAACTTCATGTTCATAATTATGTTTTATACTTAGCATTTGTCGAGAAATAATTAGCATACAACACCAATAATTGCTGCAAAGTTAAGTGAAATGTGGCATACATTGTTTTGGTAAATTCACACTGGAATACAAAAGTTACCATGACTCATGATAGGTAGGTGAAAGCCATCAGAACTGGCCTTGAGTATTTTTAGAATTCTTCTTACTGCTCTCATGTTTAGTCTTTTTTTCCCCTCTTAGATCAACAACACACTTCATTATCGTTCCACTGTATCCACTGCAGTGCCCATATCTTTGGAAGTCCCAGAAGAATATTCCTTTACTTAACATTTTCAAGTTCTTGATATTAAATTCACTGCACTGAAGGTATTAAGACAAGTTTAGAATCTGACTGCATCTGAAGGCTTTGTTGAATTTATCCAACACAGCATTTTTTTTACTGTTTTTTCCAAGCCTTCGCACATTCATATTTCTCCATAATTGGGAACCGATTTCTCAGTCAATATTTTTAAATCTCCAAATCTAGATTATACTCCCATTACATCGCTGAAATTTTTGTATGATGTTTACCAATTATATTCCACTTGCTAAATCTGTTGATGACTTTTTAGTACTGCTTGTTACTATTGACTACTTTCCTACCTGCCATTGACCTTTCTTTAATCTCTGTTTTCTTGTCTGTAAAGGATTGTTGCTAGTTTTAAAATAGTGTATAAGCATATTATACTTTTGGCTTCTAGGTTATATAGTTGTAGCACTCATGGAAATGTATTTAATTTTTTTTACATGGAGGATGCATTACAAATTTTATATATGGTATGAGGTAGGATCAAAATTTTTAAAATTACAGCTACCATAATATTAGATGTCACCCACTAAGCCAAGCATGGGAAGGAGAGATGGGGATGGAATGGTGTGGGTATTGGGTAGGAGCTAACTGGGCAATGTGTGTATGTATGTCTACACAAGTTTTTTATCCCATTATGATGTATGAATACAGTGCATCAATAAAAAAATTTTTAAATTTTAAAAATAAAAAATAAATAAAATTACAGCTACCATATTGTTCCACTACTTTGTGTTGAAAAATTATCCTTTCACCCACTGAATTGCTTTGGCATCTTTGTGAAAAATTAATTGACCATATAAATATGCTCTTTAGTTTTATTTATTTTTATTTTTATTTTATTTATTTATTTATTTTGGTGATACTGGGGTTCCTGGAAACCCTTCTACCTCTGGGCTACACTCTCAGACCTATTTTTATACTTTTTTATTTGGAAACAGGGTCTCTTAAGCCAGTGCGGCTGGCTTCGATCCTGCGCGATCCTCCTGTTTCCACCTCCAAGCGCGGGGTTTACAAGAGTGCGCCACCACGCCTGGCAAATATGCTCTTTATTACTGAATTATTTGTTTAGTTTTATTGGTCTACATGTCCAATTTGACATCAGTATTATGCAGTTTATTATTTTTGCCTATAACAAGTCTAAAAACTAGGTAGTATAAATATATGTTCATGTTTTTAAAAATATTTTTGGCTCTAATATTTTCTTCATATTTCCCTAAGACTTTTGAAACAATGTGTACATTTTAATGAAAATTCTGCTGAAATTTCAGTTGATATTATACTGAATCAGTTCATAGATCAATTTGAGCAGAATTAACATTTTACTAAAAGTATTTCTTTCCATAAATATAATATTCCAACCCATTTGTTTCATTCTAAGTCCCTCAACAGTGTTTTCCAGTTTTGAGGTGCAGTTCTTTTATATAGTTTGTTTATCTTATGCCTGGACATTTTATGGATTTCGCTAATATTGCAAATGGTATTTTATAATTTTGAATTTCCATTTGTTTTTGATAGCATATGCTCATATAAGTTATTTTATATGTTTTATATACTGTAAGTCTTGATAAATCACTTATTAATTCTTGTAATTCTCTTTGCTGATTCTCTAAAAATATGGTTCAATTATTTGTGAATAAAATTTAAGTCCTCTTTTATATATCTATATGTATTTTGTTTTTTGTGCCCTATTTTCTTTATTAGGACTCTTAGTACAATGTTAAATAGAAGGGGTGAGAATGGACATCATTTGTTCCTGATCTTAGTAGAAAACATTTAGTTTTTTTTAACCACAAAGTACATATGGACTGTAATATTTTATTTATTTAATTTTAGATGGTCTTTATCCAGTTAAATAATTTTCCTCTAGTTCTAGTTTACTTAAGGCATTAAAGGTTCAGTACTACACAATTAATTTCCCACATTTTAAAAAGGGGATTGACTATCTTCTTTTTTAAAAGACATTTTTATTGGTGTGTTGTGTAATTTCTATATTACCTCTGTCAAAAACAATCTCATTGGCTCTAGCATCAAAGCATGTTTTATTTTACTGTGGGTAAAAAACATACCTGTTTTTTCTGTCTAATAAAAAGAAATGATGAGAATTTTTACAAGCCCCATAGATTTGGGTTTCAAATATTACTTGTCTATATGCAGATCAGAATCTGGACTTACTCGTATACATGTAAACAAGGTTCTTCTTCTTTGTACTCTCTCTCTGGAAATGAAATAGAAATTGTTTTGCTATTAAATAATATTTCAGATGGCCAGTACATCCAAACAAAATAACAAACCTTGATAATATATTATCCTGCTTTCTCTGGATCTTATGAAAATAGGGCCTTTTCATTCCATTGCTATCTTTTCTATCTTTGGATACACCTCTGAAGAGAGTACAAAAGGCAGAAGGGGAAATACATGCCAGAAGAATAGAACTCTCTGTACAGAAATTAAACATGAGACAGTCTTCAAAGGAACGGCATGCGAGGCAGTTTTGGGTGACTTTACCCCAAACAAATGACAGTAAGGTAGAAATGTAAGTCACCAATAACATTTGGTGTTAGAAATGCCACATAAATGTAAAGTGTTGAAATGTCTTGAACTATATGATAGATTTATATTTGTCCAATATTTTTGAATGATACTGTAAGAGAACAGGAAGATATTTAGAGCTGTAGACTCAGTTAATTTTGAATTTTGGCTTCCCCACTTTACGATTGAGTTGTCTCACAAATGACCCATGTTCTCAGAAATACAATTTCCTCATAGGTAAAACAGATAGAAAAATACCTTACCTTCTCTATAAAGCCACTGTACAGAATCTATAAAGTAATAAGTACTCAGCAATCTGGACATGGTGACAAATGCCTGTGATCCTAGTACTCGGGAGGCTGAGACAGGAGGATTGCAGGTTTGTGGCTAGCCTCAGCAACTTAGCAAGGCCCTCTGCAACTCAGTGAGACCTTCATTCAAATTTGAAAATAAATTGAGGATGGGGTATGGCCCAGAGGCAGAATACCCCTGGGTTGAATCCCCAGTTCCACAATAAAATTAAATAATTAAAATCCAACATACTTTACTGGTAAATAAATGATTGTGAAGATTAGAATAACAAAAATTATAATGCACTGCAGCATAGATATATTAGTTGAATATGAGCAAAATACTTAGAAATTATTAACTGAAATGATTTAATATATGGCAAAACATATATACATATATATTTACGTTTGTACATATATACATATATGCAAAGAACGAAGAAAAACTTTTGGTAGCAATAAGTAACATGTTTTAACATACTTATATATGTTTTAAAATTAGTGTAATATTTGAATCTGTTTCTGCATTATACATTCCAGAAGGATAAGCAATATTCCTAGCACTGTATATTCAGAAAAACACATCTGCATGTACTTTGAGAATCCATCAGGGTGCTAGCCTCCCTGTAGTATAATCCTGTGAGTATAACATAGCCTGGAAATCTTTCAGGAATAGCGTCATAACACATCCCATGATTTCATGGATTGCATGGCTGGCATTGTTCCCAGCAGGGCAGAATAGATACACATATACTAAAATGGCTGTCGAAACAGGTTAAGATGAATCATCTGAAAATATTTTAAGAGTAGGATTAGTGAGGACAGCTTACCAATTTTTATTTAAGTATCTTATTACATCACTTGATATTAGACTGCCTGTTTAGGAACATGCCACCTGCACATTCCATTTCTTTATTAAATCAAAAAAAGTTTAGCTTTGGGATAGATGACAACAAGCTATGAGGGATGCAAAGAAATCTAGAAACTTGTAAAGAGTACATTTTAAATGAGATGACTTAAATTATCCAGAGAATAATTTTTATCATCAGTAAATATACTTTTCACCCTTTCCTCTTGAATCACATAAATTTAATAAAGAGAGTTTAAAAATGTGTGCTGGTCTGCATTTTATTATGTAATAACGTTTTCGTGGTACCGCTTTTCTGTTTCTCACTTCATCAGAACTGTTTTTCATTTGGTTGGACCTCCTCAGCTGTGACGGTGTTGGGAAAAAAAAGCATCTGTAGTTGTGCAATCATCCACTGAAAACTGCTCTGTCTCCATGTGACTATATGTCTCTTTGAGACCAAATGGGAGATACTTAATGTTAATAAATATGAAGTTTCTGCATAAATAAAGACCAGGCCCTGAAATATACAGACTTGATTAATTGTTTTTTCTGTGCCAAGCCAAATGGACTCATAAAACAAGCGATAAACCTGTGAATTGTACACTTAGTTACAAATGCATTCTGCATAAATATGGTTTCTATTTGTAAATACAAATATTATAGTGCTATGGGAATCAACCTTAATCCATTAGAGAAAATACAAATATATGATGCTTATGCATAAAACACTATTGTACCAAAGTACTGCAAAAACATAATAAGCTTGCCTTTGTTTTAGATGCCAAAAATGTGGTTCAAAGCCCTGGGCATGTGTCTGACTCACCTTCTTTCTAGCCTTCTTCTGCCTCCCCACATCAAATCTTTAATATCCAGTCTGACCAAGTAGGTACTTTACATGGTGACTTTATTATAACCACTGTGCATTTACATGCATTTTAAATACAGACTTCTATTAATTTAGAAACCAAAGACTTCCAGAAAGAAGTATCTGTGTTAGCTGTTATTTCCTATTACTATAATGTTAAGTTTGTTGTTTGAGTTATTTGTACAAATATACTTTCATTGCTAATTTCCTCGTTTCTATAAGATAATCATAACTGACCATAACAAGCCATGCTTGACCACACTGACCAATAGTTGCCCTGCATGGGATTTTGATATCACAAATTTACCATTTCAACTTTAGGTTAAAAACAATGGAGAACTCAAGCTAGGAAGAGGCAAAACCCTGTTTAAATACATAACTTTGGCAATTGTCTAGGATGGTGAAAAGAATTACAAAACAATTTGATACGTGCTATTTCTTTTACGGTGCTGGGGATGGAACCCAGGGGCATTCTACCTCTGAGCTACACCCCCAGCCCTGTTTTGTATTCTTTATTTTGAAACAGGGTCTTACTGAGTTGCAAAGGGCCTCACTAAGTAGCTGAGACTGTCCTCAAACCATGATCCTCTTGTCTCAGCTTCCCGAATCAGAAATTACAGGTGTGTGCCACCATGACCGCTGATACATGCTTCTTTGATAACAGAGTTCAAAGTTACTTCTGCATATTGCACTTTACAAAAAGAATATATAAACCACGATAGCTGATAATTCTTCCTACTTAACCAGAAAATCTCCTTTATAATGATAAGATTCTGGTAAACTGCTTCTTTTGAAATTAAACTAATTAAAATTAATATCTAATAAGATAATACCTTTTAATATTTTCAGTCTATATGAAAAAGTATTTTGAAATAGTCACTGATAGTTACCATTAAATATAATTTTTAAATTAAATAATCCACTAAGAAATATGAGACCCATTTTAAGAGGCCCCATGTGTCTTATGAAGTTTTGATAGACATTAAATTGTTCAATTGAGCCAGGCATGGTGGTGCATGCTTGAAATCCCAGCATTTGGGAGGCTGAGACAGGAAGATCATGGTTTTCAGTTAGCCTCAGCTACTTAGTGAGGCTCTTTGCAACTCAGTGAGACATTTTTTCAAAGTAAAGAATAAAAATAGGGCTGCGGTGTAGCTCGGAGGTAGAATGCCCCTGGGTTCTATCCCTAGCACCGCAATAAAGAAAGAAAGAGAGAGAGAAGAGAGAGAGAGAGAGAGAGAGAGAGAGAGAGAGAGAGAGAGAGAGAGAGAAATTGCTCAACTGGCAGTTACCCTCTATCTAGTCTAAAATAAAAATTTATTATATTTGACTATTTCTTTCAACCTGAATCCAGCGTCTATGTCCTTCTAACATATAAGTATAGATATATAAATACTCAAAAGTAGGATGATGTGCAGTCACATGCACCAATGCAAAATTTTATACCTAACTGGAAATTGAATTATATAAAATATAGCATTCAGAAGATATCAAATATACTCCCTAAATTGGCTATAGAATAAAAATCCAAACATATTATTCTTCTTCCTAATATGGCTCTTATCTATACATTTTTCATTTACCATTGATCATATGTGAAACTAAATTACCAGTTACCAACTCCATCTTGCTTTCTCATAAATGTACACTTTTCTACTTGATGTTTTCTCTACCAATAATGCCTGACTCTACTGAGATTACCTGGAAGCTCTAATCTATTCTTAGCCTCTTCTGTGAGGCTTTCTCCAATTTCCCAATCCTATTTCCACTTAGGTAAATTTAGATCTTTATTCTTTAATTCTATTACATCTTACATAAACACACACACACACACACACACACACACACACACACACAAACATATACACATGCTTCCATGAGAACCATGATAATATTTTAATCTATGTTCTTAGCTTTCTTGGTTTTCTTTTTTACTTGACCATAGACTACTTAAAAATATGGAACATATATTTTCATTTTAAAACTTTGTATATTTTGTAATTGAAAATATTGTTCTCATTAACTGTTAATTAATTTGAACTTGTTATATTGACCTTTATTCTCTCCAAAAGATCTACAAAAAACAGGACCATAAATCATTTAGTTGTCACAAAAATCACAAAATTGAAACGATATGCTTATTTTCCCCATGATACTATTTTTGCCATTGCTACTATCAATTCATTCTCTTGAATGATGTAGTGAAGCGTTTTATTTTTGTCTGCCTTCAGAATTATTGAAGCTACTTATAGTATTAATGGTATTATAGTTGCCATTAAAGTTTACTTTTTGTTTAAGTTTTAAAATTTTTTGGATCCCAAATACTATATGTATTTTTGAGAATTAAATAAGAGGCCATTCATTTTTTGAGTGAAAATGATAAAAAGTAACTCTCTAACATATGTAAAACATAAGATTACAGGAAAGATGGTGGAATGGACCACATAAAGAAAGATACTAGAAACCATGGCAGGCTTATGAATGTCAGACTCTACTTCTAATTTCTTTTTTTCCCCCCTAAGAGCCAGGAACATGGTTTCTGGAAGTTCTGGCAGTTTCCTCTGCTCAGGGAGGAATGAGAGTGTTATATCATTTTTATTTTGTTTGATTTTGTGGTACTGGGGATGGAACTCAGGGGCTTTCTACCTCTGAGCTATACTTGCAGACCTATTTTATATTTTATTTGGAAACAGGGTCTCACTAAGTTGTTGAAAGCCTCACTTAAGTAGCTAAGGCTAGCTTTGAACTTGCACAGTCTCCCTGTCTCAGCCTCCCAAGTACTGGTATTACATGCATGTGCCACCACGCCCAGCTTTCATTTTAGTAAAAAAAAAATTAAAAAATAAAAATAAAAATAAAATTCTAGGGAGCCAGGTATGGTGGCACATGCGTGTAATTCCAGCATTCGGGAGGTTGAGACAGGAGGATTGAGGTTCCCGGACAACCTCAGCTACTTAGGTCCTTTGCAACTCAGTGAGGCCCTGTTTCAAAATAAAGAATAAAAATAGGGTTTGGGGTATACCTCAGAAGTAGAATTCCTCTAGGTTCCATCCCCAGTACTGAAAAAACAAATCCTAGGAAAGAACCTTGCTTGATTCACCTTTAGTCATTTACTCAACTCTGGACAAATACTTATAGCAAGAAGTGATGTAAACCCAGATTGGTCCAACCTATGAATACACCTGTGGTTAGGATGTCAGGCTGTTTTTCAGAGCAGGATGACAAGGATACCCAACAAAAAAATGTCAACAATCATTACAAAGAAAAGCTAATTATTCTATTAATGCTGTATATCCCTTTCTCTAATGTTATAGAGAATATACAAAGATGATTTATATCAGTTGTTAAATATTTGTAATGCTATTGTTTAAAGATGGGCATATTTTCTCTGTATAGCATTTAAATATATTCTCTGGTTAGAGGTTATTATGAACTACCTCAAACTCTCCTTTTTTGAGGAGAGGGTCCTGGAGATGGAACCCAGGGCCATTCTGCCTCTAAGCTATATTCTCATTCCTATTTTAATTTTTTTATTTTGAAACAGGGTCTCTTAAGCTTCTGAAAACCTCATTAAATTGCTGAAGCTGGCCTTGGACCTGTAATACTTCTGTCTCAGTCCCAAGTCTTGAGATTACAAGTATTTGCCACAATGCCTTGCTTACCACAAACACTATTAGGATAACTATCAAAATGAAAATTTAATTGATATATTTAGACTGTAATGGGTTATAAAATTCTAAAGTAAGATACCAGACCAAGATGAAAAGTTTTTAAAGAAAATGTTTACAAATAGGCTTCTTGACTCTAAAACCTCTCTCATTTTGGAATAGAAATAGTGAATGCTGAAAAGCATGGAGAAAATTTTGTAAAGTTTTTTTTTAAAATAAAAAACCTACTTGTTAGCACCTCTTCATTTCAAATTAAGACAGAGTTTCTCTACCAGGATAATTCAGAGAGGCTGCGCCAAAGCCCCACTTATAGGGGCTGTGGTATATAGAAGATGAGATAGCGGAGAGTTGTGATGGGCATGGAATGAAGTTCCTCAATTCTGGTTGTCTTGCTGCCCTAGCTGTGAGCTCTGGGATGCCCGAGTGTGTATTGCATATCATATGTGGAGAGAGAGAGAGAGAGGGAGAGAGAGAGAGAGAGAGAGAGAGAGAGAGAGAGAGAGAGAGAGAGAGAGAGAGAGAGAGAGAGAGAGATTTGGCATAGATGTCTTATTAGCTACTGTGCAAGTCAATCCAAGGGAGGGTAAACAAACCTCAGGAGGAAAGTTTAGGGGTAGATCACCATATCTTTTGTGGCAGAGGAAGAAGAAAGAAACCACTGAAATGTGGTAAATTCAAGGGTACTGCAGGTCATGTACACTCTGAATGTCAGGGAAATAGGGTAGGGCATTTCTTTAAAATATTTATATGGTTAAAATATATATACATATACATTCATTCCTCAGAAGAGAAAGTATTGACTTACAACATTTGCCAGTCCTTGAAAAACAGGAAGCAACTTCAGACAGGGCCTCCCCTCTCTTTCTTCCTCTCATGTCGTCTCTAAGGGGAAGATTCACAACTGCTCCTGAAAAGATGAAAGGTGCACGGAAGATCTAAGAGGAAGAGAGAGACAGAGCATATAAAAAGGTCCCTTTTCTTTTTTTCCTTTCACTTACTTCTTATCTATGGCAGCGAGTTCTTAGGGAGCAGCACTAATTTCAGAGTTGGATCCTTTGACAATTACAGTCACTGACATTCAGAACTTTGAAAGCTTGAGTAATCATAGTGCTTTTATTATTTAAGGGGAAGAATGAGAACTAGGTATGGCAGCACACACCTGCAATCTCAGCTACTTGGAGGGCTGAGACAGGAGAAGTGCAAGTTCAAGGCCAGTCTGGGCAACTTCTCTGTGGATTGTAGCTCAGGTAGAATGTGCCTGGGCTCAATCACCAGCACCAAAAAATAAATAATAAAAGTGAGAAGAATTGTCATGGAGCTACCTGTGCTTTATGAAATAAGGGAAAATCTCAAAGGAAACAAAAGAAAGAACTCATACTGCTGAATAAATTTTAAAGGGAAAGTATGTGAAAGAAAAAAAGAGAATGTGTACTTTATGACTTCTGAGAAATCTGTTTCTCTTCTTTCTTTCTTTCTTTCTTTCTTTCTTTCTTTCTTTCTCTCTTTCTCTTTCTTTCTTTCTTTCTTTCTTTCTTTCTTTCTTTCTTTCTTTCTTTCTTTCTTTCTTTCTTTCTTTCTTTCTCTCATTTGCCTGTCTCAGAATCATTGAGAGTTCTTGGAGTATATCTAACTAGCATTTTTTTTTGGCCAAATGCTAGGAGATTTTGTCCTATTTTATCAGTCTGCGACAGAAATTTTTGTGTACTCTCTGATTTGTGTCTATGTACATCAATGTGTGTATATTTTATATTCTTTATTGTTTAATTGATCTGGTGCCTCAATATAATATCAATTATAGAAACAGCTTTATTGAACTTAAAAATTATTAGAGTCAGACTCATATTATAAAAGCAATAGAGAAAAGTCAACCACTAATTGGAACTTGCAAAATATATTTTTACAGATTAAAATGAAAAACAAAATGTCATTTAAATGTTTTAATTGGTTTCAGTTTTACAACTGCAAACCAGATGGTTTCTTTTCAAGTAGTTTACAATGCCTTTGCCGAATAACTGAATTACCAAAGCAGCTGTGATTATTAACATTTACCTAAACAGAAAAACATGTCTGCTATTTGTTTGCTCGAGTACCTGCTTTGCAGAAGTTTGGCAAAGAAATAAAAACTCTGATTGTTCTAGATAGCATAGTATTTTAATAAAATAGGGAGCTAAGTAAATATGAGACACATTAATCTATATCCTAAAGTGAATACTGACTTTGAAATTTTAGTTATTTCAGGTGTTAGAATCAAGCAATTTCTTTAGATTCCCTAAATCTTCTTTGTTTACAATAGTATACTTATATTTTTAATGTGAAGATACTGCTTTTAGGCCTCCTTAAACACTTGTTATTAATTATTTTAAACCTATGATTGGAATGTTATATTTTGGAGACGGTTCTTCTAGAAATTTGTTTCTGATGTGAGATGAGGTTTCTACTCTTTCTCCTCTTTGGCAAAGGTAAGTTTCTACATACTAACAGTAATGGGAGTATTGGATATAAATTTAGTTCTTGTTAGAGGCCCTTAAAAAAGGAAATATTTAAGGGGGAATGGTGGTAAGGAGTGCTATTACAGGTCTTCAAAACATACAAAAAATTTTTTTCACTACTGAGATTCTATAGCTCTTCATATTTTGTGGTTCTTGTTTCCATCTTTATATTCTGTTTATGGTTTTAAGAATCAGGGGCAGCTAGAGCTGTATCACTTACCTTTCTCTCCCTTACCAGGGGCACATACTGCTCTGAGGTTGGTATGTACCCTTCCAGTATGAGCTTATTATATATGTAAAACTACAGTGCTATTTTCCATTGGAAATTTTCACATACAAAGTCCATGTTATCTTACTTTGTACAAGTTTCAACAAATTTTCATTTTACCCAACATTATTTTTTGAGATTTATTCACGTTAAGGCTGTTTGACAGCTAAACAACATTATTCCAATGCATAAGAAAACCTGTTGATAGATTATTATATTTTTTATAATCTCTCCTTTTTCAATTTTATTTGATAGTTTTTATGTCACTATTCTAGGCTTAGGATTTTGTCTTATTTATTCTGTCTGAGATATACTATTTCTGGAAGTGAGATTTAATTCTGGAAAATTCTAGTCATATGTTTTTTAATATTTCTTGCCTTTCATTCTGTTTATTCTCTTCTGGAAGTTGTATTATTGTTTAAAATTTTTACTTAATCTTTTATATCACTTTATAATATTTTCAAATTTTTTTGGTGGTACTGGGGTTCCTGGAAGCCCTTCTACCTCCGGGCTACACTCCCAGACCTATTTTTACATTTTTATTTGGAAACAGGGTCTCCTAAGCCAGCGCGCGGCTGGCTTGGAACCTGCGCCATCCTCCTGTCTCTGCCTCCCAAGCGCGGGGATTACAAGCGTGCGCCACCAAGCCCGGCAATATTTTCAATTTTTAATTCACTATTTTTCTATTCTGTGGGCTTTAATATCTTGTATAACTAATTTAAATGCTTTTTAAATTTATTGATCTTTCACTTGGAGTTTAAAGATATGGTTGGCTTTATTTTTTGCAGTGAAGTGTTACTTTCTCATTTTTAAAAACTTAAACATTTATTTTGCATTCTATATTCAACCATTTCTTTATCTGATGTTCTTGTGGGTCTATTTCAAATGTCTATTATGTCTCTTGTAATTGCTTCTGATAATTTTTTATATTTTTTCTAATTTGCAATTTTTTATGTAAAGAGGAATATACATAAAGAGACTATGATCATCTTGGATTTGGGAGTATATTATAAAGATACCATTATCATAATCTGTTCTTCAGTCAAATGTGAAATTTTCCTCTTTTAGAAATGTATCTTCAGAATAAAACTGAAAGATGTAAAAAAAATGCATATTTAGTGGACATGCTGGCAGGGGGAGTACAGGTCCCAGAATAGCAATTTTGTGAGACCCTCAACACTTTATTTGAGACTCAGTTTCAAAACAAAACAAAAAAATAGGGCTGGGCTGTAGCTGAGACATAGAATGTCCCTGGGTTCAATCCTCAGTACTACAAATCTCTCCAAAGCCAAAAAACATATACCTCATATCTTTATCTTTGGATGCATGATTGTGATTAATAAATTAATCATAAAATTTAATGATGATTCTTGGTTGGAAAATATCTTAAAAAGCATAATAGCGCTGGGCGTTGTGGCGCACACTTGTAATCCCCACGCTTGGGAGGCGGAAACAGGAGGATTGTGAGGGTTCGAAGCCAGCCTTGCTGCCTTAAGAGACCCTGTTTCCAAATAAAAGTATAAAATAGGTCTGGGAGGGTAGCCTGGAGGTAGAAGGGTTCCATCCCCAGTACCACCAAAAAAAAAAAAAAAAAAAAAAGCATAATATCAAATCATAATGACAATACTTGACAAAAATAGATAATTGCATGTGATAGTTTTATAATACCCAATGATTGTTTCCTTCCAAAATAGGCAAGAGGTTTCTATCTGGGAAATATAAACTATAGTTTTAGTATTAAATATTTTTATTCTGACCTTTTTATATCATAGTTCATTTTTAGAGATCAAGGGACCAACCCAGGGCATATAGGTAATAAGTGATAGAACTATACTCAGGCCCCAAAAAAATCCATCTTAGTTTTTATTCATAGTGACTTCCAGTAAAACCTCCCGTGGCAGAGCGAGCCTGCTCACTATTCCATATCTCTTGGTTTTCAGCCAGGAACACATGTGCTGATGCGGTGTGTGCCAATTCCTAAAACTGACCTTACAAAGAGGCATGTGCTTCCCTTCCGCTTTCTCTGTGGGCTTGCTGGAACACAGATGTGTTTACAGATCAAGTTTAAGGATGTGCCTGTGTTAAAAAATTAGCTTTTAATAAGAATTAAGACAATTTATTGTTGCTAGGATTACAATATTAAAAATTAAGTTAAAGAAAAATTTTAAATATAAGCAACTTGACTAGGTTTGATCAAAACATTCACCAGTGTCTTTTTCCCCTTTTATTATGAGTTTCTTTTCCATTTGAGGACAATTACCACATTAAATAAGCAGGAAACTAGAGAGAAAATAATTGCTTTAAAATTAACACTTTTTATAATATTTTTTCATTCATATTTTGTGATTTGTCTTTTAGCCATTTCTTCTACTCATTATTTTACATTTACTATACTAATTTTTTGCATATTACCATAAATATTTTCATTTACCATACTAATCTACATTTTTACATATTCCTATCTGATGAGTGAAATTATTATTATAAGTGAGTACATGGCACTCCACAGAGAGATTATATTTTTCATCTGAATTAGTTTTTGATATTCCCAAAGTTTGGCTGTGATAAATCTTGTGTGACTTTTAAAAAGCTACTTCTGAATTTCTTCTTCCTTTGTAAAATGGAAATAAAAAGTGCTCAATCTCTACGGTTATACAGAAGGAAAGAAATGCTTGTGTTTGTGCATGCAAATGTGATGTGTGTCTGTATGAGGTGCGTCCATATGTGCACATTCCTGGGTGCACACATGTATTTGGAAATAAGAACAGCTCTTGGAACATTGCCAACACTCCCAAAATATCTAGTTTTTTTTGTTGTTGTTGTTGTTTTGTGGTACTGAGGATGGAACCCAAGGGCTTTCTACCTCCGGGCTATACTCCCAGACCTATTTTCTATTTTATTTGGAAACAGGGTCTCACTAAGTTGCTGAGAGCCTCACTAAGTAGCTGAGGCTGGCTTCGAACCTGTGCAATCCTCCTGTCTCAGCCTCCCAAGTGTGGGCATTACAAGGGTGTGCCATCACGCCTGGCTAATATCTAGTTATTTTTAATGACAATTTTTCTAAAAACCTGACTTTATCAAGTGAGCCAAACTTAATGCTTTGGAAGCACAAATTAACTTGATTTTTTCCCTCCTTTCTTTTTTAAAGTGTGTTATGTGGATAAGCACTTTTTTCTGTCTTAGATGTCAGTCTCAGGATTTTATGATCTCTCTTATGTAGTAAACAAAAGGGCCCTCTATTCTATGGTAAAACGTCTAGTTCAGTCTAGTAATTGTGTCATTTCAGTTCAGAATTGAAAAGTAAATTAAAACTGCAAATTCTCAATTGAAACTTCTTTCTCCCTATCCTTGCACTTGACTCATCCTGGGAAGCCTAGAGTAGGAGAATGAAGGTAGGTTTTCCCTTCACTGTATCTTATTTTTTTCTCCTCTCATATTTTCTAATCAAAGTTGCTGAATAATAATATAAATTTCAGAAACTTCCCCATTTGTTTAAAAATTCTGATTTTTTCCTCAAAAATATTGTATTTTAAAAATATAAGAAAATGTTTTACTTTGCAAAAAAATCGTTAGTTTCCTCTTCTTTCTTGATAATTTCCAATTGTATTATTCTGTTTTCTTATGGAATACTCAAGGATTTGCTCATAGAAAGCAATATCAAATTTAAAACTCCCTAGAGTCACTAAAATTTTGGTTATTTTGCTTCTTTTTTAATAATTCATGATGATTTGTTATAGGCCCCTCATCAACAGGGTAAAATCTAACAACTTCAGCATTTTATTATTCTTTTGCGCAATTTTATTTCACATACTATTTTAGCACCATTTGTTCTTTGTCTAAACTGATGTTGAGATGTTACAGAAAAATTGCTAGCAGTGTAGTTTTTACTCTGTTATTGTTTTTATTTCTACTTCATACTGTTAGCATTGTCCACTTCTTTTGGATTACTATGTCCTATTTCAAAGGCATCTTTTAGTTTAAAAAATACATAAAAAGTCTAAGGTTTTTGGCATTCTTAACAAGAATTTGTTTCAAAACCATTATCTCTCATCAACACTGGAAAACAGATTTGTGTCCCTGTAATCACTTCATGTTCACTCTGAAAAAATGGGATGGGAGGGGAAGGTGATAAGAAGAGCTACACTTGGCTGAGATAAAAGACTTGAATTATGAATATTAACTAAGAGGCCACACAAGTAAGGTAGAATTTTCCAAAGTTTCTGGGGGTAATGTTCTTATAAACAATTGGACGGCAAAAATGAAAGAGAATAGGTTCCAAAATTTTGTGTGAAAATTTGTATCTCATAAATGATGAATAAAACCATAACAGAGACATTATAAAGTTATAAAATATTTTGGCAATTGGGCTGTATTCGTAAAACCATTATAACCAATATAATTTTTACTCCCTAATAGAACAAGGTTTCAATAACTTTGCAAAATACAAGATTCTCAAAGTATTAATTATTATCCCTTTTTATAATGTTTTGCTAACAAGTACAAAAAAACAAGTTAGAAACAATCTTCCAAGCTACTAATTATGTTTAAAATGATTCAAAAATTTTAATTAACAGGAACATATTACCTAGTAACATATTCCATATATGAGTATTATTATAACAATTAAAGAAAAGCAAAATCAAATTATTTTCCACAATTGCATCAAATACCAGAGTGTATTACTAATATTCTGTTCTTAATGTACATAATTTTCTTATGGAAATTTTTATTTAATTTCTAATATTTTTTGTGGTACTGAGAAAGGAACCCAGAGGCATTCTACCTCTAAGCTACACCCCAGCTCTATTTTTTTTTTATTTTGAAACAAGGTCTCACTGAGTTGCAAAGGACATTTTTAAGTAGCTGAGGCTAGCCATAAACGACTATCCTCCTGTCTCAGCCTCCCAAATGCTGGGATTACAAGTGTGTGCCACCACACCCAGCTTATATATTTTTTTCTTTTTATTGGTGCATTATAGTCATACATCCTGAGTACAAGATGAGAGAGGTATACATACATGCATACATCACTTATTCAGTCCTTATTCAATTCTCACCCTATTACCTCCCCTTCCTACTTCTCATGTTTGGCTTACTGATTGACTTTGATATGTTTGTGAATGTACATCATGTTCATTAGGGAATTTCCCTTATTTACCCTCCCATCCTCCTCAGTTGAGTTGCCTTTGCTCAACTATAGTTTCTCCTTCTTCATCTAGAGTTCCTCCTGTGACCCACTTTCTCCCTTGCTTCTGCATATTAGGGAGAACATCCAATTTTTTATTTTTTGTGAGTGACTAATATCACTTAGCATAATGTTCTCCAGTTCCATTTATTTCTCTGTAAATAATATAATTGTGTTCCTCTTTGTTGCTGTGTAATATTCCAATGTGTACATAATCCATAGTTTTGTAATCCATTCATCTGTTGATGGACATCTGGGCTGGTTCCATAGTTTGGAAATTGGTAATTGTGCACCTATGAATATAGATACACATGTATTAGTTTGGTAGTTTGGTTTCCATTCTTTTGGGTAGGTACTCAGAAGTGGATTGCTGGATCATATGATAGGTTCATTCCCATTCTTCTGAGGATCCTCCATACTGTTTTCTAAAGTGGTTGCATAATTTGCAATCCCACCAACAATGTATTAGAGTTCCCACTTCTTCAAATCCTCACCAGCATTTGATGTTGTTTGTTTTTTGAATGATTGCCATTCTAGTTGGAGCTAGGTGAAATCTCAGGGCAGTTTTGATTTGCATCTCTCTGATTACAAATTATGTCGAACATTTCATGCATTTATTGGCCATTTGAATTTCTTTTTTGTGAAGTGTCTATTTAGTTCCCTTGCCCATTTTTTGATCGGGTTATTTGTTTTCTTAGTGGTGAGTTTTTTTTAGTTCTTTGTGTATTCTAGATATTAGTCCTGTATCGGAGGGGTAGGTGGCAAAAGTCTTCTCCCATTCTGTTGGCTCTCGGTTGAAGTTCTTGATAGTTTGCTTTATAGAAGCTCTTTAGTTTAATGCCATCCCATGTAGTGATCTGCTTTTTAGTTTCTTGTGCCTTTGTTGAGAAAGTTTTTATCTGTGCCTATGTGTTGCAGTGTTGGGCCTATGCCCTCTTCAGTAAATATTGTAAACTACATACATCAGTTAGCAAAACTGTAAAATATATCATAACTTTTAAAATTATGCTTTTTTCAGAGAATGTGGACATCATTGGAAATAATTTAAAAATATATACATATTTTATGGAACCAACCCAGGTCTCCATCAACAGATGAATGGATTGCAAAACTCTAGGTAATACACACTTGATTAATGAGGGTTCCCTTTCCCCTCCCAACAATGATTGTCCCGGGTAACCATGCCATATTCATAAGAATACTGAGCATACTTCATGTGGATGCGGACCCTCATTAATCAAGATCAGTCTTCCTCCTCCCCTATCTTTCCATTCAAGCTTTGCTGGTATTTCCCCTCCATTACCTGGAGTACCACTGGTATCCTCTGCGTTCCCTAGTTTGGGCATATTAGAGGAAACATATGTACCTTCTCCTTCTGTGCTTGGCTAATCTCACTTAACATAATGCTCTACAGGACTTTCCATCTTCTTGCAAATGATATTATTTTGTTCTTCTTTATGGCTGAGTAGAATTCCATTGTGTGTATTACCTAGAGTTTTGCAATCCATTCATCTGTTGATGGAGACCTGGGTTGGTTCCATAAAATATGGACATATTTTTAAATTATTTCCAATGATGTCCACATTCTCTGAAAAAAGCATAATTTTAAAAGTTATGATATATTTTATATTTTTGCTAACCGATATATGTAGTTTACAATATTTACTGAAGAGGGCATAGGCCCAACACTGCAACACATAGGCACAGATAAAAACTTATCTTATGATCATTGTCTATTTAGTTTTGTATACATGTATTTTTTCTGTCACTTGGCATTAATGTGGATTTCTTACTAGGATCTCAGCTTTCACAAACATTATTTTATAGTCATAATGATAGCTAACATAGAGTTCTTTTTTTCAAATATTTCATTAGCTTTAAATCTCTGTGCATAACATGTAATTTGTATTTTGGATAATTTCCTTAGGTTGTATTCTGAAAAACAAATGTGATACTATTAAAACATAATTTAAGCCAGGTGTGGTGGTGAAGGCTTGTAATTCCAGCATTTGGGAGGCTGAGACGGGAGAATCATGGTTCCTGAACAGCCTCAGCTACTTAGTGAGGCCCTTTGAACTCAGTGAGACCTTGTTTCAAAACAAAGAATAAAATATAGGGATAGAGGTGTAGCTCAAAGGTAGAATGCTCCTGGGTTCCATCCCCAGTACCACAAACAAATAATAATAATAATAATAATAATAATAATAATAATAATAAAAAATGATAATAATAATTTAGTAGACAGAGTACAATAAAACATAAATTCCAATAGTTTAATGTACATGTAATTGTTTCTTATATATCCCTAAAGTAGTGTGAGAGGAGAAAAAGAGATCTTTCAAGAATTGTCCTTGAACAAATTTACTTTTTCATTTTCACAGTAAGTAGCACAGTCAAAGCTACCTTTTCCTTTACAAATCAGGGCAAACCTTGTACTAAAGGAAGAAATGAACTGGATAAAGGGAAATATTTGTCCTTCTCGTATCAGTGCCACTCCCATCCAGACGCTTTCCTTTTTCTCTGGACTGCCTTTCCCTTCCTTGGCTTTGAGGTTGAGGATTGTTAAGCACATCACTCACTTCCAATTCTAGTGGGAGCTTCTAGTTGTGCAGGCAAAACTAGGCTCAAAATCTTGTGATTTTTGAGCTTTTTAATTAAAGGAACTTGAATTAGGCAAAATGATGAATGAAAAGGAGAGTATATTGAAAATTTAGATAGTCATGCATAATCCCAATGTTTTAATCTGGAACTCCCTAACAAATTGGGGTGGAAGTCTATAAATAATATAGTTTTTAAAGGAAAGTATATAGATGTTTCTCTTACTTAAAATCAGCATAACATATTTGAAACTTAAAATATTTGAGTTAATGCATTCAAATTTTCACTTAAATCTGGACATTTCATTTTGTGTACAATAGAAATTAGATCATTCATTTCAGCTCTACCAATATTGTAGTTTTGCTAAAATATAATGCATTTTATTGCATAGGTAAATAAAATTATTATTTTTATGCCTATTTATAATATAGTTAGGTACATAAAATTATAAAATCCATAAGTCTAGTTTTCATTATAAAAAGGTATTAAAAATTCAAGCCAATTCAAAGTAGTCTTTGAATCCTGCTTCCTGCCCTCTATTCACCTGCAAAATTTTAGAGAGTATTTGTTGGGATCACCTATTAATTTGCTGGAGCTGCCTGGTTCAATGTAACAATGTAACAACTACTAGCTACATGTACTATTTAATGTAGGTGTGAATTAATTATACTTAAATATAATTAGTATCGTTAGTCATACTAGCCATATTTCTTCTTTTTTTCTTTTTGTAGTATTAGGGATTGAACCCAGGGGCATTTTACCTCCGAGCTCTATTTTTGTATTTTGTGTTTTTTGAAACAGGGACTCACTGAGTTGCGAGGGGCCTTGCTAAGTAGCTGAGGCTGTCCATGAACCAACCTGATCCTCTGGTCTCCGCCTCCCCAATGCTGGGATTGCAGGTGTGGGCCACCTCTACCAGCATACTAGCCATGTTTCAAATGTTCCACCCACTACATATTGCTACTGTATTAAAGAAAGCAGATCTCTTATCATTGAAGAAACTTCCATGGAACAAGACTGCTCTGGAATCAAGTGCTGGAAGAGAGCATTTGGTAAGTTGAATCTTGCCCCACCAGGATATCCATCCATGTCCTTCTCACTCTTCAGAACCTGAAGTGATACTTTCCCTTGCAAAAGGTTTAAATTAAGGATCTCGAGATGGGAATATCCTGTGGAATTGAGTGTGCAAGTTTGAAATATAGGGGAGAAAATCAGCAGGAGATGTAAGCAGCGTTTTAAAAGCCATGCTGTGGAAGATCACGTACAGAATAAAAGTAGATATAGAACAAATGTGAGGACTGAAACCTGGGGTACTTTAAAATTTGAGATGAAGGAGACAAGGAAGATCTATGAAAGGAGACCAATGGGCTTTCTTTTCAGATAGGAAAACCCTAAGAGAATTATGTCCAATTAAGGAAAATATTTTCTTAGAGGAAAGGATCATAAAACCTATCAAATATTCCTGGTTGCTCAACTGAAGCCTAAAACTTGATCATTGGATTTAAAAGTGTTGAATCAGACATTTTGTTCAAAACAGTTTTGGTGAAGAGAGATGTACAAAAGTCTGACTGCAATGGCTTAAAGAAAGGAGAGAATAGTAATTAGTGACCCCAAATTCTGTAAAAGGGCAAGAGCTGAAAAATTGTCACATGGGGGTTTTCAAAAGACTGGCGATATTGCATGTGGTATGTGTGCTAATGGAAAACAATCCAGTAAGGCAGGAAAATTCATGAAGCAGCAGGTAGAAGAGAAGTGTTAGAGAAATAACCTTAAAAAGGGGAGAGGGCAGTAATCCAGGGCACAAGTGGAGTGGTTAGCATTCATTCATGGAAGTAAATGGAGATTAGGCAGGTAGAAGTGGCTGTGACAACATGAAGATACTCACTAGGAGTTGTTTGATTTTGTCAGTGAAACAATGTCATTATCTAAGAATGGAGTAAGGTAGGAAGTGCAGGGAGGTTTGAAGAGGAAAGGCATGCCATAGTGATTTAAGAGGATGGATGAATAAAATGCCTTAAAAATTGTGGCAGTACTTAGCCCACTTGAGTGGTCAGGAATTCAAATTGAAATGAGATACAGAACTGTGTATGTGGTTTTCTTATGCCAATATTAGTTCATAGATACACGCTTAGAAGTGACTGAGACTTTAACATGGGCAGGGCTGGCGTTTGGCAGGTAAATCTGAGGAAATGTGAATGGCTAGAGTGCTGAGGAGAAACGCAAGGACGCACTCTGATGATGTACAGCCAACTAAAGGAGGGAAGAGAGGCAGAGCGTGGGGCTGGGACTCCGCGGGAACGGAGAGCAGAGAGGGCAGCGATCCTGGCCGCAGCTAAGCATCGTTGCAGTTGGGACACTGAAGGGAGAAGTTAAAAAGCTAAGAGATGGGATTGAAGAGTGAGACAAGTGCACTGAGAATAAAGTATTTGGTCACAATAAGGACTAGTGTTATGACCCTAGGCATGAGTAGCCTCCCTGGCAAGCAGGCACTTCTGGAACTGAGAGGCCAGAGAAGCAGATCACCTGCGTACATATGTAGATCACAATAATTACTATAGCACTAGTGTTAGAAATAATTACAATCATGTGGGAGGTCATGATTATATCATGAATATCAACACCGCCTGAGTACTTGTTAGAAATGCTAAAGTACAATCAGATGTTGAGAATCTGAATATCTGGTGTTAGGGCACCTTGCAGTGTTGCAACAAGCCTCCCTAGATACTTCTGATGCAGAATGAAGTTTGAGAAATACTTTTCTGGTAGTACTGAAGATGGAAGAAGTTAAATGCTCGAAAAGTAGCAAAGACTTCAGTGAATTAATATGTAGACTACACCTGAAAAGTTGTTAAGAGCAGCATTTATAAAGAAAAGCTAGAAACATCAAACTAGCCAAGGTGAAATGAAATTATGTAAAAGTGCAAATACCTGTCAATTTCAGAAAACCAGTCCTTGCTAGTAAGGCATTGGCACTTAAGAAATCCTGATAAGAATAGCAAACTTTTTTCTATTCATCTACTTTTTTAGTCCATTGACATTTAGCCTCAATATTAGAGGGCCTGAAGAACCAGGGTAGCTGCCTTGGCATAAGAACTAATCAAAATTTCTCTGCGGAGTTCAAGGAGAAATAACAGTTCCACAACTCAGTACTGATACAGACTGGAATTAAAAGACATCTTTGCCCTCTAACACTTCCCCGAGCGCCCGGGCCCCGCCCAGCGGGGCGTTTCCCCCAATAGTCAGGCGCTTCCGGTGGCCGCGTGTGACGTCACTGCCGAGCGCCGGCGCGCTCCGTGGGCGGCAGATTCAAAAGTTCCCGACAGTTTCGGGGATTGAAGCTTGAGAGGGCTCGAGTCCCGGGGTTCCTGCGCGCCTTTCTGATCCAGAGGCCCTCGGAAGCGGAGCGAGAGGATGGCGTCCTCGACCACAGTCTCCCAGAAGAAGCAGATAAAGCGGAAGGCTCCTCGCGGCTTCCTGAGGCGCGTCTTCAAGCAACAGAAGCCCCATCTTCGTCTGGATACCCGGGGAGATTTGCTGGTGAGTTTCCGACCTGCTCGTTTGGGAGTGGGCAGGGAGGTCCAGGAAAACCTCCCCAGCCTTTATTTCTTCACCCTCAGGCTCCTTTAAGGCATTTCCAGCAATGGCGAGGTAGCTTTGCCCCCAGCCTGATGTCAGTTCTTATTCCTGGCGCTTAGTTTTACCGGGACCTGGTGAAAGGTCGAGATGTAGAGCTTTGTAAAGGAAGGCTGTTAACATCAGCTCAAGGAGAACAATAAAGTAAAATTCCTGCTTCTGGCACTTATATATTTTGTATTGTGGTAGTGGGAATTGAACCTAGGGACAGTCTACCTCCAAGTTACATCTTTAGCCCTTTTTATTTTTTGTTTTGAAACGAGGTCTCCTTCGGTTGCTGACAGCCTCGCTGTTTCTCTGGAGCTGTCTGTCCTTGAACCTGAGGTCCTCCTGTCTCAGCCGACCAAGTACTGGGATTATAGGCGTGCACCACCATGCCCGGCTTGCTGTTTATGGCTTTTAAACATAGATTTTTCAAGAATATAATCTGGCATTCTGGTTAGTTTGCTTGTGAAGGGTATGCAAGATAAAACTTTTTTTTTTTTTTTTGTCGTTTTTCTGGGTAGTGGGCCCAGGGTCATCCTACCTTGCAGCTACACTCTCAGTCCTTTCTTTTTAAAATTTGAAACAATCTCACTGAGTTCCCGAGGTTGGCACTGAACTGTAGTCTTTCTGTTTCAGCCTCCCAAGTACTGGGATTAGAGGTGTGCAAACACCACTCTGGTTTAAAATACACCCATTTAAAAATGAATTTGAGAAGTCAGGCTGGGTCATTTTTATGTAACTATCTTAAAAGGTATTGTTAAGATGCTCCCTTTTTGTTAACCAAACTTCCCCCCGCCTTTTTACCTTGTTAGCCAAACTGTTTCCTTTACATTAAGCAGTTTCCTTAAGAATTCTGGTCCAAAAGTGTACTCATCTGTGAATTTATTTTCCTAGACAAATAATAGAACATCTGTTCAGTTTTTAAGCCAAACCACTAAATCCTGTTTGACTCAGGCCACCTGAAGCATGATACTTTCCTAATAACTGTAACCAAACCAGTATATAATAATGTTTCTGTCTTGAAGTAAATTCAAAATTTGTGTGTTGAATTCTTGGAACACATATTCCTCTAGTGGAATGAACACTATTTCTCCAGGGTTGAACCATGGGGGCACTTCCTGTGGCTTGTCATAAGAGCTCTTTGAGTAAAGGAGCCATTTTAAGTGGACATCTAATTTCCAGGAAATAAAGTCAACAATGTGGATAACAAAAGCATACTGCATAGATAATCTTAGGTATACATCATTCCAATTGTTCTTAAACTATGCAAACTTTTATTTCTTTTTTTCTCTAGCCTTTTGGAGTTCTCTGTTTTCCAATCTGTTGCCTTTTTACAGGGTTTTTCTTTTTCTTAGGCTAATAGAGCATAGTCTTCACGTTTTTCTTGTTACTTTCTTTCTCGTGTTGTATAAGAAAAGGCAATATATGCTATTGTACTCTTATCCCTACCCTTTATTGGTGGTAAAGGTGGCACAAATGAGCTGAATTAAGGTTAAATTAACTTTTAATGCATTTTTATGTAACTTATTCTAGAGTGTTTTTTTTTTTTTTTTGCTGGAGCTTTTACTATTTAATTTTTTTTTGTGTGTGGTACTAGGGGTGGAACCCAGAGGCTTTCTACCTCCAGGCTATACTCCCAGACCTATTTTATATTTTATTTGGAAACAGGGTCTCACTAAGTTGCTGAGAGCCTCACTAAGTAGCTGAGGCTGGCTTTGAACCTGTGCGATCCTCCTGTCTCAGCCTCCCAAGTGCTGGGATTACAGGCGTGTGCCACCATGCCCAGCTACTTGCTGGAGCTTTTAAGAGGAGGGGACGAAAGTGACTTCATCAAGGATATTTAGGAATCCACCAGCAGGTGGTTTGAGAGAGATTTCTTGCATAGTCATCTTTCTCTCAATATCCACCTTTCCTGCCTTAAAATGACCCATTAATAAATAGGTGGGTTCCATCGTGGGGTGGGATCTGGGTGGCAAGGAAAAGCAGGGGGGTTGAAATTCCAAGCCTACTCAAGGGTGAGGAAATGAAGTTCTTTTGGCCACTAGCTATTCTTATGTGGTATGTTTGTCTTTGATTACACAGTTTTCCTTGTCTTGTATATGCTCAACCTGGTTTCTCTCTTTGTGGTTTTCAGCTCAACATTGACACTTCATAATCTTACCCTGCAGGTGTCTCATATTATCTTTAAGTTTTCTACTATTAAGGTAGTCTGTTTTTGTCTCTTCTAAACTTGAAAAGCAGTTAAGATTACACATCATATAGTTTATCTATTGGGACTCTTTTGAAGTTTCATATGTTATTGTTTCCCAGTGTAGTGTGCAGTTCTTGGGGTGAAGGAATCAAATTTCTTTTTCTGTTCCCCCTTTTTTTTTAAACACAAAACTAATCTACTCTTATGCTGTCTTTTTTATGATATTTAGTTTGCTTGAAGATGTCTTCACTTGGAAACTACTATAGTTCTTTCCAAATCCATTTTAAATGCTACTTCTTCAGTGTTCAGTATCCATCCCTTATGTACATTAAGAAGAGGGAAGTATATTCATAAAGTCTCAAAATAGTGTGTTTTAACATGTTTTTTTCTTTTGGGCATATATACATATGATGTATTTATTAGGAAATCATATATATGTATACTTATATTACATAATGTATATGTGTGTTTTTTGTTTTTGCCTTGCATATAGACTGTATATATTAGGAAATGACATGTATAAATATTTATACAATAATTATTATCAATTATTATTTGAAATGTATGTTATTTATACATAGAGATTGTTTTTATAAGAGTATGTAAGAAATTGGCAATCATGAGTGATGGGGACGATATGGTAGAAGGACTTATTTTTTTTTTTAGTCTACCCTTTTATAGTTGTTTTATTTTATATTTTTACTTAGAAATAATTATAAACTCACAAAAAGTTGCAAAAATAGTAGAGTCCTCTGTATCCTTTTACTCAGCTTTCTACAATGCTAATATCTTACGTAATTAGAGTACTTCATAAGTACTTGTACTGTTTATATTATCTATTAAATAATTTTCACAGAGTCTTAAAACAATAATGCAGGTGTGGTGGTACATACCTCTAATCCCAGTACTGGGGAGGCTAAAACAGGAGAATCACAGGTTTGAAGCCAACCTGAGCAACTTAGCAAGACCTTGTTTCCAGATTACAAATAAAACTGATCTGAGAGTATGGCTTCAGAGGTAGAATACCTCTGGCTTCAGTATCTAGCATCACATATACAAAAATATTATTGATAGTGGATAAGATTATTTTATGATATTCATAGATGACATATGTTTTGGGATTCAGCAGTCTTTAAAAATTTAATTATAAATATGCTTTTGAGTAGATTTTTTAGGTTAAATATTTGTCTAAAAATCTTTATAGACATAGATTGTAGAATAAGAGTTTCAATATATTTTGATTTACATTTTATGAAAATTTAAATTACATTATAGAACCTGGCATGGTGGTGCACACTTATAAGCTTGTAATCACAGCATTCAGGAAGCTGAGACAGGAGGATCGCAGTTCATGGCCAGCCTCAGCTACTTAGTGAAGCCCTTTGCAATTCAGTTAGACCATTTCAAAATAAAGAATAAAAAATAGGGCTGAGGGTATAGCTTGGAGGTAGAATGCCCCCCACTGGGTTCCATCCCCAGTACCACACATACAAAAATTCCATTATAAATTTAAATTTATTTGGAATGAGAAGCAGGAATACTTGCTTAAGTTTTAATACATAGTTATGCTTTACAAAAGTTACAATATTTGACTTACCTTACATAGTATTGTTTCATGTATTGTAATGACTAAGTCTCTTTGTATAGAATCTAAAATTGACCGGTGATAAGCTGAATTCTATGTAACTTCAAAAGTTATTTCAAAACAGTGTTTGACTTTAGAAATCTATTTGTATTTTCTCTTTTAAAGGTCCATTTGAACTGCTTACTCTTTATTCATCGATTAGCAGAAGAGTCTAGGACAAATGCCTGTGAAGATAAGTGCAGAGTCATTAATAAGGATCATGTACTGGCTGCAGCTAAGGTAAAATCTGAATTTCTTTTCTTGAGCAAGAATTAACCTTCAAAATACCACCTGGTCATTACTTCTACCTGACTGAGACACTCATTAGCTTTGTTGATTGGTTGAGTTTCATATTGATGGGTTTAATTATGAAGTTAGAATTTTTCCCCTATATATGTATAATTGAGTTCTGATGGTAAGATTAATGGCCACTGTTTCATCAATATATAGGGGAAAGTTTATGTTTGATTATTAACCTGGAATAAACAGAAAAATCTGAATTTTAAGCTGAGCTTGAAATTTGTCAATTTTTTTATGACTATTTTGTTACCAAAATTATTTTCTAGCTTTGTTTTGAATGACTTGGTAATCATATCTTTCATAAAAGAAGATTGCATTTTACTGACATTTTAGTATACTTTAAGAATGTAATGCCTAGGGCACAGATTTTCAAATATGTTCCTGAAACATTCCCTCTAAAAGTTATGACCCACCTCAAAGGGTTCTATGCTTAGATTAGTGTTAATAGTCAAACATTGTGCCTTCTTGATTAGTTGCAACGTTACTACCTATGTGTAGAGCTTGTTTCTATAAAAAATGTGCAAAAAACTGGCAACAATAGTTAGTGGAGGTTGGTATGATGTAGGAGAGTAACTTATTTTTGAAAGTCTACTTTTTGTTTGACTTTTTGAAGACTTATATTTGAAATAATTATAGACTAACAAGGTGAAAAAATCAAAATTCCCATGTATTCTTTATCACCTATAATAATATAGGCAATGGGACAAACAACTTTTTGTTGTTGTTGTTGTTGTTGTTGTTGTTGTTGTTTGTGGTTGCTGGGAATTGAACCCAGGAGCATTCTACCTCTTCACTACATTCCCAGACCCATTTTATTTTTTATTTTGAAACAGGGTGTCACTAAGTTACTGGGGGCTGGCCTTGAATCTACAGTCCTCTTGTTTTAGCCTCCCAAGTACTGAGATTACAGCATGCATAACCATGCCCAGCTTATTTCTAATATCATACATAACTATCACGTAAAACTGTGAAAGGTTATGGAAGACATGAAAATAAACTACTTTTCTTTTTGGTTGTGAAAAATCCATACATACTTTACTCCCTTTTAAATGATCTGATCTAAAGCTTAATGACTTTCTCAAGTATATATAACAGCTTTCATTATTCTTAAATTCTATTCTAAAGTAATTTTAGCTTATAAAAATTATTCTACAAAGACTCAAAACTTTCTGTTTACAATGTTCAAGGAAATGCTAGCTACCAATAAATAGCAATTATCTCAAGAATGATTACATTTCTAACCTCTTTTACAAAGTTTAATTACTCAGCAGGGCTTCAGGGTCTAAGGTAACTTAAGTTACCTATTGATTGTAACAAACCATCCAAAAATTAAATTAAGAATTTATAAAGGTATTCTTAAGAAAAAAACTGGCTAGCAGTTTGGCTTCAGCCTTTTAAAATTAAGTAAATTTAATGTTCATGTTTACCCAATATTTTTCAAGCCCATATTATTCGAGTTTATATAGATAATTGCAATAACCAATTTCAGTTTTTAGCCTGATTTGATACCTGGATGTATACAGTTAGTCATTAAATTAGTATAATTAAAAGCTTAGTTGAATATACAATAGGCAAAGCTTTCTTTAAAATTAAGTGTTTAAGAAGCCAGTTTTGTTATTACTGGTAGTATCATCAGGCAGGATAGCATTAAACATGGCATAGCACAAAAAATTGTTAAATTTTTTAAATTAGGTAATTTAAAAACCCAGCATAAATACTTTGAGATTAAAAGGTATCAGATTCAGGTTTTTAATAAACATGTAAAGGTCTGCTCTATATAAAAGTCCCAGTAAGTCATTTGTGCCTCTATAAAACATATAGCAATAGGATTTGAGAACAATTTGCAATTCTAAAAGATATATGAAAGAAAGTTCCCATGAAATTTGATCCAGTTTAACTATTTGTGTTTAGTACCAAAGAGTGTTTAAATTGACAAGTTTTCATAAATTTTGGGTGTTTTTAGTTTATATTAATATTACTAGTTTTATTAAATATTTTATATACGGATGCAGAAATATTTTCTAATTATTACCTAGTAATAAAGTGGTTAGTTATTGGTCACTGGGTAATTTGCTGTTAGTTTTTTTCTGCCATTTTTTGTTGGTGAATTATATCTTGTACTGCTTGCTGCATTTTTTTCCAGTTTTTCCAGAGTCAGATATTTTAGGGGTAAAAGTTTGGGTTTACACAGCACCGTTGTTGTTATATCTTCCACAGACAGTTGCCCTTGTTTTGGAAGTCTTCCCCAGAACACTGACTTGACTTCTACCATTCCTGAATTGTTGGACACAGTAAATTTTTTCCTGAAAGTTCTGGTCTTTTATTTGTAGCATTAGGCATCCAGTCTGGTATTATCAAAAGGACTGAGAGTTCTTGAGAAGCATACAGAAAGAACTCACTCTGCAAGCCAGCCAAGAATAGGCACCCCCAGGGGCGCACTTGGAAGACTATTCCCAGCTCCCTGGCATGACCCTATACCTCAAGAAACTAAATGAACTCTCTTTCAAACTGCAGCATTTTGTAAATTTATTTAAATACATAATAACATTTTGTAAGTTTGAATATACAACACTTTCTTTTGAAGTACCCATATTAATATCTTATAGAATAGAGAAGTACTGGCCTAGAGTATAAACTTATTTGATGGCATCTGGAAGACAAGGAGTGTGCATGTCTTAGAGATTTTTAGGTGCTTCTGAGTTCTCTTGTGATCCCCAAAATTCCAATTATTAATGAAAATATTTTCTCTGAGAATAAAGCAAGAATTATGTGCTTGAAAAGTATGTGTATTTTCTGAGCTGGGCGTGGTGGCGCACGTTTGTAATCCCTGCGCTTGGGAGGCTGAGACAGGAGGATCACACAGGTTCGAAGCCAGCCTCAGCTACTGAGTGAGGCTCTCAGCAACTTAGTGAGACCCTGCTTCTAAATAAAATATAAAATAAGTCTGGGAGTGTAGCCCGGAGGTAGAAAGCCCCTGTGTTCTACCCCTAGTACCACCGAAAAAAAAAAAAAGAAAAGTATGTGTATTTTGTATTTAAAAATTATCTATTAAACAAGCTGTTCAGCATAAGATGGCCACTCTTGGCTTCCAACTGATATACTTCTAGCCCAGATCCAAGGAATTTTATGTTACAGTAGATGTGTACAACTTCATAGTTCTGAAATGCCTGATTTTTAATAGACTTTTCAAAATTTAGAATATTCTTTAACTCAATATATCACTAAATTGTTTAAAAGCCTCAAAATCGAAACCATTAATTTGAAAACCTTAGCAATACAATTGAAGAGATTAATAGAGATAACTTTGAATCTAGGCTTTGGGAATTGAAGCATGTTTCACATTGAGAAAAGTATAGACTAGAGAAATCTAAGATCATTTATAAAGCAAAAGGATTTCTTGATCACCTTCTAAATTGTCTTTTATAAATTCAGAGGCTTTCATATTATGTACACATAGCTATGAGGAATTATGTTTTATTTTCAACAGTTATAATACACATTTTCATTTTCTTCCCCTCACAGGTAATTCTAAAGAAGAGCAGAGGTTAAGTCAAAGAACACGCTCTTGAAAATTCCATGATGTGTTAGTTTTAGGTGGTAACAGGTCATAAAAGCACTTTTTATGTACTAATTTATACTGTGGATTATTAAAATACTGGCCTGATGAGAAGTGTGTATTTGTATATTTTTTGCTGACACTGAAGTATCCCATAGTAATACTTGTGCAAATAAACACATAAAATTATTTTACTCTTTTTAAGGAATTATGTCATATCCATTTTAAATGACCCTTAGTTTACTTGTTTTGTTGTCACTGCAAACCTTTTTAAATATAAAAAATGAAATCTTGTAGCTTGAAAGGACATTTTAGAAATAAGTTTATATTTTTAGATTTAGTCATAATTATGCAACAAATATAATTCCTGAAGAAACACATGTCAAATACAGGTGCTTTTTTTTTTTTTTCTTTTGCAGATCTGGGCTGGAACCCAAGGGTATTCTACCTCCAAGCTATACCTCAGCCCCCCCTTTTTTTTTCTGCTACTGGGGGTGGAACCCAGGGGCTTTCTACCTCCGGGCTATACTCCCGACCTATTTTATATTTTATTTAGAAGCAGTGTCTTACTAAGTTGCTGAGAGCCTCACTCAGTAGCTGAGGCTGGCTTTGAACCTGTTCAGTCCTGTCTCAGCCTCCCAAGCATGGGGATTACAAGTATACACCACCATTCCCGGCCCCAGCCCTATTTTTTATTCTTTATTTTGAAACAGGGTCTCACTGAGTTGCAAAGGGCCTCACTAAGTAGCTGAGGCTGTTTGCAAACTGCGATCCTCCTGTCTCAGTCTCCCAAATGCTGAGATTACAAGTGTGCGCCACCATGCTCAGCTTTCCAGGTGTGTTTAAAACATGTTAAGTTTTTAACATTTTTACAAAGCAGTATAGTGTGTTTTTACATTATTTCAATAACAACAGTATGTCGTTTCTTATCTGGAAGATTGTAAACATCAGCTATGCTTTTCAAAAACTTCAGTCTCCAAACCAAAAAAATAAATAGAAATTCTGTATCCAACTGACCTATTTTCTTCAAATCTTGTGTATTTAATATATGGAATCCTCACCTTCTTCCAAGGAATCATTTAAAAGTTAATTTGCATATTATCCTGTTATCCAATAGTTAATTTTTAAAAACCTTTTTAAGATAGTTATATATTACCAACACGAAGTTGCAAAGATAGTGCAAAGGTCCCATGTACTATACACCTAATTTTCCCTAGTGGTTATTTCTTACATATTTATAGTGGAATATGTCAAGACTAGGAATTTGTTACAGGTATAGTGTGTATGTGATTACATGCTGTTTTATCACGAGTAGTTTCATGTAACTAATGCCTATAATCAGTACATAGGACTATTTCATTACCCTAAGGAATTCTCTAATGCTATCCTTTTATAGTTATGCCTACCTCATCATGTCCCCCATTCTGACCATCATCCCTAATTTCTGTCAACTATCAACTGTTGTTCATATCTACAACTTTATTATTTTGAGAGTGCCATATACTGGAATCATATAAGAAATGACTTTTGCCAGGCGTGGTGCACGCTTGTAATCCCTGCGCTTGGGAGGCAGAGACAGGAGGATCACGCAGGTTCGAAGCCAGCCTCTCTGGCTTAAGAGACCCTGTTTCCAAATAAAAATATAAAATAGGTCTGGGAGTGTACCCCGGAGGTAGAAAGGTTTCCAGAAACCCTAGTATCACACACACACAAAAAAGACTTTTTGGAGGTGTTTTTCTTTCTTTTTTTCCTTTTTCTTTTTTCGGTACTGGGGATGGAACCCCAGGAGCATTTTACCTCCGAGCTACGCCCTAAGTTTTAGTCTCTTTACTTTTGAAACAGGGTCTCATTAGTTGAGAAGGGCCTCACTAAGTAGCTGAAGCTGTCCATGGACCGTGATCTTCCCGTCTCTGCCTCCCAAATGCTGGGATTGCGCCACCACCCCTAGTCCTGGAGATTTTTTAACTGAAGTTATTATCCTTGTGATCATTTAAGCCGTTTCATGTATCAGCAGTTCCTTTTTATTGCCATGTGGTGTTCCATGGTCTAGATGTATCACAGCTTGTCTAAATGTTCACTTTCTTATTGATGGAAATTTTTTTTCCCGGTTTCAAATAAATTTTTATGAACAATTGTGTTCTAGTTTTTAAACATATGTTTTCATTTCTTTGAGATAAATGCCTGGGAGTTTGATTGTCAGGTTGACAGGTAAGTATATGTTTAACTTTAAAAAGTAACAACAATATTTTCTGGAGTGGCTGTACCATTTTGTATTTTCATCAACATATAAAAGATTACATTCTCAAAGCATTTGGTATTTTTTTAGTTCAGATAAGGTTATGTTTCCCTTTAATTTGCATTTTTGCAATGGCTTATGTAAGTAAAGGTCTTGGTGTTCCTTAGAGTATGCTAATCTCCATTTTGAGGTCTCTCCCCTCATAACCCAGTTATCTCCCCAGTGGTATTTCCCAATATCATCATGTTGGAGGTTAGGTTTTAATGTATATCTTGGAACCATAAACATTCAGGGTATAGTAGCTAATAGTGTTAATATATTTTAAATTCTTATTTGCCATCTGTGTATCTACTTTGTTTTTGATGTCTTTTGCCTGTTTTCTATTTGAGTGGCTTGTTTTTCCAGCATTTAAGTATGTGGCTTGAACATATTTATACTCTAATCTTAAGAATCTTAACAGATTATAAGTTTTTCAATTTAAAAACGTTCAGTTACTGTTCCCCCCCCCCCTTTTAAGCATTGTGTTATCAGTATCATATTTAAGAACTCAGGTCCTAGGTCCTAAAGATTTTAGGCCCTGAAGATTTTCTCCTATGTTATCTTTTGAAAGTATAGTTTTAAGTTTTACATTTAAATCTTGGATCTAATTTTGGTTAATTTATCAGTCAGGTGTGAGATTTAGGTCTAGGTGCATTTCTGTCTATCTATGGGTGTCTTAACAATTCCAGCACCAAAAATTGAAAAAAAAAAAAAACTTTATTCAGTTTCTGTTGCATCTTCGTCAAGTTGTTGGCCATGCTTGTGTGGGCTATTCCTGAAATTTGTATTCTTCCATAAATAATCTGTTATCACCATAGCTGTATGATCAGTTTTTAGTGATTCCTCTTGATTATTTTTCAGAATTGTTTTAGCTATTCTAATTCCTTTGCCTTTCCATGTAAATTTTGGAATAATTGTGCCTGTAGTACAAAAATATTGCTGGAATTTTGGTAGGAATTTCATTAAATCTGTGTATCAGTTTGGAGATAACTAAATCTACCATATTGAGTCTTCTAATCCATGAATTGAGTGTTTTGATTTCTTAATTATTTTAAATTTTTATATTTTTCTGTTTAGAGAACTTCTTTCAGTTATTCTTTTACGATAGGACTTACATGATGTTGACAGTGTTTCAGTTCTTCAGTTTTTTTCATGTAAGATTATTTTGATTTCTCTTTTGTTTCTGAAATATCTTCACTGGATATAAAATTCTGGGTTGACAATTCTTTTAGCACTTGAAAAGTATCTCACTTCCTTCTGGCCTCCATGCTTTGGGATGAAAAAAAAAATCTGCTAGAATTCAAAATGTTTTCCCCCTAACAGTAATGCATTATTTGTCTATATGCTTTTATTATTTTTCCTTTTTTTTTTTTTTCTAGAAATTTGATTCTGGTGGATTTCTTTTGGTAATATGTGCAGTCAGGGTGAATCTTTGTATTATTGTTTTGCCAAATTTGGGGAAAGTTTAGCCTTTAAAAATGTTAGCCTCATTCTTTTTCTCTCTGGGACTCTCATTATTACAAATATTAGACCTTTTGATATAGTTGCATAAGTTCTTTGGTGTTTTACTTTTTCACGTTTTTCAGATTGAGTAATTTCTGTGTTCTGTTTTTTAATTTACTGATTTTTTTCCCCTCTACCTCCTTCTGCTGTTGTTGATCCACTGGAAGCTCCTCCCCACCTTTGGCAGTTTTTATTGTATATTTTAAGTTAAAAGGTTCCATTCGTTCTGTATATCTTTTTTTTTTTTTCTGTCTTTACCGAGACTTTACATTTTTCTCATTTGTTTTCAAGTGTTTTTAATTACCTATGGAAGCATTTTTATAGTGGCTGCTTTGAAATCCTTGTCTGATAATGCCAACATCTGTGTTATCTTAGTGTTGACATTTGTTGAGTCTTGTACTGTTTTGGAATTTGAACTCTTACTTATTTTGGGTATTATGATTGAGGATTTTTTTTACAGAAAGTTGGACATTTTGGGTATTATAAGACTCTGAGTCTTAATCTTGAGTTCCAACTGGCCTCTTCTTACTTGTATGATCAATGGATATGGAAGTTAAAATCTTCTATTAGCCTCTCTTGATAATTGGTGATGGTTAGAAGGGGTTCTCCTTTTACTGCTGGATAGAGGTGGTAGCTTGGACTTCATGTGAGACTTTTGCTGATACCACCCTGGATGAGGGGTTGGAGTACATTGTTAGATCACCTTTTTTTCTAGCGCTGTGGGAAGGCAAAACAGCTGTTGTCTTGTTACTAATCAGTGGTGAAAAGTCCTGACTTTATTAGTTTTCTGATAACACTAAGGGAAGAAATTCCTTGTTAACATACATGAAGGTTGAATATTGGGTCCCTTATGTGGTATTCGCTGGCCCTGTGAGGAGTTAGCTTCCTTATGGCCAAGTGGTAAAATCCTACCTCTGCAGTAAGCTTAATACTTCCCAGCAAGGAAGGGATGGCATACTGTTTTACTGACCAGTTACTGCCAAGTGTGGATAAAATTACCCTCTACACTTTGCCTTCTATCACTGCGTGAGGGGAGATGTGTGAGGTACTTCATTAAGTCTGGTGAGAATAGAAGTGTATATTTAGACTTTGTTGACACGAGTGGGAGTTAGTGTTTTTCTATTATGTTTGGCTGTACTAGAGTAATAAATGTCTAAAAGTTCTCTTGTCTTGCTAGGATGTGCCCTTATACTCCAGTTAGAGAGAATGGGCTTTTCTTGGGGCTTTTTTTGTATATGCTTTATTTTCTTTGTGTCCATTGATTCTTCTAAGTTACCAGCTTCTCCTTTGTTCAGTCTGAGATGTAACTATTAAGAAAACCCAACTAACTCAGCACTAGTTACTTGGTCCTAAGTTTCTAGCCAGTGTGCCTCATTCAACTTTTCAGTCTTCTAGTGTGTGTGTGTGTCTGTGTGTGTGTGTGTGTGTGTGTGTGTGTGTGTGTGTGTGTGTATTTCTATGTATGTTGTATTTGTGTATGTCTGTTTATATAATCTCCATGATTTTTAGATGAAATTAGCAGACTTAATAGGGAAAAGTATATATGCTCAATTTTCTTAAAAGTGGAAGTCTCATTAGTTATTTAAAAAATGAAAAAAACATTTAATGGAAATTGACAATAACTAAATGACAATAACTAAATGAAGTAACAATTTTTAATGAATGTGGGCTGAGGTTGTAGCTCAATGGTAGATTGTTTGCCTAGGATGAATGAAACCCTAGATTCAGTCCTAAAAAGATTTAATAAATATTAGGAAGTAGAAGAAATGTATCTGTTCAATAATTCTGTTACATAACAAAGTGATCTCAGTGTCCACAGTGCTAGTTTATCTGGTAGATTCTTTCATCTCCCCGCCTCTTCTTATTTTGAGATAGGGTTTTTCTGTTTTCCAAGCTGCTCTTGGACTCCTGGGCTCAACAATTCTACCTCAGCCTTTCAACTAGTTGGGACTATCGATGCACATGGTCTTGCCTAACAAATAGAAGTTTATAGGACCTTTGGCCTTAACAAATGCAAAACTGTCCAGATAAACTGCTTTTGTGGTTGGTAGATTTGAGAACTTAAAGACACAAATCTGTTTAGATTATTTTGCTGTAATTCTAGAATTTTAGCTTTGGAACAGATGATTCTTACTATCATTTCCATTGAGCTCATTAGGAGAATAACCAGAATTTTGTCCTGGTTAACACTTGATTTTAGAAGTATCTGAAAATCCTTCACACAGAATTGGCTCTCCATTTGTTTTATTTAATGATGGTCTGTTGAATAAAATTTTTTTCCCCTGCTTACTGAAATTCTCTAATTATGGTTGTTTAGCACAAGTTGGAAACAAAAGAGTTCTAGGACATTCTGTAAGGAAGAAATCTATACTCCTGATATGTACTTAAAAATTAATTTTCCTGGAAAGAGACTTTAAGAAGATGGTAGGCTAGGAGGTCTCAGTGCTCATCTATTCTCCACAAAACCAAAGGACAAATACTATTGAAAATATCTTGGGGAGAGCATCAATGTATAGTGAGGAACCTTCAACAACTCAGAACAAAAACAAATGTTTTAAACTTTAATCTGGTTGTTTTAATGATGGAGTTTGTATCCCATGTACATTTAATGTAAAACTACTACAGTTTGGTTGATATTTATTATTTTGCCATTTGTTTTCTCTGTGACCCAGATGCTCTAATTATCTTTTCTTTTTAAATTTTTATTTACAGCTTTGTTTTATTCTTTATTTTGAAACAGGGTCTCACTTGTGGAGGGCCTCACTAAGTGGCTGATGCTGTCTGTGATCCTACAGTCCTGTCTCAGCTTCACATGTACTGGGATTACTAGCATGTACCACCATACCCGGGTCTCCCAACCCTATTTTATTATTATTTTTTAAACAGTCTCACTAGGTTGATGAGCAATTTTCTTAGTGCTTGCTGAAGCTGTCCTTGAACCTGTAACCCTCCTGTCTCAGCCTACCAAATACTGGGATTGCAGGCATGCAGCACTATGTTGACTAATTAAAAAATTTTAAACCAATTTATCAAATATTTATTTAAGTCATACAAGCTGAAAAAGTGTTCAGGTTAATCTAAGCAGTTTTAATTCATGTGATCACTCTTATGTATAAGCCAATTTGAATAGAATTCCTTCAGGAATTTTGCCAGGTAGATACAACATATGATATGCACACTCAGTTTATAAATGTAGTTTATAAAAATTGTCCTCATAGGTAGTTTGAAAATTATGTCCCAAATTTCAGGGATTCTAGTTCCCATAGCAGCTTAACACCCCCCCCCCCCCAGTACTGGGGATTGAACCCAGGGGCATTCTACCTCCAATCTACAACCCCACCTCTATTTTTAATTCTTTATTTTGAAACAGGGTCTCACTAAATTGTGTAGGCCTCACTAAGTAGTTGAGGCTGGGTGTGAACCTGCGACCCTCTTGTCTCAGCCTCCTAAGTACTGGGATTAGAAGCCTGCACCGCCACACTCAGCTAGTAGCATAGTTTTAAAGTCTTCAGCAGAGCATGATGGCAGGAACCCATAATCCCAGTACTTGGGAGGCTGAGACAGGAGAATCACAGGTTTGAGACCAGTCTCAACAACTTAAGGACTACCAGCAAACCTAACAAGACCTTGTTTCAAAACAAAAAATGGTTTAGGGTGTAGCTCAGAGGTAGGATGCCCTGGGTTCAATCTTCAGTACCACACACAAAAATCTACTCCCTCCAACTCCTCTTTATCAATGTGAAATGAGTTTGAGTTAACTCTTAGATATTTACTTTTTATTTAGGACTAGATAGAATAACCTATTGAATTTAATAACATTTACCTTTCTTTTGTTTGCTGGTTTGGTTTGCTTGACTAATCAATGAGGGTGAAATCATTTTTAGAAGGTTATTTGCAGAGTTTTTTTTTTGTTTGTTTTTTGTTTGTTTTTGTTTTTTTTTTACTTTTCCTTTGCCATATGAAAGACATGGCAGTTGCTTTTTGGCCTGATACAAAATATTTTACTGCTCTCAGTTAAAGATTTTGATCAATGTAATAAGGGTGTTTACAAAAAGAAAGGGATAGAATTATTTCATGACCCCAAGCTACTGTCAGTCAAGCAAACCTGAATTTTCATTTCCAAAAGGGATGACTTTTAGGTATCTTAAGTTTCTACATAGCTGCTGTAACTTGCAGACCATTAGTTGAAACCTCTTTTTTCTATACTTGGCTGAAATACCATAAGAAAACTTTTAGTTTTACCATATTTTCAGTTTTGTATTAATGTGAACAAAAAATCAGATTCAAAATAGGCAGAGAAAAAATACAGCTAAAACCTTTACATGTTAACCCTAAAGTTCTAATTAGTAATATCCTTCCCTATTAAAAAGAGAACATGTATGAGAATAGATGATAAATATAGCCAATTGGAGTTCCTAAAGAGGTGGATTTTGAATGTTTATAATTTGGATGCTGCATTTTGTTTCTTATTATCTTGGTAGCAATACAAGTTCTATAAGTTCTGTTGGAATTTTAAGGGTTTTGGACAAAAAATTTTGCTTTTCCAAATGCACCTGGTATAGAATTCTTCTTTTACTTGGCAGATAGCCTGTTTGATAGTTTGGCCTGTGACCGAGGCTTCCCTAGGTGCACCGATATTGTCTTGTGCCTAGTAGATGCCCTGGTGGTAATTTTGTCTGTGATCAGGTAAACGACATATAAGAGATTTATCTTTGGAGATTGGAATCCCTCAGAGCCTATTGCCTTGGTGGCTTTTATTTGGCCATCATTCTTTCTCAAAAGAAGTTTGGAAATGAGATAAATAAAGGAGCCAATAATACAAGAAGGTAGCCAAACCAAAACAAAAAAAAAAAGGAGGTTGCTAAAATATAAATTTAGGCTTGCATAGAAACAAAATATTAAACTAGGCTCACAAACCCATATGAGGTTCCCACAGGGTGTATGTTCGGTGTAAATCTGAGTACCTAAACCAAAAGGACAGTGTATTTGTACCATAAAGTGTTTATCAGAAAAGACAAAAGACTGATAGTCCCCCCTCCCAAGGGATATGAGATCTCTTACTGAAGGTTGAGACAGTTTTGGCTTATATACTTAAATTTTATCTTAAAAACTTTTCTACTTAACATAGTAATATACTTTGAAATAAAAATGGTCTAAGTTTGTTAAGCCTCAGTTTGAGGATTCTTGTTAGACTCAGAGCTGCTAAGATCTGTATTTTAGTGAACAGCAGCACTACCTAGATACAGTATACTGCCAAGTGGGGAAAATTTGTGATTTGTATATTGAGTTAATGACAGCAAATAGAACAGCTTTGGAAAATGGCTTGTGTTCAAATTGGAAGAATCTCATCAACTGGTTATTTGTAATGTGATTTGTGGAAGAAGAGGAGAGCATAAATTGGCAGTCCAGGTACTATATTTTGCCTGAAGGTAAATTTTATTTAGTCCAAATAGAGAATTTTTTTAACGAATTAGTTGATTACATTTCAAAATTAAATTTTACATACACACAATTTCTGGCTTCACTTGAAAAATTGGACAAAATGGTAATATATCCATAATTAGTTGGACCTGAATTGTAGTTTTTTTCCTTTAGAATGTATTCTTTGATTTACTCTACTTAGGTCTACTTTACTTGTGTTTAAATGCAGCACTTCTCTAGGTACTTGATTCCATTTGAAAATTTAAAATATGGTATTTCTCTTTAATGGCATGTTCTAGGTATGGTTACGTTTTCTTTTTCAGTATGTTTTTAAACATTTTTCTCATATTTCTAGTTGCAATTAGCATATACTTTTGCCTCCTAGCTTGCTCAGTTTTGATTTCAAGAGCAGTAGCTAGGTCCTTAAAGAATGTGCACTGAGGCAAGAGAGTAGTGCAAAGTGTTTGAACTAATTCAAGATTATCTCTTATTCACCTCTTCTCTCCCATTTAAAAAATTACCCAAATTTGTTAAGATTTTCTGCATCTTTGTTAGATGAAAATTAATGTTCAATTTGCAAATTCTCATGAGAGTTTCTTGGACTTTCTGATTTTAATGCACAGTAAGTAGTACATAGGATTTGTTTTTTTGTATATTCAGCACAAAATGGACCAGCTCAAATTATACTTACCTTGACAATATCTCTTTTTCTTTCACCATGTTGTTCCAGGAACCATGATAGCACATGGTTATTTGACCTGTACTCACTCCATTGCTTCTTAATGCCAAGAGATGGACAGGCATCGTAAAACATGTTAGACTTAGTTCTGGGGTGGCGATTTACTCTGAGAGGTATCTGGCACTAACTTAATTTTTGGAATTCTGGATGATGACCCTGCCAAATGTACTATAGTGCCTTCATTAATGAAACACTCATCTACATATTTGTTAAATATCCAACTTATGCAAATTACTTAATACCCATTCTGTTTTGGCTTTGTCTTTCTTCTGTGTCACATTTTAAGAAACAGCCATCTTCAAATTTTTTTGACTATTTTGAGTAATATATCTAGATTTTCTTAAAGACATAGTTGGAGTTTTATATAGCATATCACATAGAAAACTTCCAAGGGTTTTCTTCAAATAAGTTTCCCTTCCCCAAAGTTTCTTATTTATGAAATCTGCAAAAAACTTCTAATTATCCTACTCTCTCCAGAGGACTGTCACCACTATTTTTTAATAGCTCTTCCTCTTTTCTGCACCAAACTTTCATCTATTCTGATGTGTTAGGACCATGTACCTCCCCCCGTGTGTGATATTTTTACCTTTTTATCCATTCTAAATGTAACTTTCCTATCAAAGTTATTTTTTCTCACATAAAATAGCTTTCTTGTGAATGAATTTGCATTTACAACTATCTTGTATATACAAAGAAAACTTGAATAAAAAAAATTCAGTGTTTTTAACTTGTTCTTCTCTAAATCTATCTACACATCTAGGATTGAGCAACATGAAGAGTAATTACTAGAATAGTGTGCATTATGTAAAGCAAATTTAATACCAGGTGCTTCCTATTTTGGGGGTCTTTAATGTCCCCAAGGCCCATATGTTGAAGGCTTGTTTCTGAACATTTAGGAGGTAGGAGGTCCTGCCTCCTAGTAGAAGGAAGTTTGGTTGTTGGAGACAGGCCTTTGGGGTATTAAGATCCTGGTCACTCCGATTCCTCTCTTTGCTTCTTGGCTGCCATGAGGTGAACAGGTTTCCTCCAACATATGCTTTCACCATGATACAGTGTGCTACCACAGGCACAAAACAGTTGGGCCAAATGACTTTGGACAGAAACCATGAGCCAAAATAAACCTTTCCTCCTTGTAAGCTGATTTTCTCAGGTATTTTCACATAGTAATGGAAAGCTGATTATCACACTAGGCAGTTATGATGTAGTAAAAGCCTCTCAGAAAGAAGCCCGTCTCTTATGGTTGAACTATATACTCCTCATTAGAGGATATTATTCACAATTATGTACATAGTCATAAATCAATAAAGATTTAAAAAGAAGTAACTTGACATTGAAAGTTCCTGGCACAGGCAATTTTCATATAGACAAACAGGATTATGACAATAGTCTTGATGAGTCTTGAGATCTAGGTGATGTCAAATAATTGGTAATTCTTAATATTTAGATAGAATGATATACTATTGGCATGATAGTTACTTTAAATATTGTAAATGTAGGGGTCAGAAATCATTAATATAGAATGTGACCTAATTATGAATTTTATGAATTTGTGAATTGGGATTAAACCATAACTATGACAATCCTAATATAAAAAGTTATATTAAATGTGTAAAATATATGAATTTATGCTGGGCGTGGTAATCCCCACACTTGGGAGGTGGAGACAGGATCGTGCAGGTTTGATGCCAGCCTCGCTGGCTTAAGACACCCTGTTTCCAAATAAAAAATATAAAATAGGTCTGGGAGTGTAGCCTGGAGGTAGAAGGGTTCTATCCCCAGTACCACACACACACACACACACACACACACACACACACACACACACACACAATATATATACATATATATATACATATATATATACACATATATATACATATATATATATATATACATATATATATGATATAAAAAGGGCTTTCTAAAGTTTGATTTAGGAATTTCAGATAAGCAAGACAAACACATGTCTGCGTTTGTTCTCTGATTCAAGGCATTAGATGAAAATGAACATTGTGATTTTTTTTAGAGCATATTAGTTTTTCTTCCATGTTTTGTGGGTGATGAAACAATTGGGAATCCAGATTTTTGATTAAGCAATTTATTCTCAGTGGGCTTTTAAATCAAATCTTATCTTAGAATTTTGAGTTAAAGCTGCCAAAATTTAAATGAAAAAGAAAAACATTTTATCTATTGGCATTAAAGATTAAAACTTTGTAGTTGTAAAACAGATTGTTAATATTTTCAATTTGAAAATAGTGTTGAGATGAATTTTGCTATAATTTTCTTTACATTTACTATGCAGGAAAAATATTGGACTTTAGTATATATATACTATAGTTATGATTTATAAATTTGTTAGAGTTTAAAAATAATTTTTATTTTATAAAATTTTTGTCAGTTATTTTTAAAAATTACCTCACTCATAAATAGAAAGATGCCTTTCATTTCCTCCTGTGTAAAAAGGGTTTGGTTAATGAAATAGTAGCAAATTTTAAGAATATAGAAATTTTCAGTGAGTTTAGAAAATTTATTAAAATTTTAGTCATAAATTAAACCATTAAAATATCTTTTAAAATTGTCATATAGTTTTTAAATATACTATTAGCAATAAATTTTCAGTGATATATGCATTTTTGGTCAACCTAGGTTTCAAGTGAATCTTAAATTATTAATGAATCATACTTGAGTAGATAACCTTTGAGATCTAATAATACCTTATTGGTGCCATCTTGTGAATAGTTTCTGAATTTCTAAATGTATATTATGTACTCATTTTTATTTAGTTCTAACTATATTCTAAGCACTGAAGTAGAGTGAAAAATATATATACTCTGAAGATCAACTTATAAAAAATATTTTGTAAATATGAAATTAAACGTTAAATTTTTAAAAAATATTCAAAATTGTGAAGGTTTTTTTCTAATACCACACATGGTTTCAAGTGAAGATAAGCACTCAAATTAACTAAATGACCATAATACTTATAACAACTCTGTAATGAGAAATAAATGTGGCCGGATAGATTATGGGGTATATATAGTAGACTTTGTTAAACAAATGAAGTTTTTTTTTTTTTTTTTTTTAGATACTGGGAATGGAACCCAGGGGCATTCTACCTCCAAGCTACACCCCTAGCTCTATTATTTATTTATTTTTATTTTGAAACAGGGTCTCACTGAATTGTAAAGACCTCACTAAGTAGCTGAGGCTGTCTGTGAACTGCGGTCCTTCTGTGTCAGTCTCCCAAAATGCTGGGATAACAAGCATGTGCCACCACACCCAGCCAAATGGTGTGTTCTTTAGGTGTAAAGTTGTATGACAAAGATATTTAGTCAATGAGATCATTGAATCAGTGAAATATTCTTGAAAGTTTTAAGAGTGAGACCCTGAAGGTATGTAGTTATTTGAAATATCTTTTGGATAGGCCTCTAGTGATGTAGAATAACTTAAAATGTCTAGCCAAAAAACTGAATCACTGAAGTACAGAAGGAACCAGTAATAAACTTGCTAAGTATCCTCTCTGGAAATGCAATCATTTCATTGATTCTCACATAAGTATTCTAAAGTGCTCTGGGACATTACCAGTAATATAGATTCTATGCTCTTGAGTAAAAAAATGTTACTCTTACTCACTTGGAATTTTAAATGCTACTTTTTTTCTAGATGCAGCTGAGTCCTTTTCCTACTTGGTTTTTATCTCTGTCAACATCCTCACTATTAATAATCCAAGACAACTGACCACACAACTTAGAGGAAAGATGAATTATTTGCTCGTAGTTTTTTGGAGATATTGGAGTTTCAGTTCAGGTCAGAATAGGTTATATCTGCAGATCTCAGGGCGTGGTGAAAGGAAGCACAGAGAGGAAGAACATGAGTTTTGTTCTCACATCACAGATGTCTGTAGCAAGAGAGCGCACAGGCAAGAGGAGTCAAAGATAAAAGCAACAACCTGCCTGCCTCGGTTATCACCCAATAAATCCATTACAGTGTATTTATCCCCTGGTGAGTTAGAGCCCTAATGACTTAGTTATGCCAGCCTTGAACATTAATAAATGAGCTCTTAGGGGACATTCTGTGTCTAACCATACTGACTTTCTAAGAGAGACCTCAAATATTATTATGGTTGAATAACTATATAACTATTCCTTCATATATGAAAGATAATAAAGATAGACGATAATATCAAAATAATGTTTCGGGTTTTGATATTAGTGATTTAGTCCTTTACTATAAAGCTTTTGAGAGCCAAAATAAGTTAGGTGGACCCCTAAAGAATTTAGCATATGGACAAGATAATTACTATTCCACAACCTACTATTAAGACACTGCTTAAGGTTGACTGTCTTATAACAAAACATATTCTTGCTAGGCATGGTGGTACATGCTTGTAATCTCAGTACTTGGGAGGTTGAGACAATAGGATTGCAGATTTGTGGCCAGCCTCAGCTACTTAGTGAAGCCCTTCACAACTTAGACCCTGTTTCAAAATAAAGAATAAAAAATAGGGCTGGGGACATAGCTCAGATGTAGAATACCCTTGGATTCAGTCCTCAGCACAAAAAACAAAAAATAAACTCCGACCCCACCCCCACATTTCTTAAGGAGTTTATAGTCTGAAAAAAAAATAGAAAAATAACTGAAAATACAGGACAGTTTGCTAATATTTAAAGCCATTCTAACTATAAAGCTGTGCTTCTAACATGATTGTTTATTTTGGTTATTTATTACAGCATAATAAACTCTCCTAAAATTTAGTGGCTTAAGACAAAACATTTTATTATTTCCCATGCTTCTGTGGGTTGGCTGGGGCTCCGCTGGGCAGTTCTGCTGATCTTATTTGAAATCTCTTATATCATTGCTGTCAAATGATAAATAGTCTGGGATGTCCAAGAAAACTTCACTTATAAGAGGCCTCAGGACTCCTCCATGTGGACTCATTCTGCCAGTGACATCTTTAAAACCTCTTCATGTGGTCTTTTTTACCAGTGTGGTTGTCTGACTTCATATACCATGGTTTAGGCCTCTAAGAATCAGAAAGTAAAGTCTTTTTAGTACTTTTAAACCCTGTGTTTGAAAACCCAGAATGTTCAGTTTTCACCACACTCTATTGATCAAAGCAGTCAGAACAACCCTCATTCAAGGAGGGTGAGGTGGATAATAAGCTCCACATCTTTATGTGGAAAATAGCAAACCGATATTGAAGACATTTCTGGAGGCCTCTTAGGAGCATAGTTGCAAGATGCCTGAGTAGGAACAACTGACTCCTAATGCTTTGAATTTGTATGACAGAAGCTGTCTTCAAAGATTATCTAAGGCTTTTATTAATATATAAATCATAATAACAATGTAGAGGAAACAGCAAGGATGGGGGTGGGGGAGAACTATGAGGTCCTCTGTAAGAAGAAAAGCATGTGCAAGATATACAGGTGGGAAAGCAATGCCACTGGATTGACGATTATAATACTTAAAATCTGTCTCAAAGTAATAGCTGTTAGAGCTAGTACTACTGTTTTCAAATAAGGAAAAAAGGAGAAATAAAAATGCATAGCAAGTAGATGTTTCCAAAGAAAGGAGAAACAATGCATAGCAAGTAGATGCTTCTAAATTGGGAGCATGATCTTAATAGCAAAGTCGGTGGCTTTTTAAGAATGAACCATGAGTTTAGGGATGGGATGGTGAAAGTGATTTCGAAGATTTTTCTGTTGGTTCTCATCAGACTTAAGTTTTTTTTTTCTTCTCACAGAAAATGCTAGACTAGTGCAGTATGTCATTTGAATATAAGAGAAATAAGAAAAGATGGGGGAAATTTTGTTTCCTAGGTAATTAAGTTTGGTAGAATGCAGGTTCATGGCAACTGAGATCCATAAACACTAGAATTGAGGTGAGAGCTGACAGGGAGTTACAATACATACTTTCTGTGAACAAGTAAGTTTTAAGTTTATGATACTGATAGTGTAAAAATCAAAAGTGAGGTGTGTGTGTGTGTGTGTGTGTGTGTGTGTGTGTATTACTGGGGATTGAACCTATCGACATTCTGCCTCTAAAGCACACTCCAGCACTATTTTAGTTTTTATTTTGAAACAGGTCTTGCTAAGTTGCTGAGAGCCTTGCTAAGGGCCTTACCAAGGCTGGCCTGGAACATGTGATCCCCTGGTCTTAGCCTCCCAAGTATTGGAATTACTTGGTGTATGTCACCACATGTGGCACCCTTTTGAGCTAATGTTTATTGGGTTCTACTGATGAGCTAGTTCCTGTTAAAATAACTTCTAAACTAGGATCTCCAATGTGAGAAGTCAATCTTGAGAAGATCTGGCAGGAATTCAAAGTCCAATAGTGACTACAAAGATCCTGAAGGGAAAATGAACCTAAAGTATCCGAGGAACAAAAAGAAAGTCAGCCTTGTGGTAGCATGCTAAGGAAGAAGAGAGGCCACATAAGAAGTGAGTTAGGCTCCAAAATTGTTATAAGGACTTTGAATTTACTTCTGGGTGGAAAGGGAGGCATTAAAACACTTTTGGTGTGGGATTGAAATGACCATGAGGATTATTTCAGATTCTGGGTAGGGAAAATAAATTACAGAGGAGCAGAAGTTAGGGAGATTTCAGGTAATTACTGCAATAGTCTATAGTGGTGATGATAGCACCATGGATTAGGGTGTGAGGGTAGGGCTGGGAGAGGGTTGATGGTGTCTGTGAGGACCCTTTAGTCTTTTTTCCCCCATCCCATCCCATCCCATCCCATCCCATCCCATCCCATCCCATCCCATCCCATCCCATCCCATCCCATCCCATCCCATCCCATCTTTATTCTCTAGACCCTCTCCTTTTTTTTTTTCTTTCTAAATTCAATGTGACTGTTTTGCTCTCTAGGATCTCACAGCTCTTCACCTATCTTTAGTCTCTAGTCCCCCTTTTTCTCTTCCTCTACTTTCTCATTAATTGCTTCTTACCAACTTTTCAATTTTCTTTTCTACCCCATTCTTTTCTACCATTACCCTTTTCTTTCTCACTGTATTTCTTTGCAGTTAGGCCTTATTCATTTATTTCATCTTTTTCTGTTCACTGGATGTTATCGTTTGGATAAAAACTATGTCCAGAAAAGCTCATGTGTTAGCAATACAGAAATGTTCAGAGGCAAATAATTAAGTTTTTAATCCCAGCAGTGGGTAAATCCAGTGGCATATTAATAATTTAAAGGAACATACTGGTTAGTAACTGTACGTAGATAGGGTATGGTCAGCCTTTGGGAGTATGGCCTTGGGGACCATATCTACCCTTGGTCCCCTTTCCCTTTCTCTCTCTATGCTTCCTAGCTGCCAGGAGCTAAGCAGTCATATTCTCCAGTATCCTGCCAACATGATGTTTCTGCCTTGGCGCCAACCAAACATGGACAGATCCTCTGAGATCAAATAACTTTTAGTCCAAATCAACTTTTCCTCCTTTTGATATTTTCCTCCTCAGATATTTTGGTCACAGTGACAAAAAACAAACTAATATATTGATAAACCTGAATTTCTAATCCTTTACTCTGCTGAGGAAGAGGCCAGTGTGCAGCCTAGGAAGTTAAATAATGTTCTGCTAGGTTCTTTCATGTTTAGAGGCCCCTAGAACTTGTTCTCATTGTAGGTTTGGCTGACAATAGAAAGGTATCAAAATGGCTTGTCAAAGGAAGCTACCAATAGATATGGATGTCATGAAGATTTAACTGATTGAAATATTAACCCACTTTTTATTTAGTTGTGCTTACAGTCTTGCTTGATGCCAAAAATGAATGAAAGAATAGAGATACAAACGATAGAAAAGAAAGGATATTTTGGTCTACATGAGCTGATAATCATCTATCTCTGTGTGTTCATAGCACAGAAATTTTACACTTTTCTAGTAGCTTCATATGTCAGAGTGATGCTTGGAACCTAGATGAAAGTATGCCAGGTAGCCTACCATCCTTATAGATGGGTTTATCTTTTTAAGATAAACATTTTCCTGACTTGGGATTCAAACTGTCTTTAGTCTTGTACTGTTTTAAGGAGATAGTGCTAACAAAGAATTACTTGTAGCACCATTAGTAACAATACTAATTCCTCTCAATCATTATGTTTAGAAGTAGCAACTCAGGAGCCAGCTGATCCCTAATAACAGTAACAGGGTGGAGAGTACAGAAATTAAGGTTACCTGGGGGAGCAGAACCAGAGGAGGGGATGCAGCTGAGGTCCTAGACTGGGCATTCCTTAGGAATGCACATTTGTCAGAATTTCTGTGGCTATGTTTGTCACAAAAATCATGTTGTACCTATATTATTGCAATATTTAATTTTTTCCTAGGAGCAAACTGAAGGACACACAATACTTTGCATTAGTCATAGTATTTGCAGCAGAAGAGTGTTCTGCATAGTGAGTAATGTGCCGTTCATTGAAAAAAGGAGAGAAAAGCATATAAGTGCCTTGTGGTAATGGGAATAGCCTACGGCAGGACTGTGTGGGCCCATTGGTTCTCATTTTGACAGAGCCACCATAAGAGGGGTTCAGCCTGAGTGCACGCATCTTTAGTTAGGGTAATGTTCTATTTTTTTTTTTTTTACCATTTTGATGAAACAATTCAATGGTACACCAATTAAATTATTAATTAAATTTTATTTTTAGATCTTGGGGGTTAGGGAGAGAGACTAAAAGAATGCAGTGTCTCCCCAAAAGGTATGTGGAGAGTGGAGGATATGCAAATTGGGAAGAAAAGAGGAGCTTTTTGGTCTATTTTCAGAGGACATTAAATTTATATCGCTGTTTGTCAAGTAGAATTGTATAGATGGGTACTCATGACCTAAGGGAAAATGTATATCCTTTGTTTTGAAATTTTGCATCCCTTAATTATCTTTTGTGATTTATATACTTTACTAATATATGTAGTTGAGTTAATCACTGAGAAATTGAGCTAAATTTGTGTTGCTGCTATTCAGAAACTATTTTATGCCTTGGTAAAATGTAGCAGCATGGTACCACTGTCAACTTAATTTTCAAAATGCGATTCATAATAAATTATGCTTTTGTAATGTATGTGAGGGAGCAAGAGAAACAGTTTCTTCAGCATTTCTAAACTCACCAGATTACACAAAGAGTTACGCGCCTTGCTAGATGTTTTAGCCAGCATAATTCTGCTGTACCACATTGGGCTGTTAAGGGTTTTTCTCCAAACACTCAGAATTTTAAGAAATATATTTTAAAGCCATCGTTTGACTTGTTTTGCACAAGTAAACCACATGCTAACACACCACTCACTTTGAGAGCACTATCCAAACATCACAAAGTCTGTTCCAAAGTCCAGACAATTTCCAGTCCCTCTGTCAGAGAGCAAATAACAACAAAAGACTTATTCCAAATACAAGTCAACCAGAAACTTGGAGAACCTTCACAGTAACTTGCTTTGCACAACATCTAGAGGAAATTTTGTGAATAACCCTTGGTGGGGAGCACACAACCCCTTAATACTCAGAACATATTACCCAAGTTACACATGATGACAAGGTAAACATTTGCTTAAGAACTCCTTTAAAAGAGGAAGTGGTATGAAATTACCAGGGGAAGCTCTCCCATCTTTAAAAATCCAAATTAGCTACAGCTTGGCTCTACCCAGTGCCTCGAGGGTCTGAGTGCTACAAATTATCTCATCTTTTGGTTTAAAGAAAACAAAAACTTAGCTTTTCCACCAAAATATCTAATTGTTGGCCTGGCAGAATGAGGTAGGAATGGGTATGCGTGGATGATAGTTGCTATTATTTCTGGTTGTTTTGTGCTTTTTGCAACTCAAGCATCTGTCATTTTTCTCCTAATGACTCCATGTGTAGATACAACTATTCATATTCACTTAGTACTTTTCTGCTGAAGATTATGTTTGCCCCTTTGTAGAGTTTTTCAGTATGAATTCAATTCCTAGTTAATGATTACAGTACCATAAAAGTACACCAATTCCATGTTTGTACTTTTATACTTGGCTATAACCCCGTATTAAGTGTTATTAAGGTTAAAATGCCCCTAGAGTTTCTTTTCAGTATTAACTTTATTTCAGCCACTGTGGGTCACAACAAATCACAATGCAATGTACCGGCCTTAAGCACTTATTCCTGAATAGAAGGTAAAGGTATAATGGTGATATATTTTATTTACGTCTTCAGAACTCATTCTTGCTGTGATAAAGTATTTAGTAAAATATATTGTTCAGTACAGAGAAAGGCAATTAATCCTTCATTGAAGGTATGGACCTACAGTCCAGAGGAGGACAATAAAATCTATAGAATGTCAGAGATGCTTATGGGACAATTAAAAATATTATTCCTGACTCCCATAGATGCACTCTTTAGAGAAAAGGGAAATCCACATTATATCCTTTATGAATAAAGGTCACATATAAATAAACCTGAATAAAATAGAAGCAGGAAGTTTAGTTTCTAGCATTGTAAGTGGAATGCATTGCATGTGCGTAGAAACTTAAAATTTAACCTTATATTGCATGTGAAAAAATAAAAATTTTATTTTACTACATTATATTGATATCTATCAGTCAACTATTTTTATTTGCAGGTAAATAATTGGCACTTCAGTATCTCAAATTCATATGCCAGTTACAAAACCTGTTGACTCTTATTGAGATTAATTTTTTTTTTTTTTTGGTGGTACTGGGGTTCCTGGAAGCCCTTCTACCTCCGGGCTACACTCCCAGACCTATTTTTGCATTTTTATTTGGAAACAGGGTCTCCTAAGCCAGCACGCGGAACCTGCGCGATCCTCCTGTCTCTGCCTCCCAAGCGCGGGGATTACAAGCGTGCGCCACCACGCCCGGCTGAGATTAATTTTTTTAATTAATGCTAAAGATAAATCATCTATGTTAATTAATCCACTCAATAAACAAAAGTCAGAGCATCAGAGCATCTCTCTCCTCTTTGGGAGAGACGTGGATTTTGCTGTGAGAGACTGTTTTTGTCTTTAAGGAGTCTAAACTCACATTGGGATTTTCCAGAATCTTAGGAAGTAATGGTTTTGTTTGTTGAAAGTTTTAAGGTTAAATTTTAAAATATGAACTTGAACTACCTTTTTCTCTTTATAAAGTGTTTATTGATAGAAAGTGATTAAGTTTATCACAAAACAATAGAATTTTACTAGGACTTGAGTTTGACATTTATATTATATGTGCTTTGGGACCAAAGAAAGCTATTGTTTTCCAGTATTATCAAACTTGCTCTTCAAATAGTTATCCTAGATGTGCATAGCACACATACACAATTTATTAAAGTACATGTGGGCACTGCTGTGCCAGTGCTCCAGTGTCTAGCCCTTATAGTTCAGCTAGTGGCCTTCAACACCTTGAACAGCTGCTCCAAGAGTAACATAGGTCAGGTCCTGGGAAAATTCTTTTCCACTTTTTTTTTGCTCTGTATTCTTGAAACAAAATCAGCCCTATCCATTAGGTTAATGTGAGTTGTGCTATGGTTCTTTGGAGATGGATACTCTTTCAGGGTGTGGGAAAGATTTGAGTGAAAGGAGCATTTGAGATGTTATACTAGTTTGTCAAATTAGCATGAATGCAGCAAATTCTTGTTATTTATCAGAACTGTCTAACATCCTTTTAAATATTTTTTCCAATTTATGATTCTGAAAGTACTCACAAATTAGCACAGTATTTACATTTGCCTGGGCCACCTGAAAAATATTTTTAAATATTTAATAATTTGTATTTCACTTAAATTTGTACATATGTAGATACACACATGTAATATGCCTAAAACATGATATCATTTGATAACTAGAATAATACTGAATATTAGAATTACTATTGGTTTATTTTTATTAAAATAATAAATTTCATTAAATTAAAATAAATTTTCATTATTATTTAAATTATTCTTAAAATATTTAGTGAAATAATGTATTTCTTTGCCCTTAACTTCCAATAGTTAATTTTGAATATTTTATTAGATATTTTAAAAAATATTTATGCATGTAAAATAGCTTCAATGTTTTCATTTTTGAAATTATCTTAATTTATATTTTACTAAAAGTCATATATTATATACATTTATAACTATATTTTATTTAAAATTCTTAAGTGATTGTTTTCCAAATAGCACAGACTATATGCAAATCTGGACTATAGCAATATAATAAGCAATTTGATGAAATTATGGTAGGAAACATTTAAAACAGAATTAAGCCACAGTGCATTAATAGATCACTTACACCAGCATAATACTTATTAAATTTAGTTGTCTCTGATTTTGCTGACTTTTAGCCATATGTAAAAGACAGAGCTTTATGGATTTTCTTTTGTTATGAAGTTATATTTGTCAAACCAGGAGGATAGAATATATTTTATTTAAAAGTAGTTGCCTTGATTTCTAATTTTAAATACATAGAGTAAATACAGTATGATGGTTCAATTTGTGTTCTTGTTTTGGACTCTAGGGTTCACCAGGATGCTGGTTAGTAGGTAATAGGCTTCACAATGTTTCTAACTTTTTTTCACAAATCATTACAAAATTGAAATGATTTTTATACTTTTATTGGTGCATGATAGTTTCACATCATAATGTATTTCACAGTTATAATGACATAAGAGCTGACTTTAGTATTCCTGCTGTAGTCTAGGTCTGCCAGGCAGCGGGCCATCTCTGTAGGCTATTTGTTTAGCAAGAGCTATGCTTGAGTTGTCAGAGGGTTATTTTTGGTATAGAACTGCTTCCATCGCTGCTTCCCACTCCCTTTACTTCTTTTTTCCTCCCCTTTATTTGTAATCTTTTCTCTTGACTGGGCTTCTCAGGCTCTATTCTGTTGATTTTGCAGTAGAATCTTTTCCTTTGATTTGTCCTTGTTGATGATGTCTGGGCAGTTTGCCATGTTTTAAATAGTAGCATTTTCTCAAAATGCTGCCTTTGACACCATGTAGTTCATGCTCCTCTACTTGCTCATCTTGCTAGTCCCCAGGAGCCATTCTTCCTCCTTAGCTCCTTGTATCTTTCTTGTTCACACTATTAAAGATATTCATGTAAGTTCCCACCCTCCAAACAGATTAATGTCTCTGAAATACTCTGTCCTGCTTGGGGGTCTTGCTTGTCTAAAAGGAGAATCTGATTATTTGAGATTATGTTAATGATTGATTTAGTTAACATTTTAAAAATTAGTATTAATATCATCATTATTGTCATATTCATTTCAGGCTTGCCACAACTAATATGATTTTCTACAGGATTTAAAAGTTTTGTTTCTGGCCATAGATATAATACATATTAATTACAGATCATTTAGAAAAATCAAAATAGCACTTAATATTTCCAGGTACATTCTAAGTTCTTTGTATATTCTTAAATTTTTATATATAAATTTATGATATAAAAGTTTACAATATAAATATATAAATATATGATGTAAATATATGATATATAAATATGGATACAAATATATTTATACATAAACATATGAATATATATTCAGTTTTTAAATTGACTTTCACAGCAGCCTTGTGAACTAAATATTATTAGTACCTCTGTTTCACAGACGAGAAAACATAGACACAGAAATTTTGAGTAACAGGTAGTGCTGTGAGATGATCACAGAAGGCATGACTCCAAAGTATGTGATTTTTGTAAATGTGCTGCTCTTTAAAATTAGAAAAACCTGGAATATAAATTATAGATAATTCATAATTTATAACTAATCACCTTATATTAAATTTTATCTAATTTATTTATTTATGTATTTTTAAATTTATTTTATTGTAATCATACATCACATTGGAATATAAGACTTGAGAGGATATACAAGCACACATCATCCAATTAGCCCTCATCCAGTCCCCATCCCATTCCCTCCCCCTCCCTCGATCCCATGCTTGTTTGGTGATTAACTTTGATACATATGTTTATGTACCTACTGCTTTTTAAAGAGGCTCCATCCTCCCCTATTCCATACCCTCTGATTGGTCACCTTAATTACTTCACTGTAGGGCCCTTTCTATAGTTCAACCACTTCCTGTTGCCCCTTTCCTCCTAGTTATTGCTGATTACGGGGAGCATCTGGTTTTAATTTTCTGCGATATTTCTTTGTGTATGCTGTGTTGCAAATACCGATCCCACTCTTGACAGCCCCAGTTGTGGCCTGGCTACCCGGTGGACTGATCCAGACCTCGCTGGCTCAAGCAGCGGCCTTGCCTCATGGGAGGCCCTGGATCTGGCCTCGTTGGCCCCGACACTGGCCTAACCCCTTAGCTGGCTCCTATCCTGAACTCAGAGGCCCCAGCACCGGCCTTCCTCATGGCAGGCTCCAATGTTAGCCGATGCCCCTGGCATCGGCCTAACCCCTCGACAGGCTCCGATCCAGGCCTCGGAGGCCTCAGTAGCGGCCTTGCCTCTCGGAAGGCTCTGATGCCGGCCAGTGGCCCCAGCACTGGCTTAACCCCTCGGCAGGCTCCGATCCCAGCCTTGGAGGCCTCAATAACGGCCTTGCCTCACGAAAGGCTCCGATGCCGGCCATTGGCCCCAGCACCGGTCTAACCCCTCGGCAGGCTCCGATCCCGGCCTCGGAGGCCCCAGCATTGGCCTTGCCTCACGGCAGGCTCCGATCCCAGACACGCTGGTCCTGGTACCAGCCTGACCCCTCGGCAGGCTCCAATCCCGGCCTCAGAGGCCCCAGCACCGGCCTTGCCTCACGGCATACTCTAATCCCGGCCTCGCTGGCCCCGGCACTGGCCTAACCCCTTGGCAGGTTCTGATCCCGGCCTCAGAGGCCTCAATAGTGGCCCTGCCTCACGGAAGGCTCCGATGCTGGCCAGTGGCCCTGGCACAGACCTAACCCCTCAGCATGCTCTGATCCCGGCCTCAGAGGCCCCAGCACTGGCCTTGCCTCACGGCAGGCTCCGATCCCAGCTTTGCTGTGTCCATCTCCGGCCTCACCCCTCGGCAGGCTCTAATCCGAGCACCCTCTTTGCCCAACTATTTGTCCCACGTTCTCGAGGGTGAGTGGTGGTGGTAGCATTCTGCCTCTGGGGTCATTACTTCAAAGGTTCCAGGTGTAATGCATCAGATCTCTGCCTACCCTGAGTACTGGCCACTGCCATTGCCACTGCCTCCACCATTTCAAATCTTTCCCAAGCTCTTTTTCCACTCTGAATGTTGTCCAGTTTTCCTAAGCATGCGCGATGGTAGCATTCAACCTTTGGTGTAATTCCCCCCCCCCCAAAAAAAATAAGGTTGGTAGGCTCCGATTTCTGCTTCTCCTGAATAAGTCTCCACCGCCAAAGCGGAGACCGCTTTCAGCACCGCCTTTCTCCTTGGTCTCCGCTAAAGTCTCTCTCCTTACATGTGATGTCCAAGATTCTTAACAATGTAGAGAAGCAGTGCTCCTTAGCGGGGAATTTTTCCAATAATTCCAGTTCATTTGGATAAGTTTTGTCTGCATCTCCATTATCCTTGCATCCGCCATGGCCTCCTTGACCCCTCTCCGATATTTTCAGAGAGGGGTTCGCCTAGGAGTGCCCCGCCAGTGCCTGCCCACCCGCCCAGGGTTGGGGCCAGGGGGCCCGGACCACAGTGTCCTTCCGGGTGGAGGGGGGCTCGCCTAGGGGCGCCCCGCCAGCGCCAGCCCACCTGCCCAGGGTCAGGGCCAGGGAGCCCTGACCACGGGGTCCCACTAATTTAATTTTATATAAAATTTTTTTCAACAGAATGCATCATTCTCTGTTTATTTTTATTCAGGCCAATATTTATGGCTGTTTATTTTTTATTTTTATGTGGAAAATATTGAAAATGGCATACATTCAGACTATGCCTCCCTCCTTTCCCTTCCTCCCTTCTCAACAATGAGTGTCCAGGTTAACCATACTATATTTATATTTTTACACAAATTCAAATGTAGCTCCTTTTTTTTTTTTTTGGTGGTACTGGGGTTCTTGGAAGCCCTTCTACCTCTGGGCTATACTCCCAGACCTATTTTTACATTTTTATTTGGAAACAGGGTCTCCTAAGCCAGCACGCGCGGCTGGCTTCAAACTTGCGTGGTCCTTCTGCCTCTGCCTCCCAAGCGTGGGGATTACAAGCGTGTGCCGCCATGCCTGGCTGCTCCTTATTTTAACTATAGCTCATAAACAACAATGGGATTGGAAATATGGAGGGTAAAAGTAATATACTGAATGGAGAATTTGGAAAAATATACTGTAAATACAAAATTAAAAAGGCAATTTTAAGTACTAGGAAAAATAGAAATGATGTATAATAAAGGCAAAAGACACTGCTACTTACTGGGCTCTGTAGTGAATAATATTCACATAGTCATAATATAAAATCATTCATTTTCAACTTTTAGAATCATATTACAGGCAAAGCATGAGAGAATTAACATTAAAAAAGAATAGATGCTTATAAACTTAAAAATGTAAAAGTGTAGTGACAAATATTTGAGCTAGAGGAAACAAGAGAGGGAAGGAATAGTTTAGAGGAAATAATGTTATAATTTTGAGATTTGAGGGATTTTTTTGGTTGTAACAAAAATAAAAAATATTACTTAAAATGTACAGAAGAACTAAAATATACACATGATATACATTAAGTCCAATTAATCTTTTTGGCCCTCTATCATTCAAGAACTAAAATTCAATTTATGTGGTCAGGTAGGAAACAAAGATCAACTTCTTTTTGGATCAGACCATCTTATTGTCTCTCAGTTATAAAACAAATTCCTCATAAATATGAATGGAAAGAGAAAATCTACTAGGGCAATGTTGTCACTGTACTGCCATGGCCTATTATCTTCCCAAACTAACAGTTTCTGAGCTACCACTTAGGCAACAAAGCACTGTATTAAACATGCCCTGTACCATTCCATTCGTCAATTTCCACAGCTTTCTGGATCCATTATTAGCATATTCCTGTGGATTTTTTTGTGCCATTTTAATGGGCTTATGTTTTATAAATAGGAACAGATTAGAGTTTATATCTTTTTTGTTGTTGTTGTTGTTGTGCTGGGGATTCAAACCAAGGGCATTCTACCTCCAAACTATACCTCTAGCCCAATTATATTTTATTTTATTTTTTTAAATTTGGAAATAGGTGCTTACTGAGTTGGTAAAATCCTTGATAAGTTGCTAATGTTGGCTTCAAACCTGTGGTCCTCCTGTTTCAGCTTCCCAAGTACTGGGATTACAGGCATGTATCATGAAGTCCCACATCCAGCAGGTATATAGCTTTAAAGAGTTATAGTTTTTAGAGCACAAAGACAAATAAGAGCTTGATAATGGAAGAATTCATAGTCTAGTTATAGAAATTAAACTCCATTTTGAGAAGCACTAGGGTTGGCTATAAAGTAGCATAGGAATGCAAAGGTCAGAAGAAAGGTAATTAAACATGATGTCATGCACTTGAATGAAGCAGGTTTTTTGGAATTTAATCCATGTAGTAATGCCATTAAACTTGATCATTATTTTTTTCTTTTACAGTACTGGGGATTGAATCCAGTGACATCTACCTCTGAGCTACACCCTCAGCCCTATTTTTTATTTTGAAACAGAGTCTCACTAAGTTGTGGAGGGCCTCAGTAAGTAGCTGAGGCAGGCCATGAACCTGCAATTTTTTCTCAGCCTCCTAAGTACTGGATTACAAGTGTGCACCACCATACCTGGCTTGATCATTAATTTAAAATAATTTACTACATGTAAATCATATATTTAATGACTGATTTATTTAGAGATAAATTGAGAAATTTAGTGTTTAATGAAAATAAATCTAGAGTGTAAATTTTTAATATAGATTATATAATAACTAATAAAGTGATATTTTAGTTTTTTTCCATGTAAATTTCAATTCTTTCTACTTTTCACTGATAACTTATCCTAATTTTTTTGTGTGCACGTGTGTGTGTGTATGTATGTTTTTTGCTCACAGTTAACACTACTGTAGTCTGTTTTTTATTTTTTATATTTTTAATTTTTATGTGGAGCATATTGAAAATGGCATATATTCAGACTGTGCTTGGTGCCCTCTCCCACCCCACCTTCCCCTACCCCCTCCCAACAATGAGTGTCCAGGTCAATCATGCTGTATTTATATTTTTACATGAATTCGGATGTAGATCCTTAATTAATCAACCTCAGACTTCTTCCTCTCCCATCCTTCCATTCTAGTTTTGGTGAAGTTTCTCCTCCATTGTCTGGAGTCTCTCTGGTATCCCTAATACTCCCTAGTTTGGGCATATTAGAGGAAACATTTGTCCCTTCTCTTTCTATGCTTGGCTGATCTCACTAAACATAATGTTCTCCAGGTCTTTCCGTCTTCTTACAAATGACATGATTTTGTTCTTCTTTATAGCTGAGTAGACTTCCATTGTGTGTATTTCCCATAATTTTGCAATCCATTCTTCTGTTGATGGAGACCTGGGTTGGTTCCATGTTTTGGCCATTACGAATTATGCTGAATGTGGGTATGCAGATGTTACTGTAGTTCTCTGATTTTAATCCGTTTGAACAAATACCCAGGAGAGGTATAGCTGGATCATATGATGGATCTATTCCCAGTTTTTTTTTTAAGGAATCTCCACACTGATCTCCATAGTGGCTGAACTGTTTGCACTCCCACCAACAGTGTAAGAGTTCCTCTTTCCCCAAATCCTCGCCAGTATTTATTGTTTGTAGCCTGTTTTGAATATAAAAATCTATGTGTCCCCAGACTAAGTCACATCTGGCTAGTCTCCAAAAAAGAAAAAAAAATCAGTGATTAGTGAAAAATATGAATTCTAAAATATGAAAAAGGATAGTTTGAAGAATAAATAAATATAAATTTGGTGTTTTATATCTAGGATACTTTGATTTTGGAGATTATAATGCAAATTCTATTGAGGATAGTTGCTATTTTTGTCTTTGCTTTCTAATTGACATTTAAAAAGGTTATCAAAACAATTTTGTCATTTTTACTATTTATTTGTTTATTTATTTATTTATTTATTTATTTATTTATTTATTTATTTATTTGTTGGTGGTACAGGGGTTCCTGGAAGCTCGTCTACCTCCGGGCTACACTCCCAGACCTATTTTTACATTTTTATTTGGAAACAGGGTCTCCTAAACCAGCGCACGGCTGGCTTGGAACCTGCGCGATCCTCCTGTCTCTACCTCCCAAGCGCGGGGATTACAAGCGTGCGCCACCATGCCCGGCCCTCATTTTTACTATTTAAATAATATATTAAGACCTTTCTGAGACAAATGATGTTCTCATCCTTTCCTGAATAAGCAGATGAGGAGAGAAAGCAAAGAAGATCTTTACCATAGAATTTTAAGCCTAAAAGCACTATTGTGTAGATGGATGCTAAGAAGACATGAATTAGTCAATATAATTATTTGTTCAAATCGGGGGTTGTTTTCCTAAACCAATAGCCAAAAACTTCTTTTTTTTGAGTTCATATAAACTGTTTTGAGGCTGCTGATTGTTAAGATATGTTCTTGTCAAAATACTCAGTTTGTTTTTCAAGGGTAGACTTGATCTTGAATGCTAGTGAGTATATAATTCAGAAGGGCCAGCAAGACTTCCTATGTTCAGTTTCACATGTATCAACTGCCTGTTTCTCCGGTACTACTCAAATGTAAGTCTGAATTCTAGACATTTTAAAACACATTAGCCAGACCCTTATTGACCTATTAAACAGAATTGAGTGCAAATAATATTTATGACTTTGTAGATTACTTGGCTGAATCTACCTTGAAAGATAGTTTCATTCTGCTTGTATAGCAATGTTTCACCAGTAACAGTAGCATGTCTGTGCATGCCTGTGTGCGCGCACACTTGCACCAAGCCAAAAGAAGAGAAGAAAATGCAATTCACCAAGGAAAGAAATGTATCAAGGAAGGTGACTAAACTGAGACTTCATACAACTGTTTATTTGTCATAAAACTAGCCATGAGCTAACATATAAGCATAAGCATTAAGTGAATGACAGTTGTTTTATTGTGTTTTCAACATTTTTAGTTGTATCTTAAAAAATACCAGATGCTGTCCACATGATGCCAAACATATGGCTTTTGGCCGTGCTCTTGTGATCTGTGGTAGATTGCTATAATGTACAGGGAAGGGAAAAAAAGCGATTTACAGATAGCCCTGGCCTGAGTTCTTCACAGCTGGATCTAATTTTACCGAACTGACAGTCTCTTCCCTTCAGCACCTTTTATTTTATCAAATGCCACATATTATTTTTTGAAGTGGTTCTTGTTGTCATAGTGAATACCACAGATGGATAACATACAGGACATTTGGTTGTCTGTTTTCTGACTAAGGTCAAGACCTACTGTTGTTCATGTTTGGGTGGAGGACGTTATTTCATGGGACTGCCCAAGAAAACTAATGACTTTCAGCTGTCTGAGAGATAATGTATAAGACATTGCTCACTTGGTTGACCCACTTGGAGTCCATTATAGTCATTTGGGTTTTTAGGCACTAATGTGGTGCCTCCCAAGTGTGTCTTTTCTTTGAATCAGTTACTAAGCTGACATATCATCTGGAAAAAAGATGAAAATGGTAAGAAAGAGAATGAAAAAGGGCTAATAATTACCTGATTGTATTGTGACTACCTATCTGCCTTTTTGCCTCTCCTTACTAGATTTTATGCTTCTTGAGGGCAGAAAATATGTCTTGTTCAACATCAAATAGCCTGCACATAGTCTATAGACTGGTATATTACAGATAATTTTCCCCCAAAGTCTTGTAGTTTTAAGATTCATCTTTGTTGCTCTTTGAAACAATCTGTTTCTTCTAACTGTAGCATAATACTCTGTATGTTTGCAAAGTTTTACCTATCACTTCCGAACTGATGGATGCCAAGACTGCCGGTATCTCTCAATACATAATAACTTCCAGCCATCTCTACTGCAGCCATGACATTGAGATGTGGAACAATATGGGAAACAATTGCTATTCATAGTTCCTGAAGGAACTGGCCAAGTTTAAATTTTACTGAAGCCATCTCCCTCCTTTTTTAATGGAAGAGTTTTGCATGTAGTTTCTATCTCCTTAGGCTTCACTTAGGAAGCCAGGTACAGGTTTACCCAAAAATGTCTAGGGAATCTATTGTTTACAACTACCCGTACTAGTTATATTACTAGAGAAAATAATACTTTTTTGTTTCTTTTAATTCCCCTCCTCCTTTAAATTTTTTTCTTTTTATAAAATTTCTTTAAGTGGGAGAAAAAAATCATGGAGTAAGGAACCAGAAATTATGTAAAGTACAGTTAAGATAACTGAAGTTTATTTCTGTCATACATATACTATCTAATTTGATCTACATAAAGATATAGCTTTTGGAATATGAAACTCGGGTATCTTAAATAATGCTCCCATGTGAAATCTCATGTTAATAAAAGAGAAATTTTAGTTAATGTTTGACCTCTAAATTTAGTACACTGTTTCAATACTGGTTTGCAAATCAAATTCTGCTGCCACAAATTCACTTGATCACTGGACACATACTGGCCTGGTGGCCACATTTTCTCACAGGAATCATTCTGTTTTGAGAATTCCCAATAAATGACCACATGTAATTTTTGCATAAGTCAGAAGGCTGCTTTCTAATACTGACTCATCAGTCTTCACAATCTATATTTAGTCAATCATCAAACTCTAATTATATCTCAGATCTGTCATCTTCTCTCCATCTGTACTGCAAACCTGACTAAAATCATGCCAATATCCTCTCTCCTGACTCTTGCAATGTCTTTGTAACTGGGGTTCCCACATTTATTCTTGTCTTATGACCAATTATCCACAAGCCATCTAGATTTTTCTTATACAAATATGTACTCACATCACTCTAATATTCAAAGCCGTTCAAAGCTATTTCCCATTGCTTGTGACCTTCTCCCTCCTCCATCATCAAAATCATCTATTTTCATTTTCACTCTGCACTTGAGTATCAATTGGCCTTGGTTCAGTTCCTACAACTTGCCATTCTCCTTGTCAACTCAACTTGTTCATATGACGTTCCCTTTATTTGGTCTGCTCTTACCTTGGTTTATCTCAGTAATTGCTACACTTTTGCAGAGCTGATCTAAAACATTATTTTCTCAAGACCTGTTTTGGTGACTCATAAACTAGGTCTTGTTCATTAATGCCAGCTTGTTATCCTATAAACTGTTTATGTTCCCATCATTGTCTTCCAATCCTGGCTTATTCCTCTTGTGCAGGTATGACTATTAACAGCAACATATTTGTGCCCAATAATTTTAATATTGGGATGGCAAATGATATATTTTTCCTATGTGTGTCTCCTTGATTTACATTTAGAATTATGATTAAATGATTATATAATCAGTTTTAAAATGTATATCCTACTGAAATTTAAGATTCAAAGACAATTATCTCTCTTCATCCTGTTCATAGAGACATCTTGATACCTAGCATTGTGCCTAGTGCTTTCTAGGTGCCACAAAAAGGTTGTTTAGGAACAATTTGTGAATTAAGTATTGCTCTGAATTAAATGTCAAACAAGTTAGAAAAAGTAGTTGAAGGAGATGGTACTTACACAAAAGCAGAGTAGTAGTTGGCAGATAATGTTTTACAAGATATTGATGGAAAAATTAGTCTAGGCATGGTGGTGCATGCTTGCAATCCCAGCATTGGGGAGGCTGAGACAGGAGGATCATGGTTCACTAATAGACTCAGCTACTTATTGAGGTCCTTTGCAACTCAGTGAGACCCTATTTCAAAATAAAGAATAAAAAATAGAGCTGGAGGTGTAGCTCGGAGGTAGAATGTCCTTGGGTTCCATCCCCAGTACCGCAAAAAAAAAGGAAAATTATAAAAATTGTATTATTGTTGATTTTTTAGGGTTGAGAGTTGATCCCAGAGCCTTGTGCATGCCATACAAGCATTCTACACTGAATTATACCCTAAAGCCCCAATAATAAATTTAATTTTTAAATTAAATTTATTTTAAATTAAATTTTAAATTTTAAATATAAAAAATATAAATTTTAAATATAAATATATATATAAATTTTGAATATAAAAAATCTACTTTGAGAAGACTATTTGGTGCTCATTAATATGGTCATCTTATATCAATGATTCTTATTTTAACACTCTAAACATACAATTTTTATTTGTTAATTATATTTCAAAGATGTTAAAACTATCGCAATATGACTTTTATGAGATTTTATTCTAGGTTTTAATGCCAAGAGTATATGATTGGGATTTAATTTATATAAAGTAAAATTAATAAATTTTAGTATATATTTCAATCAATTTTGACCCAGGTAGCCATCAGTTTGATCCTGACTACTTTTGTCTTCCTACTTAGTAAATATCTCTGTACCCCTTTCTAGTTTTTGAGTACAGTTTTTTTTCTTTTCTTGAAATTCATATAAGTAGAATGATGGAGTATTACTATTAGATTCAACTTCTTTGGCTCAAAATAATGTTTCTGTTTTTAATTCTCATGGTAGTGTGTATACATTCTTTTTTATTGCTGAAAATATGCTACAGATTTTCTGTTTTAATGTTGATAGATATTTGGATTATTACAAATTTGGGACTCTTGTAGTTAAAACTACTAGCAATATTCCTGAAAAAGTCTTTTGTATGATAGATACGTTCCTATCTTTTGGCAATACTGTAAAAAGGAGAAATACTTGGTCACAGTATAAATTAAAGTTTAACTTGGAGAATGATAAAGATTTCTCGAAAAGCAGTATTGTTTTACATTCCTATAAGCATTGTTTGAGGATTTCAATTGCTCCACTTCTACAATAGCAGGCTTCTTAATTTTAATGATTCTAATATCTCATCATGGTTTTAATGTGCATTTCCTTGATAATTGATGATGTTAAGCTGTTTTTATATGCTATTTGTCAATCATTTATATTTTGTGTAGTACTTATTTAAGTCATATATCTATTTTTAAAAATTAGTGCATTATAGTTACACATTTTAGTGAGATTCAGTGATTCATTCATATATGTACCCAGTATCTCTTGGTGTGTTTCCCTCCCCCTGCATGCTAGTGTGATCAGTAATGACACATTCATAGCCAAACATAACATTATTTGGTCTGTTTCCTAATTAAGCCTCCTTTTCTCCTCCCTTGTTTCTTCCACCAATTACTTTCCACTATTTTTCTGGTCTTGCTCATTTTCATTAAGTTTCTTTCTTTCCTGTTTTCTTTCTAGTTTCCACACATAAGAGAAAAAAATGTGTTCCTTGATTTTCTGACTTTGGCTGTTTCACTAAGCATTATGTTTTCTAATGCCATTAATTTTCCTATACATGACATAATTTTGTCCTTTTTCATAGATGAGTAAAACTCCATGGTGTATGTATGTATATATGTATATATGCACACATACCACATTTTCTTTAGTCATTCATCTTTTGATGTACACCTACATTGAATTCTTTTTTTTTGGGGGGGTGGTAGTGGGGAAGGAACCCAGGGGCCTTTTGCCTCCGGGCTACACTCCCAGACCTATTTTATATTTTATTTGGAAACAGGGTCTCTTAAGCCAGCTGAGGCTGGCTTCGAACCTGCACGATCCTCCTGTCTCAGCCTCCCAAGTGGAGGGATTACAAGCATGCACCACCATGCCAGGCTTGATGTATACCTGCAGTGGTTCTATAAATATTAAATATTTTGAATTGTGCTACTCTAAACATGGGTACACATATCTTACTATAGAATAACTTTAATTCTTTTGGAAAGATACTAAAGAGTAGCATATCTGGATCATATAATGGTTCCATTCCTAGTCTTTTGAGGAAACTCCATACTAATTTCTATAGTATTTGTACTAATTTACAATTTCACCAACAGTGTATAAGTATTTATTTTTCTCCACATTCTCACCTGCATTTATTATTGTTTATGTTCTTGATGATTGCCATTATAACTAGAGTTAGATGGAATTTCAATATAGGTTTGAATTGCATTTCTCTAATTGCTAATAATGTTAAACATTTTTATGTATTTACTGACTTTTTGTATTTGTTCTTTTAATAATTCTATTCATTTTACTTGTTCATTTTTTATTCTATTACTTCTTTTTTAGTGTTAATTTTTTTGAGTTCTTCATATATTATAGATAATAATCCTCTATGACAAAAGGAGCTGACAAAGACTTTTTCTCATCTTGTCAGTTTTCTATGCTTTTTTTTTTTTGCTGTGCATAAGTTTTTTAATTTGATGCCATCCCATTTACTGATTTTTCAGTTTTATTTCCTGAACTTTAGAGGTATTATTGAGGAAGTCTATGCTAGTGCATATATGTTGGAGAGTTGGTTCTGAGTTTTCCTCTGGAAGTTTCAATGTTTCTTATCTAATTTCTAGGTCTTTGATGTATCTTGAGTTGACTTTACTGCAGGATGAAAAATAGGGATTTAATTTTATCCTTCTAAATAAGGATATCCAGTTTTCTAAGCACTGTTTGTTAAAAAGGCCATCTTTTCTCTAATGTATATATTTGACACCACTGTCAAAAATCAGTTGGCTATAGCCATGTGAAGTTGTCTCTTTATGTTCTGTTCTGTTCCATTGGTTTCATACATCCTTTTTAATACCAGTAACATGTTTTTTTAAATTATAGAATAATTTGCTGTTTTACTAACATAGTATGATTTGAAATCAGGTATTGTTATACCTCCAGCATGGTTCTTATTTCTCAAGATTTCCTTGGTTATTATGAGATTTTGTTCTTCCATATGAATTTTAGGATCCTCTTTAGGTCACATCATAGTTAAAATGACTAGCACCAAGGGCAAGAATAGAACCATAAAAACATCAAGAGAAAAAGGGCACACTCAGAGATAACCAGTAAGAATTACTTTGTGTTTTTCAACCAAAACTCTAAAGGTCTGAGGGCTTGGAGTACAGCATTCCAGGCTCTAGAAAAAAATAACTTTCAACCAAGATTGCTATATCCACTAAAGCTATCCTTCAAAATTTATGATAAAACAAAAATCTTCAAAGATAAGCATAAACTCAAAATATTCATGACTATAGAAAATACTTAAAGAAAAAAACACACATAGAATAAATAATATTAAAATTCAGAGATAGAGAAGGACTGACTTTTATTCAAAATGCTACTAAGTAAAGGAGAATTAAAACATGATCAAACAAGCCAGGTGTGGTGGCACACACTTGTAATGCCCATACTTGGGAGGTGGAGACAGGAGGATCATACAGGTTCCAAGCCAGCGCACTGGCTTAAGAGACCCTGTTTCCAAATAAAAGAAGTATAAAATAGGTCTGGGAGTGTAGCCCAGAGGTAGAAGGGCTTCCAGGAACCCCAGTACCACCAAAACTACAAGAACAACAAGAACAAGAACAAGAACAACAACAACAACAACAACACCCATAATCAAACAGACATAAATAAAAACAATAGGAAATAATAAACATCTATCTATAAAAAAACAAATATGAATTGTTTCAAATCTCCAATTAAAAGACATAAGTTAAAGACATAAGTTAGCTTGTGGTGCACAATTTTAATCCTAGTACCTGAGACACTGAGACAGGAGGATCATGGTTTGTGGAGATTCTCAGCTACTCAGTGAGGCCCTTTCCAACTCAGTGAGATCCTGTTTCAAAAATAAATAATAAAAAATAGGGCTGAGCTGGGAGGTAGAATGCTCCTGGGTTACATCCCCAGTATTGCAATAAATAGATAAATATAATTTTTTCTTAGGTCTGTGAACAATGCCATTGGTATTTTGATAGGGATTGCATTGACTCTGTAGATCACTTTTGATGGAATGGTAATTATGACAAAATTTATTGTGCTTATCCAAGAGTAGTGAAGAGAGATTTTTATATTCCTGGAAGATATTTTAATCTCTCTTGCCATGTTTCTTGTTTCCAATATTTTTATTTTAGTATTTCTAATTATTATTTTATTTTTTATTTCAAAATTTAGTATTTTATTATTTTATTTTAGAATTTTATTATTTTAGTATTTCTAATTATTTTAGTATTTCTAATTTTCAGCTAAGTTTTTGTTAAAATAATTATTCCAGTTGTAAAGTTGTTATTCATTTTAGAGCTTTCTTTTTTCTTATTACAAGCATTTATCATTTTAAATTTTTTATTAGTGCATTGTGGTTATACATCTTAATGGAGTACAAGATGGTAGAGGCTCCCATACACACATTTAGCTCTTCCGTAATTTCTGCCCTATTCTCTCCCCCTCCCTCCTTCTTATGTTTGGCTTACTGATTGACCTTGATATGTTTGTGAAATTAGGGAATTTTTCCCTTCCTCCTCCTCCCATCTTTCTCAGTTATATCACCTTATTTGCTCATCTGTAGTTTATTTTTCTTCATGTAGAATTTCTCCTATTATTTTTCTCTTTTTAACTTCCACATATGAAGGAGAGCATCCAATTTTTTACTTTTTGTGACTGACTAAACTCACTTAGCATAATGTTTCCAGTTCTATCCATTTCTCTGTAAATGACATAAATTTGTTCTTTATGGCTGAGTAAAATTTCATTGTGTACTTATCCCATACATTTGTAATCCATTCATCTGTTGATAGACATCTGGGCTGGTTCTGTAGTTTAGAAATTGTGAATTATTTGGCTATGAACATAGACATGCATGTATTAGTTTGGTTTTAATTCTTTTGGGTAGGTACCCAAAAGTAGTATTGCCGGAACATATGATAAGTTCATTCCCATTCTTCTGAGGATACTCCATACTATTTTTCAAAGTGGTTGAAACTAATTTGCAACAATATATTAGAGTTCTCATTTCTCTACATCCTCACCAGCATTTGTTATTGTTTGTGTTTTTAATGATTCCCATTCTAGTTGGAGTTCGGTGAAGTCTCAGGGAAGTTTTGATTTGCATGTCTCTGATTACTAATGATGTTGAAAATTTTTTCATTTATTTATTAGTCATTTGAATTTCTTCTTTTGTGAAGTGTCTATTTAGTTTACTTGCCCATTTTTATTGTGTTATTTGTTTTCTTAGCATTGAGTTTCTTGAGTTCTCTGTATATTCTAGATATTAGTTCTCTATTAAAGGAGTAATTTGAAAAATTTTTCTCCCATTCTGTCGGCTCTCTGTTAAGGTTCTTGATATTTTCCTTTGCTGTTCAGAAACTATTCAGTTTACACAGTTCCACATATTGATCCTCCTTTTAATTTTTTGTGCTTTTGGGGTCTTGTTTAGAACATTTTTACTTGTGCCTATGTGTTAAAGTGTTGGACCTATGCCCTTCTCAAGTAGCTGCAAGGTCTCTGGTCTGATTTTCAAGTCTTTGATCCATTTTTTTTTTTTTTTTTTTTTTTTGTGGTACTGGGGTTCCTGGAAACCACCTCCAGGCTACACTCCCAGACCTATTTTTATACTTTTTTTTTATTTGGAAACAGGGTCTCTTAAGCCAGCATGGCTGGCTTCGAACCTGCACAGTCCTCCTGTCTCTGCCTCTCAAGAGTGGGGATTACAAGCATGCGCCACCACGCCCAGCCTTTTTCTATTTTAAATTGACTTTTGTTCAGGGTAAGGAAGTGAGGTTTATTTCCTTTGTTTTTTTACATATAGTTAAGGTGGGGTAGAAAATTTGGGGCTACAATTTTTCTTTCAGAGTTTGCAATATGTTGCCTCAGGCCCTCCTGGCTTTCATGACTTGGTTTGGGAAGTCTAGAGTGATTTAATTGGTTTGCCTCAGCATGGTCTTTTGTTTTTGTTGCCTTTAAGATTCTCTTCTTGGCCTCTATTTTAGTCAGTTTGACTCTAACGTGGTGTGGTGGACATTTTCTCTGATCTTGTCTAAAAGGGATTCTTTAAATTTTCTGTACCTGTGCATTGACCTCTTTTTCTATATTTGAAAATTTTTCTGATATTACTTCTTTGAAAAGATTGTTGAGCCATTTGGTTTCATATGCTATGCCTATTATTCTTAGGTTAGCTCTTTTAAGATGGGTCCATATCTCTTCAATGCCCAATTCATACTGCCAAATTGTTTTTTCTAAATCACATACTATACATTCATTTTTGTAGTGGTCATTTTCTAAGAGCAAGATTCTATTTTCCATGTGGTCTAATCTACTCTTTATAGTTTGTATTGATGCCTTCATTTCAATGATTGCATCCTTCACTTCCTTCAGAGCTTTTTTCTGATTCCTATTTAGGGTGTTAGATTCTTTGTTTCTTTATTTCTTTCAGCTTTCTCTAAGATCTTTTCAGAAATCCTGTATCACTTCTAATATTAAAGTTCTTATTTATTCTTCTGGCAGTCTGCAATTCTGTGCCTTCTATTATTGTGGGATTGTGGGAGCTCATTGCTTTCTTGCTATTCCTTGTTCTCATGATTTTGTGTTTCTTAAGTTTGTATCTTTGTTGCTTTTGATAGCTTCCTCTCACTCTGTAAGTGTCAGCTGGTATATACAAGGGCAAGTCATGCTATATTCATTGGTAAAGGTTGGGTGAGGAGGAAGGTGATAAAGTACTTAATGCAAGAATAGGGTAAAGTAGAAGATAGAATTGAATAGAATGATAATTTGAGTTTAGTAATATATTAGATATTAAAGATAGTGAATATGTAGGAGGATTCTAAGAACCAATGTAGAGTATCTAGTATAGTGTTATAAAGTGGATTTAATAAAAGACAAAGAAAAGCAAAGAAAATGGACAGAGAAAAGAGAGTAGATATGAATGAGAGGAGTTTGTAAAAGCAGTAGGGAAGAGAGCAAACAAACAAGCACATACACACATGCACACACACACACAAACACAAATTACAAAAAACAAATCAAAGCAACAAAATAAAACAACCCTAAAAATATATGAATACTGAGCAAACTTGGCCTTTGTAGTCAGTCTGAGTCTGTGTGGATTCTTTTAGCTGTTTATGGTTTACATTCTATAGTTGGTTCTTGAGCTTGTTCCAAGTACTCTCATTTGCTTTGTAACCTATAGTAATGATATCAGTTTATAGTTCCACTTTTTGGTCTCCTTCACTGATTGGGATCCTGGCCTGATATTTCTCTTTGTGCAACCAGAATATGCGATGCAAACCTGGGTTTCTGAGCTCTCAAAAAGGACAGACTCTGAAATGCTTATCAGTCTACATAGGTAGCCAGGATCACTAAGGCTGGATCTAGTGTTAAGCACAGATCTTCACACTTTCCACAGACCTAGAGCCTGTGTCTTTCCCTGCCTGTGTAGGTAGCACTTGCCACAGGGACCAAACTCAGTGTATACATAGAAGTTTGCATTCTCCACAGATAGAGTTGGATTGGTCTGATTTCTCTGCAGTCACCATGATTGGGTGGTTTGTGGCAATCTTAGGAAGCCCTATTAGGGCTTTGTGCCCTGTGGACTATAGGCCTTTTTGCCTGATTGGCCCTGGAGGCTATCTGCTAATCTGTGCCTCTGCTGTGTCCAACATCAGACTCTACCCTACCTTCATTAGGTTGAACCACAAAGTCTCAGACCCTGGGAGTCTATTGCTTGTTGCGTGAATTAGTGTGGCCACAGGAAGGCTGGTTCACTTATGGTGTTGTTGAGCGTTGCTCTTGATCTCTGGCGGACACAGTGAGCTCAACTACTGCTGCAGATTGTAGCTAGAGTTCAGGCAGGAGGAGTTGACCGCTTACAATTCTGATGAGCTGCAGCTGCTTACTTTGCTTCAAGGCACTGGCTTTTTTTGTTGGTGGTATCTGGAAGCTGCAGTGCTAGCAGTCCTGGTGGTTAGGCAAAAAGTCACCACTGTGGCCACTCCAGGCCCTGAGGCTGCAGCCATTCCCTAGAGAAGGTGGGTGGGTTCCTTTTCTATCCTCTGTTCTGAATTGTAGCTTTGTTTCTGGCATTTTTAATCTTCCTCGCTCTGTTCAATTTTATGCTGGTTTATTTCTCTTGTTATGGTGCTGTTTTTATGGCAATAGAAATCAAGTGTCAGCAGGATGGAGATGTTCTGCTTCCTTCAGTCACCGTCTTCTTAGAAGTCTGTTGGCATTTATTATAAATTTTTCTCTCAGTCTGCTTTTGCAGCATCCTGTAAGCACAATGTGTTTAATTTCCATTTTAATTTGTTTCACAATATTTTCTATTTTCTCTAATTTCTTATTTAATCAACTGATAATTCAAGAATGTGTCCACTTGTTGCTGTACCATAGTCCTATAAATGATCTACACTCTTTTAAACTTTAAAAAATATTTTTCCTCTTGGGTAATTTCAAATAATCTGTTCTCAACCTCATTGATTTTTCTGCTTGATTTTGTCTGCTGCCAAAGTTCTTTTTCAGCTTATTTATTTATTCTTTAGCTTCATAATTTTTATTTTAGTCTTTTTAATATTTTCTTTATTTTATTTAGATATTTTTAAGTGTTTTGTTTTTCTGATGTCATTAGCTATCTATCTCGACCAACATTTTCACTGCTATAATCTAAGACAACTGAACAAACAACTTAGAAGAATGATTTATTTGCTCACTGTTCTTTGAGATCTTAGGTTAGTGCATGTGAGGTCAAGGTCTGTGAAGCTCAAGCCATGACAGTGGGAAGCAGAAAGATAGAGAGAGTAAGTAAGGGATGCTTTCACATCATGGAGGCTGGGAGAAGAAAGCCAATAAAGGAATTTAAAGACAAAAGCACAGTTTTTAAGTCCAAACCCTCAAAGACTTTCTTCCTCCAGCCAAGTCCTACCTGCCTAGGTTACCACCCAGTAAGTCCATCACAATGGATTTACATACTGATGAGATTATAACCCTCATGAGTTAATTGCATCAACTCTGAACATTAATACATGAGCTCTTCAGGGACATTTTATATCTAACCATAAGAGTTATTGTCACTTGTCACTGGGACTTTTTCTACAAAACTCTTCATTTTCCTGGACTCTGCTATCCTGAGCTAATATTTCCTGTCTCTCACACAATCATTTGAGTAGTTACATGTACTTGTCCCATAACAAATCTCTCCATTCCCAGGGTTTTGGCTATTATTAGTAAGTGAGAACTGGATATTTTCCTGCAAACATCTCAATAGAATCTCAAACCTTATTCTTTTGAAAATTTTTTTTCTTAACCAGTCTTTCTGTTTTATTTGGTACTAGAAACTGATCCTAGGGGTGTGCTACCACTGAGCTACGGCCTCAGCCCTTATAATTTTAATTATGAAACAAGATCTCAATAAGTTGCTGAAACTGTCCTTAAACCTATTATCTTCCTTTCTCAGACTCTCAAGTCATACTACAAGTGTGCACCACAACACTCAGCTCAGCCTCCCTGCTTTTACTCAATGACTATTCCCTGTGTACTGGTATTATATTTGTACACCACAGCATCTGACTTAGCCTCTATTTTTAGTCAGTGACTGTTCCTTATGTACTCAATCAGCTTTTCTCTTTTTAGTCAGTGACTGTTCCCTCTGCCCCTATTTTTTTGTTTTTTGGTTTTTTTTTGGTGGTACTGGGGTTTCTGGAAACCCTTCTACCTCCGGGCTATACTCACAGATCCCAGACCTAATATATATATATATTTATATATATATTTGGAAACAGGGTCTCTTAAGCCAGAGAGGTTGTCTTTGAACTTGCGCAATCCTCCTGTCCCCGCCTCCCAAGCGCGGGGATTACAAGCGTGCACTACCACGCCCGGCCTCTCTGCCCCTATTTTGAAATCTTAAAGCCTGCAATAATATTTTTCAAACACTGCCAATTACTCACTATGTCTAAATTGTTTTACAAAAAATGTATATCTTTAGTATCTGAAATTTACATTGGAGAAGTTACAGTATTTTTCCTATGTCTGTTTCCACTCCAAAGAGTTGAGAATTTTTTTAAGTTTTTTTAATGAATACCTTTAAGAAGCATCACTTTTATTATAGGATTCATGAGAAACACAAATTTATTAAGAAGCACCTCAATTTTATTAAAAGTTTCATAGAAAACAACATATTAAGAATAATCTCAGAGGAAAAAAAAAGAGTTTTCTGGGAAAATATTCTCTGGTTTCTCCCAGGCAGGTACCACTCAACTGTAATTAGTGTGGATAAGCCTGAGACAGTTGGAACACCTCCTCCTTTTCCTGCAGCTGACTTCATTCTGGCCAAAGTCAGTATGAGGGGATATGTTTCATGCACCTCATCTGCCTGGTTTCTCTGAAGCAATCTTGTTGAATACGAGGAACCTCAACTTTGTTGGCTCCGGAGGCCATCACACAGAAGCAGCATTTGTGGATGATGCCAGTAAAAATCTTCCTGGTGACCCACCTCCAGCCTTTCCTGTCCTCAGGAGCACTAGAGGCTGGCTCACAAAGGGGTTGCAGGTAGAGGCTGGGGAGACTTTATCTGTTGGTTTCGGAGAGTACCAGCTTACTTCTGACTGCCCTGTGGTGCTACTGCTTTTGTAGGAGCTAGCCTGGGGGGCCTCAGGGCCATGCTAGGAGACTGAATTGGGAATAGGGTCCTTTATGCTAGGCAGATCAGAGGAATAACAGGTATGCTGTCTCTTCTGCCACCCTTCTGCCTGGACTGTGTGTTGTATTTAGAGGACAGAAACTGGAAAGTGGAAAGGAAGGGCTGGCTGGACCTCCTCCTCTGCTACAGAGGAAAGGTGAAAGAATCTGCTAGGTACAGAGGCATTACAACACCTCCAAGTTCAGTCCAGCATGGAGTGTGCATTCTGTCTCAGCTTCCATGACATTGCTCTGGATCAGCCTGCATATCACCATGGCATTGCCAGTGTTTGACATTGATAGCCTGGTATACTATGGGTCATAGCCTAGGTAGCCATAATGCTCAGGATCATGGGGTTTTGGTTTGGATGTCTGGGGAACAGCTTTCTAGGAGTAGGTGAATGCTTTTTACCTTGTTTCATCCCTAGGTACACCAGAATTTCTGTGATAGTGAGCCTCAAGGCTAGCTAGGCAATCAGTAAGCAATGGATGAGGCTATATGCTTGCCAAAAATTTGAGGGGTGACCAGTACTTTCTGTGAAGCACCTGCTCCTTCAGCTGCCACAAGGTAGCTGTGTTGAAAGGGTAGCAGCCTATAAGCATAAAATAAAGAACTATGCCCAGGCTTTAGATGTCTACTTCAGGGCCGTACCCTTGTCACTGGAAGATCTTTGGGGCATAGTACTGTGGAGTGCTGCAGCGGGAGTTCAGCTTTTCCCCAGCTGTGAACCAGCAGATTAACCCACAATGATTTTGACATTCCCTTCCACATCCAGGAGGATGTTCTCAGGCTTCAGATCTCAGTGTATGATCCCTTTCTCATGGCATCAGTGTGCTGCACACATGACTGATCATCCTCCAGGCCTTCTCCTCCTGTTATAGAACATGAACATTAAATGGCTGAAAAAAAATCCACACAGACCCAGCAAGACTTCAATGGCCAAGTCTGTTTATTACTTATTTCTTTGTAGGATTCTTTTATTTTGTTATTGTCTTTGTGTGTGTGTGTGTGCTTGTTTGTTTGCTCTCTTCCCCACCCCTTTTACAAATTTTTTCCCCTCATTCATATCTGCTCTCTTCTTTCCATCTCTTTTTTTGCTTTGCTTTGTCTTTTATTAATTCTACTTCATATTACTATGCTAAATAATCTACATAGGTTACTAGAATCCTACTACATATTCACCATCTCTAATATCTACTATATATTACCTTACTAAATTCAAACTCTCATTCAATTCAATCCTATCTGCTACTGTACCTTATTATTGCATTTACTACTTTATTACTTCCTCCTCACTCAACCTTCATCATTAATACAACCAGCTTGTCCTTGTAGAGTACCAGCTGACAGCTACAAAGTGGGGGAAATCTATGAAAAGCAACAAAGATACAAACTTAAGAAACCTGAAATCATAGGTAGGAGGAAGAGCAAGGAAGCAATGAGCTCCCACAACCCCACAATAACAGAACCTGACAACACAGAATTGCAGAGATCACCAGAAAGACAAATCAGAAATTTAACAGTAGAAATAATACAGGACTTCTGAAAAGGATCTAGAGAAAGCATGAAAGAAATAATGGAACAAATAATGAATGTGACATCCTGAACAGGAATCAGAAAGAAGCTCTGAAGGAAGTGAAAGATACAATCCTGAGTAAATCTACTTAGATGATATCTTAGTCAAGGATTGCAGTTGGTAAATGCAATAGCTACTCGAGGACAATGCTTAACCAAAAAACTTGTTTATTTTTAATAAGCAAAATAGCTTCATTATGTCAATATTTCTTTTTAACACATAAGATTATAACAACTATCAGAAGTTTTTTTTCAGAGAAATTGCATAAATCTTTTTGAAGTTATATAAGATATATGGCTACCCATCAATATATCAATGACATCACAATGACATCTAGTGGCTATAAAATTTTTTTTCATCTCCAAAAAGTAAATATTTAAGTAAGGCAGATCTTTCTAAGTTGAGAATAAGAATGAACATTATGTTACTCATCGTCTTTCTTATCATGTTGCTTTTGAATCTGATTCTTTTCTTCTCCTCTATTTGTTCCATTCTAAACAGAGATAGAAGGATGCAGAAAAATTGACATTTAACCAAAAGTGGCATATGGATATTTATTGTGACACTTCAGAGACTTCCTCCTGAGTGTGTAAAATAAAAAGTCTTTCGTGAAAGTGTTGATGAATATCCAATATAGTGGTTTTCAGGTAGTAAACTAAGATCTACATCCACATGATCTAACTAATTTTAATAAAATAACAAAATCAAGGTTACCCTTTATGTCTTTGCTTTACATAAGAAAAAAATGCAAGGAAATGTCTACAATTGTGAAAGACGGTAAGTGGTGGTGGTGGAAATATGTGATGTAGTTTTTTTAGGAATATAGAACTTTCCAAATAACGCAGATACAGTCATAGAACATTGTTAGGGAAAACTGTGTTTGGAGTATTTTTTTATCACCTTGAAAAGGTATTATTTAAGTTGTTAACCTTAAATACCTAATATGTCAAGAATCTATAAAAGAAAATTACACTGAGGTTTTTGTTTAACTTTTAGAAGAAATTTCATGTTTTAAAATTTCTTTTAGAGTCTTTATGACTTTTTATGTTTTATAGCATGGTGAATAATATATAGAACTCTTAATTTACTAAACTATTGTCTCCCAACTTTGATGTCTTTTTGGAACCAACAACTGTGTGTGTGTGTGTGTGTGTGTGTGTGTGTGTGTGTGTGTGTGGTTTGTTTCATTCTGAAGACCACACACAGAAAAAGTGAATTATGAATTTTATTTAATTTACAATTTTAGGGAGGCATTCATGACATATTTGAACATATGGTTTTAGAAAGATAGTATATTTTGTTCAGCTAGTATACTAGATTACTTCTCAGTTTTTACACTGGAACTTAGGAATTTAGACAGAGAAAAGGTAGTTGGAATATCTTTTTATAAGTCCAAAACATGTTTTCTGGAATGGCTAGGACACAGGAGTTTATGTACTTTAAATAATTTATGGGAAAATGAATTAAAATCTCATGTAGCTAACCTCAAATTTTAGATGAAGGTAAATTTGTGGCAATTTTTCAGCTTGAGTTGAGCTGCAAGGTAGAATATTGCTATCTGGAGACAGGGTTAGTACAGATTTTTGCCACTGTTTAGCATGTTGTGTTCATGTATTGAGCTTTGGAGATAATGGTTCCTCCTCCTCTTTTGTGGATGATCATTTGTTGAATATTTTGACTGGATGTTGGTTCAGCCATAGCATTTAAGACTGAAGATCAGGAATATGAGCTCTGTTTCACAATCAAAGATTAAGAGAGTTATCATTATTAGAGTTTGGGGTCCTCTTTTAAGCCAAGATCAAAGAATTATACCAAAAGAGCAGATCTCATTTCTAGTTCCTAGTACCTGCAGTACCTAATACAGGGGTAGGGGCAAATATCTAATTTTATATTTTTTGTTTATTTTATGGATCTCTTTAGTCATAGCAAAGATTACAGAGAGATTTATGGATATAAAAGATAATACATGTTTACCTTTGAAAGGACAATATCATAACTAATGTGGTTACATTTTGAACAATTGCTTGTTTAATTTCATAAACATCTTGAGCAATTGTCTTTTGGCTTATTGATATTGTCTGTTTCTTCTACTATTCTCATACCATGTAGGATTCTCTTCATCCTTATAATCTTTCATGAAGCATAAGATGAGAGTGAGGTAGAAGAGAGCTATCCAAATTTCTTTTTCTAGGGTTAAAATTTTTATATTCCATCTTTAGCCCATTTTTTGGTTCCTACAGTTACTTACTCATTTTTTCTTTTTTTTTTTTTGAGAGACAAAATGGCCTTGATTTTTAAGATAGGCATCTGTTTGCTGACATAATAAATTCAGCTACTGCCCTTAAATCAGACAAAAAAAATTATACTTTATTTTCCCACTTAAAAAAATAAGAGTGGTACTGCACTGGTGAATCCCCTCTTATCAAACAAATATAAAATAAAAGAGCTTGATGTTCAGTATTAGAATTGCTCTTCTTTTGCTTTTATTGGGTACATTATGGTCTTACATCATAGTAAATAATATTGAAAATGGCATACATGCACATAGCACTTGGTGCCCTCCAGCTCCCCATTTCTCTCCCTCCTAATACCAAGAACCCAGATTGACAATGGTATATTTACATATAAACACATAGTCATTGGTAGTATTTCTTTTAATGAACCTCAGTCTTCTTCCTCCCCTCCCCTTCCTCCCTGGCTTCACTGAGGTTCTCAATTCTCTAGAGTACCCCCCCCCAATACTCCCTAGCTCAAATATATAAGAGAGAACATATGCCCATTTACTTTCTGTGTTTGGATAATATCACTTAACATATGTTCTCAAGGTCCTTCCATTTTCTTGCACATGATGTAATTTTGTACTTTTTTATTGCCGAATTTTATTGTGTATATTTCTCAATTGAATAGACACTTCACAAAAGAAGAGATATAAATGGCCAATAGATAAATGAAAAAATGTTCAACATCATTAGCAATCAGTGAGATACAAATAAAAACTACTCTGAGATCCCATCTAATCTCAATGAGAATGGCAATCATAAAGAAGTCAAATAACAGTAAATGTTGATGAGGGTGTGAGGAAATTGTAACTCTTTTGCACTGTTGGTGGGAGTCTAAACTAGTTCAGCTAATATGGAGATTGGTGCGGAGATTCCTTAGAAAACTGGAAATGGATCCACCATATGATCCAGCTATACCACCCCTGGGTATCTTTCCAAAGGGGTTGAAACCAGAGATCTACAGAAATATGTGCATGCTCATATTCATAGCTGCACAATTCACAGTAGCCACACTATGAAATCAAGCTAGGTGTCCATCACCAGATAAATTATAAAGAACTGCTCATTTTTGTAAGATCTGTATGAGCCTGAGATAGCCACCAAATATGCATGATCTATTCCCAAGTTTTTTCTCAGTTGTAATTCTGTGAGAGTTTGATTATGAAAGCTTGTTTTCCAAAAAATCCCCAGATTTTACTTTGCTAGAGACAAAGTCCTCCATTACCCAGGTAAAACAGGAAACAGGGTTTTATGGTTTTTTTCCTTACTTTTTCTTTTGGCCAGTTGTAGTAATATTTCTCTAAAAGCTCACTTAGTACAAATACCCAAAAAATTATCTCATATTAGATGAAACTGGTACTAAAAAAGTACCACCCAGCTTCTCTTAATACCAGATTACTAAAAGAGTGCCACCCAGCTTCCCTTAATACCAGATCCTTATAATGCATGACTCAATTTGCAACCTCAGTCATTTATTGGTGTAAGTCCAATGCCTAGCTATATGTTTCTAATGATTTGGGTAGCATATCCAGTTGGACGAAGGAGTAGCTAAAGTTGTAAAAATGAATATTAAAAACAGGGACTATGGTTACTTGTTAATATATTATAGATATTAGCTCTGTTAACAACTCAGAACTTTAAATTAGCAAAAAGGAAATGAAAAACATCAAACTATGAAAATGAAGAGGAAAGAAGGAGCAAATTACAGTATAAAAATCTGTGGTTGTGGTCACTTGGATCTTAATCTGTGGGCCTTGAGTGGAAGCTGTTCTTTCCTGTGGTTTTCCACTTGGCTCCAAGCCTTTGGTGGGCATTTTCACCTACTGAAAACTGTTTATTTCTAGAGAATTCCTAAGATTCTTATGAATCTTCACTTTTAATTTTCCCAATTGGAGAGTATTTCAAGTACCAGAGGGCAAAGGACAGTGTCTTTTTTAGCCAGGAGACATGTATCAGTGATAAAAACTTAGATATAGAATCATTATATAGATTAATGGAACATAATAAATAGTCAGAAACAGCTCATGTACATATATAGTTAATTGAGTTTTCACAATAGTGCCCAAAAAATGCAGTGGGGAATTCAACAAATCATTCAAGAAAGACTAGACATTCATATGAACAAAAATGAGCCTTGACAGTACCTCAAATGATATATAAAAATTTACTGGAAATGAACAATAGACTTATAGACTAAAATTATAAAATAAATCATCTCAAGAGACTGTAAGCTCATGACTTTGTCCTTGTTTCCCCTTTCCAGTTTTACTAGGATTATGCTAGTGACAGATGAGGCTGCACCAATGACAGCCTCAGTAACTTTGTAAGGTTTCCCTTAGCAGTATTGATTAAATACATTGATTAAGCTTTACTTGTTATGGTTGGTAAGTTCATGTAAAAATTTTGAAAAGTTTGATTTGTCTCTTGGCATCAACATGCACCTGTTCTAAAACACAACATGCAGTCCTATAAATTGCAACCTGATTTGTTTCAGCACATTTTCTCTGACTACAGAGCCAATCAAAACATTCCATAATATCTTCTACACATTTTCAATGATTTGGCCTATTGGCATACTGTCATGGAAGATGAAGCTTTTAGAGAGGGCCCCTGTCTGATGTAATTATTAGCTGGGGTATTGAACTTACCTTTCAAGTATTTATGTCTAATTGATAAGAACTGTCATTGCTAGTACATATATAATTGATAAGAATTGTCACATGGCTACCTCTTGCACTGAGTACATTTAAAACATTCCACCTTTAATATAGGTAAGTAAAAAATAGCAGGTTGAAATTTGATGATAGTTGAATCAATCTTATGTTTGTCATACATTCTTACTAGTTATGAACAAATCTTTTTGTAAGAAAATGTAAATTTATTCCAAAACAACTAAGGAAAGATTTAAGCATAATATTAACTTTACATTTGCTAATGTGTGTGGAAACCTAAAACTTTTACTAATTTGCTACCTTAGTTTATAACCTCCAATTTCAGATAATTGTCCTTCCACTCCTTCACCTTTAAAAGTTTTATTACTTTTATTTGGTTTGTATTTCTTTAAGTCTAATTAACAAATTGAATGTTGTGATACTAATCCCATTTTCCTCATCAGTCCTTTGTTGTTGTGCAGTTTCATATAGTGATAATGTTTAGGAACATGTATGTTCATTATAGTAAGAACTGATTATGCATATGCTGTTTGAACTTTGTTAAAATCTACAAGAATTGCTTTTATGAAACTTTCTTAACTCTTGAAGTAAAAAATAAAACTATATTTTTATTTGTTGCATATTTTACTCTATTATTTTTAGGGAAGGAAAATCATAGACTTTAAAAAAATTTAACCATACTGGCATAATCTCACCTTTCTCCTGACAAAGGTATCAAATGTTCTGAACTGGCAAAAGGCTGTTTCACACAAAAGAAATGCTTAAATTTTGGTAATCTAAGGCTTTTCTCAAGAAAAATAATATTTTCTTTAAACTATTATTTTCTTAAAGTTACATAATATCAGCATTGAATTCACTTTCTTATATCTCCACATATGGTACATATGTACCTTGACATTTATTTCTTAGATAGTACAACTACTAAGAGAGACTCTACTTGTCATGTAATCAATATACTTTAAGACTTGTTAAATGCTGACAAAAAATATGGAGGAGTTTGATTATTATTTGAAATACATTTAAAATTAATGTCATAGATTTGCATATGTATTTATAATTTGGTTGAACTAGATTCTACATTTTGCCAGGATATAGGTATAGACTTAGCTTAACAATTGTAGAGTTGATATATTCTCTTAATACTCCTAACAGAGTGGTCCAGTGGAGGGCAATTTTGGAGAGAATAGAGACCTTTGAAGTTGTCTATTCAGTTCTAGGCATGAGGCCATACGCTATGTTGGAGCACTTGGCCTATATGGGTAAGGTAATTATGAAAATGAGAAAAGATAATAAGTTTACACCCTAATAAGTGATCTAAATAATAATAAGAGGATCTAAAAGGCTTTCCCCCTTCAAATGTTTCCCTTCATTTGCAGAAGGAAAACTGCTCAGTACTACTAAGTTCTTTGATCTTGTTTCAACAAAGGAAAAAACAACTGTGCCTTGGATTTTTGTAAAGCTGGATAAACAATTTTTAATGATAGAAAATCATTGCACAATTATTTTAGAAATTAAAAAAATGCAGATAAGTATATAAGGAAGGCAAAACCCACTATTGTATCTATACCTAGAGAAAATGTATGCTATTTTAACATATATTCTCATTGTTCTTTATCTTTCTATTTGTACAGATATAATCATTTTCAGTTAACATAAAACATTCATAATTTGTCTATCCTTCAATATGTTTAATAAGTGTATATTTCATGTTGATTATATGACAATTTTTAACCTATTTCTTATTATTGACTATTTAATTTTCCTCAAGTTTTTTCTTAAAATGGTAAACAATGTCCTAATCAAGCTCTTTGTTTTTATATCTTTTAGCAGTCCAAGGACTCTTCTTTTTCATATGGCCCCAAAATATAAGAAAATGTCTATTTTTTTCATACCATTGCCAACTCACAGTATTATTTTTATTTTCTAGTTTGAGAAGTAAAACACAAATAACTTACATTCCTTTGTTATCTAATTACTTAAAAATTTGAAGTATATTTATTAGTTATATATTTTTCTTTTGTAAGTTTATTGTGTGTCATTTTCTACAGGAATCTATATAGTTTCCAAAGTACGGAGAAAACAAACAGTCCTAAAATGCCACTGTCTTTTTCTCTAAACTTTTTTTTCTCTTGTAAGGAGATCAAGAAATACTTTAATTTTGACACATTTTCTTCATGCTTCCATACCTTCATCTGTGCTATCTTTTTCCTCCAGTAACCTTTCTCACTTGGGAAAGAATTTGTCCTAGAACTCAAGGTCATCTCAATGTCTGTTCTCCTATAATATTCCATGGCTTCTGTCAGCTCACATATCATGGAGTCTTTGGCTTTGGGGTTACTAACATTGAGAGTGTATCTGAAATAGATTTGGGGCTGTTGCATGTGGGGATATATGCCCTTCCACCTTTGATTTATTAGGATTGTCTCTTGAATATATAGGTGTGTTAGTACTTATTAAATTTATATTTGAAAGCAGCAATGAAAGAAAATAAAAGCAAATCTCAATTTGGCATTTTATAACTCTCTTAAATGAAATGTGTCAGTACTCCAAATAGCAAAGACTATATTTAAACTTTAATCTAGTATTGTAAGGCAGCTTACGTATGATTCATTCAAATAAAATATGTATGTCAGTGTAATTTGCATAATTATATTATTCATTGCCAACTTTGCTAGACATCAAACACGTGGAGCAGTCAGAGTTCTATTTTGCACATGGATCTGATGAGAATTTTCATTTTTGTGTGTGTTCTGGTGAGACCATCATGCTCATTGCTTTTGGAAGATTCTGAATTCTTTTCAGAGTAGAGAGTGCTGGGAAGGGCCAGGTGTTGACATGTATAAAGCTAATACTTCAATTCATGTAGTTAGTGTTTTATAAAACAAAAGAGGGTCCATTTTCACTTAATCTTTCTTACCACTCTCCTATATACATGCACAGAGACTTGGTTTAACTGGCTGAAATCATTACCTCAGGGACACAAAGTTTTCTTTTATTTTACTGTAAGTATCCTTAGGGAAGCGAAGGATGTTGTTAAATAGCATAATATTTGGATTTTATGAGATAAACACCTGTTGATTTAAAAAGATTTAATTTCCAAACCCATTGGCTGATTAGAAGAAGGGCCTTCCTCTGGGACCTGAGTTTGGCATATATGCACCAACTTTCTCTTTCACCTTTAAGTGCCCTGACCCCATTGTTTCTTTATGAATATGCTAATGTTGGATTGTATTTTTGAGAATGTAAAGCTGAACCAGTGAAAGAAAACAGAGCCATAGCTATGATTCTTTTATCCTTCAAGAATTTCCCCTTGTTAAACAAAATGTATAAAATTTGGGGATTGTTTCTCCAAACACACACTGGGCTTGATTATATTGGTGAAAACACTTCAAATATCTTTCTATGGTTAAGAGTATTAACACTTTCAAGTAAAGTGTCTTTTGAGTAGTGTTGGTATCTAAAAGTTATTCTACACTGTAAACAGACATTTTTTCCCTACCTAAAATTTCCTCTACTGCTCACTGGATCCAATGGTTTCCTAACCATGTTAATTATGTAGGGAAATTACAAGCATATCATTTGTAGGTGAAACCTTATTTGGTATGAGGAGATCTCTAGTGAAAATGTACAGCAGGGAGAGGGAGGGAGGGAGGGAGGGAGGGAGGGAGAGAGAGAGAGAGAGAGAGAGAGAGAGAGAGAGAGAGAGAGAGAGAGAGAGAGAGAGAGAGAGAGAAAGAAATACAGAGAGAAAGAGAAAGAGAATTACAGAGAGACAGAGATTTGAGATAAAAGATGGAGCTTTGAAGCCCCATAAGCAGCTACTTAAGGGGTAAAAAGAGGAAGGAAATATTGAGAAGCCAAAGATTAAATGTCCAGGAGTTAGGATAAAAACAAATTTATATTTCAGTCAATTTTCTGATTTACTCCCTGCTTGAAAATGAAGCTGGTGAGTTTATCAAATCATGTAATTGTATGAGACTCTTAGCAGACTGCCTGCTCTGGTTGGAAATGCTGAAGAATCAAACTTTTGTTTGATTCTCTGAGATTTTGTAATTTGAACTACTTCTAATCCTAGCTAATATGTAGGAAAAATACACAGCCCGTGTTGCTTCAGGCCACAGCAACCTGGAAGAGGGAGTTATAGATATGAATGATTAGAAATGAGCAATATTAGGCTGGGCGTGGTGGCGTAATCCCCGCACTTGGGAGGCGGAGACAGGAGGAAAGCACAGGTTCGAAGCCAGCCTCGCTGGCTTAAGAGACCCTGTTTCCAAATAAAATATATATATATATAAATATATAAAAAAATAGGTCTGGGAGTGTAGCCTGGAGATAGAAGGTCTGGGAGTGTAGTCAGGAGGTAGAAGGGTTTCCAGGAACCCCAGTACCACCAAAAAAAAAAGAAAAAAAGAAAGAAAAATGAGCAATATCTACTTGGCTCACACTTTCTTCTGTTGTTTTGATGTCTGTCTGCTTTATTACTGGTATCTGGAAATTATGCTGGGTAATATTCATATGCACTCTAACAAGTTCTCAGTACCCACAGATAGGCATCGCCCTATCATGCATGATGACAGCTCCCTTGGTTCCCAGTGCACTCGCTTTTAGAAAACCCTGCCACTGCAGGAACTGTTAGCTGTGTACAGCATCCAGCTCCCCATGGAGCTGGGGTACAGCTGATACTCCACAATGCTGGGAGACCATTACTAAATCTTTCTGTTGTCTTAATACTATTTTTCCTCATTGGCTATATACCAAAGGTTTGGCTTGAACTTCAACATTATAAAAAGTTTATTTTTTTAATGAAGTAAATTTTATGGTTTTGCTTTTATTTCTAATTTGCATATATCAGGTTGAGTCAGAGGGCTAATTTGGTTAGGAATTGGCTCCTTATGGAGACTCAACCTGCATAGTTTTCCAGTCTCTCTCCCCATCACATAACCATTGCCTTAAATGGGGTTCATTCTCTAATGTTCATGATGTACATTAACAAACATATCAAAGTTAATCACTAAGCCAAACATGAAGTGGAGGAAGAGAATGGGGCAGAAATTGGGTACGGGCTAATTGGGTGCTGTGTGCATGTATGCATTCACCATTTTGTAGTTCGTAATGATGTATGACTACAATGCACCAATAAAAAGCTTAAAAAACATGGTTCGAATTTTATATTTAAAATGACCATTTTTCCTTATTACTTCAAATCAGATGACATCAGGTTGTCTTCCTGTCAATAAAACAGACGTTCTCTTTGAAGGAAGAAGTGGCAAGAGAAAACAGCAATTTCATGTCAACTGTTCTGGATACATGTGATCCTGCCTTGCTTGCTCAGTGGAGACCTGTCAGTTGTATTTCTTTGCTTTGAGACTCACCTCTATGTCAGTCCTATTTACTAGTACATTGTCTTCATAAAATCATTTATACTTTAGTTTATGAATGACAAATTTCATTTAGGAAAATGTTAATTTTTAAGTAAGATTTATTCTAAAAAGAAGTAAAATGTACTATATTTAATAGTCCTTCAGTCTAGAACAGATATTTCCATACTTAACTTTATTGTACTCCCCTATATTTGTTGTGTTATCAGGGCCTATGCTACATTCAGTCATGATAGTTTTTTTTTTTTTTTTTTTAATGCCTAGGGCTTGCCGGGCATGGTGGTGGTGCACGCTTGTAATCCCCGCACTTGGTAGGCAGAGACAGGAGGATCGCGCAGGTTTGAAGCCAGTCTTGCTGGCTGAAGAGATCCTGTTTCCAAATAAAAATATAAAAAAAATAGGTGTCTGGGAGTGTAGCCCGGAGGTAAAAGGGCTTCCAGGAACCCCAGTACCATCAAAAAAAATAAAAAATAAAAAATAAATAAAATGCCTACGGCTACCCACAGGGCTTAATAAATTCAGACTGGAAAGTACTCTGAGCTCCTCAGAAATCCATGATTTCTTAAGAAGAGCAGATAAGCATTAGCTGCTTAAATGAAAAGCCAAGTTTTTTTCCTGCATTTTTTAAAATCAGACTATTGGTGTGGCACATTATAGGTAGCAGAGTTGTCTCCTAAACTTTGCCATTGATTTTTAGGTAACTGAAAACTAAAGAATAGAATTCCTTTAGAAATAAGGGGTAAAACGTTGGGAAAGTGAATAAAAGTCCTTTATTTTTTTATTGGTACATTTTAGTTTTACATCTTAATGTAGTACAAGTTGGTAGAGGCATACATGCACACATCACTCAGCCTTTAGAATATACCCAAACCAGCTGGGTGTGGTTGCTCACACTTGTAAACCCTGCATTCAGGAGGCTGAGACAGGAGGATCGCAGTTCAAGGATGGACTCAGCTATTTAGTGAGGCCCTTTGCAATTCAGTGAGACCCTGTTTCAAAATAAAGAATAAAAAATAGGGCTGGGGGTGCAGCTCGGAGGTAGAATGTCCCTGAGTTCCATCCTCAGTACCACATACACACACACACACACACACACACACACACACACACACACACTATACAAAAACTAATGTTTAACCAGGTAGGTTAAGAAAATTCAGTGTAAAACAACCCTTGGCAAACCTCATATAGAGAAAAACCACAAAATAGTAAATTTGAGACCCAAGACAAGGTTGACTCTTGACTCTAGGGGAAAAAAAGAGCTAAAAATAATGAGTTGCACAAAGGATAATGATGGTGATGTCTGTGATTGACTTTAATCTTTTGCTATTTGAGAAATGTACCATCATATACAGACAATAAACATCTTCTATTCATCCAGTTTTATATAGAAGTCAAAATATAAGACTTTGAAGTTGACTCGTGAAGTGGCTGTTTAGTCGCAGCATTTCTCTCTGAACTCATCAGAAAAGATTTTAATAGATTTTCTTCCAAGATAGGCAAGCACTTGTAGAGGCAAAGCAAAGTGCTGGTATGCAATTTCAGAAATCTGTTGACTACATGTTCCCATATGTGTTCCAGGAAATTCACATTTGGATTTCAATACAAGTCAGAGTTATGGTAGTGCTATCCAACACTTTTTTGGATGGGGATTTGCTTGATACCAGCTTAAGGCTTGCCAAAACTCAGCAGGCCAAATTCTAGCTCTGGAATATGTGGGAACCAAGAAATCAGCAGTTAAATGATGAGGGCTATATCACTTTCATTTCTCTAAAGAAGCAATTTTTACCTAATGGTCTAAAAGGTCATTTTGAATATAACAAGCAATCTTTTTTAAAATAAAATGTGTCTTTTGTGGCATATTATAGCCCATGTTACATTTAATAATGAAAATGTACCATTATATTACTTCTGAACACTGACTGAAATCTCAGCTTTTTAGACTTCATTATAGCTGGCTAGACATGTGCAATTATGCTTACCTTTAGAAATGAAAACATACTGGTATTCACTGTGTATTAAACCAAGTAAGAATTTCACTGTATAGTCAGTCTTTCTCACAACTACCTGGTGAGGGTGAATACCTTGGCATTAAACTCTTCATTGAATATAGAATTTTTCATTTTCCCCTAAAATATTGCTATTAATGTGGCAAGAGAATAGTGTGTTAAATTATGTTGTCTAATAAAATAAAAATTATGACCCATAGTAGGCCTAGGAATGTCCCTTTTGGTTCCTGAAAATAAACTATAAAACCCAAGCACTAGAAGAGACATCAAAGATGAATGGTCTGAGCTGGGCGTGGTGGCCAACACTTATAATCCCATCATTCAGGAGGATTGCAGTTCGCGGACAGCCTCAGCTATTTAGTGAGGCCTTCTGCAACTTAGTGAGACCCTGTTTTAAAATAAAAAATAGGGAGGGGACGTAGCTCAGAGGTCGAATGACCCTGGGTTCCATCCCCAGACCCACAAAGAAAAAAAAAAAGGTGAATGGTAAAGAATGGTAAAGCTTTAGCAAAAGCCATTCAACAGTAATTGCTATCTATTCTGTCCTATTCTTTTTTCTTTGTTTTTTGGATTTATTTGTGGTACTGAGGATTTAACTCAAGGATGTTCTACCTCTGAGCTGCACTCTAGCCCAGTTGTTTTTCATTTAACACAGGGTCTATGTTGGTAAGAGTTGCTAAATTGCTTTGGCTGGCCTTGAAACTGAAATCCTCCTAACTCAGCCTCTCAAAGTACAGGGATTGCTGGCATGCAACATCATGCCTGGCATGATCTATTCTAGTCTTAAAGGTCTAGATTACATGGCCTCTCATTGTTTCCATATGTTTCAATGCAAAACTACTTAATAAAACATATGCAATATCCTAATTATGGCCTCATTTGATACATTTTAACATTATCTCTGCTAATGTTTTAAAACTCTTTCATTTTGTCATAGTATAAAATGATTGGTTAACATTCTCCTCATATTAGTCTTCTTCACGAAAGTAGGTAAAGCATCCTTTTCCTCTTCATTTTTAATTACCCAACTATAAAAATGTATAGTAGTGGTTGCTTTCCCTCTTTTCAATAGTTTTTCATTGGCCTATGAGAATTGTTTTCAATACTTTATTCAAAAGGAAAAGCTAAAACTTGATGAATCTCTTAAGCAAAAGTATGGAAATTGCAAGTACATTATTTTTTATCTTGACACAAGTCTACATTATATATGCTCAGATTGTACTTACTTTTTGTAGTGTTAGGATATTTACCTTTCAGCCATTATGATTAAAAGATCTTTTATTTTTATGGCTTTTGGTTCTCTACTAGACACTATCTTATATCTGTTCATTTGGAGGAAGAAATACTGGGTGCTTTAGTAAAACTTTGTGATTTATCAGTATTCTAGACTGTTGTTGAAGTTAGGTTAATTCAAGCCCCATATCCTGCTAGGAAAGGAAGTAAATTTAGTATCTTTATGAAGCCCATGATTCATATTATTTACACAATCAATATTGTAAGATAACTATTAGCATTCCAATTTTTAGCTTAAAAATAATAAATGAGAGGCTGAGTCACTTGCTCAGGATTATGTCTTATTAGATCAAGTCATCTGAAAGTCTTTGGACCACTGCTTTTCCCACAAAACCACACTGCTAATATTTCATTTTATTTGTGTAGATAAAGCTTTAGAATTTAAATGTTTCATTTCTTTTCTTTAAAAATGTGCTAGAATGCAGTGAACATTTTGAAGAAATAAATCTACATTTTTTTCTGAAGTAAAATAATGTTTTAGTGCTATTGTGCTATCATTGAAATGATTATGTGCAATGGATTGAAATGATTTCTCTTGGGACCAGCCTTATTGTCCATGGTTTAGTGTTTTGGGATCAGTGTGGGTAAGAAGGCTTATAATGATATATACAAGGAATTTCCTGATAGCAAAATACCTGGGACTGGAAATTATCAAAACTGATTTGGTATATTCCCTATAGTTTTTCACTACCAACTACATTACTAGAAAATCCTGCCTTGAATTAGAGAAGCCTTGTAGCCATCTCTGAAAGACTCTTTAGTTCATAGTTTTGTCAAACTGAGTAATCAATGAAAGGGTAATTTTTTAACAAGGCTTTTCAAACCACCAATGTTATTTGTTTTAGGAATTTTAGTTCTATATGATGGTAACAAATAATTATGATTTTTAGTGGAAAGATAACATCTATGGAATCTATTACATGGTATCCATTATGGGTCTATATTTAGTGAGAACTATTAATAAAATTATACTTAGTAGTTACCTAATTATTAGACACTGATGGGCATTGCATGGAAATCTAGTATGTCAAATATTCCCTTGATGTTGAGATAAAGATTGCACTTCTGGAATATGAAGCACAATCCCCAAAATGACAACTTTAGAAAATATTTTAAAAGGTCTGGGATTACCATAAAAATTTCACTTCCCTTTAAAATATTTTCAACCCCTCTCGGGATTAATAATATCCTGCAAGGGGTTGAAAATATTTTTTCAACTTGCTAATGGGAATAAAAGAGAACTGCAGTTTGGAGATATAACACATGATTTCTTTTAGGTATATGGCTTGCTTTCTTTTTGCCCATTGTTGTTATTTATTAAGAAAGTGAAGGTCTACAATGGGTAAAGAACAATTTCGTTGTTGTTATTTATAGGGTTTGACTCATTTATTGGTAAACCACAGTCCACCTCTGTAAGAATCATTGCAGTTTTCAACGATTAGGCACAACAAAGCTAAGTATGTAGAGAGTGATTTTTATTTTAATGCCAAAAGTTTTCTCAGTGATTGAATGTCTCAATTCTTTAAAACAAAGTTTCATGAACAATTGTGCTGAAAGTGCCTGGTATGGCAAAAATCAAGCAAATTAATTAGAAGTTACAAATAATTTCAGTTCAATTTACATTTAGCCATATCTCAAAGTAAATTTTCCATATCATACAGTCTTACATGAAACTATCAAATACATCAGTATCTTGCTCAACTTTTGACTCTGACCCAGTGGGAATTGGTTTTTTACCAACTTTGCTGAAGGCCAAGACTGTAGCCCCGATAATATGAGCCAAATCAGACAAGAAGCAGCCTCTTTGGCTCCCGGGTTGGTGGAAAGACTTTGTAATGTTATAACCTCAGTTTGAGCAAAAATAAAGCTTGAAATTATAGTGTCTCCTGGATTTCTTCACCCAGTTTTGTCTAGAAACAGAAATAAATTTATTTATTAACTGAGTAACTGAGACACTCTAATAAAATGCTTTTAAAAATATTTCTAAGAATAAAAATTTGTATGGCAATGATCATAACATTATTAAGCTCACTGATATATATATATATATATATATATATATATATATATATATATATATTATCAATTTTGGCTTGTTCTAATTCCATTTTATTCTTGTATGAGTGTTATTAACTGGAATGCACATTTTCAAGGGTTGCATTTCAGTTTATAATGCTAATTTTTCTAAACAATTAGGTTACCTTTACATAACATTGTGGTAATTGTCTCTTATTAGTGGCTATATTGCTGTGAAGTGTAAATTTAGTAAATGAAATTGGAATTAAAATATAAAATTACTTTTATATAATGGGCTTTTATTGATTCACTGGGAAACCAGGAGATATCACCTTTTTTCTTCCCACAGAGAACACTTTAACATCTTAAGGTTTCATATTTTATTTCTCTCCTATTATAAATAATTACATGGAAGAAAATATGTAGTGTTAATGTTTGGCAAAACATAATCTTTCTACGTTTACCTTTTCCCTCTTTTACCTCTTCAGACATTTTGCTTGTGCCTACTTTCAATATTTTATTTTATAAATTGCAAATAAGATACCATAAGTGCTTCTTTTCTAGTGAAAATCTAAATTAGATTATGCTCAACAAATAAACACATATGAAGTTACTTCATTTAGATATAGACCTTCAATAAGCATGTAGCTGAATAATACATGTAACTGACTGAAAGCTAAAGGCTCTAAATAACTAAGATAATGTATAGGAAGACTCTTATCTAAGCTCAACATGACACAGAAAAATATTTATTTGCTGATAAAAATGATCACACATTAACATCTGTAATTCATGTGGATATTTATTCAATAATTAATAGCAGCCCCTGTTCAGCTACATTCCTACATCTGGAAACAAAACATCATAGGAACTAAAAATAAAGAGAAGGAGAAAAGCAAAAGAAAAAAATGCTTGCTGCAAAATAGCATGGTTAGTCTACATTATAAATTAAAGGGATTTTGTCATCCTCTTTTGGAGCAAACATACTTTCTCCAATAGATATTACTAAATGATTACAGAGATGCCTTGTAACTCACATTTTATTGGTAAAAGATTATGATTTTAAATCATAATTATGTAATATAGGACCTATAGGGTGATTGAAGATATTTTAAAGCATTTACATATTGGTGTACTTTGAATTAAAAAGGCTACATTAATATAAATTGATAGAATTTCTACCTCTCTTTTTTTTTTTGATGGTACTGGGGATGGAACTCTTCTACCTCTGGGCTACATTCCCAGACCTATTTTATCTATTTTATATATTTTTTAAATTTGGAAACAGGGTCTCTTAAGCCAGCAAGGCTGGCTTTGAACCTGTGCAATCTTCCTGTCTCTGCCTCCCAAGCACAGGGATTACAAGTGTGCACTACCACGCCCAGCTACCTCATATGTTTCTTCAGGGAAAAATAGGCAAAAACTTTAAACTCCACGAACATGGCTTTCCTAGATATTAAAGAGTGCATATTGGTTAACAATATGTCTATCAATATATATATATATATATATATATATATATATATATATATATGTTTTTGTTAATATTAAGAGAAAAATTGTATAATACCAATAAAATTAAATGGGCTGTAACTTTCTGTATTCAAAAAAATAAATTCTGTGCCTAAGAATAATCTAAGACTGGCAATTTCTTGAGATTGTATACAGATTTGTATTTTCTATTAAATTAAAAATTTTATGGATGATACAATGTATCATTTCTCCAAAGTATTGTGGAATATGTACCATATGTTTTCTGAAGCTACTTATCTTTTAATTGGCTGGAGAATAAGCCCATATGGTAAACACAAGTAGAGCCTGTAGTTTATTATAGGGATGGAAATATTCTCCAGAGATTTGACCTTTGCTTGGCAGACTCCTCTCAGCCAGCTTGAAAGAGGCTGGTCATTGCCTCTGAAATTGGCCCAATAACCTTGGAACAAGAAGAGAGCCTGAAAATGCCAATCTCTTTCAGGCCTATCAAACTTGGTTATGTGTGTTTGAGAATAGTTCTGGAAGTTCTCAGGGAGTGAAGACTATAGTTTTTATTTTTTCCTTTTTTTTTTTTTTGTGCACCTTGGGATGGAACCCAGGGGCATTAGACCTCCGAGCTACACCCCCTGCCCTATTTTTTATTCTTTATTTTGAAACAGGGTCTCACTAAGTTGCAAAGTGCCTCACTAAGTAGCTGAGTCTGTCTGTGAACCGTGATCCTCTGGTTTCAGCCTCTCGAATGCTGGGATTACAAGCTTGCGCCACCAGGCCCGGCAAAGACTATAGTTTTGTGGGTATTTTTCCCTCTTCCTTAGTTCTAATTAGTGTCTATTATGTTGGTTGAAAGGTTTCCATCTATCAACCAATCACCACTGTTTTGAAAAACTGAACACTATTATTTGTACATGAGTGCTTGCACCAAGTTGATTGGTTATTTTGGCCATTTGAAGGTGGATATAGTTATCAAAACAGGGAAACTTTGGCATACATTTGCTTTAGACCAATGGAACCAAAGATTTCTAACCACTCTGTTTTCTTTTATGCTCCTGGCCACTTCAGAGCTCTGCAGGAAAAATTATGATGTCTTCTAGGTCACTGAACAACTGTTACTCATCAATAGCTTCTGTACACCTTCAAGCTATTCATCCTTGCCCTAAAGCAATGATGATTCACTTCTACCTCCATCTCTTCACAGACTACTCCAGTCGAGCTCATTCTGTTCTACAAATTTTACTTGTCCAATTGTTGTCTTTCTTACTTTACTTGTGAAGAGAATTAAGAAATGTCTAGATCAGATTTTATCATTTACCCCCAAAAAGAAAAGGTCCCTCATCATTCACTGAGTTTCCTTATATTTAAATAATCTAGAGATGTTCTAACTCTAATAATTTGTTTATTACTTAACTTCTCCAAGGTGATTGGTAGTTTTACACTATTTACTATAATCTCTTTTCCTTCTCCTTGCACTCTGCACTTTTTTTTTTGTTTGTTTGTTGTTTGTTTTTTGGTGCTGGAGATATAACTAAGGGGCATTCTACCTTTGAGCTACATCCCCAGGCCTATTTTATTTTTATTTTGAGCAGTGTCTCATTGTTGCTGAAGGCCTTGCTAAATTACCAGTAGTGTTACTAAGTTGCTGAGGCTGGCCTCAAACCTCTGGGATTACAGGACTGCACCACCATACTCACCACACCCAGCCTGCTTGCACTTGTACATGCTTGTGTTGAATGCACACCGTCAGACCATAGAGCCATTATGTACTATAATGTTCTTCTATTATTTAAACTTGGTGTGACACGTAAATATATATTTTATTTTCACTTCTGCTCCATTGTTTACTTTCAGTCATTTAGGTTGTCTAAAAATTGTTCCATGACAGAATTTTCAGGAAGGAATCCATATAATAATTATTTCCTAAGCACTTTTCTGTACATACACACACACACACACACACACACACACACACACATACACACACACACACACACACACTTACACACACTTCAAAATTTTTATTTATTTTTATTTTTTTGGTGGTACTAGGGGTGGAACTTAGAGGCTCTCTACCTCCAGGATATACTCCCAGACCTTTTTCTATTTTATTTGGAAACAGGGTCTCACTAAGTTGCTGAGAGCCTCACTAAGTAGCTGAGGCTGGCTTCGAACCTGAGCGATCCTCCTGTCTCAGCCTCCCAAGTGCAGGGATTACAAGCGTGCGCCACCATGCCCGGCTTAACATAAATAAAATAAAATAAAATAAAATAAAAATAAAATAAAATAAAAAATAAAAAATAGGGCTGAGGTATAGCTTGGAAGTAGAATGCCTATGAGTTCAATCTGTAGTACCGCAAAAATAAATAAATAGATAAAACAACAAAAAGTTGTTTATTTCAGAGAAGGTTTTCTGCATTACACATTTTAGTGTGGATTATACACTTAGTATGGATTCTACTTTAGGTGTTCTCATTGGATGAAATCTACTATATTGGTATTGAATTTTGCTTCCATTTTCTATCTCTCTGTCCTTTTATTTTTATTTATTTTCTACTTTTACACATATTTTAAATTTCCTCTTTTTATATTCTGTTATTCATTAAATACTATCCATATATACACAGCCTTTAACCAACCATTATCCAAACCATTTATTTGCTCTTGTGCTTGTTTTGGACTAACAGTAATTTTTGAAATGATTTTAATTTTTATTTCTAAATCTCTTGAAGTTTTTTTTTCTTTGTATTTTAAGCATTCCCTTTTTATTTCCTATCAGCTCATATGACTGTTTCTAATTCTGGTATTCTTTTATAGTTTCTATTGTTTTCTTAAATTATTTTACTTGTCTTGAATATTTTATTTAATCTGTTTCCTGGGATTTTTTTTTTTTTTTGGCATGCCTCGTTGTTCAAATGAATATCCTTCTTATTTTTATTTTTCATTAAAAAAAAAAAAAACTTTGCATGAAATCCATCAACAATACATCCCAGCTGGGCATGGTGACACATACCTGTAATCCCACTACTTGGGAAGCTGAGAAAAGAGGATTATAGGTTGGAGGCCAGCCTCAGCAACTTAGCCAGAACCTCAGCAAATTAATGAGATCCTGTTTCTAAATAAAAATAAATAAATAAAAAGGTCTGGGGTTTTAACTCAGAGGTAGAATGCCTTTAGGTAAATCCCTATTACCCCCCAAATCTCTCCTTTTTTAAAGGTAGGGTTTTTCTGTATTAAAAGGAAAAGAACCAAGTGATTTCCCCCAGTTTGGCATTTCTGGGCTTCTCCATAGTTTGATTCTGAAGTTTCCTTTCTCTTGCCCGTAGTGCCTCCACACTGCTTCATTGAGCTTGCACTCCCAGGGATTTCCCCTAAGGTGGGTATTTATTCTGAAAGGGGTCTTAGGCTGGTCAGTTTTGAGAGGTCTCATCATCAAGACTCTTGTCATCTCCATCCTGTACTATGGTCCCTTGAACTCATTCATGAGTCACAACCTCTGAAGGCCCTTCTCAGATGTGGCCACTGGTGGGACTGCCCACTTGCAAGGAAAATACCTGCTAGAAATTTGGTTTCTGGATTTCTGACTCATCAGAAGTACTTTTATTTCCTCCCATACATGGCTGATTCCATGCGGAGCGGATGCAAGTCCATCTTCTGGAGTCGCCAGAATCCTTTTCTTGGAGTTTTGTTGTACATGTTGGTCATGAGATTATGTTTTGTTATTCTAGCTTCTTTGGCTCTTTTTATTGGAGATTTGGAAAAATTTTAAAAAAGACCATCTTGGCCTCTATACTATCTTGCTGGAAACCAGTTTATTCTTATAACTAAGAGAATTTGAACTTGTTTTTCCTTGAAGAGTTTAAAAAGTAGGTTAATTAGCAATCATTTTATCTATTTGGGGTACTGACCCATTAAGAGTTTATGAATTTAACCTAGTACTCTTTTGGGGTCCTCTGCTATGATTATATACTACCATAATGCAATTTAGTTTCTACTATAATACATTCTGGTCACTACCATAATACAGTTTAGCTAACTAATTTCTTCATGAATAGAAATTATGCTCTTTGTAAATATGCATGTAGTATATATACACAAATTTGCTATATAGTATATGTATCTATGCAGTTTATATGATAAAAAATACAAATTTTTTTGGTTTACAATTTTTAATAATACATGTGCTTTTTTGTTTAAAAATGTAGATTTATTTTTGCTTATAAAAGGCTACGGAATGAATTCCCATTTTAATAATTTCTGCTTTATCCTAAATGTTTTCTTCTCACCTAATAAAGAAGAGAAGGAATGTTTTGCCAAGCTCAAAACCCATTTGGATCTGTGGTTTCTAAATGTCAAGCCCAAATCTAACACTCCAGAGTTTAACCTTGTTTGCTTTTGGCTAAAGTGGCTTCCTGTTTCTAAGAAAGGAAAAAAGAAAAAAAAAAAAGTTTCCAAAAGTCTATTAAAAAGACTACAAGTCTTCTACAAAACCCAGTGGCACACACAACAAAACACTTTGATAAATTAAGTACAAATGGATCTGAAAATGAAAATTAAATTTACCTGTAAAATATCATTGACTTTATAAGTTCAGAAAGGGAGTCATAGACGGAGACAAAATGTCCTTAGGGGAAAAAGGCTGCTAGAGTTTAGCCAAACCCAAGTGTTTAAAAAACACTGTTACTGGACATGCATGATGAACTCAAAATTTGTGCAGTTTTTGTGTTTTTCATTCTTACAATTTTGTTGTGCTTATTTCCATAGCCAACTTCAAATGACCTCCCCCTCTCCTCCAAAAAGAACAGGATAGCTAAAAAGTTTGCTTAAACTTCTTAATACTTTTAATCCTTACTTGTTATAATTTGATTACTGAGAAAGATTTTCTCTGTGGGCCTCCTATTAAATCACTTTCAAGTTGAAACAAACCAGAAATCCTGTTAAATAACAGAGCTAGTATTCACTTTAAGCTGCTCAGAATTTATACAGAAACTGTAGAATGTCCTTTGAAAATGCTGTAAATGTGCCCACAGTCCACTCTGATGGGTTTATGCATTCACCCTAACCAAAAATGAATAAATAAATGAACATGATGTGTTAGGATGTAAAGTAGAAGACACTCTAACTCAAACTTATAGCTAAATTTATTTATTTTCCATGTTCATAGATATCAGCTTCGATTAACTTACCTCATTAGCACTGGAGATCTTTTTTTAATTCTGTGTACTCCATTAGTATAATTCTGTTTAGTTCAATATTGCAAGGTTCTGACCCAATATCATCTTTATATATCTTAGCATAAAAAGAAATTTTTATTTTAAATTTTTAAAAAATTTTTGTAGTATTGGGGATTGAACCCAGGAACATTCTACCTCTGAGATATACCTCCAGCCCTATTTATATATTTTTAATTTTGAAACAGGTCTCACTAAGCTCAGGAGGGCCTCACTAAGTAGCTGAGGCTGGCTGAAAACCTGTGATCCTCCTGCCTTGGCCTCCCAAGTCCTGAGATTACAAGTGTTTGCCACCATACCCTGCCTAAAAGCTCAAATCATGCTCAAATATTTTTCTTTTTCTGTTTTTGAGTACTTTCACAGTATTCAGGAATGATAGAGATTTTGTGCCTTTAAAAAGCTACTTTATTTTTGTCCAGGAATAAAATAGATCTTGTGCCTTTTAAAAAGCTAGAAGGATGCCTACCTACAAGGGGGGAAAGAGTGAAAAGAGTAAAAAGAGTAAAAAGTACACTAATTCACAACTGTGTGTGTGCATGTGTGTGGTATGTCCTAATGAAACCTGGTAATAATTCATGTTCAGATCAAGGATGCTTAGAGTAATGCTCAGAAAACTGCAGTTTAAACTTGTGATGCTGCACATTGCCTTTGGACCATAGTTGGAGAAATAGCTTTGACAGGTTAAGAGAACTTTAAAAAAAAATTGGGGAACTTTAGTGTCCAGGATATAATTTTTTTGTTGTTGGTTTTGAAAAAGAAAATTAGAAGTGCTGGGTGTGGTGGCGCACGCTTGTAATCCCCGCGCTTGGGAGGCAGAGACAGGAGGATCGCACAGGTTCAAAGCCAGCTGCACTGGCTTTAGGGACCCTGTTTCCAAATAAAAAGTATAAAATAGGTCTGGGAGTGTAGCCCAGAGGTAGAAGGGTTTCCAGGAACCCCAGTACCACCAAAAAAAAAGAGAAGTTATTGTTTAACATTGACATTATGCGCATATGTGAGAGTATCAATTTCAATCTCAATATCTTGTATAGAGAAGGAGGAAGAGTTGAAGGTGATGAAGTCCACCGAGTGCTGTGCCCATATATGTCACTATCACTGTGAACTGTGTTATGATATGAGATTATAATGCACCAATGAAAGTATATAAAAATTGTTCTTTAATAGGTGGCACAGAGAAAAATAGTAGCAATAATTATAAAACTGGTAGGTGGTTTAATGAATAAAGCAAGAAGACTAGAGCCGGGCATGGTGGCACCCAATTGTAATCCCAGCATTTGGGAGGCTGAGACAGGAGGATCGTGGTTCTCGGACAGCTTCAGCTACTTAATGAGGCCCTTTGCAACTCAGTGAAACGCTGTTTTAAAACAAAGAATCAAAAATAGAACTGGAAGTGTATTTTTTTGTTGGTGGTTTTGAAAAATAAAATTAGAAGTGCTGGGTGTGGTGGTGCACGCTTGAAGGACCCAAGTAGTTCTGAAGCACAATACAGACTAGTGTCACCCAAAGTGGGATACTGAGACAGGCAGGGTCAGCATCCTCTGGGAAGCTACTAGGAATATAAACTGCTAAGCTCCACCTCTGACCTATTAGATCAGCAATCTGCATGACAATGTGGGTCCACTCTGACTCACTAATTCTGGGTGATGCAGTAATGGCCCTTTGTACTTAAATCCAGTTAGATCTTAGACTTCCTGAAGCAGAACCTATATTTAAACAAGATATCCAGGTTTTCAAAATACTTGTCTCATAATTGTGTTTAAACAAGTTAGCTCAGCGGTTTTGGGATATAACAGAGTTGAGAGTCTGCACTACCTCTTGTTCTTTAGGTCAAATGAGGGCCAGTACTGTTCTGTCTCCTCTAGATTTCTTGAAGGCTTTTCAGTTTAAATGGATTTTTCTTATTGTATCCAGGGTTCATAGCATCAACCCTATGTAATAATCATGATTCTTAGATATTTAGGCTTGACTGCTTAATATCTATGAAACTTGTTGAGAGTGTCTGGTAAATCCTGGGGACAAGGAAGCTCTTGGCTTTGCCATCAGTAGTCCTGTAATAGATTTTACCATGACATTTGTTAACTCCCTGGGAAGGATGACTCCACTCTCAGATTAGGTTATAAGGCAAAAGAAATAAACCCCGAAAAACCGAAGTAGAAATAAAACACCAAATCCTATATCCATTCTTTTTTTTTTTTTGGCAGTACTGGGGATGAAACCCGGAGGCATTCTACCTCTGAGCTACACCCCTAGCCCTATTTTTTATTCTTTATTTGGAAACAGAGTCTCACTAAGTTGCAAAGGACCTCACTAAATAGCTGTGGCTGTCCGCAAATTGTGATCCTCCTGTCTCAGCCTCCCAAATGCTGGGAATATAAGTATGTACCACCACGCCGGGCCATTCATTTTATTTCCAAATTAGAATAAGCACCCCAACAAAGCAACCATATATAACCTTTACTAATCATTCAAAATGAATGTTTGAACTGAATATTAATTCAAATTATCTTGCTGCTGACCAGAAGCTCTACTGAGTTTAAGATGTCTTATCTATCATAAATTCTCAAGCATGGACAATAATTTCTGAATAATGAGTAAAACTAAAGCAATGCTATCTTTAAAGATAAAAGCTGCAAATATTTGCTTCACAATGTGTATAAGACAAACCTGCTTTTATTTCTTTTAAGGATAGCACTTTTTAAAGATAAAACTTTTTATTGATTTTTTAAAAGAGATAAACGAGAAAAATATACTCTGCTGGGAGCCATTGAAATAAGTAGACATGTTTGTTTCATTAGAAATGTTATTAAAATTGTAACTTATCATACAGTCTGTCTTGTAATATAATTACTTGTGCACGTGTCTATCTTACCACTACATATTTAACCTCTCGAGAACAAATATTGGGTCTTGTTTATCTTTGAAATCCCTACAGTACCTAGTGGTGTTTTGCAAAAATCTCAATAAATATTTATAGAAAAAAAAGTGATCTTATTCTTTCCAGTACTTCCACAGGCTAAAACTTATTCATCCTGTGTTTCTATGGTATATTGCTAATGAAACTTCCAGTCATCTGGTAAGATAACTCAGAATTCAAACTTTAAGAAGCTACTAGATTTAAATAGCCAGGATACTACAGATTTATCTATTTTCTTTGCTTAGCCAGAAGGGGCTGTGGATTAGGTGAAACTAGTAAATAGCTTCACAAAGAAAATAACTAAGTTGGTCTTATCCCTAGCACAAACATAACCTTTTCAACTCTTAAAAGTAATGACCCAAGAACCTCATAATACTTTCCTATCCATCAAGCCTTCTTATAAATAACTTTGTTCACTAATGTAGAGAAAAGGACAGAAATACTGAAATAAATTATGCTTACTAAATTATGGAAATAGGAAAACTAAAAGAAAATGAGCAAAGTTGAATAATAGGGAATTGCTGTTTTTGTAGGTGAAAAATGGTTTATTATTAACAATTTCCTATGGCTCAACCCAAAAGTTTTTTGCAATTCCCAAGAATATTTTTTATATTTGAAAACATAGTACCCAGTGGCGCCTTTCAAGTAAAAGTGGTTCTTTCAAGTAAAAGACTTCAAAGCCTATAATGATTCCTGTCAACTCCAACAGTTGCATTCAGAAGATTTATGAGTTTTATAAATCAAGGTTCTGAGCTTAGGACTGATGGTTAGCAGCTTTGTGGATTTTCCTAAAAATTGGGTTTTCACATTATTTTTTTCTAATAAAAAATCTCAAGATAAAACCAGAATGAAATTGAACTATTTCATTATTGTAATGGTTACTTTTGGTTGTCAACTTGACTAGATTGAGAGATAACCTCGAGAATCAGTAAAGCATACTTCTTGGTGTGTCTGTGATGGTGTTTCCAGACAATGGTGTGTTGGCCAGTGAAGTGAGATGGGAAGATCTGCACTAAATGTGAGTAAAACCATCTAGTAGGCATGGGTCTGGATGGAAAAAACAGCTAGAACTTACTGCACTCAACTCTGAGCAGGTGCAGTTTTTTGCAGCTATTATCCATGGGCACGAGACTTCGAGTTCTTTAGCTTTTGAATTGGACTTGCACAGGTAGCTCTCCTGGGTATTTTCAGGGATGCATCTTGCTCTTTCATCCTGAGGCTTTGGACTTAGTGAACCTACAAGCTCCCATTTCCCAGCCTGCAGGTAGCAATTTGGTACCACTTAACTGTATCTCTGGAGAGCCCTGACTAATCCAACTATGTTTTCTAAATCATAGTTGCTAAATAACGCACATCAAATAGTGCTCTTTAAGATGCAAATTTGTAGGAATGACTTATTGAGTAATATTGGGGTAAAGCCCCTAAAATCAAGACTTTTAGTAAGTGTACAAGATGAATCTTATTACACTTGCAGCCTGAACTTTACCTAGTTGATTACTAGAAAATAATGTTAATATTAATAAAATTTAAATGCGCCCTACTATCTCATAATATAATATTTGAATCATTCAGGATTCAATTCGATATAATTTGGTGTCTTTGCTATAATTTGCTATAACAGAATACTACATATTGGGTAATGTGTACTAAGCAGATATTTATTGTCTCATAGTTCTGGAGGCTGGGAAGTACACAGTGCAGGGGCCGATATCTGACATGGTCCTTCTTGCTTGATCATCCCATGAAGAGAAGGAAGAAAGAGAAAGATGAGTTTGAATTAATCCTTTTTTAAAAGCGTATTTCTACAATAACATACTCGCTCCCTTAATAATAGCATTGGTTCATTCATGATAGCAGAACCTACATGGACTAATCTCTTCTTAAACTGTTACTCTTAATACTGTTAAATTGGGAATTTAGTTTCTAACATATATGATTTGGGAGGCACATTCAAACCATAGCATTTTGCATATAAAAGACTATTTGAATATTCTAGATATTAGTCATCTATCAGAGAAGTATCTGGCAAAGATTTTGTACCATTCTTCAGGCTCTTTTTCAGATTCTTGTTGGTTTTCTTTGCTGCACAAAAGCTCTTTAATTTCATGCCATCCCAATTGATCCTCTTTTTTATTTTAGGATTCTGGAAAAGACAATTATTAGATAACCAACTGAGAAAACATGGATATTAGAAATCATCTGCAGTCTTATTTTGTTATAGAAATGTTGTAGCAAGCAATTGAAAACACATGATAAGTGAAAAAGGAGAAAGTTTTGGCAAAGAAATAGAAAGTATATAGAAGAGTAAAAATAATAATCCTATTTTCATAAAATTATATTAGTTTGGTTCAGGAAAAATAATTAGAAAATGAATTAGAAAGAAAAATACATAAATGAGTAAATATTAAGATATATTGAAGTTGACAAGTATGGGGGTAGAGCAGGAGAAGGAATGAGGTACGTGCTATTTCTTTTTTTCATTTATTTTTTTACTTGTATGAACACATAAAAACTGGATATATTAATGAGGTGATATTTATTTATTTATTATTTTTTATTTTTGGTGGTACTGGGGTTCCTGGAAGCCCTTCTACCTCCGGACTACACTCCCAGACCTATTTTTGTATTTTTATTTGGAAACAGGGTCTCCTAAGCTAGCACATGCAGCTGGCTTCGAACCTGCACGATCCTCCTGTCTCTGCCTCCCAAGCGTGAAGATTACAAGTGTGCGCCACCACGCCCGGCAATGAGGTGATATTTAGATGCATATACAGAATGTATAAAGTTAAAATCATGGTACACATATTTATCTCTTCAAACATCAATTTTTGGTAGTGAACACATTCACAATTTTTTCTAGGTTTTTTTGAAATATGCAGTATATTATTATTATTATTATTATTATTATTATTATCTACAGTCATCCTATTATGCAGTAGAATACCAGGACACAAGAACTTCTTACTCCTATCTAAGTATAACTTAGTATATTTTGATTAAACTTTTCACATCCTCCCTCACCTCCCTACTTTCAATGACCTTTTGTTACCACTATTCTATTTTGAGCTATTTTGAGATCAACTTTTTTGGATGTCACATCTGTGAGATACTGTGATATTTGTTTTTCAATGCCTAGCTGATTTCACTTAATATTAGGGCCTCTGGTTCCATTCATGTTGTCACAAATGACAAGACTTAATCATTTATTAATGCCCAAACAACATTCAATTGTGTGTGTGTATAACACACACACACACACACACACACACACACACACACACATATGTATATATAATACATAACTCTTTAGCCATTTGCTTAAGACTAGGTTATTTTAATTCTTTGGCCACTATGAATGTTACTGTAATAAACATAAGATTGCAAATTACTCTTGAACATACTTATTTTATTTACTTTGAATATATAACCAGTAGTGATACTCCCATATTATATGGTAGTTGTTTTTAGTTTCTTGAGGAACTTCAACATTGTTTCCCATGATGACTGGACTAGTTTACATTCTTAGCCAAGGAATACACAGCTTCCATTTTTCCCATATCTGTTGGAATTTATTTATTTACTTTTTGATAGTATCCATTCTAAGTAGAGTCAGGTGATATCACATCATTGTTTGAATTTGCATTTCTCTGATAATTAGTGATGTTGATCAGTTTTCAAATTCCTGTTGGGCATGTTTATATTTTTTTAGAAACCTCTATTTATGTTCATTGCCTCCTTTAAGTTGGATTGCTTATTATTCTGCTATCTAGTCGAGTCTTATATATTCTGGATAACAACCCCTTGTCTAATGAATAGTTTGTAAATATTTTCTCCCATTCCATAAATTGTTTATTTACTTTGCTGTTTGTTTCCTTTACTCTCCAGAGGCATTTAGTTTGTTGTAATTACATTTGTCTATTTTGCCTTTCATTTTCTGTGCTTTTGCGGTCTTACCCTAAAGCATTCTTTCCCACTCCAATACGTGCATGTCATTGAAATAAAGACATGTTCTGGATATGGGTTTGTCTTCCCTTTCTGTAATCAGTGTTCTATTCCTATAATGCTTCTGCCAGTAACAGTATCTGTTAGGGCTTATGAGAAATAAAAGAATTCTCTTCACATCAGTTCAGAGAACTCATTTTGCCACAAAGGAAGTACATTGGTGGAATCCTGTTCATGTTTCATCACCTATGTTGTCATCTGGTAGTGCTATCCAAAGTTAGAGATGAAATGTCTTGTTTGTTGAAGAGTCAGTTAGGATACCACTTGGAGGAGAACACCTGGAAGGATGAGGTTACTTTTCACAAGATGCAATATGCTTTGACTCATAGAACATTCATAGCAAGAATATTTGCATCTGAGATTCTAAGATGGAAGTAACCCCTCATTAATCTCAATTTCATTCATGAGACCCTCTGCTTAGCACTCTAATTTTGAAGTTCTCTTCATCATGAATCTTCGTCTCCATTTTCTTTTGGACACACTGGGAATGCCAACTATAACATCATCATATTGTTTTCTCTGTCCTCTCCAAAGATTATCATTTCTGGCCAGTAACAGCATTTTCTTACGTATACCTTTGACTTTATTGCCCTTTTATAATATTTCTCTGACAAACCCATATTTTTATTTAAATCTGCCTGTCTTATGCACTTTCTATTTGCACCTGCACAGCTAAATGTGGCTGGAGGAAATGATGAAACCACCCTGAGTGGTCTTATTTTAAAGTCATACTCATGATACTCAAGGGGTATCTTAATACTTTCATGTCCAGTTGCGCTCTCATTCTTCTCAAAAAGGGTTTCATACTCTCTTCTCTTTCCTTAAATCATGATGTTTCCTCCTCCTCTACTAATTAAGCTTTCTAGTTTATTAAGAAATCTGAAACACTCAAAAGAGATTCTCTCTTCTCCTATTGCCACCCTTGACATTCACTAGCATTTGTACTTTGTCTAATGGCCTGTAACCTTTGATAAGCTCCCCAAGGCCATATATAAGAATGCTCTCTCTGTCTGTGCACTGGATCCAGATCGCCAAAGGAATAAACTTTTATGGTGACAATGAGAATTCTGGTAGAATTAACCTAATTATAATAACAAGCTATCATAAAATTGCATATAATAAATAGTTCATTAATGTTATTGCCTGAATCTTGAGGAAAGAAAGTCTGATGAGAGAAAAGAGTGGTATCCTTTAAAACTGTAACTAAAGAAAACATCTGTGCCTAGTAATATATATTTTGAAGAGTTTAAATCCACAGATCTGCTGGGCATGGTGGCACATGCTTGTAATACCCACTCTTGAGAGTCGGAGACAGGAGGATCATGCAGGTTCAAAGCCAGCCTTAGCTGGCTTAAGAGACCCTGTTTCCAAACAAAAATATAATAATAGGTCTTGGAGTGTAGCCTGGAGGTAGAAGGGCTTCCAGGAACCACCAAAATACCACCAAAATCAATCAATCAATCAATCAATCCACAGACCCGGGTCTCTTAAGGAATTATAAAAATAATAAAAGATACAGTATGGAACCTATTCCATTTTATTTCTAGATCCCTTTTTAGCCTAGACTGGAAATAATGAATGACCTAGATTCCTCATCTGTGTGAATACCTACCTAGGGTGCCTTCATGAAGTGGTGAAACCATTTTTTCTAGGATGTTTTCTGCAGTTATTTTTGTACCTAGTGATCTCCATTTTGGGTAAATTTCTATAACATTTATTATTGATGTGATCACTTTTGTCACTTGTTTCTGAATTTTTACTGCTAAATTACCAAGACATAGACAAATTAGTTCTTAAATTCATTTGGAATAATAAAAACCCCAGAATAGCCAAAGTAGTCCCCAGCAACAACAACAACAACAACAACAACAACAACAACAACAACAACAACAAAACATGCAGAAGGAATCACAATACCTGTCTTTAAACTATACTATAAAGCCATAGTAATAAAAAGAGCATGGTACTGGCACAAAAACAGAAACATAGACCAATAGAGCAGAATAGAAGTCTCAGAAAATCCACACAGTTACAGCCAATTGATTTTTAACAAAGAGGCTAAACGAATACAGTGGAAAAAAGAGAACCTGTTTAACAAATGGTGCTAGCAAAACTGGTTAACCATATGCGGAAAATTGGAGATTAATTCTACTTTCTTATCCTGCACAAGAGTCAGTTCAAGATGGATCAAAGACTTGGAAATTTTTACAGCTATTTAATCCTTTTTCCCAAAATTCTGGTATCTGTTCTAATTTCCACCTATCAAACACAAATTGATTTCTCTGTGTCCTTCTATCCTCTATTCATATTTTAAATTATTAAGAAATTTTGCTATAGTTTACATTTTAGACAATTAGTAGCAATGTAAAGTGAAATGATAAAGAACTAATAAACTCCAGAATAGTGAGAAAGAAGGGTTGAAAATTGACAATAAGTTATGAATGCAAATATGATTTATCTTAAAATCTGATTCTAGAAAATAAGAATTAGAAAATATCTCACGGTTAATATGTTTAAGGCAGGATGAGTAATTATGTGCCTTACAAAAAGACCCATAAACACAAAATTCACATGGTAATTTGTCAATTGAACTATTAAGAAAACTATCAAAAATAAAAATTATTTTTGAAGTATATGCTCATTGAATAAAATAAGTTATGATATGTTAACGTGGTTTGTATATTTTCAATTAGTATGCTACACTCCATGTTAAAGGAATGAATGATATCCTGGTGATTTCAGAAGCCAGTGAGCTAGCTACGGTGTAAAGCAAATTCAACTCATGTAAAAGTTATGGTATTGGAATAGATTACTTAACAGGCAATTAAAAAAGTTTCTATTTCTTCCTAACTTTGTGCTTCTCAGTAATTCCCTTGAAATCTGGCACTGTGGGATAGTTATCTCTTCTGACTGAAACATTAATTGTTGGCACTGCTAGATGCCTCAAAATAAAGTCCTGCCAATGTCAACATGTCCTGTCTTCAAAACATTTTTTTTAAAGAAAAGCTTTATTTTTTGGAGGCTGAATTTTAATTATTTGTTTTTAAACAAATCCCATCCTTGTGGGTAACTGTTGTGTTTTCAATAAACAAAGATGCAGGATTGCTGTTCAAAGTGGAGGAAAAATACATTTAAGTGATGACAATTCTGAGTTTAAAGCTTAAACCAAATTTTCGGTAACTTAGTTCATTATTTATATTTATCATGAAAGTCTCTAAACTTGCCACCACATGTGTTAATGTGGAAACAATTTGGATCAGTGGATGAGGGTTTGTTTTAAATTTATGTAAGGAGGGAATCCTGAATTACACTTGGGACCTTTAATTTAAGATTTTAGAGCCTTTCCTGTTGAGTACCCACATAACCAATACTCTTCTCAAAAGCATTTTAATACTCAAATTAATGTTTAGAGAACTTAGCCTGGAAATCAGGGGATTTTAATTTTGTTATTCACATTTGCATAATTGCTTTCCCCCGCAATGCAAACACTTCAAAAAAGGGGAGTCTTTTTCTTATCTTTCAAGCCTCAAGTGTTAGCTTTTTGCTTACCCATTTTACCTCATGTGTTTTCCCTCAGCTATTAAATTTTCAGGCAGCTTATTTCTATTTTGTCTTTTTATTAAAGTTAAAAAAGAACAATAGAGCTCAAGAACTACTGTACATGGGGGATAAAAGACTGCAGTGTGGATTTAAGTCCCATTCCTAACATAGCATGTATAAATGGGGATTTAGAGCCAAGGAGTAGGGAAGGGGCCCAAGGAAAACTATTAAGAGTAAACATCAAAGGTAAGGGGGTATTCTGAATAAAGCAACTCGACAGAATTCTTGCTAAAGGCACACCAAATCAGATGGCAAATGTAGTGGATAAGAAATCTGATTATGTATTAATGGTGTGATGATACCAAGGGTGAACTATTGTGTATACACTGACTTTGCAAGATTTTTGCTACAAGTATATCATGCAGGCCCGACAAGGACAGACACAAAGGGTAAGACCTCAAATATCTTAGAGGAGCCTGATTTAACATTTAGTCAAGGGAAATCTGTCATTAGACACAGAATTATTCAAAGGCTTATCCACTTTCCTAGGTGTTTTTTTTTTTTTTTTTTTTGGTGGTACTGGGGTAAATCTAGGAAATTTGAATAATTTTTGAGGGTTAGTTTTCTCATCTTTAAAATTGGAAAAATACTAGCTATAATTTTTGATGTGATGATGTGAGAATTAAATGTATATAATACCTTCAAGTGGCTTATTCTTGCTACCTTAACATGATCTCATTTCATAAACTCTCCACTCTGAGGTGTTCTGCTCACATAGAGAATGGTGGCTGTTATACATCTCTGACATGCATTACAAATGATAGTCAAGAATTGTGGTGCTAATGAACCTTTTCTATTATGTGATATTAAGCTATTCTTTTAATATATATATATATATATATATATATATATATGTAAATATATATATATTATTTCTCAGTTGTAAAAATAGAAGACCCAATTAAATGATTTGTAAGGTTTCTAATGGTAAGAGTTTTCAATCATATTTCTTAGGAATCCTAATCTAAAAACAGGTTCATTTCTTACAACCTTTTATGACAGAGAGAGAGAGAGAGAGAGAGAGAGAGAGAGAGAGAGAGAGAGAATGTCAGAGAGAGAGAGAGAGAATGTCAGAGAGAGAGAGAGAGAGAGAGAGAGAGAGAGAGAGAGAGAGATAACATGATAACATGTGGAAAAAGCTTGGCAAATAGTGGGTTGTTAATAAATACTGAGATCCCAGTTATAGGAAATGACTTTGAGTATGAGATGCATATTTATTATATATATATCAGATGTACTGCATAACATTTTATGTACTTGCATATGATAAAATGGTTACTGTAGAGAAATAAATTAGCATATCCATCAATTTATGAGAAAAGACATTTCCCAGTGTTCCTGTCAAATAATTTACCCATGTAAACTATATTTTTAAGGAGATAGAAATATACAACCTAAGGGTTTTATCTTCTCTGAAGAGGCATTCTATTGATCTTATTTAGCTTCTTTAGAATATTTCAAAATATTATTCAATACTTTTTTAGTTGCTGTTGAAAGTTGAGGGAATAAGGTAAACATTTTTCTCTTATTCTCTCCTCCTCCTCCTCCTCCTTCCCCTCCTCTTCCTCCTCCTCCTTCTCTTCTCTTTTCTTTTCTTCTTCTTCTTCTTCTTCTTCTTCTTCTTCTTCTTCTTCTTCTTCTTCTTCTTCTTCTTCTTCTTCTTCTTCTTCTTCCTTCTTCTCCTCCTCATCCTCCTCCTCCTCCTCCTCCTCCTCCTTCTCCTCCTCCTTCTTATTCTTATTCTTATTCTTTCTTCTTGTTCTTGTTCTTGTTCTTCTCCTCTTCCTCCTCCTCTTTCTTCTTCTTCTTCTTCTTCTTCTTCTTCTTCTTCTTCTTCTTCTTCTTCTTCTTCTTCTTCTTCTTTCTCTCTCTCTTTCTCTCATTTGTGTAACTCTTTCCTTCTTTCCTCACTTCCTAATTCTCCAATTTAAGATAAGTAGTAAGTCTTCTTAAATACTGCAGTCTAGACAGAGAAAGGCCTAGTTCCCCTCTCCTATCAACTTGCTAATTACTTTTAGCTAGGTTAATTTACATTGGAATAGTTGCCTGCTTTTAGGCAGAAACCAAGTCCTTTCCCAGATTTGCCCCTCACCCAATTTTTGGAATATATTAATAATCATAGCTTTCTCAAATCTTCCTAGGCCATTTCCAAAACTGGTAATTCCCCCCTCTGTCTAATAACTTCCTGAGGCCTGTCAGGCCTAAGGTAGATACAAAAAATACATTTTGACTTTTACAATTTTACATTTAACATGAGCTAATTTCCCACCAATGTCCTCCCAGTATTATTACATGCATACATACATACATGTACTCATAGCAAAGGAATAAGGGCGATGACTCATCAAGTTCTTCAGGCTGAACAGGGGTGATGTAAGGGGGCCTCGGCTTAGGGTACAAGTGTATGTAATTGGCATGAGGGAATCAGATGGGTCCGTGTGGTGTGTCTCTTTGACCATCCAAAGGGCTTTGATAGATTTCTGTCAGGGTCTGTCTGTAACACCATCTGATGTCAGAAAGCTTTAACCCTATGAAACAACACTCACAATACAGGTTAACCATGAAAACCCCCAAAATAGCATGTAAATGATAAATTAAAAGCTGTTTTTCTGACCTAGGCTGAAACACACAAAAGTGGGATGTATTTAGTTTATTTTATGCCATGTGAATCCAGAAATTAGTACTGGGGGGGGGCTGAAATAGGTGTTTGGGGTAATTTGAATAAAAATTTTAGAGGATTTATTATATGTTAAAGCATTAGGGTACTGTTTTTGAATTTTAATGCACTTATAGTGTTACATGCCAACATTTCTGATAAACAGGCAAAAATCCCCAACAAAATTTAGCAACGAAAATTTGACAGCAAGGTAAAAGGGTCATGCACTCTGATCAAGTAGGATTAATCTGTAGCATTCATGGATGTCTCAACATATGCATATCAATTAATGTCATATAACACATTAACAGGATGATGGTTAAATACCATATGATTATCTCCACTTATGTAGAAAAGAAATTGGTAAAATTCAATACCTTCTCATGATTAAAACTCTCACCAAACTAGGAATAGATGGAAATTGCCTCACCATAATACAGACAATGTATGAAGAGCCTGCAACTGACATCATGCCTAATGGTGAAAAACTTCAAGATTGGGAACAAAGTAAGGGTGCCCACTCTTACCACTTCTATTCAGCATTGTACTGGAAGTCTCAGCCAGTGCAATTAGGATCTTGGAATTATTTCACTTTGTTAAGGATCCAGAAAAATATAATTTTCCACATGTAAATCTTGTGGGTTTAAAGGCTTAGAAATTCTGAAGAGGCCTTGAACCAATTTACTTAGATCCCACACTGTTACCAGCTTTCAGTTTTCATATTCCTGAATAAAGGCATAGAGGTTTGCGTGTATGAGGCCAAGAGTAAAGAGGTTTAGAATATTTAAATAACAGGTGGGTTTTAAAAGATTAGGGACAATAATCTCATCTTTCATCTCTTATGACAATAATTTCTACAAGATTCTACTTTTTAAAGCTATTATCATTCATTAATTGGCCAGGATATTTTATCAGCCTTGGAAACAAATATTTTACAATTCAAATTATATACAAAGAATATCATTTCTCTTTGGCACACCAGACACCTATTTCCTCTGACTCACTTATTTTGTTTTCTCTTTACCTGTGATTTCTATCCTAGGGTGGCATGTAAGATTTCTAAAAAGTAAACGTGGAATCCATTGAAGATTTTATTAGCCCCTGCTAGTAAAAGTAAAACAGTTAGAAATAAAACTGCTACATTATCCGGTTCCATAAATTTTATTTTCCTACGTACAAAAGCAAATATTAGGTGTATGCCATTAAGAGAAAGGTTGTATTACAGCAGCCTGTACATCTTAAAAGGCTCATAATCACATTGTAAGTGGCATGTGGAAGGTGAATACTTTGCAGCTGCCACCGGTTCTTTTGAACATCTGTTTCTAAGAAAAAAAATGAAGAAAGAAAACTAAAGGTTTTAAAGTACTAATTTTTAGTCTGAATTTATTTAATGGCATTATAAGTTTTAAACTATCAAAACCTCAGAGTGTCCTCCCAATAATATAAATTATCTAGATACCTCTGTACTAATTGTAATCACCAGCAATTTTTACATCAAGAAATGTAAAGTTTTATGGATCTTTGACTTGTAGTATACTTTCACCTTCTCAGTGTAAAAATCTGAAGTACAAAGGGTCATCTTTAGTTACACCTTGTCAGGACATGATGTGTAAATATTTGTCTTAGTAGCAAAAATAATCATTATATATTTAGCAGTTTAAAGTTAAAAGTCTGATTTTGCTAGTTTACTAGTAGCTTCGTAATCCCTTACCCTTTTTCACACTGCAATTTCTCTTTTTACCATTGCTTGAAGGTATTTTGCCTACAGATGAACAATTATTAATGTTATGGTTTGACTGTGGCTTCCCAGAATTCATATGTTGGAAAGTTAGTCATTGACATGGTGGGACCTTTAAGAGGTGACTAAGTCACAGAGGCATAGCCCTTATGAAGGGATTAATGCCCCTCTCACAGGAAAGGACTAATTTCTGGGAGAGCAGGTTGTAATAAAGGATGGCCAGATCTCACGTTCTGTCTCTTCCTCATAAGCCTGCTTGCCCTTCTGCTTTTCTATGTAATGACATGGTACAACGCCTTCACTAGAAGCCTAAAAGGAGCAAATACTATACTCTTCTCTTGGATGTCCCAGCCTTGTGAAATGTGAGCTAAGTAAACCTTTATTCTTCATCAATTACCTGTTGTCAGGTACCTTGTCACAACTTTAGAAAATGGACTAAAACAATCACTAATTACTTATTTCTACAGGACCTTTTAAATTTTTTACTTACTTGAACACTTACTTACTTACAGCACTTAACCTTTATAATCCATGTTTATGCAATGAGAAGGTTTTATCCCCAGATACCACAGAGTGCTAGAGCTATTAAAAGTGATGCCCCACAACCACGCAATGATGTGCGAAGGAGTAGGAGAATCCTCTTGACTTGTTTATTGGATATGGAAAGAAGCAGTACTGGGTCCCTCTGCTTCATAGTTGCTAATGAAAACAACAACAACAACAAATTTGATTTCTGCAGCTGCCTCTGTTTTGATAAGATATCCTTGTGAGGCTCTTAGCAGGAAACCCCTTGGGTAAGCCTTCTCCGGAGCCTCCCTACCAGCTGCTCAGATAGCCCTACACACATTGAAGTCCAGCCATACTATAACAGTTCACTCTTTCCTTCTTCTCAGTGCAATTTACCCTAGTTTATATGTCATCCTTACTTGATTTCATCTCTTTACTTCCTGTTCATTCTTTTTTTTCCCTCAAAAAGTTACTGTCTCAGAGCCCAATACTTCTATTTCATGTATAGTCCTACTTGCTCTTCTAACCTGGTGACCCCGTTTTGCCCTCTGTCAGCAGATATCTTTCACACTTGTATCTACTACTCAGCTTTCTGTCCTAAGCTCCAGACCGCTTACATTGACCTAGTCTCTGTAGGTCACCTCCTGAGTATTCCATGACAGTTTGATCTTCATTAAAAGCAATCTCATCATTTTTATCTTTTTATCCTCAAAGTCCTCCTCCTTCAGTAGGAACCATGAATCATTTAATTTACACACACACACACACACACACACACACACACACACACACCTGGGTTTTCTTTCTGCTTCCAGATTAATAAACTATCAGTCTCCTAAATATTCTCAGTTTACTAAGAAAGGCTGATGTGTGGAAGAAAGAGAGTGCAAAACTATTTCCTTTACATTTTCAAATCCTATTTTCTGGATTTTCTTTTTACCAAGCAAGAGTCTATATTTGGACCTTTAATTTCTCTCATATTTTGCCTGTAATACATAGTCTTTCACTTGTTTCATAACAACACTGTAATTTTCAGAAGTGTCTTCCAGATTCCATCATTTTATTTTATTTTTATCCTTTTTTTTCTTCTAATGTCCTGAGAAAAAATGTCCCAATGCTTTTCCTAACGGCTTACACAACCACTTAATATATAGCTTTCAATGTCTTTAAAGTAAGTCCTCTTCTGACCAAGCTGACCTCCCACCAGGCTGGGAAAACATGGGTGTGAACCAGATGCCATCCCAGGCCTCTGGGCATTGCAGCACACTTCCTAGCCTTCCACCTTCCCCTACTATCTTTATAGGAAAAAATGATAGGGTAGAGAAAACTCAGTTTATTATTTAACGTTGTTTTATTTTTTAAAGTCCTTTATCTAGCAGACAACTACAAATAAGGTAAGAAACTCCAGAGTGTCAAAGGAAAGGTGAGAGGAAATAATAAAAATCATTTTAGTCTACAACACTTCATGTCAACATTTGGGGATATGAGGCATGGTCATGTAGTCTATAAATGTGGGACAGGAAATTGGGAAAATTTCTTAAGTAATGCAGGCTGTGAAAAGAAACTGTGTGTGGCTGTGGAGAGATTGCCTGAGATCACCATTTCACCTACCTCATGACTTCCCTGCATGGAAACCATTAATTTGGATGACAATTCAGCTAAGTAAATAATTCACTAAGGTTTACTTGGGAATCCAGGAAATGTTGATTTCTTTAAGATCATAATCTATTTCATTTGCTATTGATGGGTCACCTCAAATACCACAAAATGAATGGGAAGATGAACGCTACACAAGTGCTCATTAAAACATCTTCCAATGCTGGAAGAAACTCCCTAACATTAAAAAAATAGCTCTTTTTGTGGTGAGAACTCTTATTTCAGAGACTAGACACTAAAATGGGCTGGTTTCTGAATTTTATTGGATATCATAGTTTTCTTGGGCTATTTGGTCAAGTTTGATTTTCTCAGCCTAACATTTCTGAGGGCAAAATATGATCTCCTCCATAAAAAAGTGCATCTTCTAAACCCAGATGAATATCTCCCAACAGATGCATTAACAATGTGTCATATTTTACTTAGAGGCTTTGAAACATGCCCTAGAGGCTTTTACCTCAGGGAACAAGAGAATGCCAAAGATCTGAACCACCTGGCATAGCTTGGTAACGAAGATCATTGAGTCAAGTGGAGTCAGCCTTAATTTGCATTAATTCCACATACATGTATTAAGAGTATTTCTAATGGACTTCTTTAGTCATAATAGATCATATCTAATTTGTTTATTCTATTAGTTCAGTGTTGTACGTATATGTGGTTTCTAATCTTTTTATCATATTTAGTGAGATATGTTTGCATTAAGATCTTTAGTTTCAGATTATCTGATGTCAAATATGAAATTCTGGACTTTTGCATCTTTTGTAGTGCATAGTTGATATAAGCAAGGACTCATTTTTATTGGATGAATACTTAGAATGTAATTGCTGTGTCTCTTGATAGACATGTTTACTGTAAAACTACTGAGTGGTTTTCCGAGAAAATATGCCAATTAAAAAACGCACCAACCTTACTTGAGAGTTGCTAAAGCACCGTGATGGGTATGTAGAGTTATTAAATTTTGATATTTATTTGCCTTTCCTAGAGAAATAATGAAGTTGAACACATGTTCATAATGCTTATTATTTGGGTATACTATATTGTGAAGTTTCTTTTGATGACTATTATCCAGTTTTTATTGTATTATGTTTTCTTCTACTGGTTTATAGACCTTATATTTAACATTATGATTATTTTGTCAGATATGTACTGAAAACATTTTCTCCTAATTTTTGGCATGTATTTTCACTCCATTGTTAATGAATTTTGATAAATAAAATATTTTATCAATAAGTTTAATATTGCAATCTTTAAGACCTGTTTATGTCTTGTTTATGAAATGGTTAATCACCATAATACCATGGCAATCATCTTCTATATTTTCTTCTAGAAGCCTTGTTTTACTTTTGACATTCAAGCTTTGTTGGTTCTTGAATATCAGATTCTATAGGTGATATTACATAAATATTAAGGTTAATTTTATTTTCTATGGTGATCCAAATGACCTAAACCAATTATTTGAAAGAAAATATTTTATACATTACATTGCAATAGCATTTTTAAAAATCAAAACCAAATAAGTATTTTTCACTGGGCCTATTGCTGGACTCTATTTTGCTCCATTTGTTTTATTATCTATTATTGAGCTAACTACTCATTACTGTAATTATTTTTAGCCCCATAATAAATTATGATATTTAGTAGTATAAGTCTTCTAGTTGTCTTCAATATTTCTTTGATTCTATTAAATCCATGTATTTCCATGCACATTTTAGAATAAAGTTATCAGTTGCACAAAATAACCAGCTGAGATTTTGATAGGTATTATTTTCATATGGCAGAAGATTGTATTTTATCAAAATTGAGTTTTCTGGTTAATGTACAGGTTCTAATTCCTCCAGTTATTTTAGTGATATTTTAAAATTTCTCTCACTACTATTTTGTGTTTCTTAGGGAAGAGATCTTGCACAATTTCTACATATGTATTTCCAGGTGGTGGATGCTTTGGAATATTATTGTAAGTGGCATTACACACACACACACACACACACACACACACACACACACATATATATGTGTGTGTGTGCATTGTATTTATACATCATAATGGGGTAAAAAACTCGTGTAGGCATAAATGCACACATCACCCAGCCAGCCCCCACCCAGTCCCCAGCTCCCTCCCTCCCATGCTTGGTTTAGTGGTTGACTTCGATATGAATAAGTACATCATGTGCTTTAAAGTGTTTCCCTCTCCTCACCTTCCATCCCACAGTTAGGTTGTCTTATTTGCTCCTCTATAGGATCTCCTTTTTCACCTGGAGTTCCTCCTATGACACCTTTCACCCTAGGTTTCACATATTAGGGAAAGCATCTGATTCCTTACTTTTTGTGACTGACTAATCTCACTTAGCATAATTTCCTCAAGATCCATCCATTTCCCTGAAAATACCACAATTGTATTTTTTTATGGCTGAGTAAAATTCCATTGTGTACATATCCCACAGTTTTTTAATCCATTCATCTGTTGATGGACATCTTGGCTGGTTTCATAGTTTGGCTATGGTGAATTGTGAAGCTATGACATAGAAACACATGCATTAGTTTGGTAGTTTGGTTTTCTTTCTTTTGGGTAGATACTCAGAAGTGGTATTGTTATGACATTTCACTTTCCTATTATTTCTAGTATAGTGTAATACAGTCAATGGTAATTCTAGCCTTATTTCCAGTGATATTGCACTACAAACATTTATTTTTCAGGTCACTAATTGAACCCAGGAGAATTCTACATCAGAGCTTTTGTTATTCTTTATCGTGTGTGTGTGTGTGTGTGTGTGTGTGTGTGTGTGTGTGTGTGTGTTACTGGAAATGAAACCCAGGGGCACTGTACCTCTGAGCTACACCCCCGCTATATTTTTAGCCTTTTTACTTTTTGAAACAGGGTCTCACTGAGTTGTGAAGAGCTTCAATAAGTAGCTGAGGCGCTGAGGCTGTCAGCTAACTGCAATTCTCTAGTCTCCGCTTTCCTGAATGCTGGGATTACAAGCCTGTTATTCTTTATCTTGAAACAGAGTCTCACTGAGTTGCAGAGGGCATAAGTAGCTGAGGCTGTTTGTGAACTGCGATCCTTCTATCTCAGCCTCCCAAGTACTGGGATTATAAGTGTGCACCACCAGGTCTGGTTTAGTTCACTAATTTTTAATAATTACAGATTCTTTTGAATTTTCTGCAGAGACAATCAAGTCATTTCTGAATAATGTCTTCCATACCTATCTTTTTCATCATTCTTCTGGTCTTATGAGGCTGATGAGGAACTCCACTGAAATGTTAAATAAAAGGGTTGATAATGGACTTTTTTCCCTCTAATTCCTGCTTAGTTGTATTAAAAACTTACTACTCACTATATTTGTTTTTCCACTAACCATAAGTTTTATAGCTATATTTATTAAACAGAAACATACTCTCCTCTTTGTGATTTTCTGAGGTTTTATTTTAAATCATGTAAAAGCATATACTTTACCAAATTCTTTTTTCTGATCTATTGTGATATCCATGAGTTTTCTTTTTTGCTAACAAGTATAGAATTTCATCAATATATTTTTCTGCCTTTAGTAATTTATCAAAAGTTTTGTTTTATCTTTAAATGGCAAATTACACTGCTTGATTTTTTTTATACTTTTACTGGTGCATTATAGTCTTACCTCATGATGCAGTTCACAGTGATAGTGACATAAGTGCACATAGCACTTGGTGGCCTTTCCCCAGCTCCCTTCCCCTTCCACTTCCCATCAGCCCTCTCCATACAGCATATTGAGCTTATTAATGATATCTTCACATATGCACATAATGTCTATGAAAGTGATTCTTTCATTGATTCCCCTTTTCTGACTCCTCTCTGGACCCACTGGAGTCACTCCTCCATTATCTGAAGTCCTTCTGGTAATCCAGTTATTAAAATTATAAATCAGCCTTGCAATCCCGGCACAAAGCTTAATTAGTAGTTGTATGTTTCCTTTTTACATATTACTAGACATTAATTGATAATATTTTGGGTAAGATTTGTGTTCTAGATTCATAAACTATAGTGGGCTATACTTTCTCAGTTCTAAAATATCCTTGCCAGGAGTGAAGTCATATTAGTTTCATAAAATGCATTGGAAAATTTTTCCTTTTTCTATTGTTTGAGAAGCTTTTTGTTAGAATGGCTTTATAAAGTTATTGAATATTTGAAAGCATTTTCCAGAGATGTTTTCTAGTTCTGAAGAATTTTTGTGTGAAAAAATTTAAACTATAAATTCATTTCTTCAGTATATATTGGTACATTATTTTATATTTTATATTTTTTGTAAGTTTTTGTTACTTGCATTTTTAAAGAAAACAGTCCATTTTATTCAAATTATTTGTATATAACTATTTACAATATCCTATTTTATCTTTTGACTATGTGAGATCAGTAGTGATGACTTGATTAACATTATTTTGTGTGTGTGTGTGTGTGTGTGTGTGTGTGTCTTGGGATTGAATCCAGGAATGTTTTACCTTTTAGCTACATCTATGATCCTTTTTTTATTTTAAAAAGTTCTCAATAAATTTCCATGGGCTGATACTGAACCTGCAATATTTCTGTTTCATTTTCCCAAGTATAAAGATTACAGGGGTGTGTCACTGTAGACAGCTCAAATTCTTAATTCCGATAATTTGTGTTTTCTTTCTTTTCTCTTAATCAGTTAGGTGAGGTTTCAATTACTATATTGATATGTTACTTTTATTTAATATAGAATACATAATATTATTGTAGTATAGTAATATATTAAATTAATGTTTTATTGGTGGTACTGGGGATGGAATCCTTCTACCTCCAGGCTATACACCCAGACTTATTTTACATTTGCATTTGGAAGCACGGTCTCTTAAGCCAAAGGGGCTGGCTTCGAACCTGTGCGATCCTCCTGTCTCAGCCTCCCAAGTGCGGGGATTATAAGCGTGTGCCACCACACCCAGGTTAAATGAACATTTTTAAAGTTTGTTGCTTTGTTGATTTTTTCTATTGTGCTTAATTTCTAGTTAATTTACTTTAATGTCTACACTTTTTTTTCTTTTCCCTATTTTGGTATTAGGGATTGAACTAAGTGGCATTATACCTCTGAGCTACACTCCTAACCCTATTTTATTGTTTTATTTTGAAACCGTATTTCACTAAGTATTTGAAGGTCTTGCTAAGTTGCTGAGACTGACGTCAAACCATCAATTCTCTTGTCTGAGCCTCCCAAGTACTAGGATTACAGGCATGTGCCATCACGCCAGGTTTTTGCCTATATTTATTACTTATTTTCGTCTACTTCCATTTTATTCGATTGGCTGTTCTGTCACTAGCTATTTATTTATTTATTTATTTATTTATTTTTCCCTCAGCGGAGATTTATTTAGTTTTTTGTTTAGATTACTTTTTATTGAAAATAAATGGTATACATTTAAACTGTGCTTGGTGCCCTCCTCCCCCCTCCATTTTCTCTTCCCCTCTCCCAACAATGAGTGCCCAGGACAACCATGCTGTATTCATACTTTTACAGATATTTGGGTGGAGCTCCTCCAGTAATCAACTTCATCCTTCTTTCTCTCCTATCACCAGCTTTTTAAAATGAAGATTAGGTCAATAGTTTTGAGTATTTCTTATTAAATATGTATTTCAATTCTTCCTATAACTTCATGCTTCTATCAAAAACTACTTTTCTTTTACATGAAAGATATAGCCCACCCTTCCTTCCTTCCTTCCTTCCTTCCTTCCTTCCTTCCTTCCTTCTTTCCTTCCTTCCTTCCTTCCTTCCTTCCTTCCTTCCTTCTTTTCTTCCTTTCCTCCTTTATTTCTTCCTCTTTTTTTGTACTGGGGATTGAATTCAGGGGCATTTTACCTTGGAGCTAAAACTTCAGCCATATTTTATTTTTAAAATTAAAAAAAATTGAAACAGGATCTCACTAAGTTTCTGAAGGTATTGTTAATTTGCTGGGGCTAGCCATAAACCAGGGATCATCATATCTCAGCCTCCCAAGTATTGTGATTAGGAACATACACCACCATGCCTTGCTAGCTTTTATTTCTTTTGTATTTGCCTGCATTGAAGAATTTTTTAAATCTATGGTTCCTGAGAATATCTTTATTGTATTTTATTTTAAAATATTTTTGTAGCTTTACAATATATAATTGCATATGTGTATGGGTACAAAGTGATGTTATGATTTTTAATATGAAGTGGACTAATTAAAGCTAATTAGTATATTTATCATCTCAGACATTTACTTCTGGAAGATGAGAGCATTTGGAATTTGCTACATTAGCAATATTATAATACACAGTGATCTATTATTTTAAATTAGAAAAAGTGAATACACATCTTATTTTTAAAAAAATATTGTTATTGGTTTATTGTAATCTCACATCATTATGTAGTTTAGAGAGATAGGGACCTACATGTACACAGCACTTACTGAACTCCCTCAGCTTCCTTTACACTCCATCCCCTTCCTCATACATGGTATTGAGATTGGCATTATTAATTTTATATATGTACATAACTTCAGTGGCAGTGTTCCTTCACTGACTCTCCCTCACCCAATGCCATCATCTCCTAGATCCTTTCCATCTCTCCACAGGGTTTTCTTCTCCATTACCAAAAGTTCCTCTTGAATTCCAATTATTGCATATGACTGGCCCCTTACTTGCTGTGATTGGCTAATCAAACATAACATAATGCTCTTCAGATCCATCCATTTTTCTTCAAATGACACAATTTTGTTCTTCACTATTGCTGAGTAGTATTACACTGTGTATACCCCACAATTTTTGTAATCTATTGATCTATTGATAGACACCTCTGCTGGTTCCATAATTTGGCTATTGTGAAATTTGTTTCTATAAACATAGATATGTGTGTATCGCTATATATTCTGATTTAAATCCTTTTGGAAAGATACTCAGGAATTATATAGTTGTATTGGATGGTGTAGCTCCATTCCCAGTTTTCTGTGCAATCTCTACCCTAATCTCAATAGTAGCTGCGTTAATTTGTAATCCCACCAACAGTGTTTAAGAGTTCCTATCTTCCCACATTCTACTCAGCATTTATTATTGTTTGATTTCTTAATAATTTATATTATTATTAGGGCTAGATAAAATCTCAGTATAGTTTTGATTTGTATCTCCCTGATTGCTAATGATGTTGAGCATGTTTTCATGTATTTATTGACCATTGTGTTTCTTCAAAATGTGAAGTGTCTATTTAGTTCAGTTGCTCAATTCTTGATTGAGTTACTGTTTTTTTAGTGTGAAGTCTTTAAGTTCTTTTTATATTCTGGATATTAGTCCTCTGTCAGAAGAGTAGCTGTCAAATATCTTTCCCATTCCATAGACCCTCTCCTTAGACTCTTGATGGTTTTCTTTAAAATAGAAACTTCTAGCTGGGCATAGTGGTACATGCTTGTAATCTCAGCATTTGGGAGGCTGAGACAGGAGGATCACAGTTCACAGATAGCCTCAGCTACTTAGTGAGGCTCTTTGCAACTCAGTGAGACCCTGTTTCAAAATAAGGGGTATAGCTTGGAGGTAGAATGCTCCTGGGTTTCATCTTTAGTACTACTAAAAAAAACCAAAATAAAAACAAACAACCCCCCCAAACCTCCAGAAACTTTTTAGTCCAATGTTTACCAATTTATTAATTATTCTTTTAATTTACTGAGATTTGGGGGTCTTATTGATGAAGTTTCTACCAGTGCTTATATGTTGTGTAGTGTTAGTCCTCTGCCCTCCTTGAGTAATTTCAAAGTCTTGGGTCCAAATTTCAGGTTGTTGATCCACTTTGAGTTGACTCTTGTGTATGGAAAGAGATTGGGGTTTAATTCCATTTTTCTATGTGTAACCAGTATTCCATACAACATTTGTTGAAAAGAAATAGAAGAAAATTTCCTCAACATCATTAAGGCAATATATAGTAAACCAAAAATCAAAATCATATTTAATGTGAAAAAACTGCAAGAATTCTCTCTAAAATAAAGAACAGGAACAGGATGCTTACTATCACTATTATTTGTTAAAAAGACTGTCTTTTCTCCAGCATATATTTTTGATACCTTTATCAAAATCAATTCTGTATGTATGTGGATTTGTTTCTTCTATTTTGTTCCATTGGACTGTCAGTTTTTGTGCCAATACCATGCTGTTTTTATTACTAGAATTCTGTAGTATATTTTGAAGTCCTACACTGTGATATTCCTGAATGATTGTTGTTGCTGAGAATTGTTTTTGTTATTCCAGATCTTTTTTTCCAAGTTAATTTTAGGACTGATTTTTCTACGTCTGTGAAGAATTACATTGGCATTTAATAGGGATTACATTGAATCTGTGAAGCACTTTTGGCAAAATGGCCATTTTCATAATTTTTATTATGACTGTCCAAGAGCATCTTTTCCTCTTCTTTGATATTCTTCAATTTCTTTCTTTAGTGTTTTACAATTTTCACTGTAGAAGGTTTTTTTAACTCTTAGATTTATTCATAGGTATTTGATAGTTTTGAGGTCATTGTGAATGGTATTATTTTCCAGATTTCTTTTTACTGTATCAATGGTTGATGTATAGAAAGCTACTGATTTTTTTTTTTTTTGGTGGTACTGGGGTTCCTGGAAACCTTTCTACCTCTGGGCTACACTCCAAGACCTATTTTATATTTTTTTATTTTGAAACAGGGTCTCTTAAATCAGGAGGCTTACTTCGAACCTGCTCGATCCTCCTGTCTCCACCTCCCAAGTGCGGGGATTACCACGCCCGGCTTACTACTGATTTTTTATGATCGATCCTTTTCCTGCTACTTGGACAGATTTGTTAATCAAAATGCTCAAGACACTGGGTGTGGTAGCACACACTTATAATCCCAGCATTTGAGAGGCTGAGACAGGAGGTTCAGGGTTCGAGGACAGCTTTAGCTACTTAGGCTATTTGCAAATCAGTGAGACCCTGTTTCAAAATAAAAAATAAAAGATAGGCCTGATGATATAGAAAAGAGGTAGAATGCCCCTGGGTTCAATTCCCAATACCAACAAAACAAAATAAAAGAGAATGCTCTAGAGGCATTTTGGTTGAGATTGTTTGGTCTTCTAAATATAGGAGCATGTTATCTGTAAAGAGAGCTAATTTCAGTTCTTCTCTACCTATTAATATTTTTTATTTTCTTCTTTTACTTATTGCTCTTGCTAGAGTTTCAAGCACTAGGAGTGGTGATAGTGAGCATTCTATTCTTGTTCTTGATTTTAGAGAGAATTCTTGCAGTTTTTTTTCCCATTAAATATGATGTTGGCTTTTGGTTTACTATATATTTCCTTAATGATGTTGAGGTAAATTCTTTTTATTTCTGGTTTCTGTAGTGCTTTTAACATGAATGTTTTTTTTTTCAAATGATTTTTCAGCATCTATTGAGATTATCATATTGGTTTTGTCATTAGTTCTATTTATATTGTAATTGTCATGTATTGATTTATATATTTTGAACCAGCCTTGCATCCCGGAATGTAATCATTTCATCATGGTGTACAATTTTCTTAATATGATTTGAATGTACATTGCTAGTATTTTCTTTAGAATTCTTGCATCTAGAGCCAGGCCTGTATGCTTCTAATCCCAGTACATGGGAGGCTGAGACAGGAGGATCTCAGGTTCATGGCGAGCCTCAGCCACTTAATGAGACCATCCATAGCTTAGTGAGACCCTGTTTCAAAATAAAGAATAAAAAATAGGGCTGGAGGTGTAGCTCTGACATAGAATGCCCCTGGGTTTAATACCCAGTACTGGAAAAAATATTTTTTGCATCTATGTTTATTAAGCATATTAGTCTGTAATTTTCTTTTCTTGAGATGTCTTTATTCAGTTTTAGTATTAAGGTGATACTTCATAGAAGAAATTTGGGGAAATCTCACTCCCTTTTATTTCACTGAATACTTTGTGAAATATTATGTTTAGTTCTCCTATAAAGGTTTTGTAGAATTCAGTTAGGAATCCATTTAGACCTAGACATTTCTTTGATGAAATGCTTTTTATTGCTGTTTCTATCTCTTTGTTTACCATTGGTGGGTGTAGGTTTTTTTTTTTTATATCTTCTTTGGTTCAATTTAGGTAGGCTATATGTGTCTACAAATTTGTTTATTTTGTCTATGTTTTTCAGGTCATTGGAATATAATTTTTCAAAATAGTTTCTGATGATCCTCTGGATTTTCCTACTATTTGTGGTGATGTCTCATTTTCCATATCTTATTTTAGTAAGGTGGGTCAATTATTTTTGTTAGGCTGGCTAAAAGTTTATCAATCTTGTTAATCTTTTCAAAGAATCAGCTTTTTGTTTTGTTGATTTTTTTATATTTTTCTATATTTCACTAATTTCTGCTCTGAATTTAATTGTTTTTTAATAGGTTTTTCTACTGTTTTGGGATAAGTCTTTTCTTACTTATCTATTGCTTTACAGTGTATAATTAGGTTCTTTATTTGGTAACTTTTTGTTTTTCTTATGTGGGTACTCAGTGCTACACATCTTCCTTTTAAAACCATCTTCAATCTGTCCCATAGACTTTTGTATAGTGTGTTTCTATTTTTGTTTAATTATTTCTTTTATGGTTAAGTCCTCATTAAAAAGTTTATTATTCAATCTCTATATATTTGTGTAATTCTGTTAGGTCTTTCTGTTGTTTTCTACTTTCACTATATGATAATTTAAAATGATGCAAAGAATTATATTGCATTTTTTAAAATTTGCTGGTACTTGCTTTGTGGCCAAGAAAATGGTCTATTTTGGAAAAGCTTAAATGAAAAGCTGAGAAGAATGTGTATTCATTTGTTTTTGGTCAGAATATTCTGCATATGGCTGGGCGTGGTGGCACACACTTGTAATCCTCGTGCTTGGGAGGCGGACACAGGAGGATTGCGCAGGTTTGAAGCCAGCCACTGGCGTAAGAGACTGTTTCCAAATAAAAATATATAAAATATATCTGGGAGTGTAACCCTAAAGTAGAAGGGCTTCCAGGAACCTCAGTACCACAAAAAAATATTCTGCATATGTTTATTAGGTCCATTTGGTTTATAGTGTTTTCAGATCTGAAAAGTCTTTACTGATCTTTTATCTAGAAGATAAATTTGGCATTTTGAAAGATGTGTTTAACTCTCCCAGTATTATTATATTGGGGTCTATCTGAGTCTTAATGTTCAAAAACTTTTTTTATATAAAGTGGATGCTACCATGTTTGGAGAATAAATGTTTACTATTATTATATATTCTTGTTTTATTGGTAAGAAATGACTCACTTTGTTTTTTTGTTGTTTGTTTATTTGATAATTTTTAAATTAAAGTCTGCTTTGTTGGATAGGAGAGTTGCTACTCCTGCTTGTTTTCAATCTCCATTTGGATGGAATACCTTTTTCCATCCTTTCAGTTTTAGTGTACAATATCTTTGTCTGTAAGGTGAGTTTCTTGAAAGCACCATATAGTTGAATTATAGTCTTTAGTTCACATTTCCAGTCTATGTCTTTTAATCAGGGAGTTTAGATTGTTGATAGTCAATATTATTATTAAGAGATTATTTTTATTTCTAGTCAGTTTTTAAAATATATTAGATTGGTGCATTGTAGTCACAATGGAATACAAGACTTATGAGGATATCCAAGCACACATTATCTAATTAGCCTTTATCCAATCCCCATCCCATTCCCTCCCCTTCCCTCAATCCCATGCTTGATTTAGTGATTAACTTTGATATATTTGTTTATGTACATCATGTGTTTTAAAGAGATTCCATCTCTCCCCATCCCATTCTCTTTGATTGGTCACCTTAATTGCTCCTCCAAAGGGCCCTTTCTTCAACTGGATTTCCTCCTATTACCCATATCTTCCTAGTTTTTGCATATTAGAGAAAGCATCTGATTTTTTATTTTCTGTGATATTTCTCTGTGTATGCCAGATTCTGCAATTTTTTTTAAATATGAGAGAGCAGTACATGTCTTTTGTGAAAGCTAGGATCCCCAAATACGTAGTGGTAATGAATTTTGTCTTCCCTCCAAAGGCAGAGGTCCACAGCTTCACTTCAGAGAGCAGGCTCTGCTGCTCCATGTGCACCCTGGCCTCCAGCTCTGTGCAGAGAAGCGGGGTGGCCATGAGGGCTGATGTCTCCTAGAACACACAGCGTGGCGGCCCATCACAGCTATGTGGGACTCCCTCTGAAACCCCCCAAACCCTTTTACCACTTAGCATGTTGTCCAGAATTCCTGAGCATGTATAGTAGAAGCAGTCTACTTTTGGGGAGATTTCCTCTAAAGTTCAAGATGGACTGGACTGGATTGGTCTGCCCATCCAAATTTTGGTCACCACCACCGCCACTGCCACCACTGCCATCTCAGTTCTGTCCTGAACACCTTTCCCACACAGTTTGTTTTCCAGAATTCCTGAGCATGTGTGGCAGTAGCAGTATACCTTTGAGGATATTTCTTTAAAATTATGAGGTGGATTAGATTGAATCTCTGCCTCTACTAAATACTGACCACTGCTGCCACTGCCACAGCCATCTCTGTTCTCTTTCAAGCACCTTATTCACACAGCATGTTGTCCCAAGTTACTGAGCATGTGCAGTGGTAGCATTCTACTGTTGGGGCTATTTCTTCAAAAGATGAGAGTGGATTGAATCAGATCTCTGCCTCTCCTGAACAATGGCCGCTGCTATTGCTGCTGCCTCCACCATCTCAATTCTCTCCCAAGCACTTTTCCCACACTGCATGTTGTCCAGAATTCCTGAGCATGCGTGGCAGTAGCATTCTACATTTGGGGCGAATTTCTTCAGAAGATCAGGGTGGGTTGGATCAGATCTCCGCCTCTCCCAAATACTAGCCTCCACAGCCACCACTGCCACCTCCACCACCGCCTTCCTCCTGGTTTTCCACTGAGCTCCTTCCTTACATGATATGATGTCCAGAATTCTTAAGCATGTGCTGTAGGAGCAGTCCCCTTTGCGGGTATTTTTTTTCCAAAAGTTCCAGGTGAATTGGATAGGATTTGTCTGTATCTCCTGAATCCTGGCTACAACTGCCAACGCCATCTTGGACCCACTCATATATATATATATATATATATTACAAAAGAAGAGAAAAGATCTACCGATGAAATTTATCTTTATGTATGTGCTATAAATGTTTTAATATATTTTTATACTTTTTATTGGTGCATTGTATTCATACATCTTAATGGGATGCAATATGGTGGAGAAATAAATGCACAGTTCACCGGTAAATATTATTGAGTTCAATTACATGTAAGTGTGCAGATTTGTTTCTGAGTCTTTTATTCTGCACAATTGCTCTATGGATCTGTTTTTGTGCCAGTATCATGCTGTTTTTATTACTGTATCTTTGTAGCTTGGGCATATTAGAGGAAACATATGTCCCTTCTCTTTCTGTGCTTGACTAATCTCACTTAACATAATGTTCTCCGGTTCCTTCCATCTTCTTGCAAATGCTATTATTTTATTCTTCTTTATAGCTGAATAGAATTCCATTGTACATATTTCCCATAATTTTGCAATCTATTCATCTGTTGATGGAGATCTAGGTTGATTCCGTATTTAGGCTATTACAAACTGTGCTGCTATGAACATGGGCATGCATATGTTTATGTAGTTCTCTGATTTCAACCCCTTTGGAAAGATAACCAGGAGTGGTATAGCTGGATTAAATGGTGGATCTATTCCCAGTTTTCTAAGGAATCTCCATACTGATCTCCATAGTGGCTGAACTACTTTGCACTCCCACCAACAGTGTAAAAGAGTTCCTCTTTCCCCACATCCTCACCAGCAATTGTTGTTGTTTGGTTTCTTCATCTTTGCTACTCTGATTGGGGTTAAATGGAATCTCAGTGTAGTTTTGATTTGCATCTCCCTGATGGCTAGTGATGTTGGACATATTTTCATGTATCTATTGGCCATTTGTATCTCTTCTTTTGTGAAGTGTCTATTCAGTTCAATTGCCCATTTCTTGATTGGGTTGTTTGTTTTGCTAGTGTAGAGTCTTTTGAGCTCTTTGTATATTCTGGATATTAGCTCCCAATCAGAGTGGTGGCTGGTAAAGATCTTTTCCCATTCTGTAGGCTTCCTCTTTAGGTTCTTGATGGTTTCCTTTGATGAGAAGAAACTTTTTACTTTGATGCCATCCCACTTATTAAATCTTGCTTTAATTTCCTGTGCTTTGGAAGACTTATTGAGAAATTTACTACCTGTGCCTATATGTTAGAGTATTGATCCTATGCCTTTATCTAGTAACTTCACAGTCTCTGGTCTAATTTCTAAGTCTTTCATCCTGGAAAAATCAGTTATGAATTTTTTATGGAGAAAGAAAAGACCCAGAATAGCCAAAGAAATTCTCAGCAACAAGAACTAGGCAGGAGGCATCACAATCCTGGACTTCAAATTATACTGTAGAGCAATAATAGTAAAAACAGCATGGTATTGGCACAACAATAGGCAGACTGACCAGTGAAACAGAATAGAAGATACAGAAACCCACACATCTATAGGCATATGATCTTTGACAAAGGGGCCAAACTCATACGCTGGAGAAAATACAGCCTTTTCAACAAATGGTGCTGGGAGAACTGGCTATCAATTTCTATGAGAAATGTTGTTGGGATTTTAATGGGAATTGCATTAATCTCTAGATAACTTTTGGCAGAATGGCCATTTTGATGATATTTATCCTATCTATGAGCAAGGGAGATCTTTCCATATTCCAAGGTCTTCTTCAATTTCTTTCTTTAATGTTTTATAGTTTTCTCTGTAGAGGTCTTTTACATCTCTGGTTAGGCTTATTCCTAGGTATTTTATTGCTTTAGAGGTTATAGTAAATGGAATAGTTTTCTTTATTTCTTTAATTGTCGATTCATTGTTGGCATAAAGAAAAGCAACTGATTTCTTTAGGTTGATTTTGTATCCTGAAACTTTGCTGATGTGAAAAGTGTATTGAAGTCTCCCACTATTATTGTATTTGGGTCTATTTGAGATCTGATGTGCAAGAGGGTTTGTTTTACAAATGTGGCTGCACCCACATTTGGGGCATAAATATTTACTATCATTATATCTTATTGGTGGATTGTTCCTTTTAATAAAAGGAAGTGCCCTTGTTTGTCTCATCTGATGTGTTTTAGCTTAAAGTCTGTTTTGTTGGATATCAGTGTTGCTACTCCTGCCCATTTTTGGTCCCCATTGGCATGATATATCTTTTTCCGTCCTTTCACTTTCAGTCTGTGAATGTTTTTTGGAAGGTGTTTCTTGCAAACAGCATATATTTGGGTTATATTTTTTAATCCATATTGCCAGTCTGTGTCTTTTGATTGGAGAGTTAAGTCCTTTGACATTCAGTGTTATTACTGAAATAACCTAGGGGTGGGATGGTCTGACTTCTCCCAGTTTACCACAATTGGGTTGTCTGTGGTGATTGTGGAGATCCTACTAGTAAGGTCCAGTGTTAATCTTAGGTCTCCCTCCACACTTTCTACTAATGCAGAGCCTGAGTCTGTCTGAACCTCTGCTATGTCCAACAGCAGACTCTATTCTTACCTTCTCTGAGTTGAACTGCAAATTCTCAAACCCAGAAAGTTTATTGTGGCTGCGTGAGACCCTGGGGGAGCCATGCTGGGCATTCCCCTGAGGAGCCCATGGCTTAACTTATGATCTCATTAAGTGCCCCTCTGAATCTCTGGAGGGTGTGGTTAGCTAGGCCGCTGCAAATTGTAGACTTCATCCACAACTTCAGTGAGTTGTACTGAAAATTCTCAGATCTAGGGAGTTTATCCAGGGCTGTGTGAGTCCCTGGAGATGCCACTTTGGCTGCAGCTTCACTTATGGTCCTGTTGAGTGCCAGTTGCCAGTCTGAATCCATGGAGGGTATGGTAAGCTTGTCCGCTGCAGCTGGAAGTTGTAGCCAAAGTTTGTGCAGGAGGAATTGATGGTTTACAGTTTTGATGATCTGTAGCTGATTACTTCAGGTCTTTGATTATTTTCCTGTTTGTCTCTGGAGTCAGGTGTGGTGAGGCAAGATGGTGCCACTGTGGTACATGTGGTTACAAGGCAGGCAGGATTTTTTTTTCTGGTGTTGAGCACTGCTCTGGATCCCTGAAGAGTGTAGTGAGCCCAGTAGCCACTGCTGTAAGTTGTAGCTGGTGTTTCTGCAGAAAAATTGATAACTTACAACTCTGATGATCCGCAGCTGCTCACTTCAGGTCCTTGGTTGTTTTTCTGTTTGTCTCTGGAGTTGCGTGCAGTGAGGCAAGGTGGGACTGTTGTGGTGCCCATGGCCACAAGTTGGACGGATTTCTTTTTTGCTCTCTAATTGGTCTTCTAAATATTTTTTTTCCTACAGCTTTGTACCTTTCATTTTATTTCTCTATTGATATCATTTTCTGGCTTCATAGAATTCTGGTTTTAAGGCAGTGGAGAATGTGTATCAGGAGGAATGGTATGTGCTGTTTCCCCTGGTAACCATCTTCCCAGAAGTCCTTGGGGTCATTTTCTCATTCATATTCAGCACTTCTATTTCTTTGTCGATATATTTTTTAATGTCCTGTATGCTTTCTCTGGACTGGGAATCAAAATTAAGAACTTTCTGGCATTTTCTGAAGCTCTGTATTGGTGATCTCCACTGTTGTTGAGTTAGGAAAGTTACTGTTTACTTGTTGGTCTTTATTTTTATATTTTTAGGATTCTTAGGCTTGTATCTCTGTTGTGTTGGTATCCTTTCCTTTATTGTGTGGGAGTCAGGTGTCTGTTTGTTGTATCTTTATAATAAGTTCAGTTCTTAGGCTTTTATCTCTGTTTTATTGGCATCCTTTTCTTCATTGTGTGAAATTCCTATGTCTACTCATTGTCCAAGTTCTGTGCTGGGGGTGTATATTTGCTTCAACCAATCTGTCTCATCTAATCAGATTTTTGAGTAAGTCTCCAGAATCTTAGTAGGCTATAGTACATTGATAGTGCAGACAAGCAGCAGTCATTGATTTAATGCAAAGCAGCATTGATTTAATGCAGACCTCAATGTTGTCCAGGGTCAGGCTCAGCAGGAACAGAAACTGTACCATTTTTAACCTGTGGCCCAGCTGGCTGAGCTTCATTGTTCCAGGGACAACACTTGCTCTGCTGGTTGAGATTGCATGAAACCTTGAAGACTGCTGGCTTAGGCCTCTATAGTTTCTGGGCTCAAGCTCAAGTGGGCTAGAGCTTAAGATATTCTGGACCTGCAACCACCAGTACTCTACTTGTTTTGATCACATAAAATGCTGCAAGCTGTTGGCATCAGTGCTCACCAGGCTGGAATTCTGCCCACTGAGATATTGGAGAGAATGTAATGTTCCCAGAATACAGCTTGGCTTTCTGAGTTAAATTGCTTCAGGAACATCTTTACTGTTCTGCAAGCTATGATCATGTGAAACACTGCTCTGGTCTCCCTGTTTCAGGGCCTAAACTCTATCAGGGATGAGATTGTATTGATTGGATCCTATGACATGGGTGGCAGAATTATTTAGCTATAGGGACACCACTGCTCTTCTGGCATTTATTTTTTATGAAACCTTGCAGACTCTCCCACCAGCCTTGGTAGCCATGGTGCCCAAACTTTTCCAGGCAAAATTTATAGCCTTCTGAGCCAGAAGCATGGCTGCAGAGTAATTTTTTCCCAATGATACCACTGCTGATAATCTGGTGATTGAAGAAGATCCTTCAGGGATGGGTTCAACTGCTGACTCTAGGACATGCAAAAATATCCCTAGAAATTGTCTGGTAATTCACATTTCTGTTATGTCCCAGTGTAAAATATGCCCCTTCTTTGCAGGGATGGTCTGCAAACGTACACACCTTATGAATTTGGTCATTGTCACCTGAGTTCCTGCAGCAACACAAATTCCTGAGGGGACAATTTGTAAGCTCACAGTCTTGATGTACTCCATTGTAGCTATTCAGACTCTTGCCAAAGTTACCTGCTGTTTCTTGTTCTAACAAGTTCAGCTGCAGCCCACAGGAGTTTGCTGAGTAATTTGGCTGTGTGATCTGGAGAGTCCTGGTGGTCTTGATAAGGCTGGTTGTAGCCCCTTGGGCCTCTGAAAGAAGAGTTTATTATTTTCTTATCCCAAGAAATTCTGCTGTAGTGGCAGGAAGTCACTGGATGGTTGAGATGGGCAGTTTGGAGGTTCATAGTCTTGAGATATTTGAATGTGGAGGGAAGAATGCAATAATTTTTAACAAGTTTATTTTAAATGAAGTACTAAACAGAGTAATGCAATGTGATAAATGCACAATGTTTATTTTAAAAAAGTTAAATTTGTAACCAACAAAGCTGATAGCAAATAAATAAATACAACTGTATTGTAAGAAAATTCAATAAAATGAATTTATAGTTAAAACTTGACCTGTACCTGTCTCAAAACTGAACTGATCTAAGAAATACTTTAATAAGAAATAAAGCTTGTTACTTCTAGACAAACTTTTCAACCTGACTTTATTACTTTTTTATTGCTATATGTGAAAATGCTACTTTTATAAAGAAAAGCGATTTTTGTTTAAAAAATCTTTAAAAACTTTCAAACTAAAATTATTTGGATAGTTTAACTAAACTAAATTGATCAACAATATGTTCTGAATCATGAGTTTGCAATTAATTTTAAGATAAAAATTAATTTTGACATCATATATTTGAAACTTCAGTTTTAAGAATCAATTTTTTTATTATTGTAACTATTTGGGGGGCATGTTTTTAAGTTATCTTCTTTAATAATATGTAACTCACAATTTAAGAATTGATTCATTGATCATTCAGTCTTTACTGTGAACTTTAATCACTAGACAAAGCTGTATTTTCTTCAGGGATTATTGACATGATTGCACTCACGCTAATTGGTTCTAATCTTTATTTTATTAAATGATTTTGTGCCTTTAAAATTTTTTCCTCTTTCCTGAGATGTCCCTCATTTTTTCCCTATTGGTAGTGTGGCAAATATGAGTAACCCATTTCCTTTTCAAATTAAGTTTAAAAATTTGCTTAATTGTGAAATTTGAAACTGTTTCTACTTATAGTATGAAGTAACTTAGGGCTTTGTTTATACATGATGAGTTCTCAACATAAGCAAAAATTGCCTTTCTTAGTGTAAAATTAATATAGATGAAGTCTATGCCATAAAGCATTTCTATAATTCTTACAAAAATAAATAATAATCAGGAAGATTTATACTGTGGGTCTCAGAGTAGTCTTGATTTTAGTTAAAAGACTCAATATTATAAATAAAATACATTTGCAACAAATTCCATGTGAAAAAATATACTTTGTTAGACTTATTTATTAACTTCCATTCTTATTTGTGTGTGTGTGTGTGTGTGTGTGTGTGTGTGTGTGTGTGTGTGTGGTACTGGGGATGAAACCCAGCAGCTAGTCTACCTCTGAGTGACACCCCCAGCACTATTTTTTATTCTTTTTTTTTTAAACAGGGTCTCACTGAGTTGCAAAGTAGCTGAGGCAGTTTTTGAACTACGATCCTCCTGTCTCTACCTTTCAAATGCTGGGATTACATTTGTGCGCCACCACACCTAGCTTAACTTCCATTATTAATTGTCCCTATGATAAGTGAGTATATAGTTCCTACCATGTAGTAGGAAAAACTTGTGTATACATTTTCTGATTACTTACATTGTGTTGTCTTATACAAAGAAGCTTTCTAAGATATTTTCAGTTCTTTATTTATCTCTTTATTTTTGGTGCTGGGATTCAACACCAAAAATGGATATTCTACCTAGGAGCCCCAAAACAAAGACTATTATTATTATTATTATTATTATTATTATTATTATTAATTATTTTGAAACAGGGTCTTGGTAAGTTGTTGAGAGTGTTTGTTTGTTTGTTTGTTTGTTTGTTTTTTGGTGGTACTGGGGTTCCTGGTAACCCTTCTACCTCCAGGTTACACTCCCAGACCTATTTTATATTTTTATTGGGGAACAGGGTCTCTAAAGCCAGGGAGGCTGTCTTCGAACCTGCGTGTTCCTCCTGTCTCTGCCTCCCAAGCACGGGAATCACAAGCCTGTGCCACCACTCCTGGCCCAGCTGAGAGTCTTTTTAACTTTCTGAAACTGGCCTTGAACCTGTGATTTTCTTAACCTTCCAAGTACTGGGATTACAGGAGTGTGCCACCATGCCTGGTAACATTTTTCGATTCTTGTTTGCTAAAATAGTTAAGAACTCTTTTATAATAACAAATATTTCATAGTTAAATTAGATGGTGTTTTCTAACTGGGTAATTTGGTGACCCAGAATATTTGGAACTTTCTTCATTTTAGTATTTTTCAGGCTAAACTTGACAGAAACTTCAGAAAACGAAATTTTAACTTTTAAGAGTCTAAGACATATTAAGTGTTATATACAATTTTAATAATAAGAGGATAACCAGGTCATAAAATTATCAACTATAAGATTATAAAATTTTTACTGGTGAATATCAATCAATTAAAAACAAAACTACTAAAATCAAGAGCGAAATTAGTGAGCAGGTAAAAACTTGTGTTTATCATTATATAGAAAATATGACAGAATTTACCATGTAATTCTTTGGTATGATTTCTAGCCTGATTCATTATAAAAGACAACTGATACTGTTTCCAATGATATGGAAGTCACTGCAATGGAAAACAGCTGACACGACATTTTATAGCTAATATTTACTTAGTTCTGTATAGGAAGTAGAATTCTGTTTCATGTTAATGGTTTATCCTTTGATCATAAATTGAAGTCCTTTTGAGACATACCTAAGTGACTTAATTGCTCTTCAGTTGTCTTTTAAATATTTAAAGACTGCTTTCTTTCACATGCCATTTGAGTTTTCTTTAGGTTTAATAACAATGATTACTCTACTTATTCCTCAGAGAGCAATAATTTGACTATTCTCTTTTTTCCTCATTTTCCCCCAACTATTAATATCTCTATTAAACATGGAGTAATACTAAATATAAAACAATACTCTTGAAAATAGTTATAACAGTAGAACTAAAGTAATACAGAGTACACATAACCTAGGATTATATTAGATATTTATAAAAAACACCATATTTTTGTTCAATTTTGACTTTTTTTGAAAAACCTCTGGCTCTTTTTTATCTAAAATGTTCTTGTTATGCATAGCTCACTTAGTGAGTTTTCATTTTATTTTCTAAACTAAATATATTTACCACTTTAATTTCATACAATTTAGCTCAATTTTTCAATTATCTGAAAGTATTTCTGGAATAAATAATTCCTCATTTACTTATATAAAAACATAACGGCACAAAACTTGCATAATTATTGCACTTTTGATACATTTGGTCCAATGTATTAATTTTTCCTGCTTTGTGTAATGAGTATCTATACATGATAGGCATAGCATTTCTTTATTCAGGTTCTGATAAAATTATTGAACAGAACAGAGGCCAAAGAAAAATTTAGGAATTCTGGGAGACCTTCTTTTAGGGAGATATAAAACCATTATTCATGTCTTTTGCAAAACGATTACTTCCAATAGGAATTCACTTTACCATTTCTAAAAACATATTCTTCTAACTTATTCTCGACATTATTCACAGAAATGCACTTATGTGATATCTCTATCTTTCTATTTGCTACTTTAGCACCTTTGTTAAAAAAAGAAAATAAATAGCACTGCTTTATACAATTTATTTATACTGTTTTCAAGATATCATAACTTTCTTTTTGCATGCACTTTCTTGTTTCAAAATGAATGCAATGTTTTTCATGGAAATTAATGTATTAGTCAATAATTTATTTTATATTTTTATTTGAAAAATCAGAAAGATAATTGCCTGTTTTGGTTATATGTTCTGTTTTTCTATATTAGTAAAGATTGAAAAGATATACAAGATTTTTTCTACAATTATATATACAGAATCGGTAATTTCAGATGTATCTTTCTGGCTCAAACTTTGAGATAGTATGCTTATGCATTCTGACCACTTGCTTGCCTACTTTACGTTTAAGTTTACTTCTACAATTTTGTTTCACTTTCCAATATCAAAAGTGTTCTTGGAAAATACAAATGGAAGTAGTTATACAGTTTTTCTATTATCTTCTGTGTTATATTTCCTTTTTCATGCAGTTCGAATACATTTTAAATTTACATAGAATTTCTCAGCATTTCAACCTTCATATTTAATTTCAGTCTGGGAGTTAGCACATTAGTATTACAAACACTTTTTTATTCCATAATAATTTTTATTTGACTATAGACTAATTGAATAGTTTCTACATGAAAATTGCAATTCTCATAAAAAACCATATTATATGAAATAAAGTTATCTAGCTATCTGATTTATGATAAAAACAGTTGTACTAATGATTTAAGGATAAATCCTTTTTAGAGATGTGTTTAAAAACCACAGTGACATATTAAAGTTGAAAATGTTCAATGATTGCTTCAATGGATGCAAAAAATTACTAAAAAATGTATACTCATTTATACTAGAAAAAGCTTTTATTTGAATTAGGAATATTTAGAAACTTTGTAAATCTGGTTAAATGTATTAAAATATCCGATAAACCATTATATTTAATGATGAAACATTAGAAATGTTACCACAATAAGAGTTCTAAAAAATAAAACAAAGATAAGATTGCTGGATCACTGCTTCTATTAAATATTTTAGTGTAGGTTTTAGTTAACATAATAAGAAATGCAAAACAAAACAATAGAAAAGCTTAACGGAGAGGGAAAAAAAGACTATGTGGTGACATAGTTATCTAGATAAAAACTACAGGAGAATATACAGATGTTGAGAACTAATAGTTTGGCATGATTAGTATATATAAGACAAAATCATTAGAATTTTTAAACACCAGTAATGACTAATTAGAAAATATTATAGGAAAATATAGCATTCACAAGCTGGTAAGGTACATGATTGAAAAAAATGGAAAGCATTATGAAAGACAATAATACTTAAGCAACTGGAGAACTATATGGTGTTCACAAATTGGAACACTCAAACTTCTAATGATTTAAAAATTACAAACTAATTGCAATAGTGCCAGATCATAAATGAACTTTTTTGAGGAGAAAATTAAATAGTTCTAGAAATTATAGAGTACGGGTAAGGATAAAGAATAGCAAAAATTTTGAACCAAAAATAGATCAGGGCACTTTGTGATAAAATATCAATATCAATGGCTTTCTGGTGTTTTTTTTAAAATTATTTAAGTAAGCACTCATTAGGGCACAACCAGTAAAACTAGTGGAAATGTAAAGAAGTCCCCAAACAAATCAGTATGAAATCTAAAGTTAACATATAACTGAAAGAGAGTTAAACACTAATGGTAAAATGTTAACTATTTAGTCAAATGCTGGAAATACTAATTTTTCAAAAGCAAAAAGATGAAATTGTATACATATATTTTATACAACATGAAAAATATTTGCTCCAGATTATTTAAAAAGTAAATATAAAAATAAAAGTATAAAAGTTTAGGGAAGTACAATACCATTATAATACTGAGTATTTGTACATATAAAAGCACAAGCTTTAAAAACTTAATGAGTTCAAATTTCAAATAAAAATATTTTATTTGATAAAATATAACAGATAAGCCTCAAACTGAAGGAACATATTTACATTTCTTATGAACAAATAAAAACTATTACACAAGCTATATAATAAATTATACCTGAAATGTCCTTTTCAAATGGGCAGAAAGATTAGAGAAAGCAATTCACAATAGATAATCTAGATAACTAATGAATAAAAAGGTCTTTAATTTCTTTTTTCTGTGATACCACTTTATTATTTTTAATACTTTTATTGATACATTGTAATTATACAAGACAGTGAGATTCAAAGAGATACATTTATATATGCACATAATCCTTTGGTGTAATTTCTCAGTATTCTACTCTGCTTCTTACCTCTTCCTTCCCTGTACACTTTAGTAAAATTGGTGGTGATAATTTTATATATAAAGATAAAATTATTTGATCTAGAAATCAGGCAAATACTAATTTAAATGATTAGCAAAACTTAGAATCTTCAAGTGTTGACAAAGAATGTAAACCATCAGTAGGATCCTAATAACCCAGATATACATGGAATTAAGTCAGTTTAACTGTTGTTAACTTTTACACACTAATATAGCTTTATCATTTAGCTTTTGAATTGGTATTTTGTCCATAGTTGAAACTATTTTATATTTTATTGTAATTCAATGTTTGTTATATATTAGTTTAATTAAAGTATTTAAGGTATAAGAATCAACAAGGATAAATAATAAAAAGATTATATTAAGCAAAAAGTTTTAAAATCAAGTTGAAAAATAATATTTACTGAAGTTCACGAAAATACAAAGCATGCAGAAGATCAGGCTTTTGGGGTGGAAAATGCAAAAAGCTCTGTATTACTGATATATTTTCCATTAATTCAGATCCACTTCTATGCCATTTAAATTATTAAATGTATGTCCTTCTTTAGAATTTTGATTGGATTAATCTGTAGATGGTTTACTTTTTGTTTTGCACATGAAAGCAGCATATCACTTTCTATTATGTTTTCTATGTGTTTAGTGAGAATGAATGGGACATTAATATTTGTGACTTGTTAATTTTTTTGAGTTTATTCATAATCAGAAAATTTACTTTACCATCTTCTTTGAGTCTATTGATTCTGTTGGATTTCAAATAATAATTTTTTTCATAGATTTTTAATAGAGTATACTATTCTTTTAACTTCTAGTTATAGGTATTTCTAATTTTTCATCTTATATTTTGTTAATTTGAATTTTTATTATTATTTAATCATTTTCAGCAAACTCATTTTTATATTTTTATTGAACACCTTTTTTTTTGTCCTGGGGATTGAACACAGGAATTCTACCTACACACCACACTTGCAGCCCTATTTTTATTTTTTATTTTGAAGCTGAGTCTTGTGAAGTTGCTGAGGCTGACCTCATACCTGTGATATCATATCTCAGCTTCCTATGTTCTTGGATTATAGTTTGCACCACCATGCCTCATTTTTATTTAAAAAGCATCATCTTAATTTTGCCTTTGATTTTAAATGATAATTTGAATAGCTGTACAATTCTAGTTTGAACGGTACTTTCAGAAGTGCTCTGTAGTTATTTTTTATTGTCTTTTGTCTTCCACTCTTGCTATAAGAATTGTTTATTGGTTTAAATGTTATTTTACATGTAATTTTTAAATATTAGATTTAATATTTCTTCCTTTTGGTATTTAGCCATTTCATTACAATACAACTAGAAAATAATTTATATTTAATTATCTTATTTATAGCTATAGTCTTTCTTAGAATGGGCCATTATCTCACTGTATATTGTCTTTCCTACAATCTATCTCCTCTGTCCTTTTATAAGTTCTATCAGAAGTAGCTTGGCCCTCTCATCTTATACAACTATTTTATTGGTTTCCTATCTTAATCCTTTTAAAATTATTTATTTATGTATTTATTTATTGGTGTGTTGTAATCAAAGCAATAGAGGCATACATGCTCACAGTACTCATTGAACCCTCCCCCAGTTCCTGCCCTATTTTTTTAAATTATTGGCTTTTAGAGGTTTGTGTGTGTACGTCATGACCACTGAAGTGTTTCACTCCCCCCTCTCCATCTCTCTCACTAGGTCCCCTTATTCTCTCAACTAAGGTTTTTTCTTCTTTGACTGGAGTCCTTCCTATGTCTCATTTTCTCCTTAGCTTCTGCATATGAGAAAAAACACCTGACTTTTCACCTTTTGTGACTTAATCTCACTTAGCATATTGTTTTCCAGTTCTATACATTTTTCTGCAAGTGACAACTTTTTTCCCTTATGGCTGAGTAGAATTCCATGGTATATATCCCATAGTTTTCTTATCCATTTATCTGTTGGTGGGCATCTTGGCTGGTTTCATTGTTTGACAATTGTGAATTGTGTAAGTATAAACATAGATATGCATGCATTACTCTAGGAGTTTAGTTTCCATTTTTTTTGATAGATACCCAGGAGTGGTATTGCTAGGTAATTCAGTAGGTTCATTTTTATTCTTCTGAGAATCTTCAGCACTTTTTTAAAGTGACTGTACTAATTTGCAATCCCACCAAACAGTGTATCAGCATTCTAACTTCTTGACATTCTCACCAGCATTTGTTATTGTTTGTGTTTTTAATGATTACCATTCTACTTGGGGTTTGGTGAAATCTCAGAATCATTTGATTTGCATCTCTCTGATTGCTAATGATGTTGAACATTTTTTATACATTTTTGGCCATTTATATTTCATTTTTTGTGAAGTGTCCATTTAGTTCTTTCACCCAATTTTTTAAATGGGTAATTTTTTTTTGGTGGTGAGTTTCTTGAGTTCTCTGAATATCCTAAATATTAGTCCTCTACTAGAAGAGTAGCTGACAAAAATCTTCCATACTCTCTTTTTTGAGGTTTTTGATAGTTTTCCTAGTTGTACAGAAGCACATCTCTCCTTATCTCTGCTCTCAGTCCCAACTTGGGTATTTTTCTTAATTTCCTGAAAACTCAAAAAAGATACTTAAAATCCTTTTTATATTTTTCACATTTCTATGTATTTTATCCAGACAAGCTTAGTTATAACTTACATATTACTAACCAGCAGCAAAGGTTTTTTTGTCATATCTTTTCTCTAACTTTATTGCTGCTCAATTTGTTTCTGTTTTTGTCAAAGTTTAATATTTCTCTACTTTCAAACTTTGATTTTTCTTATTTTCAATTTCTGCTTCTTGATTTTCTTTTTAGATTCTTTTGCATTTAAGGATATGTTATTTCCTCAAGTAAAACATATATTCTACATATTCTTTTTATATCTATGTACCATCTTCCAAAATGCAGACTTTTAAAAATTATCAAATTGTTATCTAAAGTTTTATGTAGTAATGGAGACAGCATGTATCTGCAAGGCAAAGGATCAGAACTTTGACTTCAGCGCTTTCATTGCTCTGTCAGGGCTTGCCTTTGCAATACTTCTCGGGAAGATCTCTGTCTCTCTGTGGTGGCTCATTTGGCCTCTCCAAGAGGCATTTAATATATGAAGAATGTCCAGGAATACTATCTTTCCTTTAATTGATCTATTTCACTCTTTATCCTTGACATTTTTATGAATATCTTTAGGTATAGACATTTGTCTTTGTTCCCTTGGTTAGCAATCTTTTCCAAAATTATATATACTAAATGATAACATACTAAAATGTAAAGTGGAATGTCAAAGCAAAGAGAAAAAAAACCCTTTATATCCTATTATCCTATTTGTCCTAATGCTTCTAATAGATACTGTATGTTGCTGGTCTAGTCGTACATAATAATTCTGAATTTTAGGATGAGGCAATGTTATCGTTTGGATTTTTATTTATTTATTTTTTTCAGAATTGAGGATGGAACCCAGAAGCATTCTGAGTGACACCTCTAGCCTTATTATTTATTCTTTATTTTGAAACAGGGTGTCACTCAATTGAGGAGAGCCTCACTAAGTAGCTGAAGCTGGCCACAAACCCACAATCCTGTTTCAGCCTTCCAAGTACTGTGACTACAAGTATAGTTGGCATCTTGATGGTTTCCCAAAGCTGATGTGTTGAAAGTTTGATTCCCAGCTGGTGGCACTGTTGAATGGTGATGGAAACTATAAAAGCTAGGACCTAGTTGAAAGTGGTAGTTTACTGGGGGCATACTTCTGAAGGGTGTATTTAGTCCCTGACTCCTCCTTTCTTTTCTCCCTCTGCTTCCTGGCTGGTGTGAGCCGAACAGCTCTGCTCTAGCATCTCATCCACACCATAGTGTCCTCCCTTACCAAAGCCCAAAGCAATGGAACCAAGTGATCATAGACCTAAACCTCTGAATTCGTAAGTCCAAAATAAATCTTTACTTCTCTAGGTTTATTTTCTCAGGTGTTTTTGTCACATACATAGAAAGTTGACTAAATCACACATGCTGTAGGAAGTTTTAATGATTCTTGAAAATTATTAAAATATTTTAATGAAAATATGAAACAGCATAACCAAAAAACAAATATACTTGATTTTTAAACTTATGATTAATTTTATATTTCTATGAAAGAAGTAACCAAGTGATATAAAATTTAGTGCAAATAATGATTGCTTAAATTCAGTTTGAATTTTATAAGGGCAAAAGGTTAAAGGTGTTTGCATTTATTAGAATGCCAGTATAATATGTATTTTAATAAACCATTAGTAGTTCCATTGTATTTGAAGACTAGTGTTAGAAATTTTAAGAATTTTTCCTGTTAGTCCATTGGTAATAAATGGTAGAATTAAGTGAGATTATAAAATTAAATAAACAAACATTTAATATGTTATATGCTAAAAAATATTGGCTTTTATTACTACTGTTATTTAAAGTAGAAGAAAAAACAATGTGATAATGTGCTATTCTAGAGAATGTATCCCACCAAAAATAAACCCACTCATTCATTCATTCATTCATTCATTCATTCATTCATTCATATATACATACATATCTCACATCAATAAATATTGGTAGTACTATTTTTAATATATTTGTAAGCTTTAACAGGACTAAAATTATGACTCAGAAACTCTTATGGACCTTCCTAGTTTAAAAAAGTTATTTTCATTCTTAAAGTTAAATTTGCTCAATTTGAAGACTTGGATGATTTGCTCATGTTAATTGTCATAAAATGAATAAGCCCCCCCAAAAGAATGCCAGTATGATAATTTAAAAGGGCATTATTACAAAGTTTGAAGAAAACCAATCTTTTTATTGAACGTCTATGATTGCCACAGAAGTGTGTGTGAGTGCAATGGGAGTTTTAAAAGGCAACACACTATGTTTTTCTAAGCTCAGTTGATTTAAAAATAATGATTTGAACCAACAAGTAAAAATGTATTCGTCCTATCCTCCTGATGTGTTTATTACAGCACATAGTTATCTTTATTGTGCCAAGAACACTTAACGCTTGCTATTTTCAAGAACACAATAAATTTATTAACTATACTTGTAATGTTGCTCAATAAATCTCTACAACTTATTCCTTCTACTAATTAATATCTTTGTCTTTTAATCAACATCCATTCTATTTCTCACATCCCCAGCCATCAAACTACTATTTGCTTCTATGAGTTCATTTTTTGATTCCATTTATACTCTCACATCATAATGTAATGTACCAAAAAATTAAAAATAGTGTAATATACAAAATTTCAGTTAAAAAATATTCCACTTAGAGTGAGATAGTGTAATATTTGTCTTTCTGTGCACTCATGGTTTATTTCACTTATCATAATGTCTTTCAGTCTTATCTACTTGGCCAAGAACAAATTTTCTTTTTTTTTTTAAAGGGTAGAATAGTAGTATATTTTCTTTACGAATCCTTTGATGTCTCTGTGTGTAGACTTCATGTTGACTATTGTGAAATGCTGTAATAGAAGTACAGATATCTTTTCAGCATATTAAAGTCTTTTCCCTTTGGCTATATATCCAGTACTAGGATTGCTGGTTTGTATAGTAGTTCTATATTTTTTAATTTGTTGAAGAACCTCCATATTTATTTTTCATAATGACTATATATGACTATAGTCATATAGACTATACTAATTTACATTTCCACTAACACTGTGTGTTTCCCTTTTCACTATATACTCACTATTACTTACCTTTCATCTTTTATATTTCATTTTATTTTGTTTTTTATTGGTGCACTATAGTCTCACGTCATAATGTGGATCATATTGACAATGGCATATATTCAAACAGTACTTGGTGCCTCCCCCCTATTCCTTTCCCCTACCCTTCCCAATACTGAATTTTCAGGTTAACAATGTTATATTCACATGTATATACATATTTTAAGGTAGATTTTCCATTAATTAATCCCAGCCTTCTTCCTCCCCTACCATTCCTTTCTAGAGTCACTGAGGTTTCCCCTCCATTATCTGGATTCCCTCTGGTATCCCTAATACTCACTAGCTTGAGCATATTAGAAAAAACATATATCACTTCTCTTTCTGTGCTTGACTAGTCTCACTTAATGTTCTCCAGGTTTTTTCATCTTCTTACAAATGATATGATTTTGTTCTTCTTTATTACTGAGTAGAATTACATTGTCTATATTCCCCATCATTTTTTATCTGTTGATGGAGATTGAGGTTGGTTCCATGTTTTGGCTATTGCGAATTGTGCTCCTATGAACATGGGTATGGATATGTTACTATAGTTCTCTGATTTCAATCCCTTTGGAAGATACCCAGGAGTGGTATAACCGAATTGTATGGTGGATCTGTTTCTAGTTTTCTAAGGAATTCCCACACTGATCTCCATAGTGGCTTAACTAGTTTGCAGTCTCACCAACAATGTAAAAGAGTTTCTATTTCCCCACATTCTCACCAGAATTTGTTGTTTTTGGACTTTTTTATGCTTGCCACTCTGATTGGGGTTAGATGAAATCTCAGCATAGTTTTGATTTATTTGATCTCCCTAGTGGCTAATGATGTTGAACATCTTTTCATGTATGTAATGGCCATTTGTATCTCTTCTTTTGTGAAGTGTCTATCTATTGAATTCAGTTGGCCATTTTTTGATTGGGTTATTTGTTTTGCTAGTGTAAAGTCTTTTAATCACTGTGTAAATTCTGGATATTAGCCCTCTATCAGAGAAGTAGCTGGTAAAGATCTCCTATTCTGTATGCTTTCTCTTTAGATATTTGATGATTTCCTTTGATGAGCAAAAACTTTTCAGTTTGATGTCATCTTACTTGTTAATTCTTGTTTTAATTTCCTGTGCTTTGGAGGTCTTGTTGAGGAAGTTACTACCTGTGTCAATATGTTGGAGTGTTGAGCCAATGCCCTCCTCTAATAGCTTCACAGTTTCAGACCTGGTCTTATTTCCAGGTCTTTGACCCATCTCGATTTGATTCCTGTGCATGGTGAAAGGTAAGAATTTCTCGATTTGATTCCTGTGCATGGTGAAAGGTAAGAATTTAGTTCCATCTTTCTACAAATGGATAGCCAGTTCTCCCAGCACCATTTGTTGAAAAGGCAATCTTTTCTCCAGCTTATGAATTTGGCCCCTTTGTCAAAGGTCAATTGACAGTAAGTGTGTGGGTTTGTTTCTGTATCTTCTATTCTGTTCCATTATTCTGTGCACCTGTTTTTGTGCCAATGCCATGTGGTTTTAATTACTATCACCCTGTAGTATAATTTGGAGTTAGGAATTGCAATACCTCTTGCATGGTTCCTATTGCTGAGAATTGCTTTAGCTATTCTGGGTCTTTTGTTTTTCCATATGAAATTCATGACTGATTCTGTTGTTGTAATATCTTCTGTATACTGTTGAATGTGCTTTCAGTTTTGAATTAACTGTCTTCTAACAGTGATATTTTGTTTTTCATTTTATCTAATCTTCCAGAATTTCTTTCCACTACTGTCTTCATTTTATTTATTGACTTTTTAATATCATTTCTGGCCTCTTTTTTATTCTTTCTTAACTTTTCAACTTCTTTTATTTCCTATACATTTACTGTGAGCCCTCTCATCATACTGAAGATCCAGATTTAGAATTCTCCTCCTTGCATTTCGTGTAGGTCAGTATTCATAATTTCCTTTATTTTCTCACTGTTCCTAATTCTCATACTTTTAGAATTTTGGGGTTTGTGTTTCTGTTTTCTTGGCATCTTCTTTCTTTTTGTTTCTGAGTCATTGTTGATGGGTCCTCTTCACATTGCTTTTGGGAGAGATGTTTCCAGCTGCCAGTCACACTTTGATATTAACCCTAAATACTGTATCTACTTTCACTCCACTGTTGTCCTACTTGTATATTATCAATACTGAGTTGCTTTGGGGCTCCTTCTGCTTGCTGTTATCATGGTGTTGATGGGTTTTAGGGGTTAAGGTCAGGTATTCTGTCATTTTGATAATAGTCATTATGACAGATGTGGGGTAATATTTCATTGTTGTTTAATTAGTCTTTTCTGATTGTGAATGATGGTAAATATATGATATATATCTTCTTTTTAAAATGCCTATTCAGATCCTTTGTTTCTCTTATTTTTCTTGGTATTTATTTAAATAAGCTCCTTGAAAATTAACTGACCATAAATGTGTGGATTTACTTAAGAGCTCTCTTTTGTATCCATTTATTGATCTATGATTTTGTTTTTACTCTAGTGTCATGCTGTTTTGATTACTGTAACTTTGGAGAATATGTTCATATGTTGAAGTCAGGTAATATAATGCTTTCAGTTTTGTTCTTTCGGATAGAGAATACTAACTAAATAGGAGAGAGAGAGAGAGAGAGAGAGAGAGAGAGAGAGAGAGAGAGAGAGAGAGAGAACCCCTAAATAGACATGTCAAAAATATATATATGTTACCAAAAAGTATATGAAAAAATATTTACTTACTATAATTCACAATCAGGAAATACTAAATAAACAGGAAAAAACTAATTAAATTTGTTTTTAAGGGTCTCTTGTAGTTTCATATGGATTTTAGAATTTTTAAAATATTTGCATAAAAATGTCACTGGAATTTTGGTAGTAGGTAGATTCAATGGATAATGGATATTTTAACAATGTTGATTCTTTGAATCTATGAACACATGATATCTTTCCATTCCAGAGCTTGTTTTTTTCAAGTGTTATAACTAGTCCCCACCTCTAAAAATCTCCTCCTAGGGTTTTTATATCATGTTCCCGAATTTTTTTCTGAAATGTATTACTTCATCTCTTATCTTTATACAGACAAAACTTTAATAATTGACACACTAAATGCTGAGTTCTCACTTTAATATAAGTCTTTTTCTAACATGCTATTTTGTTTTAAATTTCATGAGTGACTATGGTTGTCCTTTCTAAATTACAGTTAAAAAAAAAAAACAAAACAGACCTGTTACCTGTAATCCTAGCTTTTAAGCAGACTGAGGCAGGAGGATCACAAGTTTGAGGTCAACCTCATACTTGGGAGAAGTTGTCCCAGAATAAAATAAAAAGGGTTGAGGACCTAGCTTAGTGGTGGAGTGCCCTTAGTTGAGTCCATAGTAAAAAAAAAAATCAGACATGATTAAATATATTGCTCATGATTTTGCCTCAATTAATATCAGATCTTTGGTAAAGAATACTATTACATTGAGAAAAGTAGATTCAATCATGCATAGCTGAATTATAAACCCTTTACAAGAAACTTGATTCATTATATATAAGCATTTTCTTTTTTCTAAAAAGTTAGCTTAAAAATATTTTGTTATTCAGATGAAGCTTTTAGAACACTGCTAATTAAAACTGGTTTAAAAATTTGACTTTAATGTGTACTAGCATTCATTATGCAAAACACTGAACTAGATATTAAATATTTGTTTTATCAGAAATGATTAGTTAATTAAAACAGTAAACCTGGAGAAAAACAAAACATAAGACTGTTTCTTAAAATAAGTTTTTAAAAGGATAAGGGGAAAACAAATTATAGAGCATGCAGTCTGCACTGGCCCCATTCCTTAGTCATTTTGCTGCTTTTGATGTTGGTTAGTGAAAAAAAGTTTCAAACAAACATATTTTTCTTTACAAAACAACCAGAATATTAAATAATTAAACCTGTTATGGTGAGCCTCATTTATTTATTTAATTTTTCATTTTACCTTTTCAAGCAAGAGCTTTCCCCAAGTGTTCTGATTCAGCAGATAGTAAAGGTGAGGGAAATGTCCTGCCCGCCTGCCTCAAGCATATTGAAGCAGCAGTAATAGACATGATTGTACCAAATCCTTTCAATGTATAAATCCAAGCTGAGGTGCAGAGAACATCAAAGGGGTCAAAGGGATAGTAGAGTTTTTTGTGTCCCAACTTGTCTCTATTCTCTCTGTGGTAGCTGATCCCATCTGTCTCCAAGAGCTGAATGTAGCTTATTCTATTGTACATATTGTTCACAAGTCACCTAAGTAAAGATTAAACTTGTGGCTCCTTTCCCACATGTTCAGCATGGTGTTACAATGGAGTGAGAGAAGAGAAAGAAGTTCTCGTGTGGTTTTGTACAGCAGGGTGACTGTAGATAATAATAATGAATTGTACATTTCAAAAGGCTGGCAGAAAGGATTTTGAAAGTTTTGACCATCAAGAAATGTCTGAGGAGAGGGTTATGTTCAACCTGATTTAAACATTACACAATGAAATGAATAAAAATGGTATGTCATTAATATGTGCATTTTATGTTTTATTAAGTTAAAATAGATATATTTAAGAAAAAGAAGCAAAAGGAGACATGTACTTATTTTAGTACATGGTTATAAGTAATGATACTACATAATCCAGAATAACAAATAAATTATTTAAGATATCAATGTTTGAAACATTTGTTATGTATTCATTTCTTATAGAGATTAAGGTCGTTAAATTTGATTAATTGTGTCTACTATTTAGGGTAGTTGTAAAGCTAGGAGGAATTTTACAAGCCTGCAGAAAGTTCCAAGCACAGTGACTGATAAAAAATAAATAATAGTTATGAATCATGATAGTGAATTTCCAACCATAATGAGATTCACTAGGTGTTCTCAATGGAAAAAAATGTTCAAATCTTTACCTTATTTTTGAACTTCTTTTTAAGCAAAAGAATGATAGGTCCCACATACAGAGAATCATTCTTTGTTGTTTTAACTTTATATTTATGATGTGTCAGGCATCTTATAACTACCCACACCTGAGGATCTAGGTACTTAAGAGATAATAGTAACTTTTAGAATTATAAAATGAGTAATTAATTCTTAAGCTTGTTGTTTGGGGAGGAAGCAGAGTTAATTCACTATAAATCTTCCTAAGGTACATGCATATTAAAGGAGCAGATTACAGTACTGACCTAAACCATGCAGACAGTATCTATTTCTACATACATGTCTTTTCTTTTTGAAATAACTATTTATAATTATTAAATACACTTTACTATTTTGGACACAACCCAATAACTGACTTGACATGGGCATTTAAAATATTTTTTCAAAATTAAACAAAACAGGTAAGTTCAGTTGCCTTTACGCTCTATGAGCAGTCCAGCTTTGTTCATTGTGGTGGAGGGGGAAGTTCAAGTCACTTGATTGGTCTTTAACCTTTCATTATATTGACAATCTGTTATTGCCGAGCATCAATTCCATTCTTCTCAGAAGGTGGCTTGGCATTTTTGTGGTATTTTCAATCTAGGGAGATAAATCTGCATCTCCATCTGGATTGACCAGATGAGGCTCCCTTCAGAGCCAATTAACACTTTACTGATGGGGTCACCTCAGCATGGTAGGAGGTGCTTTGCACCTCCAGGGCGACCATAAACTCTCTCCACAATGCCTCCAGATGCTCCAGGACTGGAAACCAATCAATCTTGTACATAAGCAGTATAGCACACCTACCCCAGGGTCCTAGGAAGACACACTAAAAGATGTATATGACTTTCAAAGGCATAAACATTTTGAATATTCTTCTGTTAGCCTCTTCATATATTTACAGTTGACACATAGAAAGGCAAACTGAGGTTTCTGGAAAGACACTAGTCCTCTGCTTCTGATAAATTTTATAGTCACCGACACATATAATTCCTTGACTGGTTTGAGTGGAGATTTCTCATCGACCTTAATCTTGGGAATTGAAAAGCCAAAAATTGATGTGAAAATCTTTCAAGTGTTAAGTCTAGGAGAAGAGTTACATATCACACACCTGTAAAGATATATAAGCATAGCCATGGCCACTCCAATGGCACTAGCGGCTGCCTAGGGTATTTCTCTGTGTTGCACCTGGAATATCTGGGATTATTTCTATAAGCATTCAGATCTGGTTCACAGTTCTTTTAGGCTTTTCTGCACAGGCGTCTCATTTAATGAAGCAATTCCCTTAACTGTGCTTTAGCTGAGAAAGAATGTAAATTAAATATTCTTTAGTAGTGAGGATGGGAGGGGTGGCAAGTGAAGGGGAAAAAGAAAAAAAAAAACAGGCCTGGGGGAGCACAGTGGAGCCATGGAGTTCCCTCAGGTGGCAGGCTAATTAGCTCGGCCTTTGTGTAGACACTGTCTGCTTGTGGGATGAAGCTAAGAGACAGAAGAATGACAGTCTGGAGGAAGAAAGAAAGACAGTAATTATGGGATGCGTGCGATTAGTGCGGTAGCCAGAGAAATTAAGCCACAAGTCCTAGGAATCTTCCCTTGTGTATGGTACCTGTGGAGGGAGAGAAAAGACCTCTCTGCAGAGTTCAGTTGGATTCTACTCCCTGCCAGCTCAGCTTGATTGCTTTCTGGTTACCTACTGTGGAGGTTCAGCAGCTCGACCTTCCTTTCAGCAGAGTTATATTGTCCTGCCCTGAAAAAAGAAGCAGATTAAGAATTTACAGGGATCCCTCCATCACTAGCCTCTGACAGGAACACTCAGGGAGCTGATTTTTCATGGTTCAATTTGCCTGGGGCCAAGATTCTTATCAAAATGTCTTCTGCTAATGTAAAGTGCTACAGCAGTTTGAAGAAATATATAACTTATTAAACTTTCTCTTTTCTTTCCCCATCATCCTTTTGTTTTGTTTAAGAGGGTGGCTTTCTTCCTTAAGCACTTTGGTATAATCTTTCTTTGAGGACCATCTACATAAATAATAAATCTACATAAATATCTACATATTTAAATAACATCTACATAAGTAATTATTTTTTGAGGACTATCTACATATGAGTTTGGGATTACAGATAAAGGATACATCAAATCAGCTAAGTAGTTTGTAATTATGATGCAGTCTAATAAACTATATTTTAATTGCCTTGAGTGTGAGACATTCCTAGTTATAATTCAAGGCATGTTTTAGTTGTTTAATTTAATTGAAACATTTTAATTAAAAATTGTGGGCTTGCAGAATAATTGAAAACATGAAAGCTATTTAATTTCATCAATCCAAGGAGGAAAAAAAATTACTCAATCTCTTCTTAGTTAAATAGGTGTTTGTGAGGGCTGTTTCAGATATCAGAGAAGAGAGGCTAGTCATATTTTGAAATAGGGATCATTAGGCATTTGTGGTCTGTGGTGTGTCTGGTATGTGTAATACACACATACATACATATTTATATATATATTTCCAATTGGGTGTGAGAATTACTATTCTTTTTATTGCCTCTCCTAATTATAAGTGACTTGTCATCAACCTTTATAGCATCTTTAATTCTATCAATAATAATGGGGAAAATTTGAGCTTATGCTGGTAAATGACCTAATTATGTATATTTGTTCTTAGTATTTCAAAAATAAAAGAGAATCTCTTTAATAATGCATTTTTAAAAATTTGCAATTAAAAATTATAAATAATATTAATCTATCTATCAGATATAAGAAGTCTTAGAAGATGAACTATTAATGCTTTTTTAGGAGGAGAAAATAAAATACCTTTGTTTTGTGTGTGTGTGTGTGTGTGTGTGTGTTACTGAGGATTGAACCAGGGGCATCCTATCTCCAAACTATACTCCCTACCCTATTTTATGTTTTATTTTGAAACAAAGTCTCTCTAGGTTGATAAGAGTATGACTAAGTCACTGGGCTGGTTTGAACCCGTGATCCTTTTGTCTCAATCTCCCATGTGCTAGTATACAGGCATGCACCACTACACCAAGCTCTCTTCTATTTTTGATGCTTTGCATTGTGTTATGTTTCACATATTCTAAACAAGTAGCTTGAAGTTTATTCTTTGATACCTATTTATTTTAAATATTCAATGTAAAATACTTCTATGATGTCATTCTATGTAGGGCTACCTCATGTTAGGGGGATTTACATCATGGTGCATTGGCTCACTCTCTCATAGCATCTTACATATTTCTTCCCCACATTCCTTCTCACAACCTATTGAAATATCAGAGAAAAATACTGAAATTATGTTTGGTATCTTTGAATGACTGTTTTCAAATCTGCATTCTTCAGTTTAGTTATTTTCTAATATTCATTGATAATATATCTGAAAAATTTAATAGCCATTTTCAATAAATAATTCTCTTTTTTGCAGGAAAAATCTTTCCATAAATTAGGCTGTTTTTCTTATTATACTCTATTGGGTAAAGACCTATACATTTTCAGCTCTTTTCTTGGTATGTTTAAGGGAGAACTTTATTTTAATGCACCCATACATCTAGCTTTTGGAAATCTCTTTGGGTTGTGTGGGGTGGGGGATCTATAAAAAAGGTAGACAGAAGGAGATTTGAAATTGAAATTGAATTGTTTGATAGTATATCTTATTAAGGAGACAAAATAAATAGGGTAGGTAAAAAGATGAAAGTCACTTGAGATCCTTTATATATATATATCATGCTAAAAATCATATTGGGAAAGCCATGTTGGAAGTGTTATAACACATGATCATTGGCAGTAAGAGAAAAAATCCTGTTAAATTGTTTCCAGGGTCTAAAGGAAGGATGATTATTAGTTGCAAGTTAGTTCACTGTGACAGAGAGCTATGCTGAGATGCAGAGCAATAAGAGCTTGAATGTGTTGTGATGTTACTAGTGTACAGCAGAGTGTGCTAGCATGATTAGAACCAAAGTACACAGTAAGCTCAAGTCTGTGTTAATGTAACAGACAAGAAAAAGAGCCGAGGGAGAGAAGGACAAATTAGGAAACTGGCTGTTGATAGCTTGCACGCACTTGTGTGCCATAAAGGACTTTTTGAAATTCTAACAGCAACAGTCCCTGTGGAACAATGATAACAAGGGAGACAGATATTGACATTGATGTGTAAATGACATCATCACCCAAGTCAGAGTCCCAGATCATATTGGGGTTCAAAGGGACTCTAATCTTACCCTGTTCCTTTTTTTCTCCTCCTAAGTTCTTGCCAGAAATGAAGGAAACACAGAGATGCTTGTTCATGTCAGCTTTTCTGACTTGACCTGGAAACTGAGAGTCATGTAACTAGACAAGGGCTGCTCAGAGTTCACATATTCAAGGATCAAGTTTGTGAAGACATGGGCTTGGATTTAGATAAGGACAGTAGTTGAAATTAACATTACACAAGCTCCAACAACTGTCTCAAAAGATATCCAGCACTTTGATGGAAACATGAAGTTGTATCCACAGTTTATAAATAAATGTGGATTTATCATAATGTTGCTAGAACTATCTGTGAAAAGAAAAAGCTGCTTATCCTGCCCTGGAAAATTCATCTTCTTCCTTTGAAGCTATTCAATGTTCATACTAATCAACATTTTACCACTTTTCACTGGATGATAAATTTGTTTAGCAATATGAGGAGAACACTTCCACTTTCTAAGGGTCATTAGTTAAAATTTCAAGCAATTGCTGTCTTTCAAAGAACTCTATATCGGTGATATTTTCATCTAGCTCTTTATATATAGTAAGTAATCTGGTTCTTCACTGAGTGGTGTATAAATCAAGACTCATGACGGCCCAGTATAAGAAAATGCACATTGAAAGAAAAATCAATGAACATTTGCCAAGTGCTAGCCACTTAATAAGAATCATAGATTTGAAATGTCCCTAAATTCAAATGACAAAGCTCTTTCAGTATAAAGTGTTTATACAGCTCAAGATAATTAGTATTAGCAATATCTGCCTTATTTCCTTTTCTCTGCAACTTAGACGTCTATCTGGGAGGGGGCTGAGTATGTCAAGTATTCCTTTCAATGTAAGCAATAAGTAGCTCACTTCCTGTACTTTTTATGAACTTTATAGTGGATAAACGAAGCTATACATAACATGAATTTGTAAATAACATTCTTTAAAATCATTTTTAGTTAATATTAATATCTGAATATAAAATCGGAACTATTTTACTTTCTGTTTGACATTGTAATAGGTTCTTTTGAACCTGAGATGATAATATTGATAAGGTGTGTCAATACATTGTCATTACAAGCTAAACGAGAACCTTGTCACTGTAGAATACCACATTGGGTTCATGTTGTTACATATTACTCAGCTGTTAAAATATTATATGATACTTATGGAAGTCTTTAGAAAAGGTTTATATAGTAATTTTCAACAATCAGGCTGGCTTTAGTTATCCAATGTGTCTCTGAGGTGCTGCCTTTGGTTATATTAATAAAAAGAGGTTGCTCAATAATAAATGTGTTTACATATGATAATTTAAAATGGCTATATGTTTGGCCAGATTTCTAACTGGCAATTGGATGATAAGTCAAATATAAGGCTCAAGTTTCTTGTGTAACCATTGGTGAAGCAAGAAATAGAAATGGGAAGTTAGAGGTTTTGATAGTCACAAAGGATTTGTATTAGCATTCACCGAGAAGCAGAATCAATAGGTTTTACACACACACACACACACACACACACACCACATTCACATTTTACAGGAATTGGCTTATATAATTATGGAGGCTAAGAAGCCCTATAATATAAAATTTATAGGCTGGAGATTCAGAAAACCAGTGGTGTGATTATTTCTTCTGAATTGAAAGGACTGAGGACCAGGAGCTCTGATATCCAAGAGCCGGAGATGGACATCTCAGATGGAAAGAAGAAAAGAAAGAGGAGAGAATTTATCTTTCCTTTTCCTTTTTATTCTATCCAGACCTTAATGGGTTGGATGATACCCACCCTTACTTATGAGGGCAATTTTTCTCAGTCTATTGATTCAAATGCTATATTCTTCCAGAAACGAGCATACACACACACACACACACACACACACACACACACATATGCGCGCACGCATTAACACACACTTGTTTTACCAGTTATCTGGGATCAAGTTGACACATAAAAAATGAACCATCACAGAAGTGACGCCCATAAATACTCTTCCTTTCCTCTCCACTGTTGCCTGCACTCTTTGAACTGGTGCTATTTTAGCTGCTGGATAATCTTTTGAATTCTTCATTTAGTGAAACTGTCATGGTAACTCTACTTTTTAGATATTCTCCAATTCACTCTTCTATTGGCTATCCTTTGCCGTCCCTTCATTTAAATTCTGCAAAGTTAACTCCAAAAACATTCCTTGAATTTCTGTCCTCATTTTGAGATGTTGTTTCATTGCCTTTATTTGGGTCAAGTCATACCTTTTCCCTCCAACCTGGGCAAAGTCATCCCTAGTTTCCCTGTCTTTAGTTTGGTCTACAACTGAAAAAGTATCCATCCCATCTCTCTATATATTACTTTCCATTTTGAGAAAGTTAGCTCTACTTTGTCTAGAAGAGAAAAGCAAGACAATGTTTCAATGATTTTGAGTTTCTCTCTAATCTGGCTTTTGTCAATAACTCCTGTCCCATCTCTGTCCATTTTCAGCCTTAAAAAATTTTCCATCTTGTTGCTGGACATGGTGGCGCACACTTGTAATCCTAGCACTTGGGAGGCTGAGACAGGAGGATTGCACAGTTTCAAAGCCAGCCTTGGCTACTTAATGAGGCTTTCAGCAACTTAGTGAGACCCTGTTTCTAAATAAAATATAAAACGAGGTTTGGGAGTATAGCTTGGAGGTAGAAAAGCCCTTCAGTTCCACCCCCAGTACCATACACACACACACACACACACACACACACACACACACACACACACACATTCCATCTTGCAACAGTTACTTTTAGGACCAAAAAGTTAATTTAAATAAAAAATAGAATAGGTGGAAGAAATAGGGGGTTTTGGAACTGTGGCAATATGAAGTATACAAGCCCACTTAAAAATATCCAACTTCATTTGTGTTAGTACTATAAACAAGGATTCAGACAGAGTGGGTCCTGGATTTCAAAATTTTGGTACAGATAATATTTTTGTCCTTTCACAATTCACGTGCCCATGTGACCTCATTCATGAATAATGGCCATATATATAGTGTATTTTTACTTTTACTCACCTCATTCCTCTCAAGTCAATCACTTATTATTATTTAAGACTTATATCAGGTGATCACCTCTTTCAAAAATCCATGCATGATCTCTACTAATTACTTACATGTCCCCAGATAATTTCCCATAGAACTTACTATTTTTATTTTAATTTAGTGTCTTCCTATCCCATTATATTATGAATTCCTTGAAAGAAAAGATGTACTGTATTCATTTCTGTAGCTTCAGGATCTAGTGAAAAGCCAGGAACATTAGGTCAATACTCAAAAACGCATGAAGATGGTGATGAATCAGGTAGAACTATAGTTTATTTCTTTAGCTTAGCTTTAGTTTCTATAGAAATGTTTGAAAGTCTTGAAAAATTGACACCAGCCAGGAAAAGAAACTGGCAAAATTTGTCTTACTAATTTCTACCCATAGAATCTAGAATTACATCCACCATACTTTGTAAATAAGAAAAAAAAAGATAAAAAGTGGGAGAATAGAAAGAAGGAAGAAAAACATTTACTTTCTTACTAAAGAAATTCTGCTTAGGAGGAGGAGAAGAAAGACAGGAGAACACTTGAGCTGAAGCGAAGAATAGAAACAAGGACTGTTTGGGGAAGAATGAGAATCTTTGCGAATCATACAAGGCTGGACTGAGAACAGATTGAACTCCAAAACTGCTGAGCTGCTCCTAGTCATACTGAAACCCCACAAGAACCTAGCTGGACTCCACTTAAATTTTTTAAAATTTCTACTGGAATAAAATGTATAGTCAGCTATATTTTCACCATGTAGTAACTAATTTTGGTTTTTTTCCCCCATTGCTTACTTTGAAAGATGATGTGAGAGAGAAGAAGGGATATTCTCAAAGTGAGTTGTTTCTAAGAAGGAGCTCATGGTTTTTCATAACAGTTATGACAACATGGAGAGCTCACCTAAATTTTATCATATTGGCACTTAGTATTGGCTTAGTCATTCCATGACATCAAACAGGATCACATTAAGATGTTTTAGAGAACATCTTATAGCTACCTTTGATAAATTCAAAGTTCTCAGTTCTTAAACAGGCCACTGTATAAGAATCTGACTTAAACATTTCAAGATTATATGTCCTTTTAACTCAGCATACATTGTAGTAAAAGCAGGGGAAACCTTAAAAATGTCATATGATATTTTGGCTTGAGTAGAACAATTTAAAAGGTCTGCCTGCAAAACTTACTTAAGAAAAATAATGTTTGTTCCATATTATGGTAAACACTGTGGTAAACGAACAGGAAAGAGAGCTTTTGAAAGTCTTTGGAAGAAAGATGAATGCAAAGGATAGGCTTCTTCCATTTTTTCTGTAGCCCTTTTTCACAGGGCTGCCAAAAGACTCCACTGTTTGCCTCACTGCAGGGGTGTGTCAATGATGTATTTTCACAAGTGCTTAAATACCAAGATAAAAAGTGAAGTGTGAGTGTCAAAGGTGGAACTAAAATACAGAGCTCTGCTACTTGCCAGTTTCCGCTGAAGATAAATAGTTTTCCTTTGTAATAACAAAGGATTTCTATATCTCCATGTCAGCTACCTTACAAATCAGGAAATTGTTTTCAAGGAGGTCTCAAATCAGAGCTGACATGACCCTATGGTGGGTGAGTGGTGTCAGTCTGATACAAAAGACAACATGGTGTATTACTCTGACATTTTAAGTTAAGCCTCATAGCACTTTGTCAATCTGGATTTGGAATATAGTCTTAATTCTGCTCAGTATTATAACTGCCACTTTTATTTTCACCCCAATTCTACCCAAAGCCTCATTTTCATGGTAAACTGAACATATGCTAGCCAATACACTTTGATAGAATAGAGAAATCAGATGGTCCTACTTTATTAAAGCAGAAAAAAAAGTTAAATTGTGCGTGCATATATAGTTTTCTATTTATTTTACCCTTTATATGTGTATTTTATTCTTCAAGCATACACAAAATATATGTATCAATATAAACATATATAATAATTTAAATATAAATATGCATATATATGTAAACTTTATTATTATGAATTTAAATGCTCTATAAAATGATTTCATTATTTAAGTGCTCAGAATTATAGAGTTATAAGACATAGATACAAAAATATTTGTAACTTGAGGTCAATAATAAGGGGAAAAAAGTTAAGAAAAGTCTGGGAATTTATGAGCATACCAGAACAACTAACCTATTGACAGTGTATATTATCTAAACGGGTTTGAAGAATCAGACTTCACCATGGGCTATGCATGGGGTATGCATTACAGGCTGTCATTGAAGTGTTCTTTGCTCTGTTAAGCAAGCATCCCCTGCTGAGACATCTCTTTGGTTTTGTGGGAGTCTGGAGTAATACATGAAGTGTGTGTTATCAGCTAGAAATTATTCTACATAAAAATTAAGGATGTTATCCTAGCAATTTTCCAGTTAGTACATTTGTTTTATTTACATGACTTGGGTTATGGAAGACATGAATTGTAACTGCAGTACAGCATGATCTGTTTTCCTTTTTGGTCTAATCTTATGACTGGTGAAAACTATGAATGGAAACAAAAATGAATGTAATTAAATCAAACCGTACTACTGGCAATAGTTTTGAGAAGCTGTATTATCTCACCTCGGTTCTTTGTAGGCTTTCATTTAGAGTATCTAGAAAACTGTGCACAGCGTTTAGTTGCCTCACTTTTCTTTTTGCTCCCATGTCCCTGTGTTTATATCCATCAGTGTCATGGAGCAGAGAAGTTTACAAAGTATTTGAAAGAACATCAAGCCTGAGTGCTTTGAGGGCACTAACCAAGACACACACATGGAGCTGAATGTATTTTTGGGAAGACTGAAACAGATTATTTCCTTTTTTTCTGAGAACATTGTTAAAGAAAAACCCAGCTACTTACAGAGAATGGTAGAGCCAGTCAACATGTAGGGCTTCTTTGCTTAATTAAATCCCTGTCTCTCCTCATGATGTCTGAAATACAGTCATTGTTGAAAAGCCCACAGGATCACTTTTCTGATGTAAGATATTTTCTTCTTTGTAAGACAGATTGTAAGTGATTTGTTTGTGGGACATGTATCTCTGCAAAGTAATAAGACTGTGAATTTTAAAAATGAAATAGGGTAATCTCTGGGAGAGTATGCTGAAATCAGGCCCAAAGCTTAGTTGTTTGTACCACTTCTATTCTAGCCTGATTCCTATGTGTGTTCTACATTTTTATATTATCTTCCTCTAGGAGTCATATAATTTTTATAATAGGCTAGTCATTTGTTTTACATGTCTTGGAATAATTTAAGGCTTTTAAATGTTTTTCAACAACTGGACTTTAAAACTAGTTTTAAGTAAGTTTATTTTTCTTAGTTATCCACAAGTCAAATGAATAATAGCTGGGTAAATGGGTTTCTTTTGTTCAGAATTTCCTCTGTTAAGAGACTGATTGACTAAAGAAGGAGTCTTACAAAGGTGTGTTAGTTCAATTTATCTCTTGGCACCCCACATACTGATTTATTTAACATATATCTCATCTGTAACACAGAACAATTTTGAGTCTCTCTGAAAATAATTAATGCCACAATTATAAACTTATGAAATAGATTTATAGACAGATGTAGACCTGAATTTTGTTTGTGGTGAAGTGTGTGAAAATTTATCTAGTCATATCTGCTATCTCCCCAAATATAAACACATTTTTTCTAGCACGTACAGAAGGAAATCAATTTGCATGTGTCCACATTTCTTCATGACTTGCTCTTTTATATATTTTGTTATCTTTCTAAAACTTTTCTGTGCATTGATTTATTGTACTTTTCCTAGTGAGATGTAATTCTACTGGTGAAGGGGTAGGAAACTAATTTGAATTAGTCAAAAAGCAAGTGTCTGAGAAGACTATTGGCTTGTGTGAAATTTCATTGTTCTCTATTTGGAAGAGAAGAGAGGTAATTTTGCCAACTCTAAAATATAGTTCACTCAGAAGCTGTCAGCTCTGGGTTCAGAGCACATCGAAGAATTAGTTTGGCTCAACTTAGCTAAGTAACTTTTGGTTTGCTTTTACTTTCAATTCCCATGGTAGTTCTGAAGGAAAGAATGAATTCCACAAAAGTATTATTTGCACATTATAAACCACCTTTTCTATGAAAAAAATGTAATTGTGTGAGTTATGTTTTCTTGGAAAAGAAATGGATTAAATTAAAGACAGCTAAAATTAGAAAAACAAAACTTAGAAAAGATAAACTTTCTTTTTAGTGTAAAAGCTTTCATAAAGAAATCTGTTTTCTCTTTTCAATAGGACAGTGGTTTTATTTAAATACAATGATAAAGATGGTTTAAATAATCTAATAATCATGATTAATTTAAGCACTTAAATGCCAATTATTTTGACTCATATTTTCTTGCTGCTTTTTCTGTTACTATTGCTGCAGTTGACATATTTTTCTTTTGTGTGAGTGAAAAAGAAAGAAAAATCTCTTTTCTAGTTTGACTACAAATGAATAAACAAGTCCTTTGGCTCCCTATAATTTTTGTAGTTAGACACAAGATGTTTTTACATGATTAGATCTCTCTTACCCTTTTCTTCAAGGCAGGTGGTTTCCTATTTCTCAACAAAACTGAAGAAAAATCTAATCTTGTTGTCATCTGCTATATCATTAAGAATAATTTTTGATGATAGATCACCATGTGAATTTTGGCATGAAGGGATGAGAGAGTTTAAAGAATCTCCAGCCCTATTTTATTTGGAAACCCTTATTAGGGTCTCCCTACATTGCTGAGAGCTTTGCTAAATTGCTGAGACTGACTTCAGACCTGTGATCCTCTTGTCTCAGCCTCCCATGTACTGGGATTACTGACGTGTATTACCATGCCTGACTGGGCACTTAATTTGATCATTTCTTATTTCTTTTTTTCTAGTTCACCTATGGTGTTCTGTTACAAGTCTTGCCCATCTATAATCCTGAACTAAAAGTCTACCCAGTTTTGATTACTGTTCATAGTTACAGCAGCTGGAAGAATTTATCTTTTCATGTATGTATGTATGTATGTATGTATGTATGTATGTATGTATATTTGTTTTTTGGTGGTACTGGGGTTCCTGGAAGCCCTTCTACCTCTGGGCTACACTCCCAGACCTATTTTTACATTTTTTATTTGGAAACAAGGTCTCCTAAGCCAGCGCACGCGGCTGGCTTCGAACCTGCGCAGTCCTCATGTCTCTGCCTCCCAAGCGCGGGGATTACAAACGTGCGCCACCACGCCTGGTTTCCTTTATATATTTTTAAGTATTAGTTTTTATCACTTGCATAATACTTATCACACATTGCCTTTTAGATTGATTCTTTACATTTTCTCTCCTAAACTCTGCTGTGGAAAAACCCATTTCTTCTATAATTTTATAGGCCTTATGGTACCAAGTACTGAAACTTCTACATAGAAGGCTCATGTCTTAAATAGACATATTAATTATATATAGTAAAGGGAAGCATTGATGTACTGTTTTGTCATTTCTGTCTTAAGAATCACAGGAGAAACAGATATCAACCCAATGAAGGAGATGAATTAAGAAGCTACACTGGGGAAATTATTCTTGATAGATAAAAACTGAGAGAGGGAGTAGTTCATAGTTGGGGAAAAGTAGAAGCAATTTCAGTTTGGTAGACTGCAAAATCAGGTAGGCGTGACTTTTTTTTTTTTTTATTGGTGCACTGTATTCATACATCATAGTAGGATACATACTTTTGTAGACATACATGCACACTTTTCCCAGTCAGCCCCCACCCGATCCCCACCCCATTCTCTCCCTATCCCTCCCTCCCATGCTTGGCTTAGTAGTTGACATCTAGTATTATGGCAATTTATCTAAAATTAAAAATGATAATCTCACATAACAGTTTCATTTGTCTGATACCAAGCTTTTGATGACTTAAAGATAACATTTCAATATTTCTTTTTGCTTTCTTTCTTACCAGAGAATATTTTTTTCTATTTTTTGGGTGAAACTATCATATATTTATATATTTATTTTTCAGAAAAAAATCAATCCTAATATGGAATATGGAGTCTAGGTACCCAAAACGATCTTGAAAAAGAACAAAGCTAGAAGATATATATTTTCTGATTTCAAACCATATAAAGCTACAATAATTGAAACAGTGTAGTACTATTCTAAAGGCAGATATATAAACCATTGGAGTTAAATAAAAGCCTAGAGCTAAATTCTTCCCTATATTGTCAAGTTATTTTTGACAAGGTTTCCACGAACATTTGGTGGTGGAAATGATAATCTTTTAACTAAATATTGTTAAAAAATAATAATTACATGGAAAAGAATAAAATTGGACCCTTACCTAATCCCATATACAAATATTAACTCAAAATAGATAATAGACCTAAATATAAATCTTAAGACTATAAACTTTTAGGAGAAAATCTGGGTTATAAAACCTCACAACATTGAAATTGGCAGTGATTTCTTGGTTATGATTTCAATGGCACAGGCAACAGAGGAGTATATAAACTCCCTAAAAAATTAAAAAAAATTGTATATCCAAAGACAATGTAAACAGAGTTAACAGTTACTAATAGAATGGGATAAAATATTTCCAATTGCTATATCTGAAGGTATATTAATATTCCAACTAGAAATCCTAAAAATTAACAACAATAAAGGCAAACAATACAATTTAGAGATAGGTAAAAGACTAACATCAGTAATGAATTTCCACAGATAACCAATCTTAGTTGTCTGTTGGATGGAAACTCTTGTTTCTCTGGTTCTGGTGTGTGTTACCTATTTCTTCTTTGTAGTTAATCTCTTTGAGTATTTTCTCTAGTGCTGGTTTTGAAGACATAAATTCCTTCAGTTTCTGTTTGTCATGGAAGCTTCTTATTTCTCCATCTAATTTGATAGAAAGTTTTGCTGGGTAGGAAATTTTTGGCTGGACGTTGTTTTCTTTCTGAGTTTGGAATATGTTACTCCAAGCCCTTCTGGCTCTCATGACTTGGTTTGGGAAGTCTGGAGTGATTCTAATTGGTTTGCCTCTGAATGTCACTTGGCCCTTTGTTTTTGTTGCCTTTAAGATTCTCTGCTTGGCTTCCACATTGGTCATATTGACAATTATGTGGCGTGGGGATCCTCTTCTCCGATCCTGTCTAAAGGGAGTTCTATAAGTTTCCTGGATCTGTGTATCGACCTCTTGCTCTATGTTTGGAAAATTTTCTGCTATTACTTCTTTGAAGAGATTGTTGATCCCTTTGGTTTCACTTTCTTTTCCCTCCTCTATTCCAATTATTCTTAGGTTAGCTCTCTTAAAATGGGCCCATATTTCTTCAATATCAGATTCCTGTTGTCGAATATTTTTTTCTAGATTAGAAACTATGAGTTCATTTTTGGATTGCTCATCTTCTAAGAGCGAGATTCTGTTCTCCATGTGTTCTAATCGGTTGTTTGTGCTTTGAATTGAGGCCTTTACTTCATTAATTGCATCCTTTATCTCTTTTTGGCTCTCTCTGAGTTCTTTTCGAAGCACCTCTATTATTTCTACAGTTATTTTCCTGATTTGATCTTCTATAAATCTCTGATTTTCTGTTTTATCGGGTTCTGATGTTGTGGGGTTGTGAGCATTCATTGCTCCAGTATTATTCCTCTTTCCCGTGATTTCAGAAGTTTGTGCCTTCTCTGGGTTCTTCCCTTGGGTCACTATGACTTCACTTAAGGTGTTCTGGATCTCGAGTCAGTAGTATCTCGGACCCCACTACTCCTTTACTGGGTTGTATCACAGAGTCTCCGACCCAGGGAGTCGATAGAGGCTGCTTTAGACTGTGGGGGGTGCCAGGTTGCACGTTCTCCTATGGTGTGATATCACTGCCACCGCCCCTCCCCCACTGGGTCAAGTCCCAGTGAGTACAGTACTGGGATTTCTCCTCTGTGGCCCGCAATTTGACTCACTGTTCTTGAGTACGCAGATGTGGCTGTACTGGCCTCGCTGAATTCGCTGCTGCTGCTGGTGGCAATATGGCGCCGCTGCTACGCCCTCGGCTATGGGGCTGGCGTTTTTCTTCTTGATTTTGATTTCTACTCTGAGTCCCTGCAGCGTGTGCTGAGCTCGGCCACTGGGAGCTTTAGATGCTCTCTGCGTGGAGAAATCCCGCCTGGCTGTTCCGCAGTGGCTCACCTCGGCTTGCTGTAGCCGTCCCGTGAATTCGCATGTGCCGCCGGCAGTATGGCGCTGCTGCCGCATCTGCAGCGTCCTCGGGCGCAAGGCCGGTTATCTCCTCTGTGGCTCTGTTCTCAGTCCGCTTTCTCTCTGGAGCCTGGTGATTTTTTGTTTCTCTGGTGATGTTGTTTTCTGGCTTTGAAAGGCGCTTTTTTGTGGTAATGGAGATTTGTTGTTAGCGGGGCTCTTAAGCCCCGCTTTTCTCGGTCGCCCTAGGCGTGACTTTTGAATGTGATGGAAGGGAAAATAAACCTTGAGCAGTAGGTGACCACATGAGGAGGAGCTACATTAAAGGGACTAAAGCAAGCTAGGTACTTGGTCATCAAAATCCTTGGTGATTTTATTTTGATCCATCTTGTATAAGTCCTGTTTTAGAATGGTATGGCCAGAACAGCTGTACCTTTAATTGTTTTATTAGTATTTTTCCACAACAACGTAAGGTTCAAAGTAATAAAATTGCTTAGACAAATATAAAGGGATTTTTCCATCCTGTTCGCTCATATTTTCTCTGCTCAGTTTTTTCTGTCAGATAAAATACTTCCCAACATTCTTAAAATTTAAAATAATATTCCAGAGGAGAGATATCTATAATCTAGAACCTAGGAGTGATTTAATTTCATGAATAGTGTCTTTAATAGTTTATTAATGTTTGAATTGTTATGGCTCCCAGAGGATAAAGTCTAGTGTTGCGCAGCAGTGTTCCCTGCGGATCTCTGTCAGGTTGCTTATAATGACATGCGAAGTCCATGCTCCTGGTGTGAAGAGTATATTTTGTAAGTTAACCTAGCATGTGTTCTTACAGTTTTCTGTTCTGAAAGAGTACAGTTGGTTATTTCAAAAGTCAGTTTTAATTGAAGTATATTTGGCTGCTAATAGCAAACCCCAATAATTTCAACTGAAAATTAATTTTAGGAATGGCTAATTAGTCAAAAATCTTGTGGAGAGTTTCTAGAAATTATATGATGCTTTTAAATAAGCAATAATAATTAAGTACACATTTTTTATTCTTTATTTTTGAAACTGGGTCTCACTGAGTTGTAAGGGGCCTCACTAAGTAGCTGAGGATGTCTGCAAATAGTGATCCTCCAGTCTGAGCCCCCCAAATGTTGGGATTACAAGTGTGTGCCACCATACCCAACATGTACACATTTTTGAAATGAAAAAATCCATATATATATATATATATATTCACATATATTTATATATTTTCATTTATATATAGTTTCACAATATATTTATCATTTAAAGATACAAAATACATGTGCATATAATGATTCAATCTTTTTTCATGATATTTTAGTTTAAATGATGGAACTAATAATATGAAAGTGTCCATGTATTTGGATATGAACTAGAAAGCTGTGGACACACATCAGAATAGTCTTATTTTAGCATGTATCAACTTAGCATGATTATAAAAATTTTTATATGAGAGTGAGGTCAGAAAAAAATAAAAGAGTTATAAGCCAAAAAAAATTTTTTTTTTTTTGTGGCACTGGGATGGAACCCAGGGGCTTTCTACCTCTGGGTTACATCTCAGACCTATTTTATATTTTATTTTGAAACAGGGTCTCACTAAATTGCTGAGAGCCTCACTAACTATCTGAGGCTGGCTTCAACCTATGCAATTCTCTTGTCTCAGCCTCCCTAGCGCTGAGATTACAAGCATGCACCACCACACCCGACTAAAAGCCAAATTTTTATTAGTATAAAATTAAAAAATGATTTATTTGAACGCTCATGGAGAGTCACTCAATCATCCTCCTAATTTAGAATACTTGCTTTTTTACATTGAATATAAATAAAAAATGAATATTCTAAAAAACATTGATATATTAAATAAAAATTTATTGAGTACCTATAATATACTGGGTAGTACTCTAGCATTGAACAAAACTGGAACAATTCCTGCTCTTTTGTAGCTTATATAACTGATGGTAAATGTATATAGACAACAAATAGGTGATATGTGCAGTAGGAATGAATGCTCTGAAGGAAAAGAAACCAGGATGATCAGTGAATATTGAATGGTGCCAAATAAATGTTCTTTCCTAAGGAATGGTCAGGGGAGATATTCCTCTGTCTCTGAATAGCATGAGAGAAAGTGCTGGGACTACTCAGGGACCAAGATTACAGAAGGAAGCAGCAGTGAGATCACACCTGAGCCTAAATTCTAGAGGAAACCCAAAAGGCCCATGAGATTGGATATACTATCAAAGAGGAGGATTCAAGGTGACAAGACCAGAGAGGGAAGCAGAGGAAAGGTCACAGATTCCTTGGAGGGAATATGTAGGACTCTGAACTTCCATTAGAATAGGCTGGTATCATTTTGAAGAGTGATCTGATCAAGCCCATTTTTGCGTAGAGATTAGACTCTGAAGCAAAAAGAAAACATATTCAACTAGAGCCACTGCAATGATAAATGGGGGAGATGGGCAGGATCTGGACCAGGGTAATAGCAACAGAGGTGATAAAAAGTGTAAGGATTATGGTTCAGTTTTGAGGGTCCAGCCAGTGAAAGTTTGTGAGATGTGAAAGCATGTAGAAAATATCATATCTATACACTATTTCTGAGGAAAGTATTTCCCTTCTGAGAAATGTTTGGGATCACTTCTTAAGAAACAATAAAGGAAGTTACTATGGTTGCTCCAAGGAAAGAGAATATAAACAATAGAGAATTGAAATAGGGATAATTATGAGGAAAGTCAATGAAATTAACCTGATGGAAATAATGTGTACTTAGATCAGAATTTAAGTGAAAAAATAGGCAGATGCAAATAATAATGTTTTTTTAAGTGCATGCTGACAAGAAGTCTGATGAAATGGCCATGAGAGATGAGACAAAGTGAAATCAGAATTATGCCAACAATTTTGGTTAAAAAAAATGTTAAAACCTAAAAAGATTCATGATGTTTTGTCCTGAATTAATTATCTCTCCACCACTTAAGATTGGATGCCCACAGGTTATTCACCACTGATTCCTAATGGAGCTACATGATAATGATTTTCCATATATAATATGACTTTTGAAACATCCGTGTGAAGCAGGAGGGAAAGATATTATTTCTATGCCAGAGATTAAAATAATGAGTTCTGAGAAGGCTGTGTATCTTGCCCAAGTGCATAGTTTTGGTAATGAGTAGAACATGGATGATAGTATAGATGGCCTTATTTTAGTCATAAAAGATATGCTGACTAAAACACGAATACTATGCTTATAGAGTTCAAGCTGTTTGTGAAATATTTGACATCTTGTTTGGTAGAAGTTTAAGAGTTTTGTCTGTTTTGGTCACTGACAAATTCCAAGAGCCTAGAAAAGTACCTGGTCAGGTGCGCAATAATTATTTTTATTAAAATGCCTTGTGTTATTTTTCTATTTCTACTAGTGCATTGTAATCATACATTGTGATGGAATTCAGGGTGATAAAAGCATATGTGCACACAGCATTCGCTGAGCCCTCCCTCAGTTCACACCCACTCCCTTTCCCTCTCCACCTTCCCATGCAGGACATTGTGTTTGGCATTGATAAATTTGTGTTGGTGTGTAATGTCCATTGAAGTGTTTCCCTCTTCAAGTCTTCCTTAACCTCCTGCCTCCCTTAGCTTCCTTCACTCCACTAAGGTTTCGGAATTTTTTTAATGAAAAGATAAAACTGCAATCTTGCTTTATATTGCCTGCCTGGCTCAAATGAAATCTATGTATTAATCTAAACTAGAAGTGGTTCAAGTTTTTAAAAAAGAGAAATTTACTTTCATAGGGAAATTTTAAATTATTGGTTTTGGTCACAGATTAGAAAGACTGATTATATTAACCTATGCTCTATTCTCTTAGTTCCTGCTTTTTATTATGGTTATTAATAATAATTACCTAATAGCTTATTAATAATGCTATGTGAAAAAGAAAGAATTTTTGACCACCAAAAATTCATCCTCTTATCTGTGTGTGTGTGTGTGTGTGTGTGTGTGTGTGTGTGTGTGTGTGTGTGTATTGGTATTGAGGATGGAACCAAAGGGCATTCTACCTCTGAGCTACATTACCAGCCCTATTTTTTAATTCTTTAATTTGAAACAGGGTCTCACTGAGTTGCAAAAGACCTCACTAAGTAGTTGAGGCTGTTTGAAAACTGTAATCCTCCTGTCTCAGCCTCCCAAATCCTGGGATTACAAGCCCATTTTATAGGCTGGAAGATAGCTGCCCAGTCCAGGTTTATAATTCACATTCATGTTCAGATATGGCCATGTGAATCATCCTTACCACTAATGTAGGAGAAGGAATGGTACCCACTAAACCTGAGCCTGAGTTTTAAGGAGATAATTGAGAATCTTCCTGTGGTTTTCTTTGCTGGATAACAGGACTGCTTCATTGATAAGATTAGTATACAGAGTATGCAAGCCAGTGCATAGTTTAAATATTTTAAGGAGGAAATAAATACTCCTAATTAAATTATTTTTTGTTGAAGTTCTTAGCTAACTGACCAAATTGATATTGGAAGTGAGGTTGCTTGTTTCAAAAAGCATAAATAAGTCAGGCGTGGTGGCGCACGCTTGTAATCCCAGCATTCGGGAGGCTGAGACTGGAGGATTGCAGTTCGCAGACAGCCTCGGCTACTTAGTGAGGCCCTCCACAACTTAGTGAGACCCGGTTTCAAACATAAAGAATAAAAAATAGGCCAGAGGGTGTATTTTGGAGGTAAAATGCCCCTGGGTTCCAGCCCCCAACCCGCAAAAAAAAAAAAAGCATAAATATGTAGCATTGATCTCAGGATTGGATGGTGATAAAAACAGTTATTAGAGCCGGGCGTGGTGGCGCACGCTTGTAATCCCAGCATTCAGGAGGCTGAGACCAGAGGATCGCAGTTCGCGCGGACAGCCTCAGCTACTTAGTGAGGCTCTCTGCAACTCAGTGAGACCCTGTTTCAAAACAAAGAATAAAACATAGGGCAGGGGGTGTGGCTCGGAGGTCAAATGCCCCTGGGTTCCATCCCCAAACCCCCAAAACAAAACAAAACAAAACAAAAAACCAGTTATTAGAAGCTGGGAATATGGAGATCCATGTTTCATGGTAGCATAATTTTGATTAAACTGCTGCCTCTGATAACTTTGTTTAGGCCGTGTGCCTTCCAAGTCCATGACTATAGGACCAAAAGTTGAATAACAGAATATTATAGGTTGTGTTTATTGTTACTTGATGCATTTTATAGGATATTATCAGCATTCATCTAGATAAGAATTGATTGTTTTGAAGCCTAAATAAAATTGAATAGATAAAATATAGAAATCTAAAGTCCCATAGGGTTGAAAGAGCTTAAGGCTCTGGCCCCAAAATGGATAAGATAACATAGAAAAAGTCTTAAAAGGTAGATGATTGGATTGTCACACTATAACTGTCACATTGGATCTGATGAAGAAAACTTTGTGTTACTCAGATCTCCTAGAGTTTGAACTGGATGCCATGACTGAATGGAGTTTGAAGTTATTTAGTCTGGAAAAGAAATTAGGGTGTTCCTAAAGGGAAGAAGAGTACACAAAGATAATTTAACAGCTAAAGGAGTTGACTCTGGCAGAGACAGTTAGCTGTCCACTTAAGATGTGTGCTACTCTTTCCATATTGCTATGTCATTACTAGGAGGAAGATATTCCACCAGGAACTATGTTGCCAGGTTCCTATATATCCACATGGATCCCGTGCTTAGTTTCAACCAAGGGAATATCTATAAGAGCTGCTCATCACCACTGGACTGACCTTTAAAACAGTGGTACTCTAATTCCTTTTTTTTGATAGATTAGGATAGAAGACTCATCAACCCTAAGGAATGATAATGCCACATAATGGAAACAAATTAGGTTCTTAATGAGTAAACTCACTTTCAAAGAAGTAAAACATTCATTGAATAGCAGAAAATGAACTTCTGTCAATAAGCTACTGAATTTGCAGACTTATCTGTCACTATAGTTAATAGTAACATAATTAATTCAATACATTACTAATATGAGACTACTTTTTATTTGGTGTCTCCTATGTGCCAGCTACACTATTAAGATGATCAAAAGGCCAATTCTCAAACAATTCAACTTATAAATTACTGTATTTATTTTCAAAATATACCTGAAACTCAAAAAATGATTTAAATACTTGCCTTTAGTCCCCTAGTAGTGGATGTCAAAAAGGGGATTCAAATTCAAGTGTGTTACTAGCAAAACAAACAACCCAATCAAGAAATGGGCAAATGAACTAAATAGACACTTCACAAAAGAAGATATAAAAAGGGCCAATAGATACATGAAAAGATGTTCTTCATCACTGGCCATCAGGGAAATGCAAATCAAAACTACACTGAGATTCCATCTAACCCCAGTCAGAGTGGCAAGCATAAAGAAATCAAACAACAACAAATGCTGGCGAGGATGTGGGGAAAGAGGAACTCTTTTACACTGTTGGTGGGAATGCAAACTAGTTCAGCCACTAGGGAGATCTGTGTGGAGATTCCTAAGAAAGGTGGGAATAGATCCACCATATGATCCAGCTATACCACTCCTGGGTATCTTTCCAAAGGGGTTGAATTCAGAGAAATACAGCAACATATGCATACCTATGTTCATAGCAGCACAATTTGTAATAGCCAAAATATGGAACCAACCCAGACCACCATCAACAGATGAATGGATAGCAAAACTGTGGGAAATACACACAATGGAATTCTATTCAGCCATAAAGAAGAACAAAATTATATCATTTGCAAAAAGATGGAAAGCCCTGGAGAACATTATGTTAAGTGAGATCAGCCAAGCACAGAAGGAAAAGGTACATATGTTTCCTCTAATATGCCCAAACTAGGAAACACAAAGGATACCAGTGGGACTCCAGATATTGAAGGGGTAATACCAGCAAAGTTTGAATGGAAAGATAGGAGAGGAGGAAGGCTGATCTTGATTAATGAGGGTCTACATCTGAACATTTGTAAAATTATGAATAAGACATGGTTAACCTGGACAACCATTGGTGGGAGGGGGGAAGGGAAAACGGGGGCGAGGGGGAGAGGGCACCAAATATAGTTTAAATGTATACTATTTATGTTCAATAAAAAAATTCTTAAAAAAAGAAAAAAAAAACAAATTCAAGTGTGTTAGAACATTATCATTTTTAAAAAGAAAAAATTGACCGAAATTACTGTGATCAAAGAATGAGAGTTTGGCTTTTGTATTTTTATTGTATTTTTTATTTTAGCTAAAATTACCTACTAAATTTCACGTAATTGCATATTATTTATAAGTGAACAATGAAGACTGAACAGGAATGTACATAGTATACCTGTATTATTTGTCTGTAACATTAGGTAAAATTAAAATATTTCTTTTTACTCATAAATTTCTCTGATTTATCTTGTTTTATTTATCTTATCACAAGAAATCATTAACTGGTCTTTCTGGGATGAATTCCATTTGCAGAAAATGGCTAGCCTGACTTTTAGGTAGGAAACCTTATCAAAGAGCCAAAGTTCATGCTGAAAGATTTTTTTTCTGCTGTGCTCCTCCAATTGCTGCTACTTTTGGATGTTACTTTATACCACTGATCTTATAACCTCATTTTTTTCTTTTTGTAGCCTTGCAAAAGTAGAAATTTTTGTGTATTATTTCCGCAGACTCAGCCTCTACAACTCTGCCATGTTTTCAAAGTTGAAGTCAGTATCTGAGCATCCAGAGAGTCTTGAAATGGATTTGAGGCCTGGGTAGCAGCAGATAGCCAATTTGACTCTGTAGGCTGGAGCTGCAGATATATACATGGCATGCTAAGGGTGTTGTAGGAGTTTGTACAGATAAATTTTGTTGGGCCTCTTCTCTGGGATCCCTGTAAGCACTTGATGATACAGACAGTAGGTAGGCTCACTAGCAAAACTGTTAGGTTCTTGAGCCTAACCTTCTTACCTGCTTTTCATAAATACAAACTTACTCTTATCATTCCATTACTCCTAAAATATAGTGATAAGACAGTAAAATATCCTGTCCTTGTCTCTTTATAAGAAATGTCATTAAGGTGAGCATGGTTAACTGAAAGTAGAGACATAGAATTTATGTTTTAAGTAGTTGTAATGCCTATGTAAAAAAATAAGAGAATTATGATGTATTGTTTAATACCTGATTTTTTAAAATGACTATATTTTCTTTTTAAAAGAATTTTTTATTGGTGCATTGTAGTCATACATCTTAATGAAGCACTAGATGGTAGAGGCATATATGAACACATTGTCCAATTAGCCCTTACACAAATCCCACCCCATTCCCTCCTGTCTCCCTCTTTCTCGTGTTTGTATTAGTGATTGATTTTAGTATGTTTGTGAATGTACATCATGTACATTAGGGAATTTCCCTCTTTCTCCCTCCCATTCCCCTCAGGTCACCTTACTTGCTCATCTGTATTATCTCCTTTTTTGTTTGAGTTCCTCTTATGACCCATTTTCTCCCTTCTTCTTCTTCTGCATATTAGGGAGAATATCTGATTTCTTAGTTTTTGTGACTGAATAATCTCACTTGGCATAATGTTCTAGAGTTCCATCATTTTCATGTTAATGACAGAATGGTGCTCTTCTTTATGACTGAGTAAAATTCCACTGTGTACATAGCCCATTGCTTTGAAATCCATTCATCTGTTGATGGATATCTTGGCTGGTTTCATACTTTGGCAATGGTGTAATGTGCAGCTATGAACACAGATACACATAAATTAGTTTGGAAGTTTGGTTTCCATTCTTTTGGATGGATCATCAGAAGTGGTATTGCTGGGTCATATGGTAAATTCATTCCCATTCTTCTGAGGAGCCTCCATATTGTTTTTCAAAGTGGTTATGCTAATTTTCAGTCCCACCAACAATGTATTAGAGTTCCCACTTCTCTACACCCTTGCCAGCATTTGTTGTTGTTTGTGTTTTGAATGATTGCCATTATAGTTGAAGTTAAGTGAAATCTCAGGGTAGTTTTGATTTTCATCTCTCTGATTGCTAATGCTATTGAACATTTTTTTCATACATTTATTTTCCATTTGAATTTCTTTTGTGAAGTGTGTATTTAGTTCACTTGTTCATTTTTCGGTTGGATTATTTGTTAGTGCTGAGTTTCTTGTTTTCTGTATATTCTAGATATTAGTCCTCTATCAGAGGAGTAGGTGGCAAATATCTTTTCCCATTCCATTGGCTCTCAGTTGGGGTTCTTGATAGTTTCTTTTGCTGTACAGATGCTCTTCAGTTTAGTACAATACCATGTATTAATTTACCTTTTAGTTTCTTGTGTCTTTGGGGTCTTGTTGAGAAAGTTTTTATCTGTGCCTATGTGTTGCCCTGTTCAACCTATGCCCTCTTCAAGGAGCCTCAAGGTCTCTGGTCTGATTTCCAAGTCTTGGATCAATCTTGAATTGACTCTTGTGCAGAGGGAGAAATTGAGATTTATTTCCATTTTCTGCATATAGTTAACCAGTTTTGCCAACACTATTTGTTGAATAGGCTATCTTTTTTCCAGTGTATGTTTTTTGCCCCTTTGTCAAAATTCAATTGGCTGTAAGTGTGCAGATTTGTTTCTGAGACTTATGTTCTGTTCCATTATTGTATCTGTTTTTGTGCTAGTACCATGCTGTTTTTATTACTATGGCTTTGTAGTATAGTTAAATTCAAGTATTGTGATTCCTCCTTTGTCGTTTTTGATGCTGAGAATTACTTTGGCTATTCTGTGTATTTTGTTGTTCCAAAAGAATTTAAGGACTGATTTTTCTGTCTGTTAAATTTAAAGGTAATTTAAAGGGTATTGCATTGAATCTGTAGATTACTTTTGAAAGTATGGCCATTTTGATGATATTTATTCTGCTTATCCATAAACATAAAAGATCTTTACATCTTCTAAGGTCTTCTTTGATTTCTTTTTTCAATGTTTTATTGTTTTCTTAATAGAGGTCTTTTACCTCCTTGATTAAGTTTATTCCTACGTATTTTATTTTTTGTGGGATATCCTGAGTGGAAGTATTTTCTGGATTTCTTTTTCAGTGAATTTATGGTTGGTAAACAGAAGAGCTTCTGGTTTTTTAAGATTGATTTTGTATCCAGATTGATTTTGTATCCAGACACTTTGCTGAATTTGTTGATCAGTTTTATAATTCTTTTGGTTGGGTTTGTTTGTCAGCTTCAAATAGTGAATGTTTGAGTTCTTCTTTTTCTAATTGTATTCCTTTGATTTCCTTTTTTTGCCTTATGGCTCTGGCTACAGTCTTAAGTATTATTTTAAAAAGAAGAGTCAATATTGCATATCCTTGTCTTGTTCCTGTTTTTAGGGGGAATTATTGAAGTTTTTCCCCATTTAATATGATGTTGGCTGTGGGCTTATTATAGATTGCCTTTATGATGCTGAGGTATGTTCCTTCTATTCTGATTCTCTGCAGTGCTTTTAACATAAATGAATGTTGGATTTTGTCAAATGCTTTTTCAGCATCTATTAAAATGATCATATGATTTTTGTCTTTGATTCTTTTTATATAATGAATTATATAGATTGATTTTTGTATGTTGAACCAGACTTGCATCCCTGTGATGAACACTACATGGTCATGGTGTATGATTTGCTTACTGTGATTTTGAATGTCTGTTGCTAGCATTTTGTTTAGCAGTTTTGCATCCAAGTTCATCAGTGATACAGGCATGTAGTTTTCTTTCCTTAAGCTATCTTTATTTGATTTGGGTATTAATGTGATGTTGGCTTCATAGAATGTATTTGGGATAGCTCCGTTTCTTTCTATTTCACAAAATAGATTGAGGGGTATCTGGTTTAGCTCTTCTATAAAGGTTTTGCAAAATTCACTTGGGAAACCATCTGATCCTGGGATTTTCTTTGATGGTTGGCTCTGTATTGCTACTTCAGTATTTTCTCTTTTATCTCTCATCTTCATAATTTGGGTTGATTCTTTCTTTTTTTGGTTAAGTTGGCTAATGGTTTATCTATCTTGTTAACTTTTTTGAGAACAAGCTTTTGGTTTTGTTGATTTTCTATATTTTTTTATTTTCTACTTCATTGATTTCTGATTTTTAACAATTTTCTGTCTTCTACTGGCTTTGGGGTTAAACTCAGTTCTTTAAAGGCTTTGAGGTGTTTCATTAGGTTATTTATTTGGCGATTCTCTGTTCTTTTTATGCTGGGACTCAGTGCTATGAATTTTCCTCTTAACACTTTCCTTAAAGTGTTCCCAAAGTTTTTATATGTTGTATCTCTATTTTTGTTTTTTTTTTCTAGAAATTTCTTGATTTTACCCCTTACTTCTATAACCCATTCTTCATTCAGCAGTGTGTTAACCAGTCTCCATATGTTTATGTGGTTTTCTGGGTCTTCTTATATTTGATTTCTAGTTTCATTTCATTACAGTCTGAAAAGACACAGAATAGTATGTTACATTTTTTTAAAAATTTGATAGTGCTTACTTTGTGGTCAAAGATATGATCTACTTTGGAGAAGGTTCCATGAGCACCAGAAAAAAATGTGAACTCTGCTGAAGTTGAGTGAAATATTCTATATGTGTCTAATAGGTCCATTCAGTTGATGATGTTTTTTACTTCTGAGGTGTCTTTACTGACATTTGTCTAGAAGATCTGTCTAGCAGTATGAGAAGGATGATGAAGTTTCCCAGTATTATTTATTGTATTGAGATTTATGTGTGACTTAATGTCACAAAGAGTTTGTTTTTGTTTTGTTTCTTTTCTTTTCTTCCTTTCTTTCTTTCTTTCTTTTTCTTTTTCTTTTTTGGTTGTATGGGGGTTCCTGGAAACCCTTCTACCTCTGGGCTACATTCTCAGACCTATTTTTAAAAATATCTTTATTTGGAAACAGGGTCTCTTAAGCCAGCATAGCTGGCTTCGAACCTGTGCATTCCTCCTGTATTTGCCTCCCAAGCATGGGGATTACAAGTGTGTGCCACCATGCCCAGAAAGAGTTTATTTTATGAAAGTAGCTGCACCTATGTTTGGGGCATAAATATTGACTATCATTATTTCCTCTTGCTGGATTATTTCTTTTTATCACTAAAAATTGACCTGCTGCCAGGTGTGGTGATGCACACTTGTAATCCCCACACTTGGGAGGCAGAGACAGGAGGATCGCACAGGTTCATAGTCAGCCTCACTGGTTTAAGGGACCCTGTTTAAAAAAAAAAAATATATATATATATATATACACACACACACACACATATATATGTATATATATACATATATATGTGTGTGTGTGTATGTGTGTGTGTATATATATATATATATATATATATATATATATATATATATATATATATATATGGCTGGGAGGGTAGCCCAGAGGTAGAAGGACTTCCAGGAACCCCAGTACCACCAAAAAAAAAAAAAAAAAATTGACCTGCTTTTTTTCTTCTAATAAGCTTGGGATTGAAATCTAACTCCTTTGATATCATGGCTGCTACTTCTGCTTGTCTTCTAGTTTTGTTGGCATGAATTACCTTGCTCCATTTTCTTACCTTTAGTTTGTTAGTATCTTTATTTGTAAGGTGTGGTTTTTGCAGGCAACAAATAGATGGATTCTGTTTTTTAATCCTTTTTGCCACCTTATGTCTTTTTACTGAAAAGTTGAGGCCATTTATATTCATTGTGATTTTTGAGAGATGTTTTTAAATTTCTAACATTTTGAATTTTCTTTTTATATTGGTAAAAGATTTTATGCAGGGACTTTCACAGTAGGATAAAAAGAGACTTCATTATAAAAAGAGGCTGAATTCTAAGTACAGCATGAAGGAGTGGGAATTTATAGAATAGCAGCAGGGTCAAATTCAGTAAGTGGAAAATCACTAAGAGAAAAACATCAGGAATCAGGACAGATTTTTAATAAATTGATTTAACGGGATTTTTGCTAAAGATAAGCCAGTGTGATCATATATAAAATCAGAAGGCAATGCAGACCTGATAAAGGTGGATGCTGACACCCAAGGTCAAGACCTCGGGAAGGGACTTAGAGGACCCTGAGTAAAGTCTCATTAAGGAGAGTCTTCATCATCCACCACTAAACTTATGATAGTAAGCACCGGGCATACCCTGCTGTTGGCAGAAACTATAGCAATAGTAGAAAGAAGTCTCATCATCTTCTAAGTGAGCCTGAGTCAGGAAAACTTTACTCACAAGGTACACTCTCCCCCTCCCATCCTTACCCTAACCCAAGAAAACACATTATATTTTAGTTTCTCAGAAGAAAGTAAAGCTGGAAAGACAAGTTAGAAATTATATTTCTCAAAGTTATAAAGCAGAAAATTTTAATACAAGGAAGAGCAATTCCCCTAGCCTCCAGTTTGTAGCTCTCCCGATCCCCAGATACGCTTCTCTGCCTAGTCACAGCTCCTTTTCACACCATGAGGGGCCTTGAGTGCATGCCTATGACACTAGGATTTGCACACTGAGGCTCCATCTACTTTTCTTTTTTTCTTTTTTCTTTTTATATTCTTTTTATTTTTTATTGGTGCAGTATATTCATACATCATAGTGGGATAAAAAAAAAACTTGTGTAAACATACAGGCACACATCACCCAGTCATTCCCCATTCAGTCCCCACCCCCTTCCCTCCCTAACCCTCCCTCCCATGCTTGCCTTAATGATTGATATCGATACTTTTGTCTAAATACATCATGTGCCTCAAAGAGCTTTTTTCCCCACTTTCCATCCCCTCAGTCAGATTGCCTTATTTGCTTCTCTTTAGGTTCTCCTTTTCACCTGGATGGAGCTCCTCCTATGACCCATTTCACTTTAGCTTTCACATATTAGTGAAAGCATCTGATTCCTTACTTTTTGTGACTAACTAATCTCACTTAGCATAATGTCCTCCAGTTCCATCCATTTCCCTGAAAATGCTATAATTGTATTTTTTTTATGGCTGAGTAAAACTCCATTGTGTACATATCCCATAGTTTTGTAATCCATTCATCCATTGATGGACATCTTGGTTGGATCTATAGTTTGGCAATGGTGAATTGTGCAGCTATGAAATAGATATGCATGGATTAATTTGATAGTTTGGTTTCCTTTCTTTTGGATAGATACCCAGAAGTGGTATTTCTGGGTCAAATGGTAGATTTGTTCCCATTCTTCTGAGGATCCTCCATACTGTTTTCCAAAGTGGTTGCACTAGTTTGCAATCCAAACAATGTTTTAGAGTTTCCTCTTCTCCACATCCTTGCTAGCATTTGTTGTTGTTTGTGTTTTGAATGATTGCCATTCTAGTTGGAGTTAGGTGAAATCTGAGAGTAGTTTTGATTTGCATCTCTTTGATTGCCAATGATGTTGAACATTTTTTATGCATTTATTGGCCATTTGAATTTCTTCTTTTGTGAAGTGTCTATTAAGTTTACTTGCCCATTTTTTAATTGGAGTATTTGTTTTTTGGGTACTGAGTTTTTTAAGCTCTCTGTATATTCTAGATATTAGTTCTCTATCGGAGGGGTAGGTGGCAAAAATCTTTTCCCATTCTATTGGCTCTCGGTTGAGAATCTTGGCAGTTTCCTTTGCTGAACAGAAGCTCTTCAGTTTCATGCAGTCCCATGTATTGATTTGCCTTTTTGTTTCTTGTGCCTTTGGGGTCTTGTTGAGAAAGTTATTATCTGTGCCAGTGTGTTACAGTGTTGGACCTATGCCCTCTTCAATGAGCCTCAAGGTCTCTGGTCTAATTTCCACATCTTTGATCCATCTTGAGTTGACTCTTGTGCAGGGTGAGAAGGTGGGATTTAATTCCATTTTTCTGCAAATGGATAACCAGTTTTGCCAACACCATTTGTTGAACAGACTTTCTTCCATTGTATGATTTTGGCCCCTTTGTCAAATATCAGTTGGCTGTGAGTGTATGGTTTCATTTCTGAGTCTTCTAACCTGCTCCATTGGTCTATGTATCTGTTTTAGTGCCAGTACCATGCTGTTTTTATTACAGTGGCTTTGTAGTATAGTTTAAAGTCGGGTATTGTGATTCTTCCTGCATGGATTTTGTTGCTGAGAACTACTTTGGCTATTCTGTTTTTTTTTTTTTTTGTTGTTGTTGTTGTTCCAAATAAGTTTAAGTACTGATTTTTCCATGTCTGTGAGGAAAATCTTGGTAATTTAATTGGTATTGCATTGAATCTGTAGATAACTTTTGGAAGTATGGCCATCTTGATGATGTTTATTCTGCCTTTCCATGAACATGGAAGATCTTTCCATCTTCTAAGATCTTCAATTTCTTTTTTCATTGTTTTATAATTTTCTTTGAAGAGGTCTTTTACTTCCTTGGTTAAGTTTTTTCCTAAGTATTTTATTTTTTTATGAGAAATCCTGAGTGGAATTGTTTTGTGAATTTCTTTTTCAGTGGATTTGTGGTTGGTGTACAGAAAGGCTTCTGATTTTTTAAGATTGATTTTGTATCCAGATACTTTGCTGAATTTGTTGATCAGTTCTATAAGTCTTTTGGTTGAATTTGTTGGGTCTTCTAGATATAATATCATGTCATCTGAAAATAGTAAGAGTTTGAGTTCTTCTTTTTCTATTTTTACTTCTCTGATTTTCTTTTCTTGCCTTATTGCTCTGGCTAGGGTCTCGAGTACTATATTGAAGAGAAGTGGTGATAATGGACATCCTTGTCTTCTTCCTGTTTTTAGGGGGACTTCTTGAAATTTTTCCCCATTTAATATGATGTTGGCTGTGGGTTTATTGTAGATTGCCTTTGTTATGTTGAGGTATGTTCCTTCTATTCTGATTTGCTGCAATGCTTTTATCATGAATGGATGATGGATTTTATCAAAGGCTTTTTAATCATCTATTGAAATGATCATGTGATTTTTATCTTTGGTTCTGTTTTTTTAATGAATTACATGGATTGATTTCTGTATGTTGGGCCAGTCTTGCATCCCTGGGATGAAGCCTATCTGGTTATGATGTATGATTTTCTTGATGTGGTTTTGAATGCGTGTTGCTAGTATTTTGTTTAGCAGTTTTGCATACAAGTTCATCAGAGATATAGACCTATAGTTTTCTTTCCTTGAACTATCTTTATTTGGTTTTGTTATTAGTGTGATGTTGGCTTCATAGAATATATTTGGGAGAGTTCCGTTTCTCTCTATTTTGTGAAATAGATTGAGGATTATAGGTATTAGCTCTTCTATGAAGGTTTTATAAAATTCACTTAGGAAGCCATTCAATCCTGAGCTTTTCTTTGATGGTAAGGTCTTTATTGCTGTTTCAATCTCTTTGATTTCTATTGATTGGTTTGTTTTCTATGTCTTCTCAACTTAGTTTAGGAAGGTTGTATTTATCTAGGAAGTTGTTAATTTCTTCCAGATTTTCCATTTTGTTGGAGTATAGTTTTTCAAAGTAATTTCTTTTTTTTTTTTTTTTTTTTTTTGCGGGTCTAGGGATGAAACCCAGGGGCATTCGACCTCCGATCTACACCCCCTGCCCTATTTTTTATTCTTTATTTTGAAACAGGGTCTCACTAAGTTACAGAGGGCCTCACTAAGTAGCTGAGGCTGTCCACAAACCACGATCCTCCTGTCTCAGCTTCCCAAATTCTGGGATTACAAGCGTGTGCCACCACGCGTGGCTCAAAGTAATTTCTGACAATCCTCTAGATTTCTGCACTGTCTTTTGTGATATCTCCTTTTTCATCTCTTATCTTCAAAATTTGGGTTGATTTTCTTTTTATAGTTAGAGTGGATAGTGGTTTATCTATTTTGTTAATTTTTTGGGGGAACCAGCTTTTGGTTTTGTTGATTTTCTGTATCATTTTTTTTTCTATTTTGTTTATTTCTGCTCTGATTTTAACAATTCCCTGTCTTCTACTGGCCTTGGGGTTAGGTTGTTCCTGTTTTTCAAGGGCTTTGAGGTGCATTATTAAGTTATTTTTTTGGTGATTGTCTGTCTTTTTTATGTGAGCTTTCAGTGCTATAAATTTCCCTCTTAATGCTGCCTTCAATGTGTCCCAGAGGTTTTAATATGTTGTATCTCTATTTTTGTTTGTTTCTAGAAATTTCTTAATTTCACCTTTTACTTCTTTTATGACCCATTCTTCATTAAGAAGTGTGGTGTTCAGACTCCACATGTTTATGTGGCTTCTCTGAGTCTTCTTATAGTTGATTTCTTGTTTCATTCCATTGTGGTCTGAAAAGACACAGGGACGTATGTCACATTTTTTTAACTTGCTGGTGCTTACTTTGTGGCCCAGGATGTGATCTATTTTGGAGAAGGTTCTGTGAGCTGCTGAGAAAAATGTGAATTCTGCTGTAGTTGGGTGAAATATTCTGTATGTGTCCAATAGGTCCATTTGATTAATGGTGTTCTTTAGGTCTGAGGTGTCTTTACTGACCTTTTGTCTAGAAGATTGATCTAATGGTGTGAGGGTTGTGTTGAAATATCCCAGTGTTATTATTTTGGGATTTATATGTGGCTGGATGTCACAAAGTGTTTGTTTTATGAAAGTATCTGCAACTATGTTTGGGGCATGAATGTTGATTATCGTTACTTCCTCATGCTGTAATGATCCTTTTACCAGTAAAAAGTGACCATCTTTGTCTCTTCTGATGAGCTTGAGTTTTAAGTCTATCTTATCTGATATCATAGTTACAACTCCTTTTTGCCTTTGAGTTCCATTAGCATGAATTACCCTGCTCCAGTCCTTTACCTTGAGTTTGTTGCTGTCTTTACTTGCAAGGTGTTTTTCTTGCAAGCAGCATATAGAAGGATTCTGGTTTTTAATCCATTTTGCAATTCTATGTCTTTTTATTGGGGAGTTGAGGCCATTTACATTCAGTGTGATTACTGAGAGATGATTTTTAATTCCTGACATGTTGAGATTTTACTTCTGTTTGAAATACTGTTTATTCTTTTCTTCTTACTTGTCTGTTGGATAGAAATTCTTATTTCTCTGGTTATGTCATGTATTTCTTTTTTCTTCTTTGTAGTTAATTTCTTTGAATGTTTTCTCTAGTGCTGGTTTTGAAGACATAAATTCCTTGAGCTTTGTTTGCCATAAAAGAATTTTACTTCCCCTTCTAGTTTGAGAGATAGTTTTGTTGGGTAAGAAATTTTTGGCTGCAAGCACTGAGCTTGAAATCTATATTTAATTAGACACTGAGTTTACAACCTCAGATTAATAACATTAAAAATAAATTCCATAGTGACACATAGCTACCATAGGCATACTGCATGAACATAAATGACTTTTCTGAAAGAAACAGCTATGCTTGTACAGAAAATGGTAATGTATTAATCCTTCACATTTTCCTGCCAAGTTAGAAAGATTCTTCCAAATTTTCTGGGACTTGCTGACTATGGGCAGAATTCTCCACTCTTGTATGGTGTTTGTAAAATGACCTTTTCATGGAAGTTTTAGTAACTGGATATGGCTCATGCCACAAACTTTTCCTGAGAGTTTCTGTTTATGTTTTGCATTCAGAAATCTGGTTTTGAAGTACCTATTTTTATGGACCCTTTAGCACACTGTGCTTACTTGAGGGTTTACACTGCTTTTCTCAGCTTTTATTGAAATTCCCACATCTCAGAGAATCAACAATATATACACATTCTGAGAATGTCATCATTGGCTACAAAAATAGCCTGTTAGCCTAAGAAATGCACTGTCTTTATTATCAGAAAATTTTCTGGTGCCCTGTTAAACATAGGTTCATAAAAATGAGGTTAAATATAAGTTCATAAAAATGAGGTTTATCTGGGCTGCATTTGGTTTAAGGCCATGGATACCAATGATTTATACAAGTAGGAGTTTCTTTCTTTGTTGTTATGTATTAAACCGCTTAGATTATTGTGATTATAGCAAACTTGTGTTTTGTTTGATATATATTGAGAGAACAACAGGATAAAAATGTTTCTAAAATGAATAGGTTTTGGCAGGCCCATGGCCTGAATATTATTACTAGAGAAGAAAAACTTACTTTGATATACTATTTTTTGTGAGAGTTTCATTCTTTTCAGTCATCTTTTGTACATGTTGAAGTAACTTTTTCTAAGACATTAAGTGGAAATTTTGGGTCATAGAAAAACAGAACTTCCTTTCTCCACTTGTTAGGAATGTTTATGAAAATTATTTGGTGGGCTGCTAGTCTTAATTACATATGACATAGAACTTAGTTAATATAAGACATGAACTCAAATCACACTTGGGAGATTGTCCAAGTTTGAGGAATCCTTTGGGATTAAGAGCGGATGACAATAAATTCACAATAAACTTTGTCACCTAAAAGGAACCTTTAGTTCCTCAGGATGCATTCTGAAGTCTGGTTAGTAACTAGTTCATTCTGTTAATAAACAAACTTTAACAGATTCAATGGATAGGTTTAAAGAACAACTCCCCAAATCTAACACTCTTTATCTTAACATAGGTCTAATCTTCTTTAGATCTGTCTGAAACAATAATTTCTACTTCCTTCTAATTCCATGAAGTACTAAAGCTCCTTAAGAAGAGAACCTTTGGAGCATAACTAGTTTTCCTGTCAGTTCTGTCCTTTCTTAATAATTGAGGAGATATAGAATGAGGGGGAATATAATTCATCAGTGAAAAAAGGACCTATTCTAAACATAAGTGATACTCTGTAATCTAGATCATTGTGTGCCCTCTGTGTCTTGCTTCTATGGGCAGAAATAATTTGTGCTCCATTTTGTGTATTTGTGATGCTGGGGATTGAACTCAGGAGCATTTTACTCCTAGCTACAAACCCAGACCTAAGTTGCTTACAGCCTGGCTAAACTCCTGATGCTGGCTTCTAACCTGTAATCCTCCTATCTCTGCCTTCCAAGTACGAGAATTGCAGGCATGTAAGTGACTAATTTGTTTTCGTTTCAATTTCCTTGCGGCAAAATTAAAATAAGCATAGACTGGGGAGGTGTGTTTTGTTGAATCTAGTACTGGTTGGTTTTCATAACATCTATGGGTGATTTGTGACTGGGACTACAGCTTTCTTATGGTAAGGTTGTCTGTACAATAAATAAATAAATAAATAAATAAATAAATAAATAAATGTAAGTAAATAAGTTGTAGTGGCCAGGCAGTCTATATGTAGGAGTTAAAAAGGCTCAGAGGTCAATATGAAGAAAGGAAATGCCTCTCTAAAGAGGTAGGGTCAAAAACTTTTTTGTATAGTATTGTAGCTAGCCCATAATCAGAAATACTGATCTAAGTACCTGAGAAGATAGCAGTAAAATAGTAGATGGAAGTCAGTGTTAAAATAGTAAGGAAGGTGGTGGTGGTCTAAATAATGACAAGAGTATTTGAGGATATGATAGTAATGCTGGTAGTTTAAAAGCTTTAAGTAATAAAAAAGAGAAAAGTAATGCTTCTTTTGTAAGCTTCTGATACTTCCACTGTTTCTTTTAAAGAAATATGTCAACTGGGTGTGGTGGTACATGCCTGTAATCTCAGTACATGGAAGGCTGAGAGAAATGAATCACAGGTTCAAAGCCAACCTCAGAAACTTATCAAGGCTCAGGCAGGGGGGTGGTGCGCACGTTTGTAATCCCTGCGCTTGGGAGGTGGAGACAGGAGGATCGCGCTGGTTCAGAGCCAGCCTCGCTGGCTTAAGAGACCCTGTTTCCAAATGAAAAAATATAAAAAATAGGTCTGGGAGTGTAGCCCTGAGGTAGAAGGGCTTCCAGGAACCCCAGTACCACCACCACCACCAAAAAAAAAAAAAAGTATAGCTTGAAGGTAGGATGTCCCTGGGGTTTCATCTCCAGCAACACAAACACACTCAACAAAGAAATATGTCAGCAAATTGGGTCATCATTGAAATCCACTGTTAGAAACCAATTATAGAAATAATCTTATGAAACTCATAGTGATAGTTCCCATTTTCTCTAAGGAAATCCCTAGTTGACTGTACAAAGGTGGACCATTCTCACAAGAGACATATAAATAATGGCTGGTTCAGCTGAGTATAATGGCAAATGCCTATAATCTCAACTACTTGGGGGGCCAAGGCAGAAAATCACAAGTTAGAGGCCAGTCTCAGCAGTTTAGTGAAATCCTGTCTTAAAATAAAAATAAAAAGAATTATGAGTGTGGTTCAGTGATAGAGCATCTCAGGGTTTAATCCCCAGTAATGCAAAGAAGAGAAAGAAGAAGCTGATAAAATGGAAGAGGAGGAGAAGACTAGAAAGAAAAGGAAAAAGAAGACAACAACAGCAGTGCACTCTGGTCCGTAGAAAACATTCCTTTATTTTTAATGGTTACTTTTTTTTAAGACTAGTTGAGACTATAGGAGCTGAGGTGATTAGAAATGTCTTGAGATGCTGTAGAAAATTGGGCAGGAAAGTGTGATAGATAGTTCTCTCTGGGAAATATTCCTGGCAATTAAGACCAAATCTAGGCTTTTGAGTGGCTGTCTGAAGTTTGCTCATTCTTGCTCTCTTCTATTTGTCCCTCTGAATTCCTACAACTAATATCCAGCATTTGCATTTTTGATAATACTTAGCTTAGTTCATTACTTCTAGTTAATCACTGCTGAAGCTGCAACATCTCTCACTTTAGAGAAATGAGGAGGAATTTTGCTGATTTGCGTATTAAATTAATGATTATCATTAAAAATTTTCAAATTGGTTATAACTAAATATACTCAAACAAAATTTGAATCTAGATATCTTCTGAACATTTTATTTTAATATTTGTCTGTTACAACAGTCAAAATAGCTTTTTATGTATCATTATGACTTGAGTATCAATGTTCTTTGAGAATATCAATTAAATTATTAAAAGCTCAAACTTAGAGAGGCTCTCAGCAACTTAGCAAGACCTTGTTTCCAAATAAAAAAATAAAAATAAGGCTGGGTGTGTAGCTCAGAGGTAGAATGCTCTGGGTTCTATCCCTACCACCAAAGCAAAACAAAAATGCCATAGAATATCAGAAATTGAAAGCAGTTATGGAATATAAAGATAATTTATTGCATTTTAAAATCTTTATTTTGGGGAGGGTCTTATTTTTTTAAACCTATATCTATTAAAAACTTCATACATTCAGATTCAGCTTTGGAAAACACATAGTATGAAAAACATCCAATTTTTTTTTGTACTTAAAAATTTCAGGTTTCTAAAAATTTCCCCTCTAGACAGACAATCTCACTATTTCAGCCATTTATCTTATTACATGTTTTTATTTTTTTTTTTGTACTGGGGGTGGAACCCAGAGGCTTTCTACCTCTGGGCTATATTCCCAGACCCATTTTATATTTTATTTGGAAAGAGGGTCTCACTAAGTACCTGAGAGCCTCACTAAGTAGCTAAGGCTGGCTTTGAACCTGCGCGATCCTCCTGTCTCAGCCTCCCAAGCGCGGGGATTACAAGTGTGTGCCACCACGCCCGGCCTTTATTACATGTTTTTCAGAAAGTATCTGTAGTTACCCATAAAATTGCCCTGGTCTGCTATTTTTTTCAATATATGTCAGGAGAATCAAATGGTATACATTAGTTGATGTAATATCATGTCCCTTGTTGTGGATAATGCACTTCTATTTGTATGGTTTAACATTGCATTTTGTCTATTTGATTGTTTTTTTATTTCAAAAACAATATTACTCTTTCAATCATGTTAGATTTATAGTGAATTTTGTAATGGTATGTTTGTTCAGTTAGATTTTTTTGTCTTCAAGAGATGCTACTGTGTTTTTAACGCATAAGTTCAGAACTGTCTTTAATCATTCATTCATTCATTCATTCATTCATTAAATAGTTGTCAACTATGTCTAAAGCACAGATTATAGCAAGTTGATCCATAAAGACAGTACAACTTCATAAAGCATTTATATCAAGTAATTTTTATCTTGTCAAGTTCATTCCATGACTCTAACCCAGTAGTTTGTAATTGGCAGGTTTTGCTCCCAGAAGATACATGGCAATTTTGGTTGCCCAAATTGGGCAGGCCAGGACAAGAGAAATGAAATTACTACTGTCTTCCAGTCTACAGAGGCCAGAAATATGGATATACATCTATAATGGACAGATAGACTTCCACAACAAAGAATTATCTAGCTCCAAATGTCAATAGTGCTAATAGTGCTAAGTAGTATAGTATTGAGGAAATTTATAAAATATATCTTCTGAGATTTAATCAGCAAATATGTTCAATCAGGATCCTATGTCTTTTCTCAAGTAGCTGATCAAAGTGATTACCAGACAAAGTACAAATCTCAGAAGCATAACCCTAGAAAATTTATTTACCTGGTGGGACTTTCTCTATAAATACTCAGAGAGCACAACCTGCACTTAGGCCATAATTTATTTTATGGTACAGTCATTGTTATGGATAGCTATGAAATGTCTCCTGAAGAGCTCAGTGTTAATGATTTGAGTTGATTCTTGACTTTTAATTAAGTCATGAGGGTTGTAATCTAATCAGTAGACAGATCCACTGTAATGGGTTTACTGGGTGGTAACCTAGGCTGGTGGGGTGTGGTTGGAGAAGATGAGTCTCTAGGGATGTTCCTTAGTCACTTGTTTTTGTCATTAATCCACTTACTTATTTGTTCCTTTGTTTCCTACCCCTGGATGCGAAAGCAAAGCCTTTCCTTTTCCTCTCTCTGCTTCCTTCTCCTGTGCCCTGAGCTTCAAAAACTTGGACATATATATACTAAACTCTGGAATCTCCAAAAACTTTGAGCAAATAAATCTTTCTTCCCTTAAATTGGATTATAACAGTGAGAATGTTGACCAAGACAGGCATTATCTTTATCACCTTATTTTTCTACCTATGATATCTTAAAAGACTGTCAAATGCCTTCCTAAAGTCGAGATACAAAAGGCTTGCCATGTTAAAAAATAACAATAATGTAGTTGTGTGAATTATTTTGTAGTATTCATGTGATTTGCTAGTGACCAAGTAAGTTCTTTAAAGGTACTCCAGAATTTTTTGTGTACTAGTAATATAATTTACTTTTCTGAAAATATCTTAAAATATTGTAACATCTTCCAAATTTTAGCAAGGTTTATATTCCAAAGATGCCAAGTTTTGACTTTCAGTATTTTCCAAGTATCAGTTTCTGGACTGAAAGAGTGCCTGGCTTCATGATAAATTTTAGACATGTTTAATATAGGGTCTCTCATCCACAAAATCTATGGAAGAGCAACATTTAATAACTAATGGAAGAGAATAATGTCAAGAGCAGTAATATACCTATGAGTTAACAATGGACCTGCAAAGAATAAATCTGTTTCCTGGGGATATCAAGCAACGTTAGTTACATAAGATAGTACATTAGATCATAAAAAGAGGAATGGGTTTATTTCTTAAGGTAGAGAAGTCTTTTGGTATTTCAAGCATAACAAATGCAACTAAGAGAATCGTTCTGGTGTGCTGTTATAAGATATGTTTGGGAAGTATCAGGAAATATAATGTTACTGAAGGGTGTGTGTGTGTGTGTGTGTGTGTGTGTGTGTGTGTGTGTGTTATAGTAATGATTGAAACTGAAATCCATGAGAGGCCTTGATGGCAAGTCTAGGATTTGGAGCTCTTCCCTGCAGGGTGCCTTTTCATATTATGGTGAATAAAGAAGGAAGGCAGTGAAAATTTAATTAATCTATGACTCTGAGAGTTTGGATTTTTAATTTCCCCTGTAAAAGCTTGTGTGTTAGACAGTGTAGCTGGGTTTGAAGGTGGGAACATGGCTGGAGAAGGTGGGTCAGTATGTGTCAAACTTTGAAGTCTGTATCTATCCCTTGTGCACTTCTCTTTCTCTTCTTTCTCCTCTCTTCTCTCTTCTTCTCCTCTCCTCCTTTTCTCTTCTCTTTCTCTTCTCCCCTTCTCCTCCTCCTCCTTCTTCTTTTCTTCCTCTCTCTCTCTCTCTCTCTCTCTCTCTCTCTCTCTCTCTCTCTCTCTCTCTCTCTCTCTCTCTCTTGCTGTCTCTGTCTCTGTCTCTCCCTCTCTCCCTCCCTCCCTTTTCTGGCTGATATGAGTCACAGAGGTTTTTCTTCTTCTATGCTCTGATGTCCAGCCATTTCTGTCTTGGATTTGGCCAATCATGAACTGACTTCTAAAATCATGAGCTCCAAATAAACATTTCTTTCTCAAGGTGTGCTTGCAGGTTTTTTTTTTTAAACAATGACAGAAAAATAACTATAACACACTCTCTCAAATCAACAATTTTAAGTAATTAGTTTCAGTTTTATAGGTAGGCAAGCTATGATTCTTTGACATTAATGGATTCTCTAATTTATATGAGTTTTGATGAGAGCTTTAAAAACTAGATCTAATTAAAATTCTAATAATTTAATTAGATTTTCTTTACAGCAAGATAATTTTGGTGAAGATGGCTATATAAACTGGGAAATGTTTTAGAGCCAAGTTGGAAAGACATCATTCTTATTTCAAACATAAAAATGAAGAAATGCTTCAATGTTGAGGTGTATTTCCTATGTACTTAAGGGCTTGAATTGGAGTAAGTTGATTCAAAGTCTACTCAATAAAAGTATGGATTCTATTTTGAAGAAAACATCAGATAAAATTTAGAATAGCAGCAGCAAAATTCATTGTCTTTCATTTTTTTCCCCACTCAAGGATAATCCTTGTTGGGCAAGATTCAAATATAACACTCTTCAGGTAATACTTATAAGGTTTCAATATTTACATAATTCACTGATATAAAGAAATTTAGGAAAGAAAAAATTATATATTTTAATTGTCATTATCTCTCTTTAAGTGTTTGCATTTCTGGTAAAGTAACATTTTCTCCTAATACAAAAGTATAAAAGCTTTTATACAAAGAGTAAAATTTGGAACCAGGGAACCTGAAGAGAGACAACAACATATATTTTGGAGAATTTGCCTAGATGCCTATATAGATAGCACATTAGAAGACATGAACAGATAAATATAGTGCCTACAACTGCTTATGCATATTCATTTGTAAATCCATTAGAATGATAATTTGATGTGTAAGAAACATAAGCCTGCTGTAATTGCTGTCTAAGGTACTCCTTCGCATATCTCCACTGGTATCCAGCTGTCAATGCCACCTAGAGATTCCTTATGCTTCCTGATACACACACTTTAATACTGACATTTTCCCACTAAGTATGCTTCCTTTAGATTCATTGTTTTGCAGGAAGCCAGGTTCTGTGTCATGAGGTCATTTGCAACTCAGTGAGTCCCTGCTTCAAAAAATAAAGAATAAAAAATAGGGCTGGGATGTAGCTCAGAGGTAGAATGCCCCTGGCTTCCATCCCCAGTACCACACACACAAACACACAAAAAAGATCCATGTGGAGAGCTTAATGTAGTGAGGAATTGAGGCCTTCTACCATCAGCCAGCACTTATTTGCCAGGAATGTGAGCGAGCCTCCTTGGAATAGACCCCTGTGCCCTGGTCACATGACTAAAACTCTGGCAGACATCCTGACTGCGCACTCATGAGAATAAGAGATCCTGGCCAGAAACAACCAGGGAGACCGCTCCCAGAAGCCTGACATACAAACTGTGAGCTAGCATAATTTTCCTACTTGTAAACTACTGAATTTTGGGGGGTGATTTGTTATGCAGTGAAAAATAACTAATACAACAAACTTAATTGTTTGAGTTTCACAGAGGCATTCACTTTCTATTATGATGGGTTAGTCATATTGAGTTAAAGTTTATAAGGAAAATGTCAAGTTTACATTTTATGTAGAAAATGTCTCAGGTCAGCCAACAGTCTTCTAACTACTTCAATCTGTTTCTCAATAACAATAATAATGCCATTTGCTAAGGTGTTATTATTGCTTAAAATTTCATTATGTTTTATGTGATGATGGATTTAAAGCAAAAATATTATTCTTATGTTTAGACGATGTGGTCCCCTTTTTCATGTTATTCTAACAATTATATCATGGATATTTCTATACAAGTCTTATAAACAGACACTGAATGCCTTCTTCCTTCTTATGGGTCCTTTCTGACTTATAAATTATTTCACCTTTCTTTTTCTTGGGTTAGGCCCAGACCATGGTCTGTATTATATATTAGAAAAATGGGGATGATTTTCTTTGTACTACATCCAGTAGGACATATGTAATGATTCTGAAATGGCTTGTTACTTTAAAATGGTTCCAAAACAAAATGAAACAAAGCATGCACCTCCCTCCCTGACACACACAGACAAAATTGAATATCAGTACTGCTTAGATTTTTGTTTTAGAAATTATCAACACTTGAGCCCAAGAAGGTAAATGTTAACATGTTAACTTTGGAAAGATGCCAAGAAACTTAAAATATCAACAATAAATAATATTGGTAGTATTCAGGCAATTTTTAAATAAGCTATCTTAGCAAGGCGTGGTGGCGCACGCTTGTAATCCCCGCGCTTAGGAGGCGGGGACAGGAGGATCGAGCTAGTTCGGAGCCAGCCTCGCTGGCTTAAAAGACCCTGTTTCCAAATTAAAAAAAAAAAAAAAAAAAAGGTCTGGGAATGTAGATCGGAGGTAGAAGGGCTTCCAGGAACCCCAGTACCACCAAAAAAAAAAAAAAAAAAAAAGCTATCTTAAAATCTGTAACTAAGTGTGAGTGAAAAGAAAGTTTCGGTGTGGTCTGAAATGTAAATCTCTTTCTCTGTGGTCTTCAATTGTCATTTTGGCTGAGAAAGGTGTTGGGGAAATGGATTGGGATATTTCATCTCACTATCCGAATTACTAGTACCAAAACACCCAACATGTAGTATGGGGAAAAGCTGAAAAATTACACATGTCTGGGTCTCTCTCCCTAGGGAGTGCACCCCAACACTTGATTTCTACAGCATTTTACTCACATATTTCAGTGGATTTGTCTCATCCTGTATGCTGATTGGAAGCAGATCTATGGTGCAGCATCAGTGCCTATTCTTTAGTTACTACTACTAATAAAATACCAATAAAATAAAAAGAAAAATGACAGGATGGCTGCGTAATGAGGTGAAGGTTAAAGAGTGTTGCACTGTGCTAGAAATTTCCATTTGTTGGTGTTAAATTATGCTGCCTGCTCCAAGAACTCTCCCCATGAAATGTTGATGTGCTATATTGTTGTTAGGCAGTTTATGAAATCTACTATGGGGCTGCATGCCTCTCTTTCTGGGAGGAGAGCTACATGCAGCCCTGTCAGTAACAGCCTCATAATAAACCACAATTAACAGCAGTCCTAACAATCCATCTTCCCACTTTCTCCCTGCACAGCCCTCTCTGTCTTTCTCTTTTCAGTCAGCCTCTACTGTTCATATTGTTGGTTGACATATCCCTAAAACAACGTAGATTACTGAATAGCTGAGTAAAAACAGATTTCTCCAACAGCATTCTTTCTTCTTCACCATAGATCTGGAAAAAAGTCTTTATTTTCTTCTGTACCAGCATTGAGGGGAGCACTCATCATTCTCATAAGGAATTTGGTGCCAAATGAGGTAGAGTTCACTCTATCAGTTGACATATATTTATTGAGTCTCTATAATAGGTCAGGTGCTGTTGCTGTGGTGGGAAAAGGGGATACATAAAGTCTTTACTTATTTTAAGGTTTCAAGGTGGTGGCAGAGATGTTCTATAAGTCTAATGAGTGCTATAAATGGAAAAATTTAGAATGCTATGCAAATAGCATTTTAAGGGAAAAACCTGGGCTTAGAGATTCTGGCCTATAGATATTAAATCAAGTGCTACCTCTTATTTATGTGCTTGTTTTCACATGTGCATGGCTATCATGATGGAATGGTGATGCAACATGGGTTGGCATATGCCAGTTGATATGGTTTATATCAGACTTTGTAGTGACAAAGAATGGCATAATCTTTTAGAAAATATTTATCCAAAGCAAAAGGCAGTGTGGCATGTCTTCAGTAACAGTTTTAAAACTGATTCTCAAAACTGGCTTCGCATTAGAATTTTCTGGGGAGCTTTTAAAAATCTGATACCTAGGCCACCCCCAAAACCAATTAAAATAGAATCTCTGGGGGTGAGACCCAGACACCACTGGCCTTTAAAACACCCCTGGTGATTCCAATGTGCAGCCAATTTAAAAACCACTGAGTTATAGGATTCATAGGTTTTCCAAAAATCCCTTCAAGAACCTACAGCTGCCAAATTTACCACTTTCAAAAGAGAAAAAATGCACCAGGTGCAAGAAGCTTCTCTTTGCCATCCTAAGGCATAAACTTCATTTCTAAAAATTAAGGTATAATTAATTATAGAGTGAAATGCACAAATCTTAAAAAGATCAGTGAATTTTAACTGCCATGACAACAGTACAGCAGTTAAAATACAGAGCAATGCCATCATCTTAATATGTTCCCTGGCATCCCTATTCATTCTTTCCCCTCCCCTCTAGAGGCAAATATATTCTACTTTCTGTTTCATAGATTAGTTTTGGGCATTCTTTTTTTTTTTTTTTTTTGCGGTACTGGGGATGGAACCCTGGGGCATTGTACCTCCGAGCTATATACCCCCAGCCCTATTTTTTATTCTTTATTTTAAAACAGGCTCTCACTAAGTTGAAAGAGGGCTCACTAAGTAGCTGATGCTGTCCTCAAACTGAGATCCTCCTGTTTCAGCCTCTCAAATGCTGAGATTACAAGCATGTGGCACCATACACGGATGGGCATTCTTCGACTTCATAAAAATGGGATCACACAGCATGTGCTGTCATTCTGTCTCTTTTCCTTGGGCATGAATTTTATATTCATCCATGTGCTCAATGAACTAGTGATCTCCCCCTCTTTATTCCTGAGTGGTAATTCATTGGATGAATATAGCACTCTTTGTTATTATCTTGTTGTTGCCAGTTTTTGTTAATGTGAATATGCCTCAGTAAAAATTCGAGTACAAGTATGTGTGAAAATATATTTTCCATTGTGTGTGTGTGTGTGTGTGTGTGTGTGTGTGTGTTTTGCTGAGGATTAAATTTGAGGGTATTCTATCTCTGAGATATATCCCCAGATAGATTTTATTTTTGATTTTGAAACAGGGTCTCATTAAGTTGCCTAGGCTGGCCTAGAACCTGTAATCTCATGTCTCGGCTTCCTAAAGACTAGGATTACAGGTGTGTATCATCATACCTGGCATCTCATTTCATTTTTGTAAGTAGCTAAGAGTGAAAATACTAGGTCATAAAACAATGGCATGTTTAACTTTAAGAAACTGCCAAATTTTCATAGTGATTACACCATTTTATACTCTTGCCATCAATGAATGAAAGAGCCCAGTTTCTCTCCATCATCCCCAATGTTGAGTTTGTAAATTTCTTTTAATAATTTTAGCTATTCTCTTATGCATGTAGTAGTAAATATATTTGATCTTATTTAGGGTGCCCTGGTGACTAACAATGCTGGACATCTCACATGTTTATTCTGTATCTGCATATCCTTTTTTGTGTATCTTTTTTGTGTGAGTTGTCTGTCTAAAAATTTTTCCTCTTTTTATATTAGTTGCTTGCTTTTTATTATTGATTTTTATAAATAATTTTATATTAGTAACTTTTCAGATCATATGTCATTAATATTGTTCTGGTCAGCATTCTTACAGCTATAATCTATAGACTGATCACATAATTTAGAGGATTCAAGATTTATTTGTTCATGGTTTAGTTCATGTGAGGCCAGGGACCATAGATCTTAGGGCATAGTGGCAGAAAACAGGAAGAGTACATGAGTTATGTACTCACATCATGGAGTCCAGAAGCAAGAGAGCAATCAGGAGAGGGATGAACCATATATAACTCCCAAAATGCACATCCAGGGACCCACCTTCTTCAGCCACACCCTACTGGCCTAGGCCACCAACCAGATAAATCTATTATCCTCCTTGAATTACAGATCTCAGAATCAATTATATCAATTCCAAACACCAGTTTATAGTTCTAGTTTGAGACATGCATTCTCATTTTATTTATGTTACTTTTTGATTAATATCAACTTTATTTTTGTTGAGTCTAGTGTTATGGTTTGGCTTTATAATGTCCCCCTAGACCTCATGTAGACAAGACAGGACAGTCATGTTGGAGGCAGGGCTGGGTTGCTAAGGATGGGTCCCAGGAGTTGTGGCCTTGGAGATTATATATGGCCCCTTCTACCATTGCTCTCTTTCTCTCTTTCTTCGTCCTCTGTGATGTCAGAGCAGAGTCCTGTGCTCAGCTTCCAGCATCAAGCCATAAGCTTCACAGACTTCACCTGACCTAGCAAAGATGGAACTCCTGAGATCTCCAGAACTATGAGCAAGCAAATCTTCTTTCCTATAAGTTGTAATAGCCAGGTGTTTTGGATTATAGCAATGTGAATGCATTTTTTAAAGTTCTTTGATATTTGTGTTTCTTTAGGAAATCTTTACCTATCTCCAGGATACAAAAATATTTTCTTCTTGGATCATATTACTTTTAGCTTTTATAGTTAGGTCTAGAAGCTGTCTACAATTAATTTTGTGTGTAGTATTATGTATTAATCCAGCACTCCATTGCCACTCACTTTAAAGACAATTTTTAATGAATTATGTAGGTTTGTATAAAAATATTTATTGCTTATATATGTGTCTATTTTATTTCTATTGTGTCCCTTTGGTCTTTGTGTTTATCTCTTTTCTAGTCTTATGCCACATTCTACTGACATCTTCATAGTAAATATTGAAACTGAGTAATACAGATGTTCCAATTTTGTTATTTTTCAAAATTGGAGATAAGTAAATTTTCACATAAATTTTAGTATTGGTTAGTCATTTTCTAAAAATATTATATTGAATTTTTTATCTATATTGCATTGTAAATAGATTAGAAAGAATTGACATGTTTGTAATATTGATGTTTCAAATAACACTGAATCTTTTAAACAATGCTTTGTACTTTTATGTCTCATATCATATTTAAAGACTAATTGAAAATGGGCTAAAAACCTAAATGTATTACCTGAAACTATAAAACTGCTGAAAGCAACCAGAAGGAAAAACAACTCTGTGACAGTGGTATGGGCAATTATATTTTAGTTATAAAGTCAAAAGAATAGACAACAGAAGCCAAAACAACAACAACAACAACAACAACAACAATGAAAGATATCAAACTAAACCTTCTGCACAGTAAAGTGTCAAACTTCAAAATGGGAGAAAGTATTGGCAAACGACTCATCTATAAAGGGTAATATGCAAAATATATAAAAACTCAACAGCAAGAAAAAATAATCCAGTTTAAAAATAGGCAAAGGATATAAATAGACATTTTTCAAAAGAAGACATGCAAATGGCAAGAGGTATGTGAGAAAATGATGAATGTAACTATAACAGAAATGCAAATTATCACAGAAATGCAAATTAAAACTACACTGAGATATCACGGCTATTATACTATTATCAAAAATGTGCCGGGCGTGGTGGCGCATGCTTGCAATCCCCGTGCTTGGGAGACAGAGACAAGAAGATTGTGCAGGTTTGAAGCCAGCCTAGCTGGCTTAAGAAACCCTGTTTCCAATTAAAAATATAAAAAATAGGTCTGGGAGTGTAGAAGGCTTTCCAGGGACCCCACTACCACCAAAAAAAAAAAAAAAAAAAAAGTCAAAGATAAGTAGAAAGGATACGGAGTAAACAGAATTATTTCACATTCTTGGTAGGAATATAAATTAATACAGCCATTATGGAAATAATGTATGAAGTGCCTGACAACAAAAAAAAAAAATAAATAGAACTACCACATGATCTATCGGTCCTCTTGATGGCTATATATCCAAAGGGGGATGAAATTAGCATGCTAAAAAGGTGTCTGCACATCCATGTTCATTTCAGGATTACGGTTCATAACCAAGATAAGGAGTTAACCTAGCTGTTCATAAATAGATGAGTAGATCAAGAAAACATGGGCTGGGAATGTAGCTCAGTGGTAGGGCACTTGCTTAGCATGAGTAAAGGTGGCCCTGAGTTTAATCATCAGCACCACTCCTCAAGAAAAGCATAGTATATATGCAATATATACACAATGAAATAGTACTTCACTTAAAAAAAAGGAAATTCATCATTCATGACAACATGGGTAAAACCTGGATGACTTGATGTTAAAAGAAATGAACCATGCACAGAAAAACAAATACCGTAAGATATCACTTACATGAAGAATCTAAAAAAGTTGAACTCATAGATGTAGAGAGTAGAATGGTGTTCACCAGAGAATGGTGGAGGGCTTAGAATGGTGGCCAAAGAATATAATATTCAGTTCAATAAGAATAAATTCAAAAGATGTATTGTTTACATGAGGAGTAGTGTATGCTTGAAAATTGCTAAGTGCTTTTAAGTGTTCTCACCACAATAAAGGAATGTGAAATAATACATATATTATATATAAATGCATAATGATAATTAGTTTACATTATCTAGTCTACCATGCACACATATTTTAAAACAATATATTCATGATATGTATATATATATATATGTGTGTGTGTGTGTGTGTGTGTGTGTATACACACACACACACATGTACACACATATACATTATATTGGTTAATTAAAAATAAAAGCTGGATGTGGTGGCGCATGCTTGTAACCCCAGTACTTGGGAGGCTGAGATAGGAGGACTGCGGTTTGAGGATAGCCTCAGCTACTTAATGAGGCCTTCCGCAGCAACTTAGTGAGACTCTGTCTCCAAGTAAAGAATGAAAAATAGGGCTAGGGTTGTATCTTGAAGGTAGAATGCCTCTGAATTCCATCCCCAGTACTACAAAAAATAAAATAAATTTCAAATTAAAACAAAACAAAAAACAGTATCAATCAGACACAATTAGGTAAAAGTTGTTTAATCACTGATTGCCTAACATATTAGGCAATTCTTGTATATTTTCTTCTATCAAGTAATTAATATTTTATTTATTGGTTAATAACAATGATTGTCCATTGACAGAAGAATATAGAGTTCAGAGTATGAATGTATATGACTAATAACTGGCCTTCTTTTAACTTTTTGTTTCTGTCTTTAAGGAATGAGGAGAGAAATAGGACTTTTGTTGTTTTGGTAACAGAGGACAGGTTCAGATAACATAAGAATTCTTTTCCAACCTCCTTTGCCTGCTATTTCACAAATGGTCAGGCAAAATACATCTGGTATAATATCACACAGCACAAACTTTTTCTAACTTTTATAAATCTACAGTACGTGTTTAGGTTAAATAAGGTAATAGATGCCGGGTGTGGCGGTGCACACTTGTAATCCCCGCACATGGGAAGCAGAGACAGGATGATCATGCAGGTTAAAGCCACTCTTGCTGGCTTAAGAGACCCTTTTTCCAAATAAAAATATAAAAAATAGGTGTCTGGGAGTGTAGCCCAGAGGTAGAAGGGTTTTCAGGAACCCTAGTACCACCAAAATTAATAATAATAATAATAATAATAATAATAATAATAATAATATAATGTAATAGAAAACTCATTTGGAATAGTGTAAATTCTATATAAACGTAAGATACTATTATAATCTTAAGGCTTAATTTATGGATTTTATGTGTAAAGATAATCTGTTGTAAAAGATGTGTTTGAAGTGACCTAGTATCAATGTAGTCAATTTTGTCACATCAAAGGAAATACATTGTTAATCTGAACACAAAATGAGTAAAAGCAAGGCTCCCATAAAATATTTAAGAATCAGGAGTAAGTAAATCACATGATGTTACCAACATAGGTATTAATAACCAGATGGCATTAATTTGGTTCAAGAATTAGAAGTCATTCTCAAAGCAGACCAAAAATTTTTGCTGCAAAATAGATTTAACATAGTCTTTCTTTACTTGCTTAACATGCTCAAATAAAGAGAAGTCTAAATCCATGAACTGTAATGAAGTCACATTTATAAATTCCAAATGCTATTTCTTCCCATTATCATGATTGAGTGATGTACAGGAAGGTTTATGATTTGAGGACTGCCAAGAGAGACCTGCTGGTGTCAGAGGTCAAGTACTTATGTGAGTACTTAAGGTTTTACGCAGTATCAATAAAAAATTGGCGAGGCCTCAGTAAAGTCTGCTGGGGCCATATAGAAACTTTTGGTTAAATATATGTATAATTTATTTTTACATAGGCACTGAAATATTACGGTCTGTAGTTTTTCTTTCTAGCATCTTTATCATGCCATATTCTCAAAAAAAAATCAGGAAATTAAAGCAAGAATAAACAAGTGGGATAACATCAAACTAAAAAGTTTCTTCTCATCAAAGGAAACTATCAACAACCTAAAGAGGAAGCCTGCAGAATGGGAAAGGATCTTTACCAGCCACCATTCTGATAGGGGGCTAATATCCAGAGTATAAAAAGAGCTCAAAAGGCTCTACACTAGCAAAACAAACAACCCAATCAAGACATGGGCAAATGAACTAAATAGACACTTCACAAAAGAAGAGATACAAAGGGCTAATAGATACATGAAAAGATGTTCTTCATCACTGGCCATCAGGGAGATGCAAATCAAAACTACACTGAGATTCCATCTAACCCCAGTCAGAGTAGCAAGCATAAAGAAATCAAACAACAACAAATGCTGGCGAGGATGTGGGGAAAGGAACTCTTTTACACTGTTGGTGGGAGTGCAAACTAGTTCAGCCACTATAGAGATCTGTGTGGAGATTCCTGAGAAAGTTGGGAATAGATCCACCATATGATCCAGCTATACCACTCCTGGGTATCTTTCCAAAGGGGTTGAATTCAGAGAAATACAGCAACATATGCAAACCTATGTTCATAGCAGCACAATTTGTAATAGCCAAAATATGGAACCAACCCAGATCACCATCAACAGATGAATGGATAGCAAAACTGTGGGAAATACACACAATGGAATTCTATTCAGCCATAAAGAAGAACAAAATTATATCATTTGCAAGAAGATGGAAAGCCCTGGAGAGCATCATGTTAAGTGAGATCAGCCAAGCACAGAAGGAGAAGATACACGTTTCCTCTAATATGCCCAAACTAGAAAACACAAAGGATACCAGTAGGACCCCAGATATTAGAGGGGAAATACTAGCTAAGTTTTAATGGAAAGATAGGAGAGGAGAAAGACCGATCTGGATTAATGAGGTTCTACACCTGAACATGTGTAAAATTATGAATAAGACATGGTTAACCTGGACAACCATTGGTGGGGGGGGGAAAGGGGGCAGGGGGGAGAGGGCACCAAATATAGTATAAATGTATACTACTTATGTTCAATAAAAAATTGTTAAAAAAAAAACTGGAGCTTTTGCTTGATAGCCCTCATATAATCTAGAAAGGATCAAAGCACCAGAAATTTTGAAGAAGAAAAACATTCACAGCAAACACATTAGAAACGTGTATACATAAACAAGTTGTAGTGGCTGAGAAATACCATTGCCTGGTCATCTAGAAATGCTGTTCTCATTACAAGGCAGGCAATTTAGTTGCAGTAGTGTGTACAAATTATATAGAATTTTTCATGGTAGGTTGAGATATTCTCTTTTTTTGGTGGTACTGGGGTTCCTGGAAGCCCTTCAACCTTCAGTTTCACGCAATACCACTTCTGGGTATCTACCCAAAAGAAAGGAAACCAACCTCCAAACTAATGCATGTGTATCTATGTTCATAGCTGCGCAATTCACCGTAGCCAAACTATGGAACCAGCCAAGATGTCCATCAACAGATTAATGGATTACAAAAATGTGGGATATGTACACAATGGAATTTTACTCAGCCATAAAAAACACAATTGTGGTATTTACAGGGAAATGGATGGATCTTGAGGACATTATGCTAAGTGAGATTAGTCAATTATCTTTAATTATAAATATAAAACTAATGAAATAATTATGATACAAAATGCCTTATATACTAAAGTTTGGCTTCGGTCTCAATATTTGGCCACAATCTGCTATTTAGTTTTTTTATACAGTTTTAGTTTCATTTTTGTCATCACCGAATTGAATATTATTAATATATAGTCGTACATCACTTAACAACAGAAATATGTTCTGAGAAATGCATCATTAGGCAGTTTCATTATTGTATGAACATGGAATGTACTTGGACAAACTTAGATGGTATAGCTTACTACTCTCCTAGGTCATACAGGACCACTAGTGTGTATGTAGTCTATTGTTACCCGAAATGTCATTATGTGGCACATGACTGAAGTTTAGTACAGTAGTGTGTCACTACATCTAATTGGCATAGCTATTCAGTAATACTAATAAAGCACATAATTCAAAACAATTGTTAATTATTTAATAATTATTTTAAAATACAAATAAAGATCCCATATACAGTTTAAACTATATATTACTTTCTGTGTTGAAGTTTTATCATTCAATAAAGTACAAATGTTATTTATTAGTGCAAGGGAAATTGGTGTGGATAGTTACTGCAGATTGTTAAATCTTTTAAATATAGTTAACAAAATTATATTAATCTGAAAATCACTTTAGATGATGAATAGTAAGACATGGTATGTTAGATAACTGTGTGTTTTGGGTGGTACTGGGGTTCCTGGAAACCCTTTTACTTCCGGGCTCCCAGACCTATTTTTATAATTATTTTTTAAAATTTGGAAACAGGGTCTTTTAAGCCAGTGTGGCTGGCTTCGAACCTGCGCGATCCTCCCGTCCCTGCCTCCCAAGCACGGGACTACAAGCACGCGCCACCACGCCTGGTGCTCTCTGTGTGTTTTTGTATGTGTGTGTGTGCATGCATGTGTGTGTTTGTGTATGTATGTGGGTGTGTGCCTGTGTGGTGCTGGGCAGAACTAACACTAGTTTTGTGTGTGAAAGGAAAGTTTTCTACCACTGAGCTAACACTTGCAGCCCCGTAGATAATTTCATGAAGAACATACTATATTTGAACCAAAAGATTTATACAAGTTTAAATTTAATATGAGACAAAGTAATAGATATTAAAGTCTCATTATTTTTAAAAATATGTTTATTAGTGCATTGCAATTACACACATAGTAAAGTTCAGTGTGCCACCCACATACATGCACACAGCTCTTGGTGAGCTTCCCTCCACATCTCACCTGGCACATCTCTCCTGGGGTAATATCTGTATGTACTGCCAAAACATTAATTGAAGGTTTCCTTCCTCAGTCGTCCTTTATCTCTTCCCCATCCCATACTCCAAATCCCTAATTACACTATTCTACTGGTTTTTGCTCCACATTTATCCAAAGTCCCTTATGTTTCCTATTTTCTCTCTAGATTCCTCACAGGAGAGAAAACATATAACCCTTGACTTTCTGATACTGACTCTAATCTCACACACTATTCTCTAATTCCATCTGTTTTCCTGCAAATGATATAATTTTGTTCTTCTTTATGGCTAATTCTAATCTTCTAAAAGTTATGTATTTGCACTTGTAACATTAAAATAACCTTCAAGTACTGTTTTTAAGTTTTAATTAATTTTTTATTATGAGTCATTCCAAAAAGTTTTGAGATTGTTTCATAATATTGAGGATAAATTAAAAGTCAAATGTCATCACTGCTACTTCAAAGCTTAATAAAAAAGAAAATCATGTATAGTAAATAAATTTAATAAATTTACAGATATAAGTTGCCTGGAGAAAAGAGAAAAATATATTCAAAATACCTTTTTTGCCGGGCGTGGTGGTGCACGCTTGTAATCCCCGCACTTGGGAGGCAGAGACAGGAGGATCGCGCAGGTTTGAAGCGAGCCGCGCTGGCGTAAGAGACCTTGTTTCAAAAATATAAAATAGGTCTGGGAGTGTAGCCCGGAGGTAGAAGAGCTTCCAGGAACCCCAGTACCACCCAAAAAAACCCCACAAAAAAACCTTTTTTACTATACTGATTGAAACTCAAGATATTAGATGCTAGACAAATTCTTTAAGACAGTTTTTAGTAGTTTTGAATCTATGGAGGCTAAATTTGTAAACAAAAGACCTAGTTGGAGTGAGTACTTTAAAATTATAATCAGAAACTTTAAAGAAGGAATGTTAGAGTGAGATCCTTTACCTTGGGGATATACAGTCTGTAAGAAATATAGATAAAAAACAATAATAGAAATGTGCTAAGTACTATAATAAGGAAAGACAAGGGGTTATGAGGTATGTAAAGGATATAATTCCCTTATCTGAGCCTACAAATTGTTCTTATAAATTATAAAGTTAATATGATTTATAATAAAAAATTAGAGAAAGATAAAGAAGAAAATATTGATTATACTAACCTCTACTACTATTTTACAGATTCTTATAGACTGAACAATGGTTAGGAAAATAATTTCAATCAGATGACACAGTACACACAAAAGTATAAAAGAAACATCATGGTAATGTTGAGTGAGTGTAAACATATTATGAAGGCAACATATGCAAAAGGGCATCTGTTGCAGAACTGGAAGATCAGGTTAGAAAAAAATGAGGCCCAGATTTTGTATGCAATTGTTGGTGATGCCAAAAAGATTTTCACCTACACTTCAGTTTCCTGGCAGTCATTAAATGATTTTAGTCAAAGGAGCAGCAAAAAAGTACTTTGAGGTTTAAAATTGTTCTTCTAAAATTTGAGCTCTAAGAACAAGATGTTATCAATTTTTGTTCAATGGCTTACTAAAATATGTAGTCCATGGGAGATATTAGGATTGAGAATATAAAGTTGGAAGTATAAATACTATAAAGAATTGAAGTTATGAGACTGGGTGAGATGGAGAGAAAAATATATTTTTTTTGTAAAAGAAGTCCTGTTCACCTCAACATCATGTGTAAAGAAGAGGAGGAAAAGGGTGAAGATGATTGGAAATCCTGGAAATTCTGGCTGTTTTCTTCCAATATGGGCATGAAAAAATTGTAATTTTATCAGCATTTGCAAAACTGGTTCACCGATAGCCTCAGCTACTTAGGCACTTTGCAATTCAGTAAGATCCTGTTCAAAAATACAATGCACCAATAAAAAATTAAATTAAATAAAAATAGGCCAAAGTAATAAATAGCATCCACCATTTTCTAAACTTTTTTTCTCTTTCCCTCCTTCCTTTTCTTTCTCTTTTTCCTCTCCTGTTCTTTCTTCTCCTATTCCCCCAGCCCCCCGTCTCTGCTTTCTCTCTCTCTTTCTCTCATGAAACCATTCTCATAAAACTGTGGTGTTGATTATCTACAAATTTCTTGCCTGGTGTATTATTTACTAGGTATTGTACATATTTGGTATATGATGTTTCAGATTTCTTGAGTGCACACTGTCCTGATTTGAATTTTTTTCACTTTGTATCTTTCAGTCAAAGTCTATAGTTCTGTTATTTTATTCCCTTATGATTCATGGATTTTAGTAACAGATGCTCTAAAAACTTGTTTTTATTTCTTTAAAGCACGTGTTAGGTTTCTCCCCCTAGCTTTTGTAATGAAGCTTAAATACCTTAACTCGCTGGAAATTGCCCTGATTTTCCAGGCTATTGGCAACAGTGATAGATAACATCATAAAACAGGCACACCATGTGTGAGTTAACTGGAAAAACAAGTTAGTTGGTAAAGTACTTTTTGTTTACCATAAAGTAATATCTGAAAGAGGAGAACTATAGCTTGCACTCATAAGTTTTCTATTTTAAACTCATTAGTTTTAAATATAGTGTCTGGGAGTTTAAATCAATTTATTATATATTGAATATTTTATTTTCCAATGTGTGACTTAGGACATCAGATTTTTTAAGATACCTCTTCCTCATTGTTGGCTCTTTCTCTGTGTCTTTTGTTGATTCTTCCTCTGCATTTTGCAGTACCTTGGTCACAGTCCTTTCGACATCTTCTCTTCGATTTTCTATTTTCTTTCTTTTTGTGTGTTTGTGGTACTGGGAATGGAACCCAGAGGTTTTCTACCTCTGGACTACACCCCCAGACCTATTTCTCAGTAAGTTGCAGAAGGCCTCAATATGTAGGTGAGGCTGGCCATAAACCTGTGATTCTCCTGTCTCAGCCTTCCAGGTACTGGGATTACAAGCATGTGCCGCCTACCAGCCTTCTTTTCTCCAGTTTTCATTCACTATATTTCTCCATTCATTCTCTTTAAATATCTTCTATATGTTGACAAATCTCAATAATTTATTTCTAGCACAGTCTCTATTCCAAAATTCTGATTTAATATACAACTACCCATCCATAACCTCTACTGGATTTTAACAGACTTTTCAAACCTAGCACTTAATCTTTTTCTCATTGATATTCTTTCCATTTACAATCTTTTGTTGTTGTTGTTGTTGTTGTTGTTGTTGTTGTTACTAGTGACAACTCTATCCTTCCAGGTTGCAGAATAAATACAGATACCTTGGGATTTATAATCAATTCCTCTTTTTCAAATTTCACACTCTATCTAGCAGCAAAGCCCTATAGCTATACCATTCCAAGCAGAATAATTTGGTGACTTTTCATTCTTTTCACTATTTTCTTCTTGGATCAAGTTTTCTTGTACTTGCCCATGATCTTTAAATATGTCTTCCTGCTTATACTTTTGATTTTCTGCTATATTATCCACACAAGAGCTAGAGTGAATGTTTTAAAACTGAAATCATGCCTGTATTCCCAGTGCTTGAGAAGCTGAGACAGGAAGATCACATATCACACATTGGATGTTAGCCTCAGCAACTTAGTGAGATCCTAAAATAAATAAGTTTAAAGGACTGGAGTTATAGCTCAGAGGTAAAATACCCTTGATTTCAATTCTCAGTACCACAACAAAATAATACAAAACAAAACAAAAAGCGGAAACCATATCATGTCATTCCTCTGCTCAAAATTGTAAAACAACTCCTCATTTCATGAAATGGTCTCTGAAGGTCACAGCAATATTATTTCAGTTTCTCTTACACTTTTTCTTGCTCATTCTATTTCAGCCCACTATCTTTTGCCTTTAGTGTGCTAGTCCTTTTCCCTAGATGTTTCTTCTATTTAGAATCCTCTTTTCCCCAGGTATCTTCCTAACCTTCTTTGAATTAAACCATCATATTAAGGCTTATCTGGACCAGGCAACGGAGTAGCGCTTCCTGCCTTCTCTTGCCTCTACCACCACTTGACATGCTCCTGGCTCCCATATCCATCTTCATCTCCTTACATTAAATATCATTGGTTTTTCTTTCATTTATTTTGTTTATTGTCAGACTTTTTCTACTAGAATGTAAATTTTATGGGGACAAAGGTCTTTGCCCCCCTTCCCGTTATATTAAGCCTCTCAAATATGGGTACACAGGCATTCAAGATTATTTGTTGTTTGAATGAATGAAAGGTCACAAATACTCTTACTATTTTGTAGATAATTTTTTGACATCTATGTGTCAAGATAAGGTAACAAAAGATTAATTTTCTGTTATATAATATTTGTACAATCACACTATGACATCAGTTGAAATGGCAATTTGTTTAACAAACACTTTTTTATCTTTTCTTTTTTTATTTATTTTTTTAAATTGGTGCATCGTAGTCATATATCAATCACATTGGAGTACAAGACTTGAGAGGATATGCAAGCACACTTCATCCAATTAGCCCTCCTCCAGCCCCCATCCCATTCCCTCCCCCTCCCTTGATCCCATGCTTCTTTGGTGATTAACTTTGATACATTTGTTTATGTACCTCCTGCATTTTAAAGAGGCTCCATCCTCTACTATTCCATACCCTCTGATTGGTCACATTAGTTGCTTCACTATAGGGCCCTTTCTATAGCTTAATCTCTTCCTGTTGCCCCTTTCCTCCTAGTTATTGCTGATTAGGGGAAGCATCTGATTTATATTTTCTGTGATATTTCTCTGTGCATGCCACGTTGCAAGTACCGATCCCACTCTTGACGGCCCCAGAAGTGGCCTGACTACCCGGTGGACTGATCCAGACCTCACTGGCTCAAGCAGCAGCTTTGCCTCATGGGAGGCCTCGATTTCAGTCTTGCTGGTCCCCACACCGGCCTAACCCCTCAGCTAGCTTCGATCCCATCCTCGGAGGCCGCAGTAGTGGCTTTGCCTCACGGCAGGCTCCGATGACGGCCATTGGCCCCGGCACCAGCCTAACCCCTTGGCAGGATTCTGATCCCGGCCTTGGAGGCCCCAGCACCAGCTTAACCCCTCGGCAGGCTCCGATCCCAGCCTCACTGGCCCTAGCACCAGCCTAACCCCTCGGCAGGCTCCAATCCCAGCCTTGGAGGCCCCAGTAGTGGCCTTGCCTCCTGTCAGGCTCTGATGCTGGCCATTGGCCCCAGCATCAGCCTAACCCCTCGGCAGGCTCCAATCCCAGCCTTGGAGGCCCCAACACCGGCCTTGCCTCATGACAGGCTCCGATGACGGCCTCGTTGGCCCCAGCCCCGGTCTAACCCCTCAGCAGGTTCCAATCCAGCCTCGAAGGCCTCAGTAGCAGCCTTGACTAACAGAAGAATCTGATACTGGCTGCTGGTCCTGGCACCGGCCTAACCCCTTGGCAGGCTCCGATCCCAGCCTTGGAGGCCTCAGCACCAGCCTTGCCTCACAGAAGGCTCCGATGCTGGCCTCTGGCCCTGGCATCGGCCTAACCCCTTGGCAGGCTCCGATCCCAGCCTTGGAGACCCCAGTTGCAGCCTTGCCTCATGGCAGGCTCCAATGCCGGCCATTGGCCCTGGTACCGGCCTAACCGCTCGGCTGGCTCTTATCCTGGCCTTGGAGGCCCCAGTACCGGCCTTGCCTCACGGCAGGCTCCAATGCCAGCCTCGCTTGCCCCAGCACCGGCCTAACCCCTCAGCAGGCTCCGATCCCGGCCTTGGAGGCCCCAGCACCGGCCTTGACTCACGGAAGGCTCTGATCTCAGCCTTGGAGGCCTCAGTAGTGGCCTTGCCTCATGGCAGGCTCCAGTGCCGGCCTCACTGGCTCCAGCACCAGCCTAACCCCTCATCAGGCTCCAATCCCGGCCTTGCTGGCCCCAGTTCCGGCCTAACTCCTCGGCAGGCTCCAATCTCAGCCTCAGAGGCCTCAGTAGAGGCCTTGCCTCACAGAAGGCTCTGATGCCAGCTGCTGGCCCCGGCACCGGCCTTACCCCTCGGCAGGCTCTTATCCTGGCCTTGGAGGCCCCAGTATCAGCCTTGCCTCACAGAAGGCTCCGATGCCGGCCTTGCTGGCCCCAGCATCGGCCAAACCCCTCAGCAGGCTCCGATCCCAGCCTCGGAGACCCCAGCACCGACCTTGCCTCACCGCAGGCTCCGATGCCAGCCTCACTGGCCCCTACATCGGTCTAACCCCTTGGCAGTCTCTTATCCTGGTCTTGGAGGCCCCAGTACCGGCCTTGCCTAACGGCAGGCTCCGATGCTGGCCTTGCTGGCCCCAGCATCAGTCTAACCCCTCGGCAGGCTCCAATCTTGGCCTTGGAGGCCGCAATAGTGGCCTTGCCTCACGGCAGGCTCCGATGTCGGCCATTGGCCCCGGCACTGCCCTAACCCTTCAGCAAGCTCCGATCTCTGTCTCTGGGGTTATTATTTCAAAGGTTGCAGGTGTAATGTATCAGATCTCTGCCTCCCCTGAGTACTGGCCACTGCCATTGCCACTGCCTCCACCATTTCAAATCCTTCCCAGGCTCTTTTTCCACTCTGAATGTTGTCCAGTCTTCCTAAGCATGCGTGATGGTAGCATTCGACATTTGTTGTAATTTTTCCAAAAAAAAAATAAATAAATAAGGTTGTTAGTATCTGGTTTCTGCTTCTCCTGAATACAAGTCTCCACTGCCATCGCGGAGACCTCTTTCAACACCGCCTTTCTCCTTGGTTTCCGCTGAACTCTCTCCTTACAGGTGATGTCCAAGATTCTTAACAATACAGAGAAACAGCAGCCCTCCTTCACGGGGAATTTTTCCATAAGTTCCAGTGCATTTAGATAAGTTTTGTCTGCATCTCCAGTGTCCTGGCATCCGCAACGGCTTTCTTAACTCCTCTCTGATATTTTTCTTTTTCTTTTCCTTTTTTTTTTTTTTTAATAAGAGAAGACCGTATATGTGGTTTGAGGAGGTAGTGGGATCAGGCACTCAGTAGCACTGTGACCTGGTCGGTTTCCCCATGGGTCCAGAGTGCTCCGCACTACTCCACCTGGGGCCCAGGGTCCCGCGACCCGGGCCCCAGCTGGCGTGCCCCGCGCAACCCCTGCCCGGGTCCCAGGGTACTGGGCCCGGTTTCTCCAGGGGTCTGGCGTGCTACGCGCAGTTCGGCCCTGGGCCCAGAGTCTGGCGACCTGGGCCCGGGCTGGCGTGCCCTGCGTAACACCCGCCCGGGTCCCAGGGTACTGGGCCTGGTTTCTCCAGGGGTCTGGCGTGCTACTTGCGTTCTGGCCCGGGGCCCAGAGTCCCGCAACCCGCCCTGGATGGCGTGCCCCGCGACCCCAGCCCGGGATACAGCATCTTACTGTGCCCGGCTTCTCCAGGGGTCTGGCATGCTATGCGCCTAACAAACACTTTATATTTACAAATTTGATGTACGAATCAGTCAGTAAATTCAGCATATGAGGAACCAAAACTGCCTTCAAGCTGAACATATTCTTGCTATCATTGGTGGGAGCCACCTGTATTTATATGTTTAACTCACTGTATCATCTATCTATCTAATCTATCTACCTTTCCATCCCCCAGTAGATCTAGTTCAGTGAGTTTAAAAAACAACAGAAATAGTAATTCTCTTTTTCATTGTTAATTTAAAATAACAATCAGAACCAAACTACTCTCAGTAGAACCAGGGTCCAGAATTGTTTCTGAGGCACTCTCATCTCACTTTTTTGAGTTTAGCAATGTAGTATTAACTGACTTTGCTACATTATTTTAAATGCTTTTCTAGATGATTATTGTTAATATCAAAGTAGAAATTTTGTAACAGTTGACTAGAGTTTCAGACAACAAATTGACCTATATATGGTTTTATAAGAACTTGGTCTGTAAAAACTTCCTTGAAATCACGTAAGAAGTGATCTTAGAATAACTTGGTAATTATATCACTGTCTAGAAGTGATGTGATTTTAAAATGAGGTGCGTGGCTGGAAATATATGTGCACACATACCCACTGGCATTTGATAGAGGTGGGAAAGATGGGGAAAAGTCCAAGTTTTAAATATAAAAGGCTGATCCACCAGAGTTTTTTGTGAACTAGCAAATCACAGCTTAATTACTCAATTATTCTTTAATTCTAAATTCTATGTTCTTTTCTGGCAGCTACTTAAAATAGAACATTTTTTACCCCCTCAGGCTCCTTCTGTAGTTGTAAAATTTTACCTTGATTAGCAGTACCCTTTTTCTCTTCTTTTTGTTTGTTATCCAGATAATTAGAATAATGATTATTATACTTTCTAAATTACTAAAGGTAGGACTTTTTTTTTTTTGTGGTAGTGCGGTTCCTGGAAGCCCTTCTACTTCCGGGCTACACTCCCAGACCTCTTTTATATTTTTATTTGGAAACAGGGTCTCTTAAGTCAGCGAGGCTGGCTTTGTTCGCACCTGCGTGATCCTCCTGTCCCCGCCTCCCAAGTGCGGGGATTACAAGCGTGCGCCACCACGCCCAGCAAGGTAGGATATTTTAAAACCATTGATGTATTCATTCTTAACTTCACCTTTACTGGCATAAATTACTCTTAGCAATATAAATTAGATAAAACAATTGTTTGTCTATCTCATATTTTTTCATCATGATGCATGATCACCGTGCACCAGTCATAATAATAAAAGAGGGCTGATTCCAAATTAAAAAAATAGAACAATACAGATCATCAGTTGATTTCTTTTTTTTTCTTTTTTTTCTTTCTTTCTTTCTTTCTTTTTTTTTTTTTTTTTGGTGGTACTGGGGTTCCTGGAAGCCCTTCTACCTCTGGGCTACACTCCCAGACCTATTTTCACATTTTTATTTGGAAACATGGTCTCCTAAAACAGCACGCGCAGGTGGCTTAGAATCTGCACGATCCTCCTGTCTCTGCCTCCCAAGCGCGGGGATTACAAGCGTGGGCCACCATGCCCGGCATCAGTTGATTTCTAAAAAAACATCAGTACCTGTCAATAAATTCTGTAATGCCAGCCTTATTTTCTCAATAGTGTTTTTTAAAGTAACTAGTAAATCACTTCTCAGAAATAATATGGGAGTTTCTAATTATTTCTTTCTTGAAGTACCGAATCTTTCAATGAATGGACTAAAGACTGTCGTCAGTTGATTTTCTCCTTCAAACTACCTTACATATCTCTAACTTGTAATTCAGGTTTTGTTTCTTTCTTTGGTGTGTGTGTGTGTATGTGTTTTCACAAAACAAATCCCATAGCACGTGAATTCATCTAAGTACCAGGTTCTAATTACAGAATCCAAGCCTGCCTACCCTCCTTCCCTAGGAGGAAGAGACCCCTCTACCACCAGCCTCACAGGTCTGCACATTTCTCAGATATGCCAACCTGATCTTCATTTTTGTTTCTTGCTCCAGAATTCTCCTTAAATACAATATCATTACATAATGATAACTACATGAATAGATAAGGAAGGTTTACTTAGCAGACACTATTGCCAGGCACTCTTCTAAGTTTTATATATTTATCAGCTTATTTAAACTCCTAGAAAACTATAGAGCAGTTTATTATTGTTCTGATTTTACAGATAAAAGAAAACAACAAACTTGTGCATCTATCCAATAAGTATCTTTCCAAAAATATACATTTGTTCTAGATTTGGGAGTGGAATTAAAGGTGAAACCTAAAAATGTAACCAATTTACTACCCTATGTGATGTTCACATGCCTGGAGCTACTGTTGTTATCGAATTCTCCCAATTGTACTTTCTTCCACTTTTAAATCCTTAAAACAAAATAATTTCTGTGAAGCCAAATTTTCTCTGAATTGAAATTTACAAATCTAAATTTTACCAAAACTTTATTATGACTTGAGTGCTATTTAATAATGACACTAATTTCTTCATTTCTAGCCATTGTCAACTATATTTTGTATTGAATTATTTCTACCAGTAAGTAATATGTGCTTTGGGTTTAATAAAAAGAATGATAATGGTCAAAGAGCCTTGTCAAGGTGTGCCTAGAGGAGCTATGGGGTGATGAGATCAACATGCCAGGCTAATTACCCAAGACTAAAAGTGTCCTTTCATCTAATTTCAACAAATTTTTCAAAATAAACGTGGAAAATTGTGAGGTTTATAATAATTACCCAGAGGATTTTTTATATTCAAGAATGCATTGTACTTTAAACTTTTTTTCTTTCTTGGTCAGTATAATTTTTTATGAACTTCCAAAAAGTATGCTCAATTTAGAGTATATGTTTCTGCAAATTATATGAGTGTATTATACCTGTTCCAATTTAATGTTAAGTAAATTTTGGTAAAGTGAGTCTGTATTATGATAATAAAAATAATAAACAAAAACCATATAGTCTTAAAAGCACCAATGAAAATTCATGTGATTTATATTGTTGATAAAACACTAGAAGGAGATTAATAACTGAAGAACAAATTTCAAATGGAGTGAGGTAAAATATAAATGGACTTAGGCCTTGAATTTCAATTTCACTGGTATTCATTATCTGAGGCTTCTCTTGATGTTGATTTTAAATAGAAATAGTCAATACTCAGCCAACAAACTTGACTTTTTTTTTGTACTGAGGATTGAACCCAGAGACATTCTACCCCAAGCTACACCCCCAGACCGACTTTTATTTCATTTGGAAACAAGGTCTCACTATTAAAAGTCTCACTAAGTTACTGAGACTGGCTTTGAACTGGCAATTCTCCTGTCTCAGCCTCCCAAGTACTGGGATTACAAAGATGTGCCAACATACCTGGCTAACAAACTTAAATTTAAAAAAGCAAAATTTTGGATGGATAATAATTAAATTTGATGGCCCAAATAACATAACCAATTTATTGAGCAGTTTACACTTGCAAGTGCAAATATGACACTGCATTCTTTTCCCAAATTTGACCTTTTTCCATCTCTCAGTGACATCTTGAGTGGGTCCCATAGCTTTTATTTTAATAATAAAAAATGGAATCCAATTCCACAAAACTGAGATTGAATTTCCAACACATATTCTTTTCTCCCTAAATTCAAGCTTAGCCCAGAGTAAAGGACCAGTGGTGGGTATCAGAAAAAGGGTTATTCCTTACCTCATCCTTCACTTCCTTTTGAGTCCATTTGCACTCAAGCATAGAGAGAAATCGTTTAGAGAGGAAGCATACTTTTCTCTTTGCTGATTTTCCAGTCCCTCATTTAAGCCCCCTTTGCAGCAGATGTTAAATCATGGTGCCTTACGTGTCTCATGAGTTGAGTATTTGGAGGTGCCACGGGGAAATTCTTCGTCATTTACAGATGAAAATGATTATTTTCTGGTCTTAACATCTTTTGAACAACTTCTTAGACAATCTCATTTTTGGTTTCTGATCCTGAAACTTTTACCAGGGTTTCTTGATGGAATGCCAGGGAACAAAAGCCTATCTTCCATATTATCCACTGGGCTATCATGAGACATACATTTACCACCACACCAAAAAGGAAAAAAAAAATGAAAAAGGAAAAGAGCATGGCCTGCTTCACTGCAGATCTTTTTGTATATTGCCATCTCTTACCTCTGGCTTGTACCTTAAGTTCTCTACTCTTTGCAAGCCAAGCCCTTCCCTCACCCCACTTCAAGTGGGCAGGTCTTGCATAAACAGTTGTTCAGCTCAGAAACTAGCTAACTTTATATTATAGCCAAAGTGTGTGTGTGTGTGTGTGTGTGTGTGTGTGTGTGTGTTCAAGATATCTTCTCAAAGGTCTCTAATCTTGTTTATATGGGGTGGTGAAGACTTGAGTAAGGATAATGGAGATTCTGTGACTGAATAATAGACTCATGTAAATGTATCTGGTGGCTTTTCTGAATCTGACTGAAATCTATCCATCATTTTAGAAGTTATGACATTTTGCAATTAATTTATTGTTTATACTATGCCCTTATGAATTACCTAAATTTTCTGATACTAAAAGAGTAGGGCCAAACTGTCCTCATGTTTATCTCTTGCCCAAAAGAAAGAAGTACCAAAAAGTTTTATTTAAGTAGGCTTCTTTTACTTGAATAATGAAGTAATAAATTATTGTGTTCAATGACATTTTATTATATTTTTCTATTTTTATCAGGATGTATCTTGATTTTGTTTTCATTGATAGGATTTTCTTCACTGTGCTTTTATTTTTGTCTTTTCTCCTCCTAAAACCCAGCCAACACCTCTCTTTCAAAATTGGCTGAGTTTTCTATTTAATGCCTCCTACTCCATCCAAACAACTTATTTCCATGATACTTTCAAAATAAACTTGGAACATTCTTTGTTTTCCTTTCTCAGATGACATTTGGTGATGGATGGCAGATGTTACTTAAAATCAATACTTCATAAAAAAGGAGATTTAAATGAGGTTCATAAAATTAACAACAAAAAACCTATTTCTATAATCTTAAGAATTATTAAATTGCTTGAAAAAGTTGTGCTATGTTTAATTTTTTTGTCAAAATCTAATAATCTGAGAAAAAATTGTGGTACTGGGAATTGAACCCAGGGGCATTCTACCTCTAAGCTACACCTCTAGCCTTAGTTTTTAATTTTTAATTTTGAAACAGGGTCTCTCTAAGTCTTGGAGGGGGCCTCACTAAATAGCTGAGGCTGGCCGTGAACCAGAGATCCTCTTATCTCAGCCTCCCAAGTTTCTAAAATTACAAGCATGCACCACCATGGACAGCTGAGAAAAAGTTTTTGCAAAGATTTTTATATTTTTTTCTTCTTAAAATGGCACACACACTTTTCATGATGATAAATAAAAGTGATTTTTTGAAGTAATGATTTATTTTGACTATATGTTTAAATATAAACAGTCATATCATTAATATAATAGTTGACAGAAACTTTAATATCTGGTTAAGAAAATAGAAATGATGCTCCAATCATTCATACATTTTCTATGAGTTAGTGAAGTTGTATTTTGTACAGTATGAAAATGTAGAAAAATTTATACACTGAAATTTTAATGTCTACTTGGATTCAAATTTTGAGGAAATATTAATGTATAGATGATTGTGAAAATGTATTTACTGAGTTTAAAATAGTAGTCATCTGTATTATGATGTTTAATGATCAATCTAATAAATCATTTAAAAGTTAATAAGAATAGTTAAAAAGCATGGGGATTTGAATAAATGCATTTTTATCTAAATATATGTATGCATTTTTTGGAAGCAAGGTGGAGTTTAACTTCAGCTTCTGTGAGTAAACATGTGTGTATTCTCATGTGAAATATTTAGAGATTTCTTGTTAGTGAATCTGACACAATTATTTCTGAGTTGAGAAAGTATTTACATTTTAGTGGACTAGTTTGCAAAGCAGAGTTTGAAATTGTCACAATCTACTGATACAAATACAAACAATAAGGGAAATAAGGCAAATGCTGGGTACTTTCCATATGCTATCTCAACCCATTATGAGTTGGTTTGAAGACACACAGAAAATTTAGACAACTTGTCTAAGATCATAAAACTAGTAAGTAGCAAGACCAGGATTTAAACGAGGTTATGTATATCTTCTAAGACTGTTATTTTTTTTCTTCAATAGTCCTTCCTAAAAGTAGAGGGATCTGCTTACAGAGTTGTATGGAAGAAAATTCTAAAAAAGTTGTGTTCTGTGCTACATGTGGACAGTACATTGTAACATTGCAGAATGTGTCTTCAGGAGGAAGAGAGCAGGAGTGCTCACTGGGAACATAGTTCAGGGTTAAATGTGTTTAAGTCTTTTTTTTTTTTTTTTTTTGCGGGTCTGGGGATGGAAGCCAGAAACATTCAACCTCCGAGCTACACCTCCTGCTCCATTTTTATTCTTTATTTTGAAACAGGGTCTCACTAGGTTGAAGACGACCTCACTAAGTAGCTGAGGTTGTCCGCGAACCGCAATCCTCCCATCTCAGCCTCGCGAATGCTGGGATTACAAGCGTGTGCCATCATGCCTGGCTCCTGTTTTAGTCTTTTGTTAAATTGTTTTCTTTTTATTCTTTAATAGAGCTTTAAGCCGGGCGTGTTGGCACATGCTTGTAATACCAGCGCTTGGGAGGCTGAGATGGGCGGATTTCACAGGTTTGAAGCCAGCCTCAGCTACTTAGTGAGGCTCTCAGCAACTTAGTGAGACCTTGTTTCTAAATAAAGTATAAAATAGGTCCGGGTATAGCCTGGAGGTAGAAAAGCCCTGGATTCCACGCCTAGTAACACACACACACACACACACACACACACACACACACACACATAGAGATTTAAAATGATTAAGTTAAACTGGGCGTGGTGGAGCACGCTTGTAATCCCCGCACTTGGGAGGCAGAGACAGGAGAATCACAGAGGTTTGAAGCCAGCCTCAGCTACTTAGTGAGGCTCTCAGTAACTTAGTGAGACCCTGTTTCAAAAAATAGGTCTGGGAGTGTAGTCCAGAGGTAGAAAGCCTCTGGGTTCCACTCCCAGTACCACACACACACACACACAAAATGATTAAGTTAGTCATCTTAAGAGAATCTAGAATAAGTATTCAGAAAAATATATTACATGAAGCAGCAGATTCAGCATGGTGTTTGCCTCATTTGTATTACAAGTCAATTGAATACCATATTTTGGGATACTTTCTAAAAATCCTTATTTAATATGTATGAAGTATTTCTGGTCTCAGGGTTTAAAAAAGGGATAAATAATTCTGTGTGTGTGTGTGTGTATACATCATCTATATGTAGATGATGTCAAAGTCATAAAGGAGTATTTTTTTGAATAATTATACTGTGTTGAGTGTCTGTCTTTATTCTCCTTGCCATTCTCCTGACCTAGGGGGACAGGGCTTTTCCTTTAATGATTCATCACTATCTAAATAGAATGCAATTTTTAAAATGTGTAATTTGAACTGAAGTATTTTCTAAATAGGAATTGTTTTCTCATAAGTATTATTGCCCATGGGAGATTTATGAGTTTTTGTTTGTCGTGTGTGTGTGTGTGTGTGTGTGTGTGTGTGTGTGTGTGTGTGACTGAGGATTTGAGGATTGAAACCAGGGGCATTCTACCTCTGAACTACATACACACTTGGCCCTATTTTATTTTTGTAATTTGAAACAGTATCTCACTAAGTTGTTGATGGCCTTGATAAATTGCCAAGGCTGGCCTTGAACCTGCAATTTTCCTGTCACAGCCCCCAAATACTGGAATTGCACATATGTACCTCCTCCCTCCACCCTACTGAGAGTTGTTTTTCATAACTCCATGCTAGTTGTGAAATGTCCTGTCATCTGTATATTTGAATAATACATTTTGCTTGATAGCTATGGTTGTATAATTATGAGTAATAAGAAGCAAGAGCAGGAAAATGAACATCACTGTAATACTACATCAAGTTATAACCTAATGAAGATAATTTTTTACTTTAGTGAGCTATGCGAGTGATAAATGTAGCTGGATCCACATGAGACACAAAAAGCCAACCCTTTAGAATTGCTAACATCTTTTTAGTCTTAAAACAAGTACCACTACTTCTATAACTTTGAAAACTACATTCCTATATATTATAATCAAAATTAAAATTTATGTATCTAAATTCGTCCTCCCTCCAAATTTGTTCTCATTTCAACTTAAACCCCTTTAATCTTATAGACCATTACTTAGGGGTCCCAAGGAACTTTATTCCTCCCCAAATGCATCATTTCTTTTTCTTTCTCTCTGACCCTTTCATTATGTGTATGTCAACATGCTTCCCAAACAACCACTTAATTTAGTCAATTCAGTGAAAATAATAAATCAGTCAAGTCGGTTGCTAGGCTTCTAGTAGACAAAACATCCAGCTGATTGACTAGATGTTTCACTCTTCAACTGTTTGTTTTGGCATTATTTAGACACAGCATTTGTCGTCTCTTCTCCTTTTATTAAGTCTGCTCTAATTGCTTTTGTATTATCTTTCTTGGCATTCTTCTAGCTTCTTCCTTCCACTTTAGACTGTTTAAACTGTTCTATTTATAAACACATTCTTCAGCTGATCTATATGATATGTGTTCTAAATGGTTTAAGACAAAGTATACAGGCTATTTATCTTGATATCCAAAGTCTGTGCTCAAATAACTTGAGTCAAAGTTTGAATTGGAATAAGATTCAAGGCCACGTGTACCATTTTGTTTATTTTTAATATTTGAGCCAGATTTTCAGTATTTTTAGAAAATTCATAGGTGTCAACAGAGAGAAGATAAAATCAGTTATCAAATATTGAGGTACTGATACATTAATTTTTTTTAATCTCACTTTAATCTCATTTATCTTAGATACTAGAGTCCAGCCGTAGAATACCTATCTAGCAAAACTTGGTGCCAATTAAACAGTTTTTATGCTTACTTTATAAATGCACATAACCAGGAAAATATGGCTTAAAAACACACACACAGAAACACTCAGACTGGACTCAATTTAAATCCTAAGGGACACTCAACACTTCCAAAATACCACACTATTTTTCTATTAAATTTACTTTCTTACCTTTTTTTCTTCTCAAATCTTCACCAAATACTTCCCTAAAGAAGTCAGAGAGAAAGTCAGTGTAATCTGATGAACACAGTATCTTATGTTTTCAACACCAGGCCTTCAAACCTGCTGATCTGCATGTGCTCACTAAGAGCTCTGGTCTCAGCGAGAAAATGTGTCTTCTCTTGGGGATCCAGCTCCCCTCTTTCCTGAACTTCATTTCTTTCTCCTCAAGGGCTTTGCTCTGGCAATTAAATAGCATGACCTTTCACCTGTGCAACCAGCCTTTCTTTTTGTGTAGGATTAGCCACCCACATCTCATCATTGCCCCTCTTTAACAAACCAACAAACAAAAACAGACTCATCTCTTGACCCCACATTTTTTTTCTAGCTACTCATATGATTTTCTTCCTTCCTTGACCACAGAACTTCTGGAAGAGTGAACTTTTACTTGCTGTCTGCACATTTTTTTTTTTACTTTTGATTCTTTCTTCAACACATCATAATGCTTATTTTAAATTGTTGTTTCTTGGTTTATATTTTCAAAGATTTATTGAAGCATAAAGATGTCAATGAGGTATTTGCTTAGGCGAAAATCAGTTTTCATGGTATTCAAAATATTTTTTAACAAGTAGTATAATTCTTTTGGTTGAGGTTTTTTTTGTCTTTGAGATACAGTATCAGATGATAACTTTAATCCTTCTCTTTCTACTTGAATTCCTTTGATATATTTCTCTTGTCTTATTGCTCTGGCAATAATCTTGAGGATTATACTGAAAAGAAGTGTTGACAGTGGTTATACTTGTCTTGCTCTTGATTTTAAAGGGAATTCACACAGTTTTTGCCTGTTCAATATAATGTTGTCTTTGGGTTTATTGCCTTAATTTATTGGGTATATTGCCTTAATGATGATGTTGAAGTACTTTCCTTCTATTTCAATTTTTTGCAGTGTTTTTAACATGAATAGTTGTTGGATTTTGTCAAGTGCTTTTTCGATGTCTATTGAGATGATCATGTGATTTTTGTCCTTAGTTGTATTTATGTGATGAATAACATGAATTAAATTATATATGTTGAACCAGCCTTGCTTTCCTGGGATGAAACCAACTTGGTCATGGTGTACAATTTTCTTGATGTGATTTTGAATGCACATGGCTAGTATTTTGTTTGCAATTTTGCATCTATGTTCATCAATGATATTGCTCTGTATTTTTTTTTCTTGAGGTATCTTTATTTGGTTTTGTTATTCATGTCATATTGGTCTCATACAAGGAGTTTGGAAGAATTCCATACCTTTTAATTTCATGGAGTAACTTGTGAAGTATTGAATTTAGTTCTTCTGTAAATGTTTTATAGAAGTCAGGTGGAAATCCATCTAGACTTGGGCTTTTCTTTGATGGTAAGCTTTTTATTGTTGTTTCTTTTTTTTTTTTTTTTGCTTGCTATTGGTCAGATTAGGTTTTCTATCTATATTCTCTTGGTTCAATTTAGGTAGGTTATATATGTCTTGAAATCTGTCAATTTCTTCCATATCTTTTAGTTTGTTGGGATATAAATTTTCAAAATAGCTTCTGATAATCCTCTGAATTTCCTCACTATCTGTGGTGATGTCTCATTTCTGGTTTTAATAATTTGGATTGATTCTCTATTTTTTTTGGTTAGCTTTGCTACGGGTTTGTCAATCTTGTTAATCTTTTCAAAGAACTAGCTTTTTGTTTTGTTGATCCATTGTATTGTGTTTTTATTCTCTCTTTCATTCATATCTGCTCTGATTTTAATTATCTCCTGTCTTCTACTGGCTTTGAGATTAAACTGTTCCTATTTTTGTAGGTCCTTGAGGTGTGTTAATAGGTTGTGTGTGGAGCTACTAGAGAAGGGCATAGGTCCAACATTCCAACATATAGTCACAGGTAAAAACTTCCTCAACAAGACCCCCAAAGCTCAGGAAATAAAAACAAGAATTAATAAGTGGGATGGCATTAAACTAAAAAGTTTCTGCACATCAAAGTAAACCATTAGGAAACTAAAGAGACAGCCTACAAAATGGGAGAAGATATTTGCCATCTATCCCTCTGACAGAGGACTAATATCTAGAATTTACAAAGAACTTAAAAGGATTTACATTAAAAATTATCTGATCAAGAAATGGACAACAGAATTGAATAGACACATCACCAAAGAAGAGATACAAATGGCCAATAGATACATAAAAATATTCAACATCACTACCAATCAGGGAGCTGCAAATCAAAACTAAACTGAGACTCCACCTAACTCCATTCAGAATGGTAATTCATCAAGAAGCAAAAAGTAACAAATACTGGCAAGGATGGGGAGAAATAGAAACTCTCCTATACTGTGGGTGGGGTTGCAAATTAGTTGAGCTGCTATAGACATCAGTGTGAAAATTCCTCACAAACCTGGGAATGGATGCACCATATGATCCAGCTATACCACTCCTGGGTACCTTTCCAAAGGATTCAAAATCAGAAAACTATAGTAATATATGCATACCCATTTTCATAGCAGCACATTTCACAATAGCCAAATTATGAAACCAACCCAGGTGTTCATCACCAGATGAGTGGATTACAAAATTAAGGGAAATACACACAATGGAATTGTATTAATCAATAAAGAAGAACAAAATTATGTTATTTGCAAGAAAGTGAAAGAACTTGGAGAACATTATGTTAAGTGAAATTAGCCAGTCACAGAAAGTGCTGAGTCATATGTTTTCTCTAATATTCACAAACTAGGAGTAATTGGGTTACTAAAGAGGCTCCAGATAATGGAGGAGAAATAATGGGGCCAGGGAGGTGGTATAAGGGAAAGGAAGAGGAAAGACTGAGGTTCATTAATGGAAATACTACCATTGACTCTGTGTACATATGGGAATATACCAAAGTCAATCTCAGTACTCTGTATTGGGAAGTGGAAAAGTAGGAAGTCAGGGGGAGGGAAGACCAAGTGCTGTGTACATGTATGTCACTCTCAGCATGATTTACATTATGATGTCAGACTATAATGCACCAGAAAAAGCACATTATTTTTAAAAAGTAGTGTAACAGAAGCCTTTTTTTTTTTTTGCAGCACTGGGGATTGAACACAGGGACATTCTACCTCTGAGCTACACCTCCAGCCCTAATTTTTATTTTTCATTTTGAAACAGGGTCACACTAAGTTGCAGAGGGTCTCAGTAAGTAGCTGAAGCTGCCTGTGAACCTGTGATCCTCCTGTCTCAGCCTCCCAAGTACTGGAATTACAAGCATGCACAAGCATACACAGCTGAAAGAAGACTTCTTAGTAAAGTAGTTTTATTATCAACTTTTCTTCTAAATCTTATAGGAATGTTGCTTAAGAACTGCAATTTCTATTTTAAGTCTATATTGTTCTACTATAAAAGAAAATATTTAGAAGCTGTTTCTTTAAGATACATATTTATTTTTGTTGTTGCTAGTAACATACTAGTGCACTGAGTGTACATAATCCTCATCAAGCTCATGATGATAAGAAGTCTCATGGATCATTTGTCCATTTCTAGTTTCAACCATGTCCTTGATCAGAAGTGTCTTTCTAAGTGACTGTCAACTAGAAGTGAATCCAGATGCTTTCCCTCAGGTTTGGAGAAGAAAAGTTTAAAAAGACAAAGAAACCCCACTCTTTACTTTCTAGATGCTTTTGTAGGTGGCAATCTCAACATCAAGGACCATGATAGCATTAAGCAGCTCCTGGTATTAACAGAGGTTATTTTGTTCTTTCTGCTCTTAATCTCATCCTAGAGGAAGCAATAGTGTCTCCATAGCTGATTTCACAGAAAAATGCTCATATATTCCAACATCCGGCACCACAGAGATTCCTCACTTCCTGTAAGTGTATCCACTTAGTAGGTGAGAAATGGGAGCTGTGTCTCATGACTCCTGTCTTGACAGGCACTGGAGTCATTGTCCATGTTCAGTTAATAGCATCAGAGAAATCAAGAAACTTGGATTTGTACTTAAAAATTTGAAGATTCTTAAAAGTGATATTTTCAGACTGCTAATATACATCACACACAACAGCATGAAATCAAGGTTGGAAATTTTCATATCCACTGGTAGTACTATTCCTAAAACTGGGTCCGCAGCTCCTGGATTTTATCCTTGTATAGCTTCTTCAAGAAGACAATTTCTTCTTGCAAGGACTTTACTTTACCTTCAGTGTCAGGGAACGCCAAAGAAGTATTGTCGAGTTTTGCAAGGTTTGCAAGGATGTACTCAGCTTCTTCTCTCTGGACCATCTCCTTTTACTACTATCCCATAGGGTCATTTCTTGGGCCGGGATTCCATGGTACACCTCGATGCTAGCCTTGCTATTTGTGAACTGGTCCTTCTGCCAGTACAGTTCCTACAATTTCTTCTCATAGAATTCCCCAAGGCAATGCTGACCTTGGTTCTTGCGGTGCTCCAACATGGTGAAGAGAATTCTTCTATTTTCTTCCAGAAAGTGTGCCTTGTTAATCTGTCAGTCAGCCTCTGTATCTCCACCTCTAAAGTAATCACCCTTTAAAACAAGATCAAATTGAAGATTAGATTGTAGCCTCGTATGTTAAGATAAAAAATAGAAATAAATATTAGAATCAAAGGTTCAGCCGGGCGTGGTGGCTCACGCTTGTAATCCCCGCACTTGGGAGGTGGAGACAGGAGGATCACGCAGGTTCAAAGCCAGCCGTGCTGGCTTAAGAGACCCTGTTTCCAAATAAAAAAGTATAAAATAGGTCTGGGAGTGTATCCCAGAAGTAGAAGGGTTTCCAGGAACCCCAGTAATACTAAAAAAAAAAAGGAATCAAAGGTTCACCCATAATGCTTTGGTTGAATGTCACTTTCTTAACTTTATGCCTATCACCAAGGTATAAAAATATAGCTTAATAGTTTCATAAATGATACTTTATGAAATCATGTCACTTTTCAGAATAAAAGTGTTTAGATGTGCAATTTTAAATCTATATTTTATTTTGCTGCAGATATTTATCTAAATTTCATAACACAGAAGTGTGCTCATATAAGTAACCTTATTTTGGCAAATGGAAATTTGCCATCGAGACACAATATTTTATGCAAACCTACTTTGTATCCCTCTTGAATTTATTATTTCATCTTGTGTAATATAATCTGAGTTATTATGAAGGTAACACGAGAGGTCAGAATAGAATTTTTATTAACGTTTTCTTGTAAGTTTCCTAGTTAGAAAAGACACATCTCTTCAACAAAGGAAGACTAATTAACAACCCTCCCTGCTCCCACTTTCTGGTAGGGAAGAGAGGAACAGCACTGACATGGATAGTCAAAGACAGAAAAATGGGTGTTTCTAGCACCTAAAAAAGAAAATTAGACTGCATGAAAATCAAGTGATAAAGTCGTACTTATAGTCAACTTTGAACAAGTTCATTAGTAAAACCTAAAGCTAAAAGCTCTTTTTCAGAAAAGTTTAGCCAAACCCTGGGAGAAAGAAATATAGTGAAGACCAGAAGAAAGAATATTCTATTAGCCACAACCTATCATTTTTTTTACCAGCTTTTTAGTGAAAAGAAACTATAAACTCATGCCAGAACTCTTTGATACAGCTTTTGGAGATTAAGATATTTGTTCTTAAGTAAATAACACAGGGAAATGTATATATTTTCCTGATTTTGTAATTTGGATTTGGTCTTTCTAAGTGATTCATAAGGTCCCAAGTTGAGTCACCATGATTTGTAGAATTCTAGACCAAATCAATTCTACCCTGATCATTTCAGTGAAGATTTTAGTAAACAAAGCAGACAGACTTAGTTGAGGATTAGTACGTGAGCCCTACAATGTTTATTTTTCATTTCATAGGTGTTTTAAAACATGCATACGTGTGCACATATACACATGCAAAAAACCCACAGCCTAATTTATAACATAGTAGGCCAACATTAAATTCAGTCTGCATCACCAGTATGATCACGTTTGTTTTATTATTTTTTTGCAGTACTGGGGATGGAACCCAGAGGCATTCTACCTCTGAGCTACACCCCCAACCATATTTCTAAGTCTTTTATTTTTTGAAACGATCGCACTGAGTTGCGAAGGGCCTTGCTAAGTAGCTGAGGCTGCCTGCCAACCGTGATCCTCTGGTCTCCGCCTCCAGAATGCTGGGATTACAAACATGAGCCACCACACCGGGCTTATTGTTATTTTAGTTGTTAGAATTATTTCATACTAAGGATTCCAATTTAGAAGACAACAGGAGGCTTACACTCTGGATTATTGAGTGTATGTGTGTGCAGTACTTGGGACTGAACCCAAAGGCACTGAACTACACACAGCCCTTTTTATTTTTTTATTTTGAAGCAAGGTCTCACTAAGTTACCCAGGCTGACTTAGAACTTTCAATCCACCTGTCTCAGTCTTCTAACTTCTAGGATTGCTAGTATGTGCAACTGTGTCCAGCTTTATACCCTGAATCTAAGTGTATTTTCTGGTTTAGACTGATGCTGAATTTCTCTGGCAAAGAAATAAAGTGACCAAGTGACAGCAAGTAGGGGGATTTCTAGGGCTTGTCAGCACTTTCTTACTACCTAGTGTGCCAAACATTAATCATTAGAGAACTCCAGGTTCAGTTATATAAAAGTTTAAGGGCACTGACTCTTTTAAGGGTGTCTTTGGGGAATACAGATACTGAATGGAGTTCCTAAAAGAGGCTTCTGCTGGGATTGCAGCAGCATCTGCACAGTGACCTCTGGGAACTGCATTTGTGGCAGCATGGTGCACACGTATCCTTCTGAACTGTCCCAAGTTAGCAGCTATTTCATTGAAAGTGGCGTATGTGAGGAGCAGGGAGATTCTTTCTAATAGAAGGGAGGTCAGTTACAGTGCAGTACACACTATTAACAATAAATAAACATGATTCCATTCTGGGATAAATTCTGCTACCATACACTAAACATTATGAAAATATCTTTCTTATAAACTTTGTGTCATGGATGTTTTACAGAAAGCAGCTTTCCTGATGTATATGGTGCAGCTTCCAAGAAGGTGAAATCTTTCCTTCCCCTCTCAAACAAATAAACAGTGAAGTGTGATGTGAGAGTTTGTGGCTAAGAATTTCTGTCAGTTGGCAGTAACATTTGTTTTAATAAAATGACTCTTAGTGACTCATTAATAAATGAACTTAATAAATAAACTTAGTTTCAAATGCCTTTCTTGATGCCATATGAGCATTGTTGTGATTTACATCTGAGAAATGAAGGGACAAAGCAATTTTGGATTCCATCTTCCCTGAGGTGGCAGTTTGAGAATTTTTACTTTGTTCTGTAAAGCTTGTTTAAAGAAATGGATCAAAGGCTCTTTAACCAGAAGATAGTCCTGATTTCCTCCTGAATATGAATTTTCTTAATATAAAATATTTGTTTTTTAATTGTTTTAATAGTAAGAAACATCAAAGGTCTCTGAAAAGAGTCATTTGAAGAGCACTAAACCACATTTAACACATTTTCAAAGTTTTATTCAATTGCATAAAATGAATTTTCAGATATTTACAAGAATCATTGATTTATAAATTAATTTCTGTATACTATTAAAAATAGGTTGAGATTACTTTAATATTTAATTAAATTGGGGAGTAAGTAAATTGGCCAATGAGGAATGCTTGAAATTCTAAGTTAAGCTTCTAGATAGCTATGGTTTTTGAAGTAGCTATAATTAATGATGCATTAGAAGCAAAAAAGCATAGGTGTTTATTTGACCATCTTACCTTAGAGAAGTTTAGGCTAGTAAAGCTTTTGTAATCCTAAAAAGTCCTAAAGTATAACAACCAAATTTATGCACCACATTTGACAGTCATAATCTTTCCCTGAGGTTTCCCAGGTTGCATGTTTAGCAAGATCCCTTTTAGCCGGGCGTGGTGGCACACACTTATAATCCCCGTGCTTGGGAGGCAGAGACAGGAGGATTGCACAGGTTCGAAGCCAGCTGCACTAGCTTAAGAGACCCTGTTTCCAAATAAAAATATAAAAATAGGTCTGGGAGTGTAGCCCGGAGGTCGAAGGGCTTCCAGGAATCCCAGTACCACCCAAAAATTTTTTTAAAAATTTCTTTAACTACAAACATAGAATATGTACCTTTCACTCTCTATATATTACTGTGTTAAAATTTTAAAAAATTATTTGGACAGCTCTAATATTAATTTTTCAAAATATCAGGATCTTCTTCCACTATGCTATATATCTTAATTGTTTTAACTGTTTTTAAAACATTAGACAATTTTTTGCTGTTTCTGTGGGTTTGTAATAATTCTTTTGGACATAGTAGGTTCTCACTATTTGTTTTGTTTATAATAGCAAATTAATATAACTGCATGTCTTACTTAATAGATATTCTAGGTATAACTCATTGTCTTTCAAAATGTTTTTTTTCACTTCTCAATTTATGGGCAAGCAAATTCATCCTTCACTGATTGGACAGTGCTTAAATTCACCCCACTCCCTCAACTTTCCTCCCACACATAGAAAATGTGTTGTGTAATTTAGATGAGCAAATAATATTCAGTCCTGAATACTCACATGGCAGTCCCAAACAAATATTAGACCTTCTGGGTAAGTAACTTGGTGTTAATTACAAGACATTGTACTTTGAAACGAGAATCTACTGAAGTACTTTTGGAGGGGAATCTAGGAAAATTACATTCTGAATTAATTTTAGAAAACATGCTTATATCACAGGTGCATAGAAGATGCTATGTAAAACCACCTCATGGTGAGGACAAGCAGTTGTTGTTTTTATGATGTTGTGATGGTGAGCTTAACAAAGCTTGCAGTCATTTGCAGTAATGCTACCTCTCACTCATTCATTCTGCTGGGTCATTGCATTAATCTTCTGGGTGGCTAGCAGAGATAGTATTGTCATTATTGCAAATACTAAGAAACTCAACTACAGCAAGACTAAGCAGTTCAGCACTATATATATTATATATATATATATATATACACACACATACATATATATATATATATTATAATATTATTAGGAGATTTAACTGAGGCTGTCCTAATATAATATATATTATATTATAATATGTAATATATGTGTGTGTGTGTGTGTGTGTTGTGTAATTAGGAGAGCCTCAGTTAAAATGCCAGTTTGCCAAATAAATTTCTGAAAAATGGTTTAGTTTTCATGGGAAAAGTTCAATCATCAGAAAGATTATCTCATTTATTCTCATCTCCTCCCCTCTATCTTGTGTGGGGGGTGGGGGGCAGGGTGGGGGTACTGAAGATTTAACACAAGGGCATTCTACCTTCAAGCTACAGTCTCAGCTCTATTATTATTTTTTTATTTTTTTTTGTTTGGAAACAAGTTCTCACTAATTTGCTAAGAGCATCGGTAAGTTGTTGAGTCTGCCTTTGAACCTGAAATTCCCCTTTCTCGGCCTCCCAAGTACTAGGAGTACAGGCATGTGCAGCTATACCTGGTATGCTGTCTCTTGCCATCATTTTGTTTGGTTAAATAAAAGCAAAGAGCAAAGCACTTACAAAATGATTGCTTGGGGTCAATTGCTGCAGAAAAAGGAGGAGCACTGACTCTGAAAGACACAAGTAAAGCATATTTAAAAAAAACAGAAGTTGTTGTGAAGGCAGTGCTCCATTCTTTCCTAGTCATTCATGTAGATTTTTCCTAGTAGAACCTGGATATTTAGTGGTATATCCATTGGTATGTTTAATAAAAGGAAGAAACAATAAAATATCAAATACTGTTTATCTATAGGATTTTATAGTGAAACCCAAGAAAGTGAAAACCTGGGTATATTAAGAAATAACTAATACTTATAGTAAAAAGTAATTTTGGATTAGTATCATATGAATCATAGTCTGCAGAAATATAGACAAGGGGAGATAGTTTCAGCATGGGAAGTCCATAGAAGGCTGACTTTTAAATAGGAAGGAAGATAGAGATTTACGAAGGGCAAAATAATGTCAATAAAATAGATTGGGAATGGGAAGGAATAAATTGGGGAGTGGAAAGGAAGATATGAAACTATAGTACCTAGAAACTTTATGCATCACCACTGGGTAGCAGTAACAGAGAACTTTCCTTTTCCTAAGATCTGGGAATGTGATTTTGCTTTAATTATGCTCGGGGGAATTAGCATGTGTTTGTAAAGCTTATTAGAGGTGCATGTGTGAGAAAAACAAAATGAAACACTGTGTTGACAAGCGCTGTCTATAAAGTCTGGTCTTGGATGGTCTCCATCGTTCTTGGCTTCATACTTCTGGCGTACATAACCCAGGTCAGAAATGTTACTGAGAGGTTTAATGTAATAGTTTCTAATAGGAAAACTACAAATATGTTTAATTAAGTAAAATAGTTTACATAAAAATATAGTTGATTCCATTTTATTATTTGAATCATATACTTAGATTTGTAACATTTTCATATGAAAAATGTTCACATTGTCATTTAAATGTAGTGTTGAACAGTAGGGAATAAAGGAAAATAACAATTACCAGCACATTCTCCTCAAACACAACCTCTATTAAAGTTTTCTTGAGTTTGTAACTAGTTTTCTAACCTTGAAGAGAAATTGAAGGGTCAAGATGAGAATACTTTATTTTGGAAGCCATAAATTTACCTCTGAAGAGTAATCTATGTAGAAGAAGAGCATAAAATAATTTAGATATTTTTGTGTAGATTTCTACATATTTGTACATAAAGCACCATTGTGAAAGTTCATATCAAACTATTAACAGTGACAACCCACAGTAAGAAGTATTTTGGATTAGGGAGAATACACAAACATGTACACATGCCCCTTTCTTATTGAAAACAAAATATATTACTTCTGAGGTAATTTAAAAAATATATAAAATGGAAGGGTTAACCTCCATTAATAAAGAAAAGGTCATTTGAAAAAATTAAGTGCAAGTGAATTTGTATTCATAGACGTTTACTATTTGGCAAAAAATGAAGAAAACTTAAAAAAATCTCTAATATATATATAATACTAAAAATTAAATACTTCCAAAGAAATATGTTATAGATTATAAATTATTATTTTTCAAATTTTTTAGGTAGAGAGATGATGAGGGTAAAATGGTTGTTAACTAGAGATAATGTTGGCCCCTGGAAGACATTAGCAATGCTTTGTGACTACATATGCAATCATATGTAAGGGAGGATAATTTTGGTGTCTAGTTGGAAAATATCAAAGATGTTGCTGAACATCTTATAATGCACAGGACAAACTCTCATGCTATAAAATTATCTCTTTATAGCCTAACTTCAAATTTAGTTATCACAATTGTGTCTGTGTATGTGTGTGTGTGTGTGTGTGTGTGTGTGTGTGATGCTAGGGATTGAACACAGGGGCATTCTACTTCTGAGCTACACCCACAGCCAGATTTTTTATTCTCTTTTTAGAAACAGGGTCTCACTAAGTTGTACAGGGCCTCATTAAGTAGCTGAGGCTGGCCTCAAATCTACATCCTCCTGTCTCAGCTTCCCAAATCACAATTTTAAAATATTTTTAAATGCTTTATTGTGCTTCACTTTTTGTTTTAATTTTTTAATTTGAGTTCTAATTTTTATAAAATTTTAGGCTTTTAATGTATAACTTAAAATATAATACTTGGGATATGAATATGAATGTGACTAATGGTAAATCATTGTTATTCTTACTGCAAATTGGAGCAACTGTGGGAATTTGTATAGATAGCTTTTAAATATAAACTCTTTTGATTCTCATTCACCCAGTTTTCATATTAGAACTTCATCATATCACACAATATATTGAGTGTCCTGCTCAAAGTCTGGGCTGGTTACTATCATGGACTGATTTATGGTTGTCATCCTGGTACATCTATTAATTCCTTTTCTAGACTTAATTCATTGTTTCCTGAATCCTTCTCTCTCCCCTCCCCTTATTTTGGTATCATATCATCTAGCATCTTTTTAAGAAATATTGATAAAGTTTCTGGTTTATAACTTGTCCTCCCACCAAAAAAATAAAAGTTTTTATAATAACCTACTAATTGATTGACATATTTTCTTTTTTGTTCCTATAACCATTCTGTCAAACTTTTATAATCTATTTGTTTGGTTGATTTATTAGTAAGTAGTCTGTATACTTTGAATTTTCCCCTATATTTTAATTCTTTCTATATTTTATCTTCTGAAAGAGTTAATTAATTTTATTTTTAAGCTCTTCTATGGAATTTTTATTTTTGTAAATGTTCTAAATTTAAAAAAATTTATTTTTATATCATGCTACTTATACAATTCTTTCCTATGAATATGATATTATCCCAGTTGGAGCACTTTTTACTTCTTGGGATTTCTTTTATTTTATCATGTGTTTTCTCATAAATTGATTGGTTTCCCCAAATTTATGATGGTGTTATTTGTCTCTTCATTTTTCAGGGTAAGGTTCACAAACTTTATATGTTGATGAGACATTTTAGTTGGTGGGCTTTGTCTTGGCATGACTAAGTAAGGTGTTGCTCTGTGGCAGATCCCTTTATGACAGAACAGAGAGTTTTAAATGTACCAGAGATGGTAAGGTTGAAAGCAATAAGGTAGTATTTTTGAATAGAGAGAAGATAATAGAACATTGAGAAATTGTTGAAGATTAAATAATAATAAAAAAGAAAACAGATGTGGCAATGGGTGTTTTCCTGGGCATTGTAAATTTACTCAGACATCTCCAATTTTTTTGATAATTATATGTGAACAATGCATAGATTTGGCTTTCACCAAAAATGGCAGCCACTTCTAAGGCATTTGTTTTAGGTACTGAGTAGAGAATCTGGCTACACATATTAGGCATAAATAACTAGTTACTGGAATGAGCAGCAGGAAAATAAGCAAAAGGGTTAGGCACAAATTCCTAAACATAGTTTGAGAAGATCGATTGCTTTTCTAATTTAGTGTGTATATTATAACTATTGTTTTGAGTGTTATTTAGGAAGTTGGGTTAGAGGTAAACCAGAAGTTACATTTATAGACACCAAGGGCTCTGACTTTTGTGTCAGACAGAGGTTTGGTCTAGTACCCTGGATAGCTCCCAGGGATATCAATAGCTCTGAAGCCTACTGTCTTTTGGGGGTCTCCATTGGTCTCCAAGATGAGGGAGTTCTCTGTACAAGGTCTGTCTAGTTACCAAGAAGTAGGATATTGTTATTTCACCTGTGAGTTTTTGCTTTTTACATTGGATGTGAAAAGCCAAATCTTCAGGAGTAATTTTTGGCTTTTGATAAAATAACTTGTCTTCAAAAATTTAATAGCTTTTGTGGGGGATATAAAGAGTATATTCTCCAAATCATAGGATGATTTATCTCCTGAGTTTTCATTTATTCTTGAATTTGGTATATAAAGAATCAGCTCATAAAAAATGTACTCAACCTTACTTAAATTAAAAATTTGTGAATTAAAGCTATATTTAATTTTGTTCATCTCTTTGAGAGGTATATAGAAATATTCATTGATTTTGAAGGCTTGAGAAAAAAGTAACTGGTCTTTATTAGAGATAGTGATCTTCAATCACTAGAAGGTAATTTGAAAATTTGTATATGTATATATGCACACATATGTATATACCTTGCATATTAATCTAGTTACAGTACTCTGGATTATAAAGTGATTAGATAAATGTAAAACCAAATATAAATATTAAATCACATTTTTAAAAAATATAAATATTAAGAATAATTATAGCCAGGCGTGGTGGTGCATGCTTATAATCCCTGCGCTTGGGAGGCAGAGACAGGAGGATCGCGCAGGTTCGAAGCCAGTCACGCTGGCTTAAGAGACCCTATTTCCAAATTTTAAAAAAGTATAAAATAAGTCTAGGAGTGTAGCCCGGAGGTAGAAGGGCTTCCAGGAACCCCAGTACCACCAAAAAAACAAAAAAAGAATAATTACAGATTTACTATTAATCTCCAAAAATTTAAAATCTCAGATTACTAGATAATTCATTTAAAGATATGACACATTAGAAAGATATTAAATTGGCAAGGCAAATATAAAAATACATATAAAATGATAATTGTAAGCATAGATACTCAGGCCATGTAAGCTATCTATAATGTGTTTTAAAACATAGTATTTTGTGTGAAAGTTATAAACCCATCCATGCACCCATTTTATGTATTTGTAACTAGAAAGAAGTCCTTAATGATATTCAACAATTCTAAAATGGTGCTAATTTTTCTGTGGTAGGATCTGTATGATATTTATGCACTTTATTGTTCATTTGTGATATTTTCAAGTTTTCTAAAATAATCATGTATTAATTTTTAAATAAATATTTTGTAATTATTTTATTTATATCAGTGACTCCTTTTATTTAATACTTATTGACCATCTATCATATCATAAGAACTAGCTTAGGAATTAACAATTGCAATATGGTAGCTAACATCATGAAATTTACCATTTAAGAAAAAAAAAAAGCAAAAAAAATATTTTAAAAAATCACAAGCTGTTAGGTGTGATGGAGAATACTTGTAATTCCAGTACTAGGGAAGCTGAGACAAGAGGATTGCAGGTTTGCAGCCAGTCTTAGGTACTTAGTGAGGCCCTCTGCAACTCAGTGAGACCCTCTTTCAAAGTAAAGAATAAAAACTAGGGCTGGGAGTATAGCTCGGAGGTAAAATATCTCTGGGTTCAATCCCCCATGACAAAACAAAAGAAATCATACAAAAATTATATAAGTATTGATAATTATAAGCTCTACAGTGAACATGTAACAGGAACCATGAGACCAGTGGTGTGCTGGTACAAGTTTTAACTACTTTAGAAGTTAATAAATGAATAGATAAATAAATAAGGTCAGATTTGTAGCATATTCCAATTTATGTTATTTAAGTAATTTCACATTGGCCAAGGCCAAGCTACTCATGTATAGTTACTGAGAATGTATAGTTACATTGAGAATTAATGCTCATAATTGGGAGCCAGTTTGAGCAGCCTCCAGTTCATTACTAAAGGGAAAGCTATCATGGAGCTAAAGAGCTATAAAGCAGAAGGTATCAGGGGAGGTTGAAAAACTTTCAGAGAAGGTGACATTTAAATTTTGAACCCTGGCCCAGCGTGATGGTGCATGCTTGTAATCCCAGCGCTTGGGAGGCTGAGACAGGAGGATTGCACAGGTTCAAAGCCAGCCTCAGCTACTTAGTGAGGCTTTCAGAAACTTAGTGAGACCCTGTTTCCAAATAAAGTATAAAATAGGTCTGGGAGTATAGCCTGGAGGTAGAAAGCCTCTGGGTTCAAACCCCAGTACCACCAAAAAAAAAAAAAAAAAAGAAAATTGAACCCTGAATCAGGGAGAGGGAATGAGAGTGGAGTGGCGATGAGAGGAGAAAGAAACTAAATTGAAGAGTGGCCAAAAAAGAATAGTCCATGAGAATTAGTGGTGGTCAGATTGGAATAGTAGCTATAGCTTTAAGATTATTCAATACACTGTATTGTATTATGAGAATAATAATGTTATTGGTACATTATAGTTTCACATCATAATGTATTTCAAAGTGATAGTGACATACATGCACACAGCACTTGGTGCACTTCCCTCCAACTCCCTCCTTACTCCCTCCTTCTCTATATACAGTATTGAGATTGCTATTGGTATTCTCAGATATGTCAATGGAAAGTGTTTCCTTCATTAATTCTCCCTCTGCCCCATCACCCAAAATCACCTCTATGGCTCCACTGGGGTTTTCTTCCCCTTTTGATTCTAAATTATTCCCTAGCTTTTCTGCATATGAAAGAAAACATATGGCCTTTCACTTTGTGTGACTGGTTAATTTCATTTAACATAATAACAACAAATATATAAAATATATTGGATATTTTCACTTCTTTCCAAATTAAAAAAATGTATGCATACCACAAGTGTAAAACTCAACTAACCTAGATGCATGTATTTCTTGCTTTGCTTTAGTTTCAACTGTGAATTTAGTTAAAATATATGGAGGGACTTCCGGGAAGATGGCAACTGAGAAAAGCAGTGTTTCCGAGTCCTCTAACACTCAATCTCTATTGCCACAAAAATCAGCATTTTTCATAGTCTGAAAACACTATCAGAAGAGAAATAAAAAATGTAAACACAAGGGTCAGAGAAAAAGAAGACTAGAAGAACAACCAGAGATCAGAAAAGAAAGCAGCCTGCATTGCAGAGCTGCACTCACAGCACCAGGCTCCAGAGAGGAAAGGTAAACAAGGACCTGAAATGAGAAGCTGCAGATCATTCGGGTGTAATTCAGCAGTTCTTTCAGCGCAGAGAACGTCTAAAACTCCCAGTGGCCAAACTCATCACGCCTTCCAGGGACTCAGAACAGAGCTCAAAAACAGAAAAGAAATATACCAGCCTCACGGCCGAGGGCGTGCCAGAGGCACCATATTGCCAGCAGTCGCAGTGAGTTCACCAGGCCCGCAACAGCTCCAGATCAGTGCACACAATGACTGTAAATGAAATTGTGACCCCCTACAGGAGAAATCCCAGTACTGCACCCCCAGGGACTTGGTGCAGCTTTGATAATATCCCTGGGTCTGAGATTTTGCAGTCCAACTCAGTGAAGGAGTAGTGGTGGCAAAGATACCACACCCTAGTCGCAGGTCCCCATGAGAAAACGCCCAGCTCAGCACCCCCATGGTCTCATGAGATTTTCCATCCATCAGACAACTAAGCAAAGAAGAATAAATAGTATTTCAAACAGAAATAAAATCTTAACATGTTAGGAATTAAAAGTTATCTCTCAGTAATAATCACACTGAATGTAAATGGCCTCAATTCCCCAATAAAAAGACATAAATTGGCAAAATGGATTAAAACCAGAATCCATCCATCTGCTGCTTACAAGAAACACACTTTACAAGTAAAGATAGTAACAAACTCAAGGTAAAGGGCTGGAGCAAGGTAATTCATGTTAAGTAGCCATCCTAAAAAATGTGAAGTAGTATTTCACTATAGTTTTTATTTCCTTAATGATTAGTTATATTATGTTAATGATGAGTGCTATTCATGTGTTTATTGGTCATATAAAAATATTTGGAGATTATCTATTTTAGTCTTTTACCTATTTCTAAATTGTATTGTTTGCTTTAATTGTTGCTAATTCTTAGGATTTCTATTTGGAATATTAATATACCTTCAGATATAGCATTTGGAAATATATTATCCCATTCTATCACTAACTTTTAACTCTGTTTACATTGTCTTTGGATGTACAATATTTTTATATATTTTATGAAGTTCATTTGTTTATTCTTTTGTTGCCTGTGCTTTTGGAATCATTTCCAAGAAATCACTGCCAATTTCAATGTTGTGAAGTTTATGACCCTGCTTTTCTTCTAAAATTTTATAGTCTTGAGATTTACATTTAGGTCTTTTATCTATTTTGAGTTAATATTTGTATGTGATATTAGGTAAGGGGCCAATTTTATTCTTTTACATGTAGCTATTATTTTTCAACAATATTTAGTGAAAATATTATTTCCTTCACCAAATGTTCTTGGGAACCTTTTCAAAAATAACTTGATCATATATGGAAGAAAAAAAAACATATCAAAGTTAATAAGAAAACCAAGCATGGAAAGGAGGGAGGAAGAGGGAAGCATTAGGGATTGGGTAGGGGCTGACTGGGCAATGTGTGCATGTATATCTCCACAAGTTTTTTATCCTGTTAAGATGTATGACTACAATGCACCAATAAAAATTTATTTAACAAAATAATATTATATGAACAAAAATGTACAAAATGGCCCAGTGTGATCTTATCCCAAGGAACTCAAATGAACAGTAGTTTTAACAGCAAAAGGAATGTGTTATTAAAACTGTAAAAGGGGTCAGTAACATACTGTCAATACCAGCAACAACAGTGTCAAAAGTAAAATAAAATAGCCATGCAAAACAACTTGCTAGGCATTTGCTATCCAAACCCAAACTCTATCTTCAAAATGGCAATTATTGGCTTTTGAAAAATAAATTTGATAGTTACTCCCTAAGATTCTTTACAGATTTGGAATGCAGTTTTCTTAAGGATGTTGGGTACACTTTCTTCTTCTAGCTTTGTAGAAGAATACACAATTCTTGCAGAATCAACATTAGTTTCTCTCCTATATTTGTGTCATCTTTTCACAGTTTCCTTGTATACATACTTGACCAACAATTGATTTAGGATGGTTTGAGAAACTGGTCTTCCATGAGATCTGGTGATTTATTTGATGCTGTATTTGATGATCTTCTTTATCAACACTGCTCAGAAAGTCACAGGAGGTTTCAGAAGCACTGTAGCTATTCATGCTCACTCACTTATCATCCATCTTCAGATTGCTGAAAAAAGGACAAGATTTTGTAATTATCCTCAGCATAATTTTAGTTGTGCCATCCATCTTATTCTGATGTTGGTAACTGGGTTCAACAATCTATTTACATTTGGAGAATTTACTATGTTTGGATGGATATATCCAAATGTCTACTGAGGCAATTTATTGACTATTTATAGCATTTTTGTATCTTCCATGATTATAGACTTATCTATATCTGACTCTTTGGTTGATTATTGTAATGCTTTGTATTTGGAATGTCCCCCTAGCCCTTATGGGAATAGGGTATCAATTCTGAAAGCAGGGCTTTGTTGCTAAGGACCCTACAGGTGCAGCCTTGGGAATTATAGAAGGTTTTTCCTCCCCTTGCTTGTTCTCTCATGTTTCTGGCCTCCATAATGTGAGTAGTAAAGCCTTGTGCCCTCCCTCTCTCTACTTTCTGCCACTATACTCTGAGATTCATAGTCTCCAGCCTCAGATGAAATGAACCCTAAATCCCCAAGGAAAGCATGAGCAAATTAATCTTCCTTTCTATAAGTTACATAGTCAGTTCTTTGGATTATATTATTGAGAATGTTAAGACAATTACCAAGGCTAAGTTCACTGTATTTTACTAAATGGTGAGCTGACAGAGACTGTAACATTGATCTGAGTAAGCACGATCTGTCTGAAGACATGTGACTATGATTTCCAATAGACAAGGTTAAAATGATCTTGGCATCAGGGCCTCTGTGCCCACTTGTGGAGTTTGTTTTCTGCCAAATGACACAGGGATGAAGATAACAATGAAGTAAAAATATAGTCATACTTTTTTATTAGAATCTGCCTCTGCCAGAAATAGGCCCTCTAGGAGCCAACGGATGGTCTTACAGATAAGAAAATACATTGGCCGATTTCTAGCTTGTCAGAGATCAATTAGAAATCTCAAAAGATTGATGAGGACTTTGAAAAGCTGATAAAGCTGCCTTTTTGGTAACTACCTTAGTGGAGAGGAACATGATTGCCCCAGGAAAAACAATTCCAAACTTTAGGGAAATGGAGAGGAATGAGCTGAGCCAAGTTGTGAAGCCACTGCAACACTGGCTTATTAGAAATAGGGTAAGGCATTTATGGCCCAGACAAGGGGTCTGGAAAGGTATACAGATTCATAGGGGGCCCACTTGAAAGATTTTTATTGCCTTAATTTATTACTCTGCATTAGCCTTAGAAACTCTTCAGACTGTGCATGATGGATCAAGGAAGGAGGGAAAATGAGAACCTTTACCTATATGAGTGACTACATATCCAGACAAATGACCTTTTTTTTCCCCATTCTCTAGATCTATATCCATTCATTGAGAGGAGTGTGTTGTCCAGGGTGCCCCAAGGCCATGGGGAGATGTAGCACTGTCCATTGCTTTTAAATAATGTTTTAAATGGCCAACATGAATCTTATTTAAAAATAGTCAACCTATATATTTCTCTAGACTTGATTTAGATGGAGACCTTGGTTGATTAACATCAAGTGAAAAGCAAAACAATAATACTGATAAATTATTTCTTATATTTTTATCTGAATCAGGTGCCTTGTTATTATCACCATCAAAGTATTGAGATAGCTTCTTTTCTGTATGGTAATAAATTTGGAGAAATGTAGCAAAAATTTTATTTAGTGACTTTAATCCCTATATTATAACTAAATTAATTCTTTCTTTTTCTCCACTATTCTCTTTTTGTTGAACCATGATGGCAACAGAATATACAATGCACATTTAATACTGCAGCATGAAATGGGAAAATTATAAATGACTCCAAATCAGAGTATTTTGAGACACTAACTAGATTGGAATTATAAACAGTTCTACATTTTATTCTTTATTTTGCACCAAAATTAAATAGGATAAATCATACATGAATGATTAGTACACAGATGGTTAAAACTAGGATTTGTATGATTCAGAACTATACTATAAATAAGAAGAATCTTCATGTTGTATACAAGAATGTTATGATTGTTACATATTCATTTGTAAGAGGCAATAAGGTCCCAAGATATGCATCTTTCTTTTAGTTTTCTAGCTGTGATATGATATTTTGTGTTTGGAGTGGGAAAGAGTTTTAAAGAAGGCATAAAAATTCAATGTAAGTAGTTTTAACTTGAGCTTTCCGGAAGTTTCTGAAAATTATTCTACTTGAATAGAAAATGTAAACCTCTGAAATTTAAGTTTGTTCATTGTTATTGCTTGAGGGTACTCTTATTATATCTGGCTAAGCTTAAAATAACTATGAAAGGAAAGGAAATAGGAGTGTACTTTTGATCTTAATATAAGGAGGGAATAAAAGAAAAAAATTATGTTCCTGAGCTACCCATAATAGGCAAAATTTCATTAGTCTGTGCTGGAAGATAATCTTACTAAGCTTATTTATCTGATTTTTTTTTTTGCTGGTTGATTTTTAGCAGCTATTTCTTTATTTATATCTCATGTGATACCTCTGTTTTGACTATAAATCTCCCTAGAGCAGATTCCCAAACTGCAGATATGAATGTGGCCACCATCAGTGTGGCTAGGTTACACAAGAATAGTTGATTTACTCATGTAATGATGTAGCATTTTCTATCTGATCTTTTCTGAAAATATGTATGTATGTCATTCACTGTTTACTAAAACATGAAAATTTATATTTTGAAATGAGTGTATTTTAAAATTAAATATTCAGTTCTATAGTGGAGAAAATTCTCTAGCCATATGTTACAGGTAAGGGTTGATGCTGATTTGGGGGACTTCTTTACCCAGCAGAGCGCCAGTTAAGGTTATTATACTAGGCTCAATAAAATAATCTTTTTATCTATTAAAGATTAAATGTGTTATGAGAGATATGGAAATAAATAATATACCTTATCTACAATCAATAAATTCATAATCTTGTGGGAGTGATGAGTGCTATAATGAACCTGCTGCTGATGATAATAATGGTGGTGATAGAGGGGAAAGAGAAGTAGAAGGAGAGGTCAGGAGAAAAAGAATCATAATAGGCACTAACTATATGCCAGTCCCTGAGCTAAGTACTTTATGTACATCCCCACTCCATTTATTTAAATACCCATGGAAGGAAGCATTGTTTCATATTACAGATGAAACTGAAATTCCAAAATTAAGTTGCTTAGGGTTTCTAAGTTGGCAATCAGACCTCTGACATCGCCATCTTTCTTAATATGACATAGTGGTTAATGGATCAGTGGATTGGAACATGGGATTTGAACCATAGGCAATTTTTGCCTAATTGCCAACAGATTTGGAAGATCTGGTTTCTATTTTTAAGTTCTATCACTGTCTTACCTGATATGTACTAGTGGGTTCATTATAAGATATTTCTATGCCCTTTAAGTAATAACTTTTGTATTATAATTACTTTCATAGCACATTGAGGAAATTAAAACAGAAAAGAAAAAAGGTATTTTGGCAGTTGTCCTATTTTCACTTTAGTTTAATAAGATAGAAATTGTTACTTGTTCATTGGCTCTGACTGGAAGCTTTTATTCAGTCACTACGCTCTCCAAATTTTCATAAGGGTTGTAGTTTTGGACCCACCATGTGCTAAAATTTATTAAACAAAAAACATGACTCCTGGTGTTGAAAGCTATATGGGGACAGCCAAGCAGGTCCTTGAATGTCCACATCGTGCCAATAAATCCAGCCAGAAAATTATTTTTAATAGTTGCATGAATAACTGGTATTATAAGAAGACACCCACACAGAGGGGAGAGGTGTAGGGATAGATCAGACTTTTGAGGGCTCAAGAGGGGAGTTTGCCTTTTCTGTTAAACTCCACCTGCACTCTAAGCAAGGGGGCTGGTGCTGAGCCTGCAACAGCACCGCGTGCTTCCTTTATGTATTGTGTGGGATCTGATAAATTTTTCAGGATCTATTCCAGCTGTGCTCTCATCACATTGATTTAATGGCCCTTAAGAGAAGCCATAAAAGTGCTTTCTGGTTAGTGGGACCCAGCTGTTTCTCATGGTATTGCATAAGACAGCAGGCTTAGTTAGCTATAGATGAATGATATTAAAAATTTAGGTTTTATCATATCATTTTCTTTCATATATTAAAAAGACTTTGAACAAATATGTGACTTGTTAAGTTAGATTGTTGGGCCCAAAAGGAAAGGACCTACATGAATTATCTGATCTGATCCAAATAAGTTAATTGGGGCCCTCGAATAAACACTGATTTTGAGAGAGAGAGAGAGAGAGAGAGAGAGAGAGAGAGAGAGAGAGAGAGAGAGAGAGAGAGATTCTCTAAGGGTGATGTGAAGGCCAATGGCTGCAAGAAGGGTTTTGTTTTTATTACCAGGCAACAGTGCAAGAAGCCAAAAAATTATTTGAGGATCATCAGGCTTTCAGATGAGGTTAAGAACACTGGAAGTTGGTACAATGTGAATAGCTGTGTAGATTTACAGTGTCATTCATGTCATCTGAGCCCTTTAGTTTTCTGCAAGCAGAAGGGTGATTGATTACTCTACCAGGCAACTGTTAAGTATGAAACAGCCTGTATTGAAAATGTTTCTTCTCAGAAGCAGACCAGGCATGAAGCACTTAGATATTTAGTATTCCAGGTATACTTTCAGGCAATGGAGTTCTCAGAAGTAGAGTAAAATGGCTTCTCATCCCCTTTTAAACAGTGAAGAGTATAAGGATATAAAGGGTTACAAAGAAAAGCATTACTTTTCTTGTGTATGTGGTACTGGGGATATAACTCAGGGGCATTTTGCCTCTGGGCTATCTCCCTAGCCCTATTTCATTCTTTTATTTTGAAACATGGTTTCCCTAAGTTGCAGAGGCTGGCCATGGACCTGCGATCCTCCTCTCTCAGGCTCCCAAATACTAGGATCACAAGCATACACCACCACATCTGGTTAGGCATTATTCTTTAAATTATGATTTTTTTTACTTTGACCAATTATATAGCTTCAGTGTTCAAGGAGTGAGCTGATTAAAATTGGAGGTCTCCTGAAAAATAAATGGCTGGAGAATTGACAATTGTCATTTGACTAATATCAATTCAGATTGTGATAGCCTTCATATAAATAAGAGCACTTGGAAGCCATTCACTGAGTGCCATTGGAGGACCACAGAACCTTGTACTGCAAACTATTGTATATTTCAAATACTTATAGTTTATATAGGAAATAATTGCCTTTATGCTATCAGAGAAAATGATAAAGGGTATTCTGAAGAATATTTTTTTCATAAAGAATTCACCAAACAGTTTAGAAAAATCCATTTAAATACAGAGCTTGATAAATATCTTCATTAATATGTGCTGTATGTCCCCTCAAATTTCATGTGTTGGAAACTTCATATCCCAATTCATAAGTTGATGATATTTGGTGATGGGACCTGTGAAAGATATATAGGGTTAAATGAAGTCATGAAAGTGACTGGGATTAATGACTTTATAAAAAATATGAAGAGAAATCTAAGCTGATATGCTTCCTATCTCTCCTCTTGTGATGCTTCTCACTGTGTTAACAACATAGCACAAGGCTCTCATCAGATGCCAAGCAAATTAGATGCCCTTGAACTTCCCAGCCTCTAGAATTGTGAGAGATATATTTTTTAATAAATTATATGGTTTGTGGTATTCTGTTATAGCAACAGAAAACAATCTATGAAAATGTGGTTTCCAATAATAACAATTTTATATAGTCTATTTCAGACTTCATTTGATTTTAAAACATGTAAAAGTTGTATATTTCAAATTCAGGGGTTCTTTTCTCTACAAATTGTAGCGTTAACAATAGTTTTTTTTAAGGTTGCTCATGGCTTAAGGGAATTATTGTTTTAAAATAAAATCCTACTATCTCCAGGAAATCCAATAAGGAAACCCATGGAGCTATTCTAATGATGGCAAGTGTTATATATTTGCATAAAACTAAGTAATGGTATAAGGTCCTATATACTCTATAATGTTTTTCTTCTGGGGAAAGGGGTATAGACATTAGAGTACTTAATGGACATCTACAGACAGAACTGCAAGAAAAATGCTATTACTAGGGGTATTTTAAGGTCAGTGTTTCAGTAGCTGCTGTTTTTGATTAAGTGTCATGTAGACAAGTTCCTCTCTACTGAATAACATTAACTTGAAAAATCAAAGGCTTAGTGGCTGAAATAGACAACAATAACCAATATCCTAACTTTGCCAGATACTTCTGTGGGAAACACTAAGCCATATTAATATTTGCTATTATTGGAATTCTAGCTAAAGCTCTAACGGCTGAGTGGTGTTGCTTGGTCATGATGTGGGAGTGGTGAGAATATGACATCTCTGTTCTAATGATTGACAACAGAGTAGAGTTTTTCTTTTGCTATCAGGAGTGGTACAGCTTAGGCTCTCTGGAGCTCCCTGGTTTGCCTTCAGTCCTGAATTTAGAGTTCAGGATAAGAAAGTTGTTGGCAACAAACAAGTCAGAAAAATGCCAGGCTGATGTAATGCAGGCTTCTATTTCACTTCAGAAGGAAACCTTAATGTTCCCTGAGAGTCTGTTACAGAGGAATTCATTATAGTTATCTAATGAATGATGGGTTTTGAAAAACGAAGTTTGTGCTATGTACTTTTGTGCTATTTCAGAAAATGCATTACGAGAGGCAAACAGCCAACAGCAAGAATCATGCTTAACACTAAATTAGAAGTAGAATTGGTTCAGCACAAACTTTTTTTTTTTTTTTTTTTTTTTTGGTGGTATTAGGGTTCCTGGAAGCCCTTCTACCTCCGGGCTACACCCCCGGACCTATTTTTACATTTTTATTTGGAAACAGGGTCTCCTAAACTAGCGTGCGGGCAGCTGGCTTCGAACCTGCACGATCCTCCTGGATCCTCCTGTCTCTGGCTCCCAAGTGCAGGGATTACAAGCCTGTGCCACCACGCCATGCAAACAAACTTTTTTTTTTTTTTTTTTTTTTCTGTAGGCCAAAGGACTATGTCATGTAGGTCATGAGTTTAGGAAGGGTTTCTGGTCAGGCAGTTTCCTAAAGATTATTTTTTTTTCTTTTGCCCATTCTGGGAAATTGAGTTATTTAAAAATTGTTTTATTCAGTATTTCTATATATGTTCATTTAAAAGTAGAGAAAACCAAAGAAGGGAAATAAAACCACGAATCTGACCACACAAATGTCACTTCTGTTAGCATACTGATATATTTCTTTCTAACATAATCTTTTTAATATATGGGCTTTAAAAATATATGATCATGATAGCAGCAGGCCAATATAGAAACACATATGATCATGATTAGTACCAGATTATTTTTTATTTATTACTCAGGAGCAATCATATTTTTATATACAGAAGAGATGTTTCCAGGTTCTCTAACATATTCATCCTGGTTGTCATTTATCACCTTAATACTCTGTTTACTGTAAGATGCTGTTCTCTTTTACCACCTTGGGATGTCTCCAGCTTGCATTATATTGTACCTGACTGCCACATTTCAATGAAAACAGCTAAGTTTCTCAAATAAGCGGCAATATCAAGCAAATTAACAGGTAATAAAATTGTGTTAAAATTTTTTGGCTATTGGACAATATAGTATAAGAAGAAAGAAAAAAATAAGAAACATTTAGAAGACTACTGAATCTGAGAAAGACAATCGAAAATACCATGTGTCTATTGTTCTCTTTTTATTTCTAATTTCTGGTTCTTTTTATTTCCTTCCTTCCAATACCATTAGTTATATTTTGTTTTTAAATTTAATTATTTGAATATTTAATTAAATTTCAACCTTTGTCCTTTTCTAATAGAAACAAGACTATGCATTTATCCCTAAGTACTGCTTTAGCTCTGCCCATGTTTCTGTAATTATAATTTAAAAACTTTATTCATAAAATTAAAATATTTTAGTTCCAAATCTTTTGCTGTTTTATGAAAATTTATACTTCATCTTTGTCCTATTATTTAAGAAAGTTTTTCTAAAATGCTAAATATAGAATTTTACTTTTTTGAATTTTTTATGTATTATTTTTATTGGTGCATTGCAATCATACATCTTTTTTTGTTTATTTGTTTTTTGTTTTGTTTTTGGTGGTACTGGGGTTCTTGGAAGCCCTTTACCTCTGTGCTACACTCCCAGACCTATTTTATACTTTTTTATTTGGAAGCAGGGTCTCTTAAACCAGCGCGGCTGGCTTAGAACCTGCGCGATCCTCCTGTCTCTGCCTCCCAAGTGCGGGGATTACAAGCGTGTGCCACCACACCCGGGTTAAATGTAGAATTTTCTGATCATATTATTATTTTCTAACTTAATTGCAAAATGTAGTCAGTATTATATTAGCATATATATGATGTAGTATATATATAATAGTTTGTATACAGTACTATATTAAAATAGTATATAGTATAATAATATATTACATATGCAGTATGTAATATGCACCATATGTTCACTTATATATTATATAGCATATATAATACCAATCTCTTGAAAGTAATTCAACTGACTGTGGTCTACTATATGTCCAATTGTATTATTTTATAGTATGGGAGATTTAACCCAACAGCATTCTTCCTCTGAGCTATACCCCCAGGTATGTTTTATTGTTTATTTTGAAAGAGTGTCTCATTAAGTTGTGGAGGGCCTCACTAAGTTGCTGAGGCTGGATATGAACCTACAGTCCTCCTGTCTCAGCCTCCAAACTACTAGGATTACAAGTCACTACTAGCTTATGAAGATTGAATGATATTTTTAAAATGACTATTATATTCTTGAAAATAATATAAATTCTAAATAGGTTAATGGTAGTGCTTTAAACATTAATTTTGTTTGGCATGGTTTATTTTGTTTGTCTTCTTTGTTTTCTACCTTACTGTATTTCTAGTTTAGAAATAACTTTTGTACATAGCACATAGTGGATATTTTATATTGAGATTGAAAGTACTTGCTTTTTATTTATTCTTATTTATATTCCTGGATTTTCTTGAAATTGTGAATTTATTTAAAAATTTAACTTGATTCATGTTGGATCTTTCTATTTTAATTCCAAGTCTCTTAATCTTTCTATAATAGTCTCCACATTGGTTTCTCTAAATTGCATTTCTGTTATTTTCTTTATAGCACTACTTCAGGAATTCTATCTATATCTACCTTATATTCAACATATACAAGAAGTTCTTAATTTTAATCATATTATTAATATTTTATTTTAAGTATTGTTTGAAATCTCTGCTCAGCCATATTTATAGTGTGTTAAGTGCACTTAACACATATTAATTCTAGAATTCAACTGCTTATGTTTTAGTCTTTATATTCCTCACCTTTTATTACTCTATCTATGGTCCCTGGTTTCTGGTTGAGTTTCATCATGGTTATTCACCAATAGTGATTCTTCCTCTTCTATTTTAGATCTCTTTTACTTCTTGTACTAAGATGTTTTAGTGTATTCTTGTATATTCTCTGCCCCAGCCCCAGAATAAACCATTTCTCCAAGGAATCCTGGTTCTTTTTATTGGGAATGGTATGTAGAAACCAAGACTTGAGAAAAACCTCACATTTCTTGGAATATTATCTGAAGAAATTCTTTGAGGCCTGGGAGGAAAGTGGGCTTCTCCAGAGAGTTTTGGTATTTGCTTCTGCTAGATGCCAAAGACTTGACCAGCCTCAAGCTACTTTAAACTTAATTATTGCCTTTACGTTTTTATAACATTAATGTAGTTCAATTTCCGTCTTCTCATCAAGGTGAGCACTTGTTTGTGATTACCAATTCTTAGGGGCACTGTCAATACATAAAGTTGCTTTTGCTATCTTCTGACTATAGAGTATACTCTGCTTTTATTCTGGTTCAACTTACCCTGAGGATATATTCCTTTGGGTGGTCTGGCCTCTTTGGCTTCTCAATTTGTCTACATCTTGAATTTTTATTCTATTCCTTGATCCTCATGAAGACATGAAATCTGAAGTCTAATTCAATACATTTCACAAATTCTCTTAAGGAGACAGTCAACTTTATTTTCTTTGCTCCTGCTTTCACATCGTCAGCCTCTGAATATTTTTAAACTCATTTTATCTCATTCATGTATCTAGAAAGATATATATGTATTTCAGCATTTCTAATTGACAGTGAAATGATGGTTCATGCTACCTAATTATCCATGTTCTAGTAATTGAGCATATATCTAAAATTTTTAATTTAATTAACATTAATAAATTTTATAGAATATTTTCATGAGAGTAAAATCATAAGGTAAGAACACTTTAAGGCTGTGTAAAAACATATTTCTGTATTTTTAATTTGAAAAATTGCTTTAAAAACAATGCAATGTTTTATGCCATTATTAGTGGATGAGCACAAGATGATTTTGACATAGTTATGAAAAGCTCTGGAATTCTCTTAAAGAGAAAGGAGTGTTCCTTAGCCTCCACACGATCTTATAACCAACAATGTATTAGAGTTCCCACTTCTTCACATCCTTACCAGAATTTGTTGTTGGTTGTGCTTTGAATGATTGCCATTCTAATTGGAGTTAGGTGAAGTCTCAGGTTAGTTTTGATTTATATCTTTCTGATTGCTAATGATGTTGAACATTTTTTTCATACTTATTGGCCATTTTAATTTCTTCTTTTATTAAATGCCTATTTAGTTCACTTACCTATTTTTTATTGGGTTATTTGTTTTCTTAGTGGTGAATTTCACAATTGCCAAACTATGGAACCAGCCAAGATGTTCATCAACAGATAAATGGATTACAAAACTATGGGATATATACACAATGAAATTTTACTCAGCCATAAAAAGAACAAAATTATATCATTTGCAGGGAAATGAATGGAACTGGAGAAAATTATAAGTGAGAGTAGTCAATCACAAAAAGTAAAAAATTAGATGCTCTCCCTAATATATGGAAGCTAGGAAGGAAAAAAAAGTTAATAGGAGGAACTCTAGATGAAGAAGGAGAAACCATAGGGGAAAGAGGGAAACTCCCTAATGTACATGATGTACATTCATAAACACATCAAAGTCAATCAGTAAGCCAAATATGAGAAGGAAGGGGTGGGTAGGGATGGGGTGGTAAATGGAGAAGGGCTAAATAATTTATATATGCATATATATGCTTCCATTTTGTACCCAATTAAGATGTATGACTACAATGCACTAAGAAATTTTTAAAAAGATAATAGTTACATGTTAATATTGTAAAAGATTATTATATATAGTTTAGCACATAAGATGTATTTAAAAGTTTGAAAGTCAAGTTCTCACATATAGATTTATTATTGATAAAGCCAGGCATGGTGGTACATGATCTCAGTACTTGGGAGGTTGAGACAGAAAGATCGCAGGTTCAAGGCCAATCAAAGCAATTTAATAAGACTCTTAGTAGCTTAGTGAGACTCTCTTTCAAAATTAAAAAATTAGTTCTGGGGGCCTACTTCAGAGATAGACTATTCGTAAGTTCAATGCCCAGTACCAAAATAAATAAATTAATTAATTAACTAATTAATTTTAAAAATGTGTTACTGAGAAAAATTTTAATATAAATGTAATTAAATGCTAATATAATTTATTAAATCTACCATCCCTTAATTTTTATTACTTTTATGAAAACTTAGGCAAAAATATAGAGTACTTGGTGTCATTATCATTGCTACTACTTTGTGCTAGTACTATTGTTAGCATTATCCCAAACATGGCTGCTTCAGGTTCCATCTACTACACTGATCTAGTGTCACCAGATTTTGCTATGTGATTTAGATTTCCCTTCTCTTAAACTTCACAAAAGTCTTCTGAAAGAGCTCTTATGATAATATCCATGCTCAGATAAAGAAATGGAAGCTTAGAGAACCAAAACACTTTTGCCAAATTTGTGTTTATATGTTCAATCTTCTATCTAGTTTTAAATTAATGTTTTATACATTATTTTATAAAGATGAATGTCATATATTTTTCAGTTGTGCCTGGTAATTTTGGCAAATTTAGCTTCTCTTATTTTGAGAAAATTTTGAAAGTTTATAAGAACCCATTAATTCACTAAGTCAATGAAATCAGTAATTTTTATTGGTTACTTTTGTAAAAATACAGTAACTTTTATGTAATTATTTTTTACCTTAAAGTCTTTCATATTTGATGCTAATAGGGCCACATCAGTTATTATTTGTCTTATATATTTTTGTGTGTGGTATTGGGGACTAAACCTAGGTGTATTCTGTATCCAAATTACACTCCCAGCCCTATTTTTAATCCTTTATTTTAAAACAGGGTCTCACTAAGTTGCAGAGGGCCTCACTAAATAGCTGAGACTGGTTGTAAACTTGCAACCCTCCTATCTCAGCCTTCCAAGTACTGGGATTACAAATGTGCACCACCATACCCGGCATTTTTCTTGTTTTTCTTGTTTTTTATCCTTTTTTTTGTTATGCTCATCAGATATGTTAAGGGATATTTAGTTAAATTTTTTATTTTTTATTTTTTATTTTTACTGGTGAACTATAATCTCATATCATAATGTGGATAATGTTGACAATGGCATATAATTACATAGTACTTGGTGCCCCCCACTGCACTTACCCTTTTCCCTTCCTCCCAGTACTGAGTGTCCATGTTAACTCTGTTATATGCACATGTATACACATATTCAAATGCAGCTTGTCCATTAATTAATCTCAACCTTCTTCCTCCCCTACCTCTCCTTTCTGGCTTTGCTGAGGTTTCCCCTCCTTTGTCTAGAGTCCCTCTGGTATCTCTAATACTCCTTAGCTTGGGCATATTAGAGAAAACTTATGTCCCTTCTCTCTCTGTGCTTGGCTAATCTCACTTAACATAATATTCTCCAGGTCTTTCCATCTTCTCGTGAATAACATGATTTTGTTCATTTGCTGAGTAGAATTCCATTTTGTGTATTTCCCATAATTTTGCAATCCATTCATCTGTTGATGGAGACATAGGTTGGTTCCATATTTGACTATTGCAAATTGTGCTGCTATGCACATGGGTATACCTATGTTACTGTAGTAGCTTCTTGAGTAAGTTTCATTATCTCTTATTTGCTTCATAACCTAATGCCAGATTTTTGGATCCACTTTATGAGTGTTTGCTCCCACCCTCGCCTCTGCCTGCTTTGTGTTCAGATGTCAGGGTGGCAGTTGTCACAGTAAATTAGTTTCTTGTAGGCGCAGGGTTCTGCACTGCGTTTTGTAGCCCTGGGCTCTGGACCTGTCTGGTCCCAGGCTCTGTGCCAGCCATCACACCAGGTCAGTTGTATGCCTGGGTTCTTTACTGCAGGTGATATATATATATATATATATATATATATATATATATATATATCTTGGATATATATATATATATATATATATATATATATATATATATATATATGTGTGTGTAGTATTGGTAGTACTGGGGATGGAACCCTTCTCTGGGCTACACTCCCAGGCCTATTTTATATCTTTATTTGGAAACAGGGTCTTTAAGGTAGCGAGACTGACTTCGATCCTGCGTGATCCTCCTGTCTCTGCCTCCCAAGCGGGGGGATTACAAGCAAGCGCCACCACACCTGGCTTAGCTAGATATTTTTATAAAATTGAAATTAATGTGAATGTCTCCTAATTCTTGATTTTAATCCATTTGTATTTATTGTAATTTCCAATAACATTTGACTTATTTCTAGTGACGTGGTAACAGGTTGCTCTATAATTTTTTCTTCTAATCTCTTCATCACTAACTTATTGAAATCAAACATTAAGAAAAGAAGAAGAAACACTGAAAATGTGATATGTAACTGTTCTCTGAAAAGGTTTCTCATGACAGTGTAGGAAATTTGACAGAAGATATATGAAAAGTAGGCTTCTATAGAAGCTTCCTGGTACAGTGCCGTTCCCTTTCCTTTCCCCTCTTTTCTATTGAAATAGAATAATGTGGGCTGTAGCTAAGTAGATAGCTATCTTGTAACCAAAAGAATAACACACATTGTTAGTCGACAGAGAATTCATTAGCTATCTACCTCTTATACAAAAAATAATCTATACTTAGGTTATAAATGGAGTCAAATGCAGCTGAAGTTGATATCTTTTTCTCTTCGTTAGTTTCCTTAGAGGTTATTCCTAGTCAGTTTTCTCCAAATGATTTTGAAGTTGTACATTTATTTTTGATTCATAAGTTGTTAGTCTTCAGTTGTTGGGAAAAATGACTGAAAATTAGTACATATGTTAAAAGTTGATATCTCTACCCTTCTAGATATACAATAAACTCAAATTCCTTAGCCTCAGTTATCTTCATCATTGTTTTCTATTTTCCACATATAAGGTCTGATATGTTTTATCTTGCTTATACCTATCCATTAACACCTGTAATTATTTCATTTCTAATGAAATCATGTTTAGATTTGCCAATATTTTAATGAATTTATTTCTGTAGTATTCCCTCTGGTTTTACTTTTTGCTTACTGAAATTTATTCTTTGTCCTTCCAGTAAGTTGTAGAAAACATAATCTATCTTTATTCTTTGCCTGGGAACACATTTATCTAAACTTCACATTCCACTGTCATCTAATTGTTTTTGAGGTGTCTTTTCTCTTTGAATGCTTTAATGATATCCTCCTTGTCTTTGATTATGTTTCTTCTGTTTCTGGGTCTGTTAGTGGCATAGTACTCCAGCAATCTCACCAGCTCAGCTTCTTCTGGTTTCAATAATGAAAGCTGCTGCTATCCAACAGCCTTGGCAGTCAATCTCTAGCATTAGGAGTAGCAGGAAAGTATCCAATGGGTGTACTTGCAACAGTAACTGAAATATAGGACCCCAGGTTCTTCAGTGACCTCAGTATGAGCTTTTGGCTCCTTTTAACATGGTTGTATTTGTGGTTTGTATAGCAACAGCAGCAACTGCCCTTAGATAATACTACTTTCTCTTTTGCTACTCTAGCTCTTCTAATTATTACAAACAATTGTCTATTAGACACTTCTGCTTAAATACCTAATATTTCTTTTCCAAAATGAACCCTGATTAATAAAATCTAGATAGATTATGATACATTATGTTGATATAAAAAGATGATGCAACCTATTGAATTGATATCAATACTGATCAAATGACTTGTTTCAAGCAATAAAAAAGGAGTAACATGACACGTATTATTTAACCAGAAGCTTTTAGAGGTATTTCATCCTATTCTATTTTACCTTTATGATAAGACCAACAATATTCCAAAGAATAAATGTCTATTATTTTCATTTTGTAATGCAGACATATGCCAGAGGAACAACAGATCAATGATATAAATATAAAAAAATCACACACTTGTCATTGTGATCTATTAATATTTCAGGTTATTTTTATTTCAATATAAATATAAATAAGAAGCATATATGTGTTATTATGAACTATTAAGATGTGTGTGTGTGTGTGTGTGTGTGTGTGTGTGTGTGTGGCACTGGGAATGGAACGGAGGGCCTTCTATCTCCAGGTTATACCCCCAGACCTATTTTATATGTTGTTTGTTAGCAGGGTATCACTAAGTTGCTGAGAGCCTCATTCAGTAGCTGAGGCTGGTTTTGAACCTGTGCAAACCTTTTGTCTCAGCCTCCCAAGTGCTGGGATTATAAGCATGTACCGCCATGCCCGGTGAACTATTAATATTTTAAACTAGTTTTAATTACAGTATAACTTAACCTAGGATAGCATAATTTGGGCTTGTTTTTATTTTTTATAATTTTATTTTATATATATTTTTGGGGTATACTATAGTTTCACATCAAAATGGAGATGATATTGTGGCTTGTTTTTATTTTTTATAGTTGAGAATAAATTAGTTTCCTAATCTAAGCAATTATTTTGTCCTTTAATTCTGAAAAATACTGTCATTAACTTTGGGAATATTGCCTCCCTCTAATGTACAGCTGCTTCTTACCTTGAAATCAACACGGTAATATAAAATCTTCAGATGCCAGATGTGTACAGCACAAGTTTAGGGCTTTGCTTGTTTTATAGATGTTCTTTATCTAGACTTCTAAGCAGAGGTAAATATTCTATCATATTCTTGGACAAAGCTTTACCAATCAAAGTTTTTTAGGTTCCGTTTTACTGAAAGAATATTTTTTTTTTCAGGACACCACCTTTCTATAGATATATCATACCTACATCTGACACTTCACTTTATGTGAGATTACAAGTCTCAGTATTGACCTTTCTTCATGTTTGATACACATTAGCAGCTACAGCTAATTTATAATCATTCAAAAAGTATTTAATATTAGCTTGCAAAATAATTCTGGCTATTTTTAAAGTTTCTGGTACTAGCTGTTCAAATCTCATTTCACAATTGTAAATCACTTATTTTTAATCCATAGTTTGTATGATTATAAGGGTAAGTTAATTCAGTTTGGTTATGGACATAAATATGCTGGATCCTATTCAGACAGTAACATTTTAAAAGCAGAGACACTGCTTTATATTTGTTTTACAGACACAGAAACATCTAGAATAGTGATTTATACATAATAGATTCTTAATTAGCAGTACATATTTTACACATCTTATGTAAAATGTCCACTTATTGAGATATTAAGACTGAAAAATGGAAATTTGAAGCAAAATGTTTGTGTAGAAACATTACCTAGTAAGTAATGAGCAAAGTAAATACAGTTTCTAGAATACTTTTCTATAAATGTGGTGAGGCAATTCCTTTTCATTTTTAATATGAATAGTCCTGCTTCAGTATTGGCATACAATAAACTTCATGTATTTAGATGTCTACAATTTGGTCATGTATGTACATCTGTGAGAACAAAACCCCCTCCTCCCAAAAAAAAACTACCAAAACTTTGCTGTATCACTTTAATTATATATGTTTGTGTTTTCAGTAAAGATACTTGAGATATACCTTCTTTTTTTTTTGCAGTACTGGGGATGGAACTCAGAGGGCTTCTACTTCAGAGTGACACCCTCAGCCCTATATTTTATTCTTTATTTTGAAATAGGGTCTCACAAAGTTGCAGAGGGCCGTACTAAGTAGCTGAGTCTGTCCACAAACCACAATCCTGCCTCAGCCTCCTGAATGATGGGATTACAAGAGTGTGCCACCACTCTGAGCTCGAGATATACCTTCTTCAAATTTTTTTGTGCACGGTGCAATATTAACATTTTTCATATAGCAGATACTTAGAACTTATTCATTTTGCATAACTGAAACTTTTCACATGTTGAAAATATATAAATATTTTCTTCTTTCTGCTACTGAAAATCACCATCCTACTCTGTTTTAGTGAGTTTGACAATTTTAGGTATTTTACATATTTGGAATCATGCAAAGCTTATTTTTCTATGACATAATTCTTTTACTTAGACTAAAATTCATTTATTTTGTTTTATGTGGTAGGATTTTATTCTTTTTAAGGCTTACAAGTAGGCCATTGTATATGTATGCTGCACTGTTTGTATTCACTCCTGTCAATGTATATTTTTTAAAATATCTTTGCCATTGTGAATAATGCTGCATGGGTGTAGACATATTTCTTCAAGATCTTGGTTTAAAGTCATTTGGACGGATAACCAGGAGTAGGATTACTAGATCATATGGGAGTTCTATTTTAATTTTATTCTATGACAACCTATTTTACACTTTTACCAAGTGTGAGTAAGGGTTTCCTTTTTGTCACATCCTTGCCAACTTTTGTTATCTTCAGTATTTTTTTTTAATTTTTTGGTGGTACTGGGGTTCCTGAAAGCCATTTTACTTCCAGGCTACACTCCCAGACCTATTTTATACTTTTTAGTTGGAAACAGGGTCTCTTAGGCCAGCGCTGCTGGCTTTGAACCAGCACGATCCTCCTGTCTCTGCCTCCCAAGCGCGGGGATTAAAAGCGTGCGCCACCACGCCCAGCTATCTTCAATTTTTTAAATAGAAGCCACCCTAACAGATGTCAGGGTTATATTTCATTCTGGTTTTGATTTGCATTTCCCTGATTATTAATGATGATGAATACTTTTTCATATACCTGTTGATCATTTTTAGGTCACCTTTGAAGAGATTTATGATTGCTTATTTTTGCCTATATCAGGTTATTTGGGCATGTGTGTGTATGTGTATTTTATATTGAGTTGTAGAAGTTCCATATTTTTATATATATTACTTCTTTTCAGATATATAGCTTTCAAATGTATTTTTCCATTTTATGTTGCCCTTTTATTCTGTTCATTGTTTTCTTTGATATGCAGAATCTTTTCAGTTTGACGTGGTCCCACTCATCTGTTTTTCCTTTGTTCCAGTTATTTCCTGTGCTTTTGGCATCATATCCACCATGTAGAACAATGTCAAGAACATTTTTTCATTTCTCTTAGTTTTCTTCTAGGAGTTTTATAATTTTAGCTTATAAAATTTCTGTTTTATAATTTCAGGTTTTATTTAATCTTTTTTGAATTTTCTTTTCTTATTTTATTTTTTATTTTTAATTGTTTTTATTGGTGTATTTTATTCATACATCATCCTTCCCATGCTTGGCTTAGTGGTTGATATCTATATGTTTGTTTAAGTACATAATGTGCTTTAGAGAGTTTCCTTCTTTCCCCCTCCCATCCCCTCAGTTAGATTGCCTTATTTGTTCCTCCATAGGATCTCCTTTTTCACCTAGAGTTTCTCATATGACCCATTCCTCCTTAGCTTTCACATATTAGGGAAAACATCTGATTTCTTATTTTTTGTGACTGACCAATCTTGCTTAACATAATGTACTCCAGTTCCATCCATTTCCCTGAAAATGAGGTAATTGTGTTTTTCTATGGCTGAGTAAAATTCCACTATGTACATATCCCAGTTTTGTAATCCATTAATCTGTTGATGGAGATCTTGGCTAGTTCCATAGTTTGGCAATAGTGAATTGTGCAGCTATGAACATAGATATGTGTGCATTACTTAGGTAGTTTGGTTTGCTTGCTTTGGGTAGATACCCAGAAGTGATATTGCTGGGTCAAATGGTAACTTTATTCCCATTCTTCTGGGGATCCACGATACTGTTTTCCAAAGTGGCTGCACTAATTTGCTATCCCACCAATAATGTTTTAATGTGCCCACTTCTCCACATCCTCACCAGCATTTCTTGCTGCTTGTGTTTTGAATGACTGTCATTCTAGTTGGAGTTAGGTGAAATCTCAGGGTAGTTTTGATTTGCATCTCTCTGATTGCCAATGATGTTGAGCATTTTTTCATGCACTTATTGTCCATTTTAATTTCTTCTTTCATGAAGTTTCTATTTAGTTCACTTGCCTGTTTTTTTATTGCATTATTTTGTTTTAGTGTTGAGTTTCTTGAGTTCTCTTTATATTTTAGATATTAGTTCTCTATCTGAGGAGTAGGTGGCAAAAATCTTCTCCCATTCTGTTGGCTCTCAGTTGAGGTTCTTGACAGTTTTCTTTGCTGAACAGAAGCTCTTCAGTTTCATGAAATCCCATGTATTGATTCTTGTGCCTTGAGGTCTTGTTGAGAAAGTTTTTACCTGTTCGTATGTGTTGCAGTGTTGGACCTATGCCCTCTTCAAGGAGCCTCAAGGTCTCTGGTCTAATTTCCATGTCTTTGATCCATCTTGAATTGACTCTTGTGCAGGGCTAGAAAGTGGGATTTATTTCGATTTGTCTGCATATAGTTAACCAGTTTGGCCAACACCATTTGTTGAACAGGCTATCTTTTTTCCAGTGTATGTTTTTGGCCCCTTTGTAAAAATTCAATTGGCTGAAAGTGGGTGGACTTTGTAAAAATTCAATTGGCTGAAAGTGGGTCTTCTACTCTGCTCCATCGGTCTATATCCTTCTTTATTGCTGAGTAGAATTCCATTTTGTGTATATCCATAATTTTGTAATCTATTTGTTGATGGTTTCCTAGGCTATTTCCATAATTTGGCTATTATGAATTGTTTGACTATAAATGTATTTGTTTTTATATTACTTCTTTTAGAATTCTCATTGTCACTAACTTTTGACAATATGATTATATTTTGATGTAGGTTTTGCCTTCTTTTTGGTGTCTTTTGGCTTCATGAATTTAAATATCTATTGCCCTTCTCAAACTCACAAAACTTCACCTTTATATCTTTATATAAGCATTTTATCTTTTTATTTCTCTCCTTTTACTGAAATGTGCATCTATATACATTGGCTCACTTGATAGTAGTCTATACATCTTTTAGTGTTACTTCACTATTTTTTAATCTGCTTTCTTTTTATTCAAATTTGCAGATTTTTTTTTTTTTTTTTTGTGGTACTGAGGTTCCTGGAAGCCCTTCTACCTCCGGGATATACTCTCATACTCTCAGACCTATTTTATATGGAAACAGGATTTTTTTTTTTTTGGTGGTACTGGGGGTGGAACCCAGAGGCTTTCTACCCCCAGGCTATACTCCCAGACCTATTTTATATTTTATTGCTGAGAGCCTCACTAAGTAGCTGAGGCTGGCTTAGAACCTGCATGATCTTCCTGTCTCAGCCTCCCAAGCACGGGGATTTTAAGCGTGCACCACCACGTCTGGCTGAAACAGAATCTCTTAAACTAGTGTGGTCGGCTTCGAACCTGTGCGATACTCCTGTCTCCACCTCCCAAGTGCCGGGATTACAAACGTGCGCCACCACACCTGTCAAATTTGCAGAATTCTTTGATCAAGCTTACCATTGAAGTTTTCTACTGAAATTTATATTGCTGTTATTAAATTCTTCAGTTCCAGATTCTGATTTTTATGATTTCTATCTCTTTGTTAATATTTTCTAGTTTTTATTTCCATTTATGAACAATTTTTCTTTGTTCCTGATTTATTTTTATTGTCTTTCTATGTTCTCTTGCAGTTCACTGGGTTTCCTTAAGATCATTATTTTGAATTCTATTTCAAAAAATTTATAGGTCCTTATTTATCTGGAGTGGATAGTAGATTTATTTTGTTGCTTTATTTGGGTCATTTGTCCCTGATTCTTAATGTTTCATTAGCATTGATGTTGAGCGATTTTAAAAAATGCACTTTCCCAGTCTTTATAGACTAGCCTTCACATGGAGATTCCTTTATAAATTAGTCTGGCTAGAGATTCTAAGATTTTCTTAAGCTTTTTTTGTAGAGGTACACTTCCTCTACTCTTCTTTCTGAGGGAAAACTTTCACAGTTGTGCACTTTCTCTTATTCTCAGAGAGCTGTGCTAGCTTGCAATTTTCTGTCTAATCAATTTTTAATAGGGTAGAACACTGAAATTATGACATGTTGGATACATGCTTTATTCTCTCCTAGAAGGCAGTTTTCAGAATTGTGTCCCTTTTCTCAATCTTCCAGAGATATACAGTCTTCAGTAAGATATTCTCTGTGTTCTTAGTTTCTCCCACACATTTGGACTATGCAAGTTCCTTCAGTGTTCTTTGTGAGGGTAGGCAAAAGAAGTCCCTATGGCAATGTATTGAAAGACCTAGAACACTGAATGTATATGTAATTCTCCCTTTCCTGAGGGAAAGCCATCGAATGATGCAGTCTTGCTTGGTGCTGACAGGGGCTGGTATGAAGAGAAGCTAATGTACATAAAATGAAATAGCTCTCCTTATCTATTTTAGAGCAGCTGCTTTTAGTTTTGAGCTTGTCTGGGGTGCTACCACCCCTTTTTTAATACAAATTTTTATTGAAAATAAATGGTATACATTTAAACTGTACTATGGGTTCTCTCCTTGGACTCCCATTTTCCCTTCCCCCCTCCCACCAATGATTGTCCAGGGTAACCATGCCATATTCATACTTTTACACATATTTGAAAATATCCCCTCATTAATCAAGTTCAGCCTTCCTCCTCTCCTATCTTTCCAATCAAACTTTGCTGAGATTTCCTTTCCATTACCTGGAGTCCCTCTGGTATCCCCTATGCTCCCTAGTTTGGGCATATTAGAGGAAACATATGTCCCTTCTCTTTCTGTGCTTGGCTGATCTAACTTAACATAATGCTCTCCAGGATTTTCCATCTTTTTGCAAATGACATGATTTTGTTCTTCTTTATAGCTGAATAGAATTCTATTGTGTGTATTTCCCATAATTTTGCAATCCATTCATCTGTTGATGGGGACCTGGGTTGGTTCCATACTTTGGCTATTACAAATTGTGCTGCTATGAACATAGGTATGCATATGTTGCTGTAGTTCTCTGATTTCAACCCCTTTGGAACAAAACCCAGGAGTGGTAGAGCTGGATCATATGGTGGCTCTATTCCCAGTTTTCTAAGGAATCTCTACACAGATCTCCATAGTGGCTGAACTAGTTTGCACTCCCACCAACAGTGTAAGAGACTTCCTCTTTCCCCACATCCTTGCCAGAATTTGTTGTTATTTGATTTCTTTATGCTTGCCACTCTGACTGGGGTTAGATGTAATCTCAGCGTAGTTTTGATTTGCATCTCCCTGATGGCTAACGATGAAGAACATCTTTTCATGAATCTATTGGCCATTTGTGTCTCTTCTTTTGTAAAGGGTATTCAGCTCAATTGCCCATTTCTTGATTGGGTTATTTGTTTTGCTAGTGTAGAGTCTTTTGAACTCTTTGTATATTTTGGATATTAGACCCCTATCAGAGTGGTGGCTGGTATAGATCTTTTCCCATTCTGTAGGTTATTGATGGTTTCCTTTGATGAGAAGAAACTTTTTAGTTTGATGCCATCCTACTTGTTAATTCTTGCTTTAATTTCCTGACCTTTGGAGGTTTTGTTGAGAAAGTTACTGCCTGTGCCAATATGTTGTAGTGTTGAGCCTATGCTCTCCTCTAAATTTGCAGATGACATGACTCCCTTTATCTGGAAGACCCAAAGAACCCAACCAAAAGACTTCTGGAGCTGATTGACAAATAGCAAAGTTGCAAGATACAAAATCAACCTAAAGAAATCAGTGGCTTTTCTTTACGCCAACAATGAAAGAAATAAAGAAAACAATTCCATTCACTATAACCTCAAAACCAATAAAATACCTAGGAATAAACCTAGCCAAATATCTAAAAGACCTCTACAACAAAAACTATAACACATTAAAGAAAGAAATTGAAGATGACCTTGGAAGATAGAAAGATCTCCCATGCTCATGAATAGGCAGAATAAATATAATCCAAATGGCCATTCTGCCAAAAGTGATCTATAGATTCAATGCAATTCCCATTATAATACCAGTGACATTCTTCATAGACATAGAAAAATCAATCATGAACTTTATATGGAGAAAGAAAAGACACAGAATAGCCAAAGCAATTCTCAGTAATAAGAATCATGCAGGAGGCATTACAATTCCAGACTTCAAATTATACTATGGAGCAATAGTAGTAAAAACAGCATGGTACTGGCACAATAACAGGTATACTGACCAGTGGAATAGAATAGAATAGAATAGAAGATACAGACACAAATCCACACACCTATAGTCAATTAATCTTTGACAGAGGGGCCAAACTCATACGCTGGAGAAAAGACAGCCTTTCAACAAATGGTGCTGGGAGAACTGGCTATCCATTTGTAGAAAGATGGAACTAAATCCTTATCTCTCACCATACACATGAATCAACTTGAAATGGATTAAAGACTTAGAAATTAGACCGGAGACTGCTACCACCTTTTAATTGGAATCTGGACCACTCATAAAGGTTTTCTGGTCTATATATTATTGTTAAATCAGTGTCTATTTGGAGAAACAAAGGCTAGGACTTCCTGTTCCATCATCTTGCTTTCATAAACTCTCATATTTTTTTTTGCTGAAACATCTTTTATCCATATATATTTTGTCTTTACCCAAGCAATTTTTAATTGAAATTAATAACTTTCAAAATAAAAATTTGCTTATACACAGTGTTTTATTTAGATGCTCCACTTTGGTATAATTTTTTCCAGCTAATAGTATACTTTTAAAAAATACTTTTATTGGTGCATTGTAATCTCATATTGTTATGTAGTGCAAAGTGATAGGGACACACATACACACAACAATTAGTGAATGTGTCCCTAAATGCTAAAAATAAGTATCGTTTTATCTTTTAAAGTATAGTAAATATGGTTTGGACATTATTGTAGATAACTAGACATAAATTATCCTCAAAAGAATGCATTTTTAAAAATCTTTTGAATATCAGAGGCATTCCATAACTGAATTAAATTAGTTGTTTTCATAGATCAGAATTTATGGACTCTGATATTATATCTGCATTTTTGTGAAGAATCTACACTTTTAAGTTTGAGAAACACTGTCTTAAATATTTATTCATATAAAGGCCTTCTCATTAAAATACTTTAGAAAATCGTATACCAATAGATTTAGTTAGATCTCATTATTTTAGCACTTTAGGGCAGCTATTGTTAAAGATAATGATGCTTTTGTTGAACTTAATGGTAACTGTATGCAAATTTGAGAATTTGTGGTAAACTTGTGGGAGTAGTTAGATTTCCTTTTTCTTTTTAGGAAAACTGCCAGGATCAGGAATCACTGGCTGCCTCAAAATTGCAGCTGTGGTTGTCTTCTCAAATTACTAGGAAATTAGAGCAGGGTTTGTAGCAAACTTGAAAATTATTATACAGCAAAGACTTGTTACTTAGAAACGCAGTTAATGAATAAAGTCAGTTAAAGGATAAAAATGAGTAAAAATAAGAGAAAGTCAGGAAATTGTTAAATTAACTGATCTTAAAAGAAGGGGGAAAATGTAAGTTTGGAGAATATTTTCCAAGGCTGGCATATGTCCACTGTCTTTTTTGCCTTTTTAACATTTAATGTATTTGTAAATAGTTGCTTATTACTTCATATAAATTAAGTTTGAAGTACATTTTTTAAGCCAATTAGAATTTGGATGTATTATGTCTCTAACGATAAATCACCTTAGCATGAAGAGAAATTAATAATTCATAAAACGAAAATGCAGATAAGGTACTGTTTCCATCGGACTCTAATAGAAGTCACCACACTAATTCAGTTAAACAAGATGATGCATGGTAAACTAAATAAAGAATTACAAATAATAGTAAATATTGTAATATCGAGGCAGGCAAAGGACCTGAGAAAAGGAATGTTTATAAGAGGACATCTGTATAAAGAACAGAAATAGAGTGGGTTGAAAGGTACAGGAATAACAGTACAAGTTAATATAAAATTTCAGCCCCAAGAGTTATCAAAGACAAAAGGATGGGTAAAGCAGATTGGTGGTGTCAGAAAATTACAAGTGCCCACAGACCTTTAGAACAGAGATTTAAATCAAGGCTTACAACTGGGCAAAAGATGTTGAGTCTCCCAAATCCAATTTTGACCAATCACAAAATAACAGATGGAAAACTACAAGAAGTGATCAAAGCTCATATTCCAAAAAGTTCAAGATTACTCTCTTTTGGTGACCCCTCCCCACTCTTTGAGGGGGGGAACCTTTATGTCTTCTATCTTTCTTTGGCTTAAAACAAATAATCATATCCCTACACCCATCCTGCTATACTCTGTCAATATAATTTTGCAGGCAAGAAATCAATAAAACAAAAAAATCTGCATCTTTTTGGGTAGAAAAGGAAGAATTTGGTTATAATATTATTTCTCTCAACTTTATTAAAAATTAGTGTACAAATACTTGTACAGAGTTCTGTTAAAAGTTTGCATGATATCCATCCATTGTATTTATATATGAACAATTAAATTCTATGGAAAACCCATTTTAATGAAGATTCTGAATGTGTTGTGAAGATTCATTGATTGACCATATAATGTGCTCATAAAAACAAAATGAAATACAACTATATTTAGCTTTTTTATTATTCATCATTACATTATAGTAGCATTAATTTTATTCTCAGATCTGATAGTTAATTTAATAATTTTAAAAAACTACCTTTAAAAATAAGACATTCATGTTCATATTACATGTTGAGTCTTCTTAGGCTTCTTTTTTCTACACTTTCCTTGATTTTGGCACACATAAATTTTAGTATCATTTTATCTCTGAAGTTAATATATCTAAGGCAAGGCTTTCCTATTATTTCAATATAAAGTTTTCTTCACAATATAAATTTAACTATATTTTTTGATCACTTAAGGATGTAGTTTGGAGTTAGAATGCCCCTGGGTTTCATCCCTGGTGCCAAAAATAAATAAATAAATAAATAAATAAATAAATAAATAAATAAATAACATAAAAATCATGGTAAGTTTTTAGAACTAATTCAGAATTCAATGCCTAGCTTCTCAATTGCCAGTTATGATCAAAATGACCAACATAGATTTCAAGGAAAGAATCTTAAAAGCAGTGAGAACAAAAGGGCAGGTAACATATAGAGGCAAAACAATAAGAATCACTCCAGACTATACACCCTAAGTTATGATCAGCATTCATATTTTTAAACAAAAAGGATGACTATTTGTACATAGGCAAATCTTTTAAAAAATGAAACAGATATTTTGGATCAATTACACGCTTAAATTCGTTAAGTTTTCAAATTTGTAAAATGCAGAGTTTCTAAAATTAGTAAATGATTTTCTAGGAAATTATTAAATGCTTTTCTTAAAAATTATTAATATGGTATATATTTAAAACATGCATAAATTGTGATTACCTCAGATTATATGGATAGTACCAAAAATAAAACTTTTCTGTGCAAATCTTGACACCCACAATTTGGTTGTATGCTGTTCTATTACATCTTAAATATGTGGATTGTTTCCTTTTAAGAGAAACAATAATTTATATTTCCATAATACACAATGTAAAAATAATTATGATCTTTCTTAATCTAATAATTTATACACCATAAAATAAATAGATAACATAATTTGGAGAGCTTTCTAGAACTCTGACCCAATATCAAGCATCATAAATTTACTCCTAACATTTTTAAGGCTGGTTTTAAGCTTATGTTGTCTTTTGAATTTTTTTAAATTAAAAGATTAATAAGTTTATATAACAGGACTATTATTCATGATAATTTTACCAAATTATAATTACCTTGAAAAGGCTTGAAAATAATAGTAGTATCATAATGATTTGGTATGTCATAATGTTGTTTAAATATTTTTGTGGATTGTATAAAAATATACATCTTAACTAAGACTCAAATTTTCTATAAATATTGAGGGAAAAAAGACTATAGAGAAGTATTTCACTTGGACTTAAAAACATCAAATGACTCTTAGAAACGTTTATCAGCAAATTTATTTTTTTCATGGATGGTGGAATTAACTGAAAGTATATCTATATAGATAAATAACCTATTAAATAATTCAAAGAAATGCATGATGGATCATACCATGATTCCTTCACTTGCTTCCATATGGGAATCATAGCAGTGAATAATATTTTAGTTTTAGTTGTAAAAAATGATAATTTTCATGGTGTTATCCTAGAAGACTGGATATCAAAATTTGATTTGTTCAGAAAACAACTGTGGTGCCACTGAAACTCAGTGATGGCTGAGCCAAAGTGTTGAGCCAGCAGATGTCAGAGATTTGAGCCCCACCATTGCAGGCTGCACATTAGTATAGTAGAGTGGGAAATGAAACCCCACAATTAATGCAGACCTGATGGTTGATTGATGAAACTCAAAAATTTAAAATGCTGAATAGAACAGTGTAGTGAGGTAGAGGGAAATGAGAAAGAAAAAGAGAAATTGAGAGTGCATATGAGTAAGATTCATGCACTCGCCACAACTAATTTTCTATGAAACTTCTTGTCAGACTTCAAGCATTATAAAAAAAAAAAAAAGGGAGAGAAAACTATTGGGCTGAACCACATAGAACTGCTGATAATTTACTAGCTTTGACCTACAAACATTACATTTTCATATGTTTCAGCATAATATAAAATACCTAACTCAGGGTCTGCATTTTAATGAGGGTTCAATATGAGGCAACTCCTCACCTTTTCTCATAAAAAGAAGTATGCAGTTATTTTTGTCCCTCTTGTGTTAGCATTCTACAATTCAGCAGAGATTCTGGGGCTCCAAAGTACTGTTGTAAAAGGAGTAGAAAAAGAACTTCCTGCATACAAAAACAGGAAAGTGAAAGAAGCCCAGCATTCAACAAATGTTTATTAAATCTTTACATATATCAGAGGGAAACAAAATAGATGCACTCAGGGAGTGTGGCCGGAAGCAGCCATTAAGGCATGTTTCTGAAACCCAGGTTTTCTCCTTAAGCATCATGTGACTTTTGCAGTCTAATCTGTAACATGTCCTTTAAATTCTTTTTCTCTTGCTTTTCTACCCTGATATCTTAAGGGAAAAATACACATTTCTATAAATGTACATAAGTATATTTATGATTTTTGGTACCTCTAGATTCCAAGTTAGATATTTTTATAGCCACATTGAATAAGCTGTAGCTGACTCCAGAAACTGTGAATGGAAGACTGTCTAAAAAGCATAAATGTTATAATAATGCACTGGAAGCTATAAAAAGATAAGCTAAAAAAGTTTTGAAAAAATGTACTTGCTCTTATATAGATTATAAAGTGTCTACGATTAGGTTCCAATCTTAATATTGTATCTCAGATTTTAGTTCTATTAAAGTGAAGATAATTATAAAAATATGAGAAATTTAAATGTTGCATTATGCTCAAGAGCATGGCTTTCATTAGATTTTTGGACTCTTATTTATCTATATTATTAAATGAGAATTTTCTGATTATCAATCATTTGTATTTGTTTAAGTAAAATAGTAATGAGCATTTTTTAACTCTGAAAGGCTTAGTATATATTTATTTTTCTTTACAAAAGTTAGACTGCCATTTATTTTCAATCCCTGAATTTCCAAGGTATATTTTGCTTTATATATAATTTAATTTGTCCTTAATATTTTAATGTTCTATTTGTTTTATGTGGAGTTATGATATTAATGCATTTGAAATATACACAATTCTTAAACTGGGCATGTGGCACATGCTTGTAATTCCAGTATTTGGGAAGCTGAGATAGGAGTATCACATTTCGTGGACAGCCTCAGCTACACAGTAAGGCCCTTTGCAACTTAGTGAGACCCTGTCTCAAAATAAAGAATAAAAAACCAGGCTTGGGGTGTAGCTCGGAGATAGAATGTCCCTGAGTTCCATCCCCAGTACCACACACACACAAAAAGAAATATATACAATTCTTGATTTCACACCAAGTTCTTCAATCTGCCATTGCAAATAACTTGAGAGGATGCCTTTCTCATACCTGCAATCTTTACTCTAGGAGTCTGTAGCATAAAGTTAGTGTTAAAAATTGGTTATAAATTGTAGGCACATGAGTAATTACACTATAACCTAAGTCATAATAATAGCAATAAATATTAGTCATGAAAGCCCTTTTCAGATCTAGAATGTGGATGAAAGAAGAAAGAAAAATGAAAGAGAGAGATTATGCTGATGAGAAGATAAAGAAATAGAAGGAGCAAAAGGAAGTATATAATAGGGATTTAGTAAAATGGGAAGGCAAAGTGGTTGGCTCCTAAGGCTACTTTCCAACTCCTCTCTAGTCCTCATTGAGGGCTAAGCTGGGATGTAGGCAGTAAAATAAAAACCTGACCATAATCTAATCATTGTTGCCATCTCTCTCAATCCCTATGTGCACTTAGCTCCCTCTGTTGGACTGGTGGTTTTGACATAAAATTATATTTTCTCTGGAGAGACAGGCAAACAAAATTTCCTTCTGATATTTTATATCCAAAAGACAGAAGAAAACGCTCTCTTCTCCCTATTTCTACATTTGTTTAACTGTTCTAAGAGGTGATAGCAACCAAGATGAATTGTTTGTACAACTCAAGACTTTTCTTCCAAGTCTTCATTTTAGCAGAGAAGTTCAAATATTTTGTATCTCTATCACACTGACACTCTCATAAGAAATATATTCAAAACTGCAACCACATTAAGGGAGGTATTTGGAAATCTTCCTATTAGAAAGCAATCACAATAATTTTCAGTAATGACTAGATCTCTTGTGACTCATTTTAATATAATAACAAAGCTTTCCTTCCCAAGTGGGTGAAAGGTACACACATTTTTCTAAGAGGTTAAGTCATGTTTGGAGATGAAGCATGAGGACTAGGAATTTCAATGTTTTGGGAAATTTTGGTTCAGCCATAATTTAGGGTATAGATTATGTTCATCTGTGAATTCATCATAATGCACAATATGTGATGCTAAAAGTTGTATGACTTGTTTATTTCTTAAGGAATTTTCTCTCAATATATTTTTCTCTTCCTTCCTTTCTTCCTTCCTTCCTTTGTTCCTTCCTTCCTTTCTTCCTTTCTTTATCTTTCTTTCTTCATACTGTGGGTTTAAACACAGGCACGTTCTACCTCCAAGTTATATCCCCAGCACTTTTCATTTTTTATTTTGAAACTAGGTCTTTCTAAGTTGTAAAAGTCTAGCTAAGTTGCTGAGGCCTGCCTTGAACCTGTGGTCCTCCTGTCTCAACCTTCCAAGTACTGGGCTTCCTATATTTTTATTTAATACACTTATTTTGGAAAAACTGAAAAACTTGAATTATAACTGCTTGTTTTGGTTACTCTAAGACTAAAAACCAACAGGAAGACTGCTTCTTGGCAAGAGAAGAAAAGCAGTCAGAACTCCACAGAAGAAAGACAGTCCAAATATGGCTGAACTGGAGGCAGCACAGAAAGCAGGGGATTCATCTCATCTGTTGAGCCTAGAGCAGAGGTGGTACCACCTTGGCAAGCCTGCATGGAAACTGGCAAGGATGTGGAGAAATAGGAACTCTTCTACACTGTTGGTGGGATTGCAAATTAGTGCAGCTTCTTAGAGATAAATGTAGAGATCCCTCAGAAAACTGGGAATGCATCCACCATATAATCTGACAGTAACACTCCTGGGGATCTTTCCAAAGAAACTGAAATCTGAATATTATAGTAATATATGCATATCTATGTTTATCGCAGCATAATTTATAATATTCAAATTAGGGAACCAAGCTAGGTGTCCACTAGCTGATGCATGGATTAAAAATTATGGAATATACACAGAATGAAATTCTTTTTAATATGCTTTTATTGGGGCATTATACTCTCACATCATAATGTCATATTGACAGTAACATACATGCACACAGCACTTGGTGTCCCACCCTGCCCCACACAAAATAAAATTCTACTCAGCAATAAAGAACAAAATTATCCGGGTGTGGTGCTGCACACTTGTAATTCCAGCATTTGGGAGGTGGAGACCAGAGGATCATGGTTTGAAGACAGCCTCAGCTACTTAGAGAAGCCCTTCACAACTCAATGAGACCCTGTTTCAAAAATTAAAAGAAAGTCTAAAAAATAAGGCTGGGGGTGTAGCTCGGAGGTACCATGTCCCTGGGTTCCATCCCCAGTACCACAAAAATGACACAATTATGTCATTTTCAGAAAAATGGATGAACTTGGAGAACATTATGATGAGACCAGCCAATCACAGAAGGTGAAGAGTCATATGTTTTCTCTCATATTTGAAAGCTAGAGAGTAATTAGACTATTAGATTGACTTTTGATAATGTAGGACAAACCCCAGTGGGGTGAGGGAGGTAGTCTGGGTGTGGAGGGGGAGAAAGAGAATTAATGAAGGAAACACTTCCAATGATGTTATGTACATATGTAATAATACCAATGCCAATCTAATATCATGTATGGGAAAAAGGGCAGTGGGGAAGAAGCCAGGGGAAAGATCAATTAGTGTTATGTATATGCAAGTCACTATCACTCTGAACTAAATCATGGTGTGAGACTATAATGTACCAATAAGAGCATTACAAAATAGTAAAATAAAACTGATGGATAAACTCTACAGCTTTTCCCAAGGTCCTCAGGTTTATCTTGTTAGGAATGATAATGGCTGTGTATTGATTTTGATTTTGATATTTATATTGACTTAATATATTGATTCTGATATTAACAAAGCTACATATTAATATTACTAATGAAATAACAATATATTGATTTTTTCATGACTTTCACAATAGAAATACCAAGTTTAAAATTCACATTCCTGGGAATTCCCAAGAACCAGGGTGTGTATTTATCTATATTTATGCACAGGAAGGAGTGGGATAATCAGGAGATCAAACATACAGGGAGAGTGATGAAAAGCAATATTTAGGATTTTATATGAAATACCAATCCCGGTATGTTTATATGTTTTGTATGTAGTTTTCTATGTATTTTATATGTAGTATTTATTCTGTAACATACTGTAGCATTTTTGTTATTTTTACAACATAGCACAAATTGAATATATGTTACTCAGGTAGCATATGTCTACGAGGAAAAAACAAAATCTGCATTTAGTAAATGGGTTTTATCATAGAAAACTATGGCAGCATCATATAATCCTACTGGAGGGAAACTGAGTTAGGCCAGAATGATTCTGTAATGAGAGGTTGTCCCATCTTCAATAACCAGGTTGTTCATCTCCTGATTACTTTTCTTCTGAGATCACCTTTCTTCATTTATGTGGACATCTGCTTTGTGCATTTCTGTTGACAGAGCTGATTTGGCTGCATCAGCATGACCCTTTATATTGTCCTGAAATCTGCCTTAAGTCTCTTCTGTGCCCAGAACCCACAATAATTTAAAGCAGTTTTGGTGTGGTAGCTTCACATTTCCAAGGGAAAAGATATGGTTACCTCATCTATGTCAAGTACACATTGCAGGTTTAGTCAGGAAACTGGATATTGAGAATAAAGCAGGGATGTTTCAATATCCATTTAGTAGATGGTTTGTATCAGATTTTCCAACTAGAGCTGTGGGAAAGACATCAATAGGAGATTTAATACTTTTACTTCAATGTCAAAACAATTTTTTGAAAACAAGAGACCCAACAACTTCATTTTACCCCTGAAGATTTAATTAAAAAATCAAGACTTTATATTCAATATAAATTTGTGTTATTAGATGTCATTAAATACACTAATTGAATAGAATTAACCTGTTAGTATGTTTTCTTTCCAGTGGCAATTTGAGATTTCTAAAATATGAGGGTTATTAAGAACAGTTTTCTTCCCTGCGATATGGTTATCTCATTCAATTTCTATTAACTAAATTGTGCTCTTTTTCTATTCCTAAGTATATAAAATTATAATAATAGAAACTTATACTACAAAATACAATATAGATGTTTAGAAATATATTTTGAATATTTTTACATCATTTGGATATATAAAGGTACTTTCTAAAAGATTGGGGATATTTTACATTATTATATTTTAGATTATTTAGATTATTATTTCATTTGCATACATACAAATATTCATTCTCAGTTGCATAGAGTCATCAATTTTAATATTTATTAAAAGAAGGTTATTCTTTTAATGGTGACTTATTTTGCTACTTTTATTAAGGTTCTGAAGAGTAGAGGAACTGCTCTTGGAAAGGATAATGTATAGCATTCTGAATAGTTTTAAAACCAAATATTGTCATCATTTTTTTTCTAAATGGGAAGGATGGTAATCATGTAAATGAACTACTTGTTAAGAATGAAATGAGCTGGGTGTGTGATGGCTCACACTTGTAATCCCAGTACTTGGGAGGCTGAGACAAGAGGATCATGGGTTTTTCATCAGCCACATCTACTTAGGGTCTCTGCAACTTAGTTGAGACCCTGTTTTAAAACAAAGAAGTATAAGTGCTGGGCATATAGCTTTGAGGTAGAATGTCTGTGGATTAAATCCCCAGTACTGCCAAAAAAAAGTGAAATAAACAGAAATAATTTCTTGTTGTTACAATCAAATTTTGTTCTGAAGACAACACTAAATTATTATAACACCCATTAATGTATGTGTATTTTATTTAATTAATGAATGATTTCTTTATTTTTCAGTACTGATGATTAAGCCCAGAGGCATTCTATCTCACATTTACACCCCCTACTTTTTTTAGTTCTTGTTTTGAAATAGGGTCTCACAAGGTTGCTAAGAGCTGAGGATGTGTTCAAACCTGTGATCTTTCTGTCTCAGCCTCCCAAGAACTGAGATTATACGTGTGCACCATCATGTCCAACATTATATATTACTTAGAAAAGAAAAACTTTAGCATCTGAGAAAAAAAAAAGTCCAAAATAAAATGGGTAATAAATCTTGGACCTTGGAGTTGATCAGGTCTGAATACCTAAACACTTTTTGCTTTTTATTCCCTTAAGTGTTCTGTTAATTATTTCTCATTTCTTCCATCCCGTTGAATCTGCTCATCTTTTGCCTCTCAGTACCTGGGAGCACTTTAACAGGCTTCCTCTCGCTGTTCTCCAGCAGGAAGCTTGTTTTTCAGTTATCCATCTGCCAGCTGCTTCAACCTCTGGGCCTTTGCTTTATTGACTTTTTTTTTTTTTTTTTTTTTTTTTTGCGGGTCTGGGGATGGAACCCAGAGGCATTTGACCTCCGAGCTACACTCCCTACCCTATTTTTTTTCCCCTTTATTTTGAAACAGGGTCTCACTAAGTTGCAGAAGGCCTCACTAAGTAGCTGAGGCTGTCCACAAACTGCGACCCACACTCGTAAGTGGTAGGCCCAATTCCTCTTTTTTTTTTTTTTTGGTGGTATTGGGGTTCCTGGAAGCCCTTCTACCTCTGGGCTACACTCCCAGACCTATTTTATAATATTTTATTTTTGGAAACAGGGTCTCTTAAGCCAGCACAGCTGGCTTCGAACCTGTGCGATCCTCCTGTCTCTGCCTCCCAAGCGCGGGGATTACAAGCCTGCGCCACCACGCCCGGCTATCCAATTCCTCTTTTAGATAAACCCAAACCCTAAAGTCTCAGCAACAACCCCTCCCTTTATTATGAATAAAACTTCCTTCTCCTTTCAGTCTTTACGTTCTTGTCTTCTTTTCTCTTATTCCGCATCTTTTCCCTGCGTTGTGATCTGACATGTGCTTGCCTCTGTGGGCTAGGTGCCTATCACCTTTACTCTCCAACATCTGCTCTAGTATCCATGTTACCTCTATCTTTCTACCTGGTTTAATAATGGGATGCTTTTTTCCTTGATGTGTGATATATTTCATAATAAGTGACAACAGAACATGCTCTGTATACAGTTCAGGGTGCAGAAATGTGTGTGAGATAATAGGATTGATTTATCACCTATTATTTAGGAATATTTATAAGCCTTTGAAGAAATTAAATATATAGGTGGTTTATGTATATGAAATATAGATAACACCCAACATGAGGGTAGGCTTGTATCTAAATGAGAAAAAAGAAAAGATAATCTGTTTTTGTTATTATGTTATTCATTTTTTTGTTGTTAAATTTTGTTATTATGTTATACACTATGCTATTTTCTATCATAATGAACAATAGAAAACCAGAAGAGAACATATCTTGTACCCTGCAAAAGATAAATCTTTCAATAATTTTATTTTCATTAGTTCTGGTGTTATTTAGTTCTTACTATGTGTAAATGAAATTACCTCAAGATTCTGAAAATGAGATATTAAATTACTACATTAAATTTAAGTAAAATATCGCCTGATAATTTGAGCAAAGTAATGGTTCTTAATCTTCATGTTAGCGTTAGAGATCCAAAGAAAAAGATCAGGCCTTGGATCTCATGATCCCACTGCCAAATTTAAGAATCATCAAACCCTCTGCGGTTTCAGACACCATTTTTTCCAGTTAATTACTATTCACACAGGACAGTGGGATTCATGTTTTCTTACATTTTGCTGCATTCCAGAGAATTTCATGAGCATTTCCTTGGGCTCGTTTTCCCACCCTCAGTTTTATGGCATGAAGCTAAAGGGGATTTTTGGTGAATGTACTCATATTTTGCGTCTTGGAATGTAGACTAGGGATATTTTCATAGAGCAGTAGATGAAGATTGAGAATGGTGGGATTTAAGTAACTTTTTAAATGCAATTCTTATTGTTGTTGATCATGTTCTTGCACTGAATTAGTGATATGTACACTGGGGGACATGGGAGGCATTTATACCTGCACACCTCTGTCCTTCTACCTTTCACCTTACCTGAACCCATGTGCATAATATAATGTCATAGTTTACCTGTGCATCCACCTGAGGCTGCTTTTCACACCTGCTTGCAATTGCTGGACTTTGAATTAAGATAAACGCCACTAAAAGAAAGAGAAAAGGAGTCCATTTTTTGTAATTCATCTATTTTTCCTCACAATTAGGGAATTAGTCATGTATTAGGTACATGACTGTCAAATCCTTTAAACTTAGCATTCAACAACTTCCTTGATTCTGATGCTCAGCCTTCTAAGGGTGTGCACAAGCACCCCTAGAACCTAAAACCACGTCACCAGGTCTTCTGCAAGGATGCTACCTTAGATTTTGTCCTAGTTGTACATTTCCAGTTTTCATTTGTTCTATCTTTAGGTTTTGGTTATAGTACATCTGTGTGTAAGCAAAATGAATCATCTCCAACATAAACATTGATTTTATCAAATATTAACATTTTTTATTCTCTGGTTGGCATGTATTTATAATTCCAACATCATTCAGATGTAGAAAATTTGTTATTTGTTCATTTATCTTTTCCAATATAATTTTGATAAAAACCCAAAGCCTTTTATAAATTTTTAATTTCTATTTTTCTAGATAATTCTGAATTAAAAACTTTGTAGGATTTCTAGTTGGAATATTAATATACCTTCAGATATAGCATTTGGAAATATTTTATCCCATTCTATTAGAAACTTTTAACTATGTTTACATTGTCTTTGGATATACAGTATTTTTTTTTATTTTTTAGGGAGTTTGTATACTCTTCTGTTGCCTGCGCCATTGAAATCATATCCAAGAAATCACTGCCAATTTCAATGTTGTGAGGTTTTATGACCCAGATTTTCTTCTAAAAGTTTATAGTCTTAAGATTTATATTTAGGTCTTTTATCTATTTTGAGTTAATATTTGTATATGGGATTAGGTAAGGGTCCAATTTTATTCTTTTCCATGTAAGTATTATTTTTCAACAATATTTAGTTAAAAGATTATTATTTCCACCACCAAATGTTCGTGGAAACCTTGTCAAAAATAACTTGACAATATAGGGAAGAATTTAGCTCTAGGTTTTATTTAACTCCAATGGTTTATATATCTGCCTTTAGAACAGCACTACACTGTTTCAATTATTGTAGCTTTATATGGTTTGAAATCAGAAAATATATATCTTCTAGCTTTGTTCTTTTTCAAGATCGTTTTGGGTATCTAGAGTCCATATTCCATATTAGGATAGATTTTTTTTCTGAAAAATAAATATATAAATATATGATATTTTCACCTAAAAAATAGAAAAAAAATATTCTCTGGTAAGAAAGAAAGTAAAAAGAAATATTGAAATGTTATCTTTAAATCATCAAAAGCTTGGTATCAGACAAATGAAACTGTTATGTGAGATTATCATTTTTAAGTTTGGATAAATTGCTATAATACTAGATGTCAACCACTAAGCCAAGCATGGGAGGGAGGGATGGGGAGAGAATGGGGTGGGGATCGGGTGGGGGCTGACTGGGCGATGTGTGCATGTATGTCTACAAAAGTTTGTATCCCACTATGATGTATGAATACAGTGCACCAATAAAAAAAAAACACAAAAAAACCCAAAAAATAAAATAAAATAAAATAAAATAAAAATAAAAATAAAAATAAAAAAATAGGGCCATGAGTGTGGCTCAGCAGTAAAAAAAAAAAAAAAAAAAAAAACTTTGTAGAGTAAGGCTATATTTTCTACTTCTTTAAGTTAATTCAAATTATTATTTTTATTATTATTATTATTATTATTATTATTATTAATTTTGCTGTACTGGCAATTGAACTCAGGAGTGCTCTAACACAGAGATATTCCTTCAGCCTTTTTTATTTTTTATTTTGAAACAGGATCTACCTAAACTGGCCAGACTGGCATTGAACTTGTAATCCTCCTGTCTCAGCCTTCCAAATACTAGGATTTTAGGTGTAGACCACTGTGCCTGAGTAGTTAATATAATTTTTTATTTGTTTTTGTTTGGATTTGGTTTTTCTATTAGAGAAAGCAATGAATTATTATCAAATGAATGCATGAATCAACTGACTAATTCTGAGTTGTAATGCTCAAATAATGAAAAACACAAAATGTTTCTTTTGTCCCATAAAAAATTCTAGAAATAATCTGACATAAATCCATTTTCTAATATGACTCATATGCCATGACAAAGTAATGTACCCAGGCACATACTAACCATTTTAGGTGATGTAAACATGTAATAGATCTAGTTCTTATTTTCTATGGGCTTCTGGTTTAGTTGTGAGTTTCTAGAAAAACTTTAATTTTGACACTAGAGAAACCTTGTACAATAGATTTCTGCCAGTACCAATTAAAGCTATTTCTTTCAAGATTTTGAAGCCAGGGTATACACGGTCTGCAAATTACCTGACTTTAGAAATAAAATCTAGAGTAAGCATTGCAAAGAATCCCAAAATTACCAACAAAACTTTTTTTTTTTTTTTTTTTTTTTTTACAAACCAAGCATCCTTCCCTAGTGCCCCAGGAGATATATAAGAAGTCAAAGAAGAGAAAGTATTATTTTTACCTATCTCCGAGCTACTTAACGTTAGCCTTTTAGATAGTGAATATGCTTGGACTGAGAAAAAAAATGATATAAAAGAATCTTTTCCAAGTTCAGAAAGCATTTGCTTTCTAAATGCAGAAGCCTCAGTATATTCATAGGTAGAAGTAATGCTAAAGATACATTGACTTGCAATTTTTTATTAAAATATGAGTTTCTTTCCAATGCTAAGTAGTAAGAAGTAACTGTCAGTGTCTGTATCCTGGGAATTGCAGCACCAATGAGAAGGAACTTTGGGCTTTTCTGCTAGACAAGAAAGAATAAGTAGAGGTTAAGCCATGGGAATCCACAAAAACACAAAACATTTTCCTACTGTTCTGCCGTCATCTTTGCTATGAAAGTCATGCAGAGGATTTTTCGTAGAATTCTCAACTGGTGGTAAAAAAAAAAAAATCAAGCCAAAAATATCTTATTAAACTTTGCATTGTGACTTATTAAACATTAAAAATGCTCATTTTTCTTCCTTCCATAGGTATGTTTATGAATTTTTAATATATTGCTTTATCCTTATCCACAAAAGGATTAGATACATACAATATGTTCACCGTCCTCTCTTACTTATCTGGGAATTGCAGTATGCTGAGGAAAGGAAGAAAGTAGTGTGAGCACCAAACCAAGCAATCTCTGGCCATCTGAACATGCCTGGTTTCTGGGGCCCAGTAAAGATAAATACTCATCCATCCAGCGCCTTCATTTTTGTAATGTCTCCCTGTCCAAGTTAATAAATGCTTTCTTGCTGTTTTTTGGCATCTCTTTGAATGAGGAATGTAAACTGAAAAGGCCTCGGAGACTAGAACTGGCACAAAGCTCCATGATGAATAATGTCAGGAGACACCGAGACTAGCTCAGTAGTCCCATACGCAGTGCCACAGCCTTCACCAGAGGACAGATGGATTTGCTGCCTGGGACAGAGCTGTTGCATAATTCGCAGATACACCAGAAAAAAAGGGGAAAAATAAGGACAAAAGTAGGTCTATTTTTGTACAAATAGAAGTAAATATAAAGTATAAGATTTATAGAAAGAATATTGCTGACAACAATTTGAAAGCTTAATAAGCAGAACCATCAACATACATTTAATCTTTAGATAGTGAAAAAAAGGAAACATAAGTTTTTTTCTGAGAACACTAAAATTTTGGAGAAACTGCCAGAAAAATTAGACTGAAAGTATTATTTAGTTATCTCTGTATTTATACTATGTCATAAACTATTACTGTTTAAAAAACTAAAAAATCCCCTGAAAGTCAAGCTCATTTTCCCAAGTTGAATACCACTAAGGGGGGAAAAATCTTTTGCTTGGTACTAAAACGTCTGACTAGACATTAATTCAAATTTTGTTCCCCAAGGAAGCACTCAACTATATTTTTAAAAGTTTGTATTTTTCTTTGCACATATTAGTCTTTTCTTAGTCCTGGTTCCAATCTTTGATTATAGTATGGATGACATTCTCCCAGATCATTTAAAGTAAGTATCCATTAATTCAAATTCATTCTGTTAGTGGGTGGTTTGGATTCTCACCATTTTTTGAGCCTTTGAAAAACCAGTTTCAAAGTGTTGCAACAGATGGAAGTGAGTAAACAGAGGCAGCTCACATGTGAATGGCTTACCACTGGAGTTCACTGAAAAAGCAAGAGTTTGATGTAGCAATGAAGGATATGTTGTAATTTGGTCCTACCAAATCAGGAACATAAATTCCTAATATAACTAGAAAATTTAAAAGAGGATTATCTTTTATCTGTCGGAAGGCAGAGAAAGAGATAAGGCAGGAATATCCTTTTTCCTTAATGATGTTTCCTAGTAATTGTGCAGTCTTTCTTATACCCTATCAGCAGACAGAAGTAACTGATCATACCCATTCATAAGAAAAACTGAGAAATGTAGGCAATAATCGAGGTCCTAGTAAAAACTCTAAAGTTCATGGAATAAAAAGAAAATGGCTATAGTATTAGGGAACAAATAGCAGTATGTATCTGTCTTGGTCAATATTCTCACTGCTATCACTGCAAATGAATGACCACACAACTTAGAGGAAGAAAGATTTATTTGTTCTTTCATGGAGATTCCAGGGCTCAGTGTATATGAGGCCAGGGTTTTAAAACTCAGGGCATGACACGGGGGAAATGGAGAGAGTGCACACAAAACTTTTCTATCACATCATGGAGGCTGGAAGCAGAGAGAAAAGAAATGAGAGGGAGAACCATATGTAGCCCCAAGGTCACTCCCTCAGGGGTTCCTTCTCCACAACCAAACACTACTTCCAACATTGCTGCCTTGGTTCTATGAGAGTTAAATCCAAACCATTACAGCGTCACAATAGAAAATGTTAGGATTGACTACATTTTAATGCAATGTTAATTCATAATGCTCACCAAATCAAATTAACTTTTAAAGTGTTATTGGTATGTTAGAATGTTTATTTTTTGAATTTTATGGTACTAAGGAGTGAACTCAGGGTCATTCTGCCTCCAAATTATAATCTCAGTCTATTTTATTTGAAACAGAGTCTCACTAAGTTGCAGAGGGCCTCACTAGGTTGCTAAGGCTAATCACAAACCTGTAATCCTCCTGTCTCAGCCTTTCAAGTGTTAGAATTATAGGCATGTGTTATCATATCTGGCTCCAGCTTAGTTTTTATGAATTTTTGAAAGTCATGTAAATTTGTTACTATCTTATCTAATACACCACAATGAATAGTACTCTGAATATTTATATTTCCAGTAGCAAACTTATTTGTCTACCCCAAATACCTCTGTAGCTAATGATGAAGTTTTCTTAAGTCTCAATTACATTCTAGACTTGGCATATTATTATTTTGTTCTTTGTTGCTTATTCTCTTTTCTATAAGAAGAGTTAGAAGCATTATATTAGGATTGTGTATTAATGAGTTAAAGTTGAACGGAAATTTTAACTTTGGTGAACACAGGAAACATGAAGATTTGTGGAAAGATTCTTTGGACTAAACTCAGTGTGTTGGTTTCTAATAGCGTTGCTTCCTGCAGACAAGAAGAACATGAAAGTTGCATTTGGACTATAGTTCATATTTATTAACTTTCAAATGTACCTTTATTGGTGCATAATTATATATTTGAAACTTTTCCTTTATAAAATTATTTTGTTCCCCCCTCACTTTTTCCCCCTATCACTTCCCACTATTCTACTGAGTTGTTTCCTCATTTATCTGAAGTCACTTTTATTTCCTATTTTCTCTCTAGCTTTTACCTATGAGAGAAATCTTACAATCCTTAATTTTCTGAAACTGGTTGATCTCAGAATATTTTCAAGTTCCATACATTTTTCTGCAAATGATGTAATTTTGTTACTTATGACAAAGTAAAACTTTACTGTATGTATATGCCACATTTTCTTAATCTATTCATCTGTTAATAGACACCTAGGTTGGTTCCATAATTTAGCTAGTATGAATTATGCCTCTATGAACATGGCAATAGACAAATTTCTATAGTATTCTGATTTTAATTCTTTTGGAAAGATACTGAGGAGTTGTATAATTGTATTATATAATGGTTTCCTTTATGATCTGTTAGTGCGTGCGTGTGTGTGTGTGTGTGTGTGTGTGTGTGTGTGTGTGTGTTTTACTGGAGATTGAACCCAGGGATATTCTACTACTTAGCTACACTCCCATCCTATTTTATTTTATTTTATTTTATTTTATTTTATTTTATTTTAAGACAGTACCTTACTAGGTTGCTTCAAGTCTTACTATATTGCTGAGGCTATCCTCAAATCTGTGATCTTCCTTTCTCAGTCTCCCACCTGCAAGTGTGGCACCACTCCTCTCTTCTTTCCTAGTTTTGTGAGGAATCTCCATATTGATCTGTGGTTGTAGTAATTAATCATTCTATTAACAATGTACAAGAATTTCTACTTTCACACATTCTTGCCAGTTTTGGGGGTCTGCACAACCGTGGCCTGAGACCACGAGAACTTCTGCGATGAAAATGTAACATGTGGCCCAAAATAGCACTGAGAGGATATGGGGAGGGTGCAACTACTCCCCTACCCCTGCTAGCCCAATTTGGTAATGTTGAACCTTATTGGCTCATATAATGCTTCCATTCTTGTGAACCCCTCGTGCATTGGATAATGATTGGCTGCAAGTTATGTGCTTTGCACATGCAAGGGTGACCTTTAGCATGATAGGCTAGAATAGTTTCCTGTTGGAACTCCCCCTTGCTGTTATTTGCTTTAAATTTGGTTGCCTGAGAAAAATAAACGAGTTCCTGCTTGACATGACTCCCAGCTCTGTGTGTTGCTGTTCGGGCCATTGGCACTCATCATCTTCTCAGCCCCTCCACTGTCAGACTGGACCTGACTGTCTGGTGCCCCATGTGAGGAACTCTTTCTCAGCGAAATGCTGACAGGCTAATCAGTCTGCGGGTGAGTGTCCCCTCGTAAGATATGGGGAAGTCCAGTTATAAATGTGACCCTGCCCTAGAATCCCTTCGACTCTTTCTCAAGAGCCGAGGACTTAATCTCACTCATAACCAAGCCACCCAGGCCTGGGGGTACCTTTTAAAATTTGCCCCATAGCTCCCCAAAAGTAATCTTTTTGATTGGGACACCTGGGATTGAGTTGAGGGACTGGTTAGGTGAGCCCAGACAGAGCAAGGGGAGATTCCCCCGCTGGGGGTTCTCCCCACCATTTCTGTGCTTAAAAGTTGTTTTCACCCATAATCCCCAAAGAAACTCACTGACTGTGGCCCCATGCCAGCAGAAAAAGGGGCCGCCAAGCATACACCCTCCTCCGTTCCCAAAGCCCCTAAGAACCCTCCTGATCCTTCCCTTGATCCCTTTGGGGACACTCCATGGAAGGGCTCCCCACAGCCCCTTTCCCCGGCCAATTCCTTCTCCATACCTTTGGCTCTGCCGCCATATGTGGGTGAAGGGGGAGCCGGAGGAACTGTGGGCCTCTTTCTGGTCAATGTAAACCCGGGAGAAAACTGCCCTACAGCCTAGTACCCCTGGGAACCACAAGACCTAAAAGAACTTAGAAAGGCTGTGGCAGAGGACAGGCCTAACTCACCTTGGGCAGACACCCTTATAGAAGGATTAGACCACCAGGCACTTGTCCCATGCGACTGGAGAGACCTCACTAAGGCTGTGCTCCCTGGGGCTCTTTTTCTTAAGTGGACAGCATATTTTCAGGAGGAGTGTAGAATCCAGGGTGAATAGAATCAAGCTGTTCAGCCTGTTATACCTCTAAATTATGGCATGCTCTCTGGTACAGGCAATCAGTTCACCACTGGCCTCCAACAGGCGGCCTTACCTCCCCACCCCATGACCAGGTACAGACAGCAGCTTTGGCAGCATGGAGGAAATTAGATGAAGAGCCTACTGAAGCCCCTATCACTGGGATAACCCAAAAAGCAAAAATACAGAAGTCAGTTAATGAGGCATCCTTAAGGCAATTTAATCCCACGCTGCCTTTAATTTTATATGTTTTCATGGGAAGCACCCTATGCTGTCTCTTTTGGCCCAGATGGGAGAGCCCATTCATTGGATTCATCTTGCTATAGGAGGGGCACCCTGAGTCTACGTGATAATTGACCAAATTGCTGATTGCATAATTAAAGGAAGGGACATTGCAAATTGTCTGTTTGGAATAGACCCTCATGAAATAATAATTCCATACTGGCTGTCAGATTTCACTTGGCTACAAAGAAATAATGCAAGGATAGTGATTGCTCTAGAGAGGTTTCTCAGCAACCTGGATTGCCACTATGGTCCTTCTAGGTGGATGAGCTCCTACATACGATTAGAATGGAGACCCCCAAAAATATTTGTTTTAACTCCTAACTCGAGTTTCTATTCCATTTTCACTGATGGGGCTCATGTGGGGGCCTCAGTAATTGTCTATCCCCCTTCATTAGTGGTGATGATCCTCAACCTGTACACAAAATATCTCATCCAATAGAGGGATCGCCCCAGTTTAAAGAGCTTTTTGCCGTTACTTTGGCTATATGTGGTCAACCTGTTGCCTCTTTTGATGGAAGCTTACATTAAATTGGATGCCAATCCCATTACACCCCTAATGATACAAACACAATGTTTACTTAAACAAAAGAATAACCCAATCTTCATTCAACACCTCCGTGGCCATCAAAATTTACCTGGCTTCCTTTCCAAAGGAAATCAGGTTGCTGATAAATTTGCTTCCTCTATCTTTACCCTATCGGAAGCCACTCATTTTCATCAGCTTACTCATACAAACTGGAGGAGGTTAAAACACAAGTATCCACACATACCAATAACAGATCTGAAAAGAAATTGTGCGGACCTGTCGATCCTGCCAACCCTTCCTTCAAATACCCCCACTATAGAGAGGGCACAAAATATAGTTTAAATGTATATTATTTATGTTTAATAAAAACTTGTTAAAATTATAAAGAGGAACCATTAACAAAATACCAGAGGGAAAAAAAATACCCCCCCTACAAATCTTGGGCAGCAACCCTCGAGGATTGTGCCCCAATAATCTTTGGCAAATTAATGTAACTCATTATTCCCCCTTTGGTAAATTAAAATGCATTTTTGTATCAGTTGATACCTACTCCCAAGCTTGCTGGGCCTCAGCCCATGTGGAATTAAAGACCAAACATCCTATTATTTATATGCTACAATGTTTTGCCACCCTCGGGTTGCCCTACCAGATAACAGACCATGTTTTATTGGCAAAGCCTTTGCTGTTTTCCTCCAAACCTGGAATATCTCCCATACTAAGGGGATTCTGTGTAATCCTAGAGGACAGGCCATTGTAGAAAGATTTAATCATAACTTATTGTATGATTAAAGGGGGGACTCATTACCCCACATGATCAGCTTAGAAAAGCATTACTTACTCTACATATATTAAATTTTTCAAAATACAGACCAGAATTTTCACCATTCCAGAAACATTGGTCATCCTCAATCACATATATATCTGTCTTGGTAAAATGGAAAGACCCACTCTTGGGCATATGAAGAGGGCCAGACCCATTGTTTATGGCTGGAAGGGGATTTAGATGTGTCTTCCCTCCAGATGAAAAGAGACCCCTGTGGGGACCAGCAAGGGACATTAAATATCTTCCACCATGCACTAATAATTGTGATTCCAGGGAAAAAGAGATCCCTGAGATTAGCTCTCTCTTCTTAATTGCGAAAAGAGATACAAAATGGAGACAAAAATCCTCATCGGGCTGATCCTATTAGCACAAGTAAGGTATAGTATACAAGAATTTGGAGACCCAGGCAAGGCAAGAGAGATCCTTCATAAAAGGATGGGGTGGCCCTGTGATTGTGGAGGGGGTACCTTCCCAGTACTCCCCAGAGTACTCCATTTTACAAGCCACCTTTAGACTCACCGGAAAGGATTAGACTTGTTAACGGCCGAAAAGGGAGGCATATGCTTATTTTTACAGGAAAAAATGCTGTTTTTTATGCCAATAAAATGGGCTTAGTCCAGGACAAGATAAAGAAACTCCAAGAAGACCTTGAAAAATGCCGGCAAGATCTACAAGACAACCCATTATGGACAAGCTTCAGTGGGCTTTTGCCTTATTTTTTCCCTCTATTGAGCCCCCTTGTGTCTCTCCTGATTGTTTGTACCCTGAGCCCCTGTATCCTCAATAGATTAGTTCAGTTTGTAGGCAGTTAAAATACATCAAGTAGAGATCCAATATCAAAAGCTTACTGAGAGAGAGCCCAATCAGTATGACTGGCGTTCTGACTATGACCATCCCTCCTCTGCTCCCCATGTACCCAATGACGGGTAAGATCCTCAGAGGAGAACCTAAGATAGGGGCTGGGGTGGCTTATGAGTGGCTATCAAGCATGAGTACCCAATGTGGGATAAGATCCTCAAAAGAGGACAACCTAAGACAGGGACCATGCATCTCACCCTCATATATAAAGGAAGGGGGAGATGTTGGGGTCTGCACAACCGCGGCCTCAAACCACAAGAACTTCTGCAATGAAAATGTAACAGGTGGCCCAAAATAGCGCCGAGTGGATATGGGGAGGGCGTAACTACTCCCCTTGCCCCCACTAGCCCAATTTGGTAATGTTGAGCCTTATTGGCTCATATAATGCTTCCGTGCTCTTGAACCCATCGTGCTTTTTGAATCAATGATATCCCATTCACTGATTATCTTTTCTCTGGAGCTTTGGGGGTGTTAATTGAAGAAGTCTCTACTGGTTTCTATATGTCAGTGTGTTGGTCCTATGTTTTCTTCTAATAATTGCAATGTTTCTTGACTAATTTTAGGCCTTTGGTCCATCTTGAGTTGACTCTTGTGCAACTGAGAGATAAGTTCCTAATTTATTTATTTATTTTTTGTATATGGATATACAGTTTTCCCAATACCATTAGTTAAAGAGGCTATCTTCAAGTAGTATGCTTTCTTTTAGTAATTACAATGTGTCTGGACTAACTTCTAGGTCATTGATCTATCCTTGACTTTTATGCAGGTGAGAGACAAGGTTCTAATTTCTTTCTTCTGTATATGTATATACAGTTTACCAAGCTATTTTTGAAGAGGCTATGTTTTTTCCAGCATATGTTTTTTTTTTTATCTTTTGTGGAAAATCAACTGGATATAAGTATGAGGATTTGATTTTGTGTCTTCTATTTCATTGGCCTATATGTCTTGTTTTGTTCCAATACTATGCTTATTTGTTACTAGTATAATTTGAAATCAGGTATTGTGGTGCCTTCAGCATAATGTTATTGCACAAGATTTTTTTTTATTTTTTAGGCCTTTTATTCTTACAAATGAAGGATGACATTGATATTTTGATAAGAATTGAATTGACTCTGTATATCACCTTTGATAGTATGACCATTTTGACATCATTTATTCTGCATATTTAAGAACATGGGAGATCTATATGGTTTGAGTTTATAATGCCCCCAAACGCTCACTAAAATAATTAGCCATGGGGAACAGAATTCGATTGCTAAAGAGGGGTCCCTGGGGTGTATCCATGGGGATTATATGGTTTCTCTTCACTTGTTCTTTCTGTTTGGGATTTCAGTCTGTGTGATGTAAGAGCAGAGCTTTGTGTATATTCTCTCTCTCTCTCTCTCTCTCTCTCTCTCTCTCTCTCTCTCTCTCTCTCCCTCTCTCATGTCTCTGGCTCAAGACACAATCAATGTGTTGGCTGAGACTTTTAAGGCTTTTTTAGGGAGAATCTGCTTTCAAGTGTGCTCACATGGCTGCAGTTGACTAAATTCTTGCTGGCTCTTGCGTACTACAACAGCTCTTTGCCATATGAACCTCTCTATAGTATAGGTCACAATACAGCAGCTCTGAGTGAATATAGGCAATATGACTTTTCTATGAATGAGTGTGTGACCACATGAAGGAGTAAAGGAACAAGAGAAGTATCACAGATGGTACACTTTTTTGTTACCTAATTTTGGAATTACATTATATCACTTTTTTTATTTTTGTGGTACTGGACATTGAATCCAGAGGCATTCTACCTATGAGTTATACCCACCCATCAGCCCTATTTTACTACATTTTGAAACAGTGTCTCACTAATTTGCAGATGGTTGTGCTAAATTTCTAAGGCTGGTCTAGAGCCTGCAACCACCTGCCTCTCAAGTACTGAGATTACAGGTGTGTATTACCATATCCAACTTCAACTTTATACCACTTTTTCCATTTTTATTTATTTGAAGATATTACGAGGTCCTGACATGCTCAAGAGGAGAGAATTACAAAATGGCACAAATATCAAGATGGGAGAGGGGGTATGGGAGACTACCTACTACACCTTGGGAAATAAGCTGACATGAGGAAAACATATGGACTCTTGAATGGTCCCTTAGAGCTGAGGCAGAATTTCAGCTTTTCAATTTACTAGCTCTATGAATTTTGATAATTTCCAACCTTTACTAGTTACCCTACTATCCCTAAGCTCACTATAAAATATACACAGTAATTCATATTTTTAGGGCTGTTGTTATTAAATATCACTAAATAGTATAAATATATTAACATGTTTGAGATATGCAATAAATATTCCCTTGACCTGTAGGAGTAATATATTTGTTTGTAGATTCCAGAAAAACAACTCTCCACAGTGATTGTCCCATGAACTTCCAATGTACCCAATTGATGCCTTCTTGCAAAATAAGCAACATATTTACATCTTCAGAACTCAGTCTAAGTGGTGGTTATTTTGGACAACCTTCTGTCAGAAGCAGAATATTGTGACTTAAATGAAAGAAGATATTTTTTTTCTAAGATTTTTTCCCTTCTATCTCTTCCAGGTAGTTGAGTTCAGCCAAGATACAGCAATTCTTCATTATTTCCAGAGAATAGTTAGACTTCTAAATGGTCTACTTAATAGTCAATACTGACAATACAAATAGAGTGTTTTGATATTTCTAGATGTATTATTTTAGAAGGGGGTATGAACACATGGACACAAGTCCAGAAAGAATGATCAGATCAATGAATGGATTCCAAAACCAGTCACATGTCATATTTAAGATAAAGCACTGGGAAGGATAAATAAAATTAGGGGTAAAATGGACAGTACTGGCTTGAATCTTAATTCTGCCTTCCAGTAGGGGATCTTAAAAAATCACTTATCATCTTTAAGCTTTGTTTTCTAGCTATGTAAAGTTACAATAACAATTATATATTGTAGATCTATTATGTGCTGAACATGTTATGTTGTATATGGCACCAACAATCTTAAGAATATAATTGTTTTTCTTTTACTTTTTTAACACATGAAAAAAGAGCTTTGAGAAAATAAGTTTTAATTTTCTGTTTAGGAATTTTTTACCCAGGTGTGGTGATGCACACTTGTAATCTAGTACTTGGGAAGCTGAGACAGGAGAATTGCACATTCATGGCCAGCCTCAGAAACCTAGCGAGGCCCTTCATAACTTAATGAGACCCTATTTCAAAGTAAAATAAAATAAGACTGAGGATAGATAGAATGCCTCCAGGTTCAGTCTCTGGCAACACACACACACACACACACACACACACACACACACGAGAGAGAGAGAGAGAGAGAGAGAGAGAGAGAGAGAGAGAGAGAGTTTCTATTCAGTATTTTTGTTGGCATCTTATATAAGATGGCATAAAATATTTATGTGAATTTATTGCCTACCTTTTCAATCAAATCCTTCCATACTTCACTTTAAATAGTTCCTAGTCTATTCAAGTTTGAATTTGAAAGTGAGTTCCTAGAGTGGGGTTTTAAAGACAATGAAATATGACTAGTAGAATTCATCTTTTTCTTCACAAATTATTTTAGCATATCAAAAGACAAGAGCAAGAATTAAAATTATGGCAGAGATGTTAAGCAATATCAAGTTCTTTTTAAAAAATCATCTCTCCATAATCACACCGAACATAAATGGCCTCAACTTTCCATTAAAAAGACATAAGATGGAAAAATAGATTAAAAACCAGAATCCATCTATCTGCTGCTTGCAAGAAACACACCTTACAAGCAAAGATAGTAACAAACTTAAGGTAAAGTGTTGGAGCAAGATAATCCATGCCAATGGAACTCAAAGACAAGCAGGAGTAGTAACTATATCAGACAAGTTAGACTAAAAGCCCAAGCTTCTTAGAAGAGACAAAGTGGGTCATTTTTTACTGGTAAAAGGAACAATTCAACAAGGGGAAATAACAATAGTCAACATATATGTCCCAAACATAGGTCCAGATACTTTCATAAAACAAACTATTTGTGACATTAAGTTGCACATAAATTTCAATACAATAATACTGGGAGACTTCAACAACCCTCTCACACTGTTTACTGTCTAAAAGATCAGTAAAGATGCCTCAAACCTAATGAACACCATCAAACAAATAGACCTATTAGACACATATAGAATATTCCACCCAACTACAGTAGAGTTTTCATTTTTCTAAGCTGCTCACAGGACCTTCTTCAAAATAGATCACATCCTAAGCCACAAAGTGAGCACTAGCAAATTAAAAAATTGTGATATGCTTCTTTGTGTCTTTTTAGACCATAATGCAATGAAACTAGAAATCAACTATAAGAAATCCCAGCTAAACCACATAAACATGTGGAGACTGGACACCACACTGCTGAATGGAGAATGGGTCATAGTAGAAGTAAGGGGTAAAATCAAGAAATTTCTAAAAAAAAAATCCCAAAATAGCGATACAACATATGAAACCTCTGGAACACTTTGAAGACAGTATTAAGAAGAAAGTTCATAGCACTGAGTGCTCACATAAGAAGAATAGAAAATCACCAAATAAATAACTTAGTGATACATCTCAAAGCCCTTGAAAAACAGGAACAATCTAACCTCAAAGCCAGTAAAAGACAAGAAATTATTAAAATCAGAGCAGAAACCAACAAAGTAGAGAATAAAAACAATACAGAAAATCAACAAAACCAAAAGCTGGTTCCTTGAAAAAATTAACAAGATAGATAAACCACTAGTCAACTTAACAAAAAAAATCAGAGAATCAACCCAAATTATGAAGATAAGAGATGAAAAAGAAGATATTACCACCAACATTGTAGAAATCCAGAGGATTATCAGAAACTACTTTGAAAAACTAAAACAAAATAAAAAATCCAGAAGAAACTGACAACTTTTTAAATAAATACAACCTGCCTAAACTGAGTCAAGAAGATGTTGAAAATTTAAACAAAGCATTAACAATCAAAAAAATTAAAACAGAAATAAAGAGCCTACCATCAAAGAAAAACTCAGGACCAGATGGTTTCCCAAGTGAATTTTATAAAACCTTTTTAGAAGAGCTAATTCTGATACTACTCAATCTATTTTGTGAAATATAAAGAAACAGGACTATCCCAAATACATTCTATGAGGCCAACATCACATTAATATCAAAACCAAATAAAAACGGCTGAAGGAAAGAAAACTATAAGCTTACCTATATCATTGATGAACTTGGATACAAAACTGCTAAAAATCAAGTGTTTTTGTTTCTGCAGTCATTATTAGAAAACTATGGTAAAAAATTTTTTTGTTATAATTCTGAAAACCATCACCTAATGTATTTTAATATTAGAATTTTTTCCCTATGAGAAGAATAATTGGACTAGATAAATTCTCTTTGTTTTCCATATCTATAGTTCTACAAATAGACTATTAACTGCTTTTAATTATTTGGATTAAGGGTGTCTTTTTAGCCCTCATAGAAACTGGGTAGCAATGTTGGAAGTGGGTACTTGATTATAATCTTAGCAGTGGATAAATCCATTATCTGGGTGGTGGCCCAGGCCATTACAGTGTGGCTAGAGAAGGTGGGTTCCTGAGGCTGCTGCCTTGGAGATTCTATGTGGTCCTTCTCCCCTTGCTTGCTTGTTCACTCTCTTGCTTCTGGCCTTCATGATGTGAGAAGCAAAGCCTTGTGCTCTTCCTCTCTGCTTTTTGCCACTGCTGCCGTGCCTTGAGATCCATGATCTCTAGCCTCACATGGACTAAAACCATGAGAAAATAAATATACTTTCTTCTAAGTTACATAGTCAGTTTTTTAGATTATATCTGTGAGAATGCTGAAGGCACTGTAACACAAATCAAAAGTGATAAATTAATAGACTTTAGACTTTATAATTTTTTCCATTTTTGTTGTTGCACTATAATCATACACCATGATGAAGCTCAGATAGATAGAGACTTACAAGCACATAGCACTTGGTAAGCCCCCCTGGCTCCCATCCCACTTCCTCCCCTTCTCCATATATAAAATGAGATGGGCATTGACAATTTTGTATAAGTACATTGTGTCAAGTAAATAATTTCTTTATCAAATCTCCTTCTCCACATGTTTTCCTTCTCTAACCCCCCTCAATTAGTACACTGAAGTATCTATTTACCTAGAACTAAAATAAAATTTATATTATACTATTAAGCATTGTTCTAAATGTTTGATATACACTCCAAAATTAATATGACAACTGAGAATATAAATAGCTAAATATTAATTTTGATATGTTTTTACCATTTATATCTAAGCTTCATGATTTAAAATTAATGTTTAAGTTGGGTATGGTGGCATATGTCTGTAATCCCGGCTATGTGGGAAGCTGAGACAGAAGTATTGAATATTCGAGGCCAGCCTGAGCAAGTTGGTAAGGCTCTGTCTCAAAATAAAAAATAAAAAGAGATTGTGATATAACTCAGTAGTAGAGACTTCTGAGTTTCATCCCAAGTACTGAAATAAATAAGTAAATAAATTAGAGTTTAAAGAAAGTTTAAACTTTTTTGCTTTATGTAAATGTTAAGAATCAAACTTACTTTATGTAAATGTTAGGGATCAAATTATTGCATTTAAAACTAAGCCAAGTACTAGAAATAAAGTTAATTTAGCCATCTAAAATTGAACACTAAGAAATTAAATATATGCAGTAAGTTTGAGTGATGGGAAGGATAAGAAAATGACACATGGTAATTTTGAAGTGATTATAACAAAGGAGTAGTAGATATAATTTTTAAAATATAGATTAAAGTGTGATATAAATTTATGAATGTAATCCCTAAAAATAAAAATTAAGATGTAAAAAAAATTAATGACTATAAGTATGTATGCCAAAGGAGGTATTTAAATTACATATAAAAAGACTAAAAATTGTAAAAACAGAAATGATGCAACATGAAATATAGTTGGAGCTATGACCAGATATGTATGTCATATTAATAAATATAAGTGACTTTAAAAATAAATTACTAAAAAGTTTTAATTGGATTATGAAACAAAACCTAACTCTGCTGTGTAGCTGTGTACATAGCACACTTAAGACCTAAAAAAAGTAAATAAAATGCACACATGAATATATGATCTATACTGTATGGTTTGAGTTTGAAATGTTCCCCCAGAAGATCAGTGTGTTAAAGACATGTTCCCAGTTCATCAAGTTTCAAAACTGGAGCCTGGCTAGAAGAAGTGGGTCACTGGGTGTGTAGCCTTGAGGTCTATATCCATCCCCCGCAGCCTCCTGTTGCTCTCTGCTCCCAACTTCTATGAGCTGAGAGTGGCTTTACTTCACCATGTGCCCTCCCTCCTCAGTTTAGGTTTCTGCCTTTTAGCCAACTGACAAGAGCCTGAACCTTTGAAACTGTGATCCCAAATAAACTTTTCCTCCTCTAAATTATTCTTGTCAGATATTTTCATCACAGTAACCAAAGAAGTTAACTAAAACATGTAACATATACCAGGAAAATATAAACAAATGATAGCATGGTTATTGTGTCATTAGAAATGGTAGCAATAGTTGGCACAAAATAATCTTTGCTTTGGGAACAACTATAAAAGTAACTCACACACACATACACAAATCTGGTGTAAAGTTAGGAGTTTTAAGCACAGAGACCATAAAGAGAGTCAAAGACACAAAAAATAAAGACCAAGTAAAAGAGAAAACCCAATATTTAGCACAATTTTTCTTCTTGACTTTGGTCACTGAGCAAATTTTCCTTTAGTCCCTTCATAATACAGAGACAAAAAGCGGACTTTTAGTTTTCTCCAAGAAAAAAGGCTTGACAATCCATGCTTTCAAATGAGCCACTTGATGGGCTACTTATTGGGAATAAGGAAGAACCAGAAACAGACCAGTCCTCATGAAGAGTAGAGCCTTGGTTAGAGATGGTTGAACTTCTGATTGAGTTAAGGCTATCTGCTTTTAGCTTGTCTGCTTAAAACAAAATGAATCCACTCTTGAGTAAGATAATGTTATGGAGAACTTCAAATAGTGTCTGAGATTTTGCATTTAAAAATTTGTTATTTTATGAAAAATTACCCAGGCAGATAGAGAGCATACATGATGAAAAAATTAGAGGAAAAATAACCAATGGAAATAGAACCACAGGAGATGCAAATGTTGGAGTTATCAGACACAAATAAGAATTAATTGTTCTTGAACTTCTGCATAGAATTCAAAAGGTCACATGAAGCCTATTTAACTCAAAGTTCACAATGAGGAAAAAATGAGAAATTTCAAAAGATACTTTGAAGGGCTATAATACAGCTTTAGAAGCCATTAAGAAGACTAAAGGGGCCGAAATTATAGAGGGGAGAAACATTCAGTGGTGAGTAGATAAACAGCAACTGTTTTTTTACATGGAGAGACTTGCCAATCTTGGTGAGAGCTGAAGATTGTGGCTTGGCCCAGACAGAAAGCGGCTGCTGAAAGATACAGAAACTAGTGTAGCCTTTAGCAGTTACTTGGTAATAGAGAGACAAAAATGAAGTCTTAGAACATATCAGACATAACATTTGATATGTTCTAAGATTGTATAAGAGGCTGAACTCTAAACTCTAACCACTTGAAATTCAAAGTGAAATCTGCTGTAGTATCATAATAATATAGACAAGAGACAAAAGCTCTAGTAAGTGTATATCGTCTGCCTTCTCACAACCAACGTGGAATGTGGGTGAGTTGAGAAATAAAGCCTATGGCAGATAGTCACTGCAGAAGTAAAAGTACTGTATGAATGTGAGCAGTAGCATATGTATATAGTCTCATAAAGCTTTCCTAAGTAATGTTTACTAGCTACAAAGAGAAAAAATATATTCATACAATAAAGAAATCTCACCAATGGGTCAAATATTGTAAGTATTGTGCAAATTTTTGCAGTACTGGGATGGAAACAAGGGCTATTCTCCCTCTGAGCTACACCCCCAGCCCTATTTTTTATTCTTTATTTTGAAACAGGGTCTCAATGAGTTGCAAAGGACCTCACTAAGTAGCTGAGGCTGTCCATGAACATAATCCTCCTGTCTCAGACTCCCAAATTCTGGGATTACAAGAGTGTGCCACTAAGCCTGGCTTGTGCTCTTTTAAAATAAATAATTTGCTAAAAATGATGAGACGGGGGGGGGGAGATAGAGAGAGAATAGTAATAAGTAGGAAATGTTGAAACCTAAATATACTCATGAAGAAATAGATTATCCAAACTGGGAGAGTGTCTATCTAACAACTATCATATATTTCTTAGAAATGTCATCTTATGATAAAGACTGAGAAATTTTCAGATTAAAAAATAGTAAAGACATGCAAGTAAACACATGTGTAATTCTGCATCAGGTTCTCAATCAGGATCATAAAAAACATTGATTAAATGGCTTTATGTGTGCGAATATATTTCTGTATCTTCTATTCCGTTAGTCAATATGTCTGTTTTTGTGCCAATATCTTGCTGTTTTTATTATTATATATTTGTAGTATAGTTTGATATCAGGTATTATGATGCTTCCAGTGTGGTTTTGTTGCTAAAAATTGCTTTGGCTATCTGGGTCTCTTGTTTTTCAATATGAGTTTTAGGAGTGACTTTTATATTTCTTTAAAGAAGAATGTTGATGTTCTTAATAGAAAATTCATTAAATCTATGTATCACCTTTAGAAGTATGGACATTTTGGTGTTTGTTCTGTCTATCCAAAAACATGGTAGGTCTTCCCTTATTTAAAGGTCTTCTTCAAAATTTCTTTAGTGTTTTGTAATTTTCATTGTAGAGGTCGTTTACTTCCTTGGCTAGATTTATACCTAAGTATTTAGATTTATACCTAAGTATTTTTGAAGCTATCATGAATGGAATTGTCTTTTTTTTTTTTTTTTTTTTTTGGTGGTGGTGGTTGTGGTACTGGGGTTCCTGGAAATGCTTCTACATCTGGGTTACACTCCCAGACCTATTTTTATATTTTTTTAAATTTGGAAACAGGGTCTCTTAAGCCAGCAGGGCTGGCTCCGAACCAGCGTGATCCTCCTGTCTCTGCCTCCCAAGCGCGGGGATTACAGTACGCCACCATGCCTGGCTGGAACTGTCTTTAATTAATTAATGGTTTGATATTTCTTTTTCAGTTAATTAATGGTTGGTGTGTAGAAAAGCTCCTGATTTTTGTAAGTTAATTATGTATCTGGCTACTCTGCTAAAGTTGCTTATCAGCTCTCAGGGTCTTCTATTTGATTTTATTGAGTCTTCTATTTGCCACCAGCAAATAGAGATAATTTTACAAAAACATGTGCCTTTTCAACAACTGTTGCTGGGTAAATCAGTCAACTATATGTAGAAGAATGGAAAAAAAACTCAACCTCTCACCCTTCATAAGAATCAATTCAAGATAAATAAAAGACCTTAAAATTAGACAAGAGACATTGAAATTACCAGAAAGACGGCAAAGGACCAACTCTCCAACATGTTGGCACCGGTACAGACATCCTAAGTAAGACCCTCAAAACTCAGGAAATAAAAACAAAAATCAGTAAATGTGGTGGCATCAAATTAAAAACTTCTGTGCAGCAAAGGAAATCATCAAGAATCTAATGAGAGAGCCTGCAATATGGAAGAACATCTTCACCTACTATTCCTCTGATAGAGGATTAATATCTAGAATCTATAAAAAATTAAAATAATAATAAAAAAGCAAGTAATGTGACCAAAAAGAGCAATGAATGAATAGACATATCTCAAAAGAAGAAATACAAATAGCAAAAATATGAAAAACTGTTCAACATCACTATCAATCATGGAAATGCAAAATCAAAATGACATATTTCATCTAACACCAGTTAGAATAGCAGTCATCAGGAATACAAACAATAAGCCACGCATGGTGGCACATACTTGTAACCCCCACGCTTGGGAGGCAGAGACAGGTGGACAAAATATTTTTTTCTTTTTCTACTGAAAATAATCATTCTGGAAAACTGATCAGTTTTTCTTGGCTATATGAATTAGGTAGAGAAAAGAAAACAAGCAAAGAATGCTAAAGGTAAGAATTTCAAATGCTTCACTATTTCCAGCTATGTGCAACACTGATGAACATAGGCATCATTCTGAAGTATTCTATAAAAAATAAATAATAATAATCTTCAAAATTTAACAACTATGTTTAGTATGATATCGCTATCACACAAAAAGAGGCAAAAGGAAAGCTTGTATGAACACGTATATGTATATATTTATGTACAATCTATATTTATGTTTGTAAAAATGTATTCATAAACTTAATGAATCTTGTCTCTGAAGCATTTCTTTACATTTGAACAAGTGTTATTTAAGTTTTAAAGTCATTAAAATCAACTTTTCTGTTAATTCTTATGATTATGCTGTTGGATTCCTAGAAAGTTATTTGATACTAGATTTGTTTTGAAGAATAATACCCACTTTTGTTGCAAAAGTCTAGGAAGTAGAGCACCCCAAACAACCAACAAATTCTGAGTGTGATCCCATCTGCGCGGACAAAAATCATTTATTAGGCCACCTCTAAGTTGACAAGTTTAATTTTTTTCATAGTAAGTGTTCTGGAACTACAATCTTGAGAACATAATGTGTTTAGTCTTACTGATTTAATGCCCTTGATTTCTCTAACATATATTCATATATATTATTGAGTAGCACTAAATTTGTAAAAATAATTGCTTTTATTTCTCTACTGGTAAAGTTCACAATAACATCAGAAAAACCTGAAACAGAAGAGTATGTACACATGTAAAATAATGAACTTTCCATCATGCGTTTAGTGTAATGTTGCTTATTACATAGAAAGAGGCCTTAGTGAAACACCGAAAAGAGCTTATTTTGCTGAGATTACAAGGTCAGAGAATACAATATTAAGCTATTACATAATTATCTCTTATACAAATGGGTTGGGTTAAAGATGATCAAAACATGTGAAAAATTTATATTAGCAATGAGGAACTAAATTTAGAGTTGAGTTTTTTAAAGTCATTTTTCCACCATAGTGCAAACATGTCACATAATTTAATATCTCAGTTACCAATACATCCACTTATTTAGGGGATTTAATCTCTAATCTCTTTATGCGTCTCATGTGCTTTCTTCCTTCATTTATCCCACCAATAAATCTCTTGGTCTGATATATACATATCAGATTATAAAATAGAAAATACTGACACTTAAAAATTTTCTTTTGAACTACATCATCTTAAGTCTACCTGGAGAGCTAATGACTTCGCTTTGCTCAGAACTTTGGCTGACATAGGGAGCTGGGTCTGCAGATGCTGAAAAGGAGCTTTCCAGGCTTTCTTCCAGTGTTTCTAGCAGAGCAAAAGTCAATATGGTTATCTGTTCCACTGGGGAATAAAACAGGCTTTTCTAGAGCATTCTATTGGAATCTTCACAAATTCATAATGTAAATGAGAAGTGAGCATTACAGAACCTGGGAAGGATTGAGACCAGAGCTATCTTGACACCATGGTTAGCCGACTCCATAGGCACATCTGGTAACCAATTGCAGTCCATGAACCCTGTAGAGTTGTAAACGTGGCCTGTTGAGCATAAGGGCCCTTTATATTTGACATTGTATTGATCAGGGTCTTGCTGTCCACTCTAGGGAGGCCCTTCACCCAGCTCTGTAAACAGAGAAAGAAGTCAGAGGCTCGTTCCTGCATGCAGGCTGCTGGCAGCTCACCCTGAACTTGCTTTAGCCGGAGCACACTCAGGCGTCATGGTCAGTGGATAACTCGGAGCTTCAAAGATGAGTCCACTGCTCAAAGGAAGACATTTCGATGACCCAGGATTCCTGGCAGATTTTGTTTCAGTGGCTGGAAGGGTCTCAAAAAGTCTCAAAAACCCTCCAGCTGCCTGGTGAGTCTGTGAAATGAATGCAATGGGTTTCTCAGACAAAGCTTTAGAAAGTCGCTAGCCCCACAGATCCAACCCAGACTGCATCTTGATTTCACTAGAACAGATGTTATCTGCAAGCAATTAACATACTTGTCATCACTAAGGAAGCAGATACAGAATTCTTCAGGTTGTAGGTTGTTTTTTTAATTATTTTTTTAAATTTTTTACAGCACCCAAAGGAAAGTGTTTATGCACAATGCAAAATTAAATTACAATTAAAACAGTATTTAGTAAAGAAATTTCCATGTTTATTTTTCAGTTTTTAAAGATTTTTGGAAAAAGATACTACAGTAATCTTTAGAAAACTATTAAGAAATAAATATCACCAGCAACATAAATATTAGTGGTAGCTACCTATTTAGTTAAAGGAGTATTATTTATTATTATGGCTCATTTTCCTATATTGATTAATAAAATTGGCCATTTGATATATATTCCTCTGCTTTTAAATTTTCAATATTGCTTGCATTTTATAGGTTTCTATGTAGGATAATGGGATTTAATTTATATTATTCATAAAAATATCAAGCAGTGACACATTGATTTAAAGATGCCATTTAAGATTAGTATGAATGAAAAGTTTGGTAAGATTCGACATATAAATGTTCTAGAAGATAAAAAGGAAACAAAATTAAATATTTTCAGCTTCAAATAAAAATATGCTCAAATAACATAACATTTTTATATTATACAATTACAGTTTTGACATCAAATTATTTTCTTATAGGCTAAGTGAACTCTATAAAATAGCAGTCAAAAATCATATATCTTCATTCAATGCAAAGTTTTCATTTCTCATTTATACCCAAACATTTCTTAAAATTGTGATAACTGGAAGACCTGGTTTCTAACATTTCCTCTTCTAATCACAAGTGTTTCTACAGAGATTAAATAGATTATTTTTTTCTTTCAGATTCTTCTTAAATTAAAACAATTGGTATAATCATAAGGCAATGTTTATATTGTAATGATATCTTAACTGGTTTGAAAATAAAAAATCATGCAAGAAAATACTTTCATTGATATATATTCCTTGTGAAAAGTGATACTGTATTTGATGTGATGGGAGGCAGAGAGAGTAAACAGTGAAAACACTGTTTCAGAGTCTGATGTTCTAGGTCACTCCTTGTATATCTACAATCTACTAACTGGGACCTTGAAAAATAACTTTAGTATCTTACTCAGAAAAAAAGTGACTTAAGTTTCTCCCCTAAAAGTTATTTAAGTTTTTTACTTAAAACATGACAAGTTTTTTTTTTTTACCTTATCTAGTTATGAATGAAAATACTTTATAAAAGAATACACGTTAAGCTGGGCGTGGTGGCGCATGCTTGTAATCCCCGCGCTTGGGAGGCCGAGACAGGAAGATTGCACAGGTTCGAAGCCAGCCTCAGCTACTTAGTGAGGCTCTCAGCAACTTAGTGAGACCCTGTTTCCAAATAAAATATAAAATAGGTCTGAGAGTATAGCCCGGAAGTAGAAAGCCTCTAGGTTCCACCCCCAGTACCACCAAAAAAAAAAAAAAAAAAAGAATATACATTATACAAATAAAGATAATATTTTAGTCAAAAAATATTGCACATGGTGTATACTCCATAAATGCTTGGTGGAGGCATGATCTCCTTCCCTATCTGATCCCAGCTGACTTTCCTGTTGTGTTTTGTGTCTACTCTGCCTCTTCTCTCTAACTGCAGTGTTTATTCAGTGCAGCTTTAATGCTGGATAAAGTGGCTGTTAATTTATCTGCTGATAAGGTCCTCATGAATCATGCAGATGCCCAGGTAGGCTCTCACTCTTGTTCCAGTCTCTTTTTCCATCTGCCCTTGTTTGAGGCCTTATATCTGTCCAGGTTTAACTGAAGTCATGCTTCAGCTCAGTGTTGGTGCAGATTCTTCAGTTGGTAGTCTCTACAGCAATCATGTGGAACTTTCCCAAGAAAGGACTTCCTTATATTTAGACATCTTTTACTGTTTTGAATAAGTATCTTTGAGATTTTTTTAGGTGAAAAATAAGATCTAGAAGTTGCTCAATGTTAATTAGAGTCAGGTTGTGTTGCTAGAATGAATTGATCCTAAATAATAGATTCTAGTCTCCATAGTTTGGAATGACAGAACCTCCACCATTTTGTAGCAGCACCTGGATAGCTGAGAAAGGGTAAGAGACATAGGAGAGTCGCGGGTGAGAGCTTCACCTCTTGCCTGGAAGGAATACATACTGCATTCACTTAAATTTCACTGGCCCAGACTTGTCACATGCTAGGGTAACAGGAGCCCTAGCATAGATAAATGAGTAGAAGAAATTCAGTTGAGCATTGCATTGTTTTGTACAACTAATCACTTTTAGAAGGGTAGTAACCTAAGATTTTTCGTTGATATTGGAAGGATCATATTTCTCTTTCAAGTCTGCACTTTCAGTTTTATTTCTGCTTTGCTTTATAGTCAGAGTATATGAAGTATTATACAGTCACTGGAAGCACCAGATGTATTTCCATAGTTCCCGTTCATGTAGAATATTAAATAAACAGATGTCATTCCTAATTTGGACTCTCCATTTTTTCCTACCTAATATAAAATATATCAAGTACTTTCCACATTAGGGATTTTATTTGTTTGGTTTTATTTCTCATAGTCTTATAGAGGGTGAAACTATGAAAGGTAGGCTTAGGGTTGTTGATTTTCTCAAGTATACTGTTGATTTGCTGATTGATTTGAAGCACAATTTCAAGAAATGTAAAAGCATTTTCCAATTTTTAAATAAGATGCAGTTGTGCTCCATTTCTCAAATGATATACTGTGTTGGCACAGTATCTATATGGTGTCATCATTATTGTAATATCGAAGGTTCAGGCAAGTGTTCAGTTGTGTTTTCACTTATTTTGGAAAATTGGATTACATCAATAAATTTACTAGGAAAAGAAACATGGTTCAAATCTTTGAAAAATATCTTTCACTCAGATTCAAATTGAACACCACTGTAAAATGTTTTTAGAGATGTTGGAAGACCATCTGTAGTATGCTGTCAAAAGAAATTATTTCATCAGTTGGAAGGTTAAATTGGAGGACTTCTGTGCTTTCTTACAATGTTCGATTCATTTCCATGGTCCTTTTGTTTCAGATACTGACATGTTTATGAAGAGTTTTTTTCTCCTTTTTTTCTTCCTTTTTCTGTCTTTAATTATTAGGTCCCAAATCCAAGAATGGAGCATCACCACCCTCCCCCGTTCTAAAAGAAAATTTACAAACAGATGATCATGAATTTTGAGTTAATTTAACAGATAAGAATTGTATTTTTGATTCCAGCAATGCACTGAAGTTTCTTCCAACTAACCTGCAACCAGACACTTTTTTAGTTATAAAAATACATTTTTATTAATAAATTTTCTCACTAAAAATAAAATTAGTAAGGGTGAAAAGGATGAAGAAAATAATATAAAAATCAAGATTTAAAGAAAATCTAAAGGCCTAAAGATAACTCAGGTAGAGTGCTGGTTTAACATGTGTAAGAACCTGACTTCAGTCTCTAGCAACACACACACACACACACACACACACACACACTACAGTAATAATAAAGGCCTAAAGCAGTGATTAATTATACTATACTTATAGGTAAAAAGAGCCAATATTTTTAAAAATATCTAGTCTTGACTAAATTTATATATAGGTTAGTGCAATTATCGTATAAACATAAGTTGGATTTTTTGAATAGCTTGACATACATATTTTTAAATTTATGAAGAAATTAAAGTGCTGGAGAATGATCAAGATATATGTAAAAATGAGAAATCGAGTTAGGGGAATTGCCATACATTATTTATTATCTTGTCTTAGTCCAGGGTTAAAAATGATCAATAGAGAGTTCAGAAGTAAAGAAATTAATATATGGAAAAGAATATATGTCAGAGTCAGCATTGAAAATGTCAGAGAAAAGAAGGGCCTATGAAATGCTTGTGCCAGACCAACTGATTATCCATATGGAAAAAATTAAATTGGAATTCTACCTCATACCATGCACAATTACCAAATTTGATGGACTAAAAACAATATTTTTAAAATATTAGTCAAAATGTGGGTAAGTATCATTTTAGCTAGGATAAAAGTTTCTAGGCATTGCATAAAATGGATAAAATCTTTTCCATAAAGGAAAAGATCAATACATCAGATTATCGTAAACTTATAGGCTTTCTTTCATAATCATTAAAAGGAGAATAATTAAAAAAGAAATTTGCAAAACACATTGTCCATTAAATATTACCTAGCTGAGCATAGTGGCACACACTTGTAATCCCAGTACTTGGGAAGCTGAGACAGGAGGATTGTAGGTTCAAAGTCAGCCTCAGTTATTTAGTGAGGCTTGTAGCAGCTTAGTGAGACCTTGTGTCCAAATAAAATAAATATAAAATAGGTCTAGGAGTGTAGTCTGGAGGTAGAAAGCCCCTTGGTTCCATCCCCAGTACCACAAAAATATATATGTTATCTAAAATACACCTGGGTCGGAGACTCTGTGATACAACCCAGTAAAGGAGTAGTGGGGTCAGAGATACTACAGACTCGAGATCCAGAGCACCTTAAGCGAAGTCATAGTGACCCAAGGGAAGAACCCAGAGAAGGCACAAACTTCCGAAATCATGGGAAAGAGGAATAACACTGGAGCAATGAATGCCCACAACCCCACAACATCAGAACCCGATAAAACAGAAAATCAGAGATTTATAGAAGATCAAATCAGGAAAATAACTGTAGAAATAATAGAGGTGCTTCGAAAAGAACTCAGAGAGAGCCAAAAAGAGATAAAGGATGCAATTAATGAAGTAAAGGCCTCAATTCAAAGCACAAACAACCGATTAGACCACATGGAGAACAGAATCTCGCTCTTAGAAGATGATCATTCCAAAAATGAATGCATAGTTTCTAATCTAGAAAAAAATATCCAACAGCAGGAAGCTGACATTGAAGAAATATGGGCCCATTTTAAGAGAGCTAACCTAAGAATAATTGGAATAGAGGAGGGAAAAGAAAGTGAAACCAAAGGGATCAACAATCTCTTCAAGGAAGTAATAGCAGAAAATTTTCCAAACATAGAGCAAGAGGTTGATACAAAGGTCCAGGAAACGTATAGAACTCCCTTTAGACAGGATTGGAGAAGAGGATCCCCACGCCACATAATTGTCAAAATGACCAATGTGGAAGCCAAGCAGAGAATCTTAAAGGCAACAAAAACAAAGGGCCAAGTGACATTCAGAGGCAAGCCAATTAGAATCACTCCAGACTTCCCAAACCAAGTCATGAGAGCCAGAAACGCTTGGAGTAACATATTCCAAACTCTGAAAGAAAACAACTTCCAGCCAAAAATTTTCTACCCAGCAAAACTTTCTATCAAATTAGATGGAGAAATAAGAAGCTTCCATGACAAACAGAAACTGAAGGAATTTATGTCTTCAAAACCAGCGCTAGAGAAAATACTCAAAGAGATTAACTACAAAGAAGAAATAGGTAACACACATCCGAACCAGAGAAACAAGATTTTCCATCCAACAGACAACTAAGATTGGTTATCTGTGGAGATTCATTATTTATGTTAGTCTTTTACCTATCTCTAAATTGTATTGTTTGCCTTTATTGTTGTTAATTTTTAGGATTTCTAGTTGGAATATTAATATACCTTCAGATATAGCATTTGGAAATATTTTATCCAATTCTATTAGTAACTTTTAACTATGTTTACATTGTCTTTGGATATACAATTTTTTTATTTTTTTAGGGAGTTTGTATACTCTTCTGTTGCCTGTGCCATTGAAATCATATCCAAGAAATCACTGCCAATTTCAATGTTGTGAGGTTTTATGACCCAGATTTTCTTCTAAAAGTTTATAGTCTTAAGATTTATATTTAGGTCTTTTATCTATTTTGAGTTAATATTTGTATATGGGATTAGGTAAGGGTCCAATTTTATTCTTTTCCATGTAATTATTATTTTCAACAATATTTAGTTAAAAGATTATTATTTCCACCACCAAATGTTCGTGGAAACCTTGTCAAAAATAACTTGACAATATAGGGAAGAATTTAGCTCTAGGCTTTTATTTAACTCCAATGGTTTATATATCTGCCTTTAGAACAGCACTACACTATTTCAATTATTGTAGCTTTATATGATTTGAAATCAGAAAATATATATCTTCTAGCTTTGTTCTTTTTCAAGATCATTTTGGGTATCTAGAGTCCATATTCCATGTTAGGATAGATTTTTTTCTGAAAAATAAATATATAAATATATGATATTTTCACCTAAAAATAATAGAAAAAATATTCTCTGGTAAGAAAGAAAGTAAAAAGAAATATTGAAATGTTATCTTTAAGTCATCAAAAGCTTGGTATCAGACAAATGAAAATGTTATGTGAGATTATCATTTTTAAGTTTGGATAAATTGCTATAATACTAGATGTCAACCACTAAGCCAAGCATGGGAAGGAGGGATGGGGAGGGAATGGGGTGGGGATCGGGTGGGGGCTGACTGGGCGATGTGTGCATGTATGTCTACAAAAGTTTGTATCCCACTATGATGTATGAATACAGTGCACCAATAAAAAAAATAAACAATAAAAAAATAGAAAAGTGAATCAAAATCTACTCCTAGAGGACTACATCATATTTTTTATTAAGGTCAAAAACAAGAGGCTTATGGTCTATGCATATGATAAAACATTTTACTACAAAAAATAAAGGAACCGTATTTGGAATCTTGGTGTGTCACGTTGGTTTTATGGAAAGTCAAGAGATTTAATAGAGCCCACTAATAAATTGGCAGACTTAATAGCTAGAATGGAATTTTCTAGGGATTATGTGGGGTTATATGCTCACAACTGCTTGGTATATAAAAATTTTTATGTATTACATGTTACTCATATCCCTCTATATTATTTCATAATAAAAATGTAAAACTAAGGAAAAATAATTTATCACATTTGTTGATTGGCATTATCATTTTTGTACGGTCATAATGGTATCATTATGGTACTGTCAGATGCCAAGTTCAAGCCTGCTAAGCAAATTTTACTGGCCATAGATCTTCAATAAATATCCTGACATAATCAATTGGGGTCCATGTAGTTAGCAAATTCTTCCATGCCGCTTACATACTTTCACTATTTCCCTTAGCTCTTTTTGCTGTTTTTTTTTTTTTCTGGTATCCCTCATATATAATTTATCTCTAATCCTCAGACTAAGATTTAACTTGCTTGATTTAGTGTTAGATATAGCTTGATTCTAACAAAGTCATGATCAAGCCTAGGGTGAGTCTAAAATGCTTTGGTTCAATGGTAAATAATAAAGTAGGCACTTGCCTTTGATTTTCCGCTAAGTATTTTAAATACTGATGTCAAATTCTTAAGCCAAGAAAGTAAATTCTTAAGCAGATTGGTCCTGCTTTCTCACTGCTTTCCTCAATATATTTTTAATCATCATGTGAGTAAACACTATGACAGTGAAAAAGTACTGTAAAAATGCTACTTTGAGGATCATGAAGGGAAATTCCACGTTCCCATCTCCTTTACCTAGCACTGCTTAGGATCTCAAGTTTCTAAATGGTATTTTATTTTAACCTATCTCTGACACCAGTCTTATGCCATGATTCTCCTCAGTCTGATTTCTTTCTTGTCTTTTCTCCTCCATCTTGATACTGAGAATACAAAAGAGTATAACTTGTTCATGTTCCTAATATGGGGAATTCATTTTTTACCCTCTCAGCTTTGCACTATGAATCATTTACTATTGTAAATGCTTAACATGTTTCTAACCAGTGGAATTAGAAAAGAGGAGTAGGAGTTTTATATATGCTTTTCTTTTTTTTTTTTTCTGACCACAGCTTGCCTGGCTCCTGTAACTGAGACCTGATGGATTTTGAGGATCATATATATCCAGTTGTTGCCTAGAGTCCTGCATTATGATTTGGTCTTAAATTCTGACCTGATCTTTAAGGGTATTCTCAGTCTTGTGGCCCAGAATGCTCAGTACCTAGAACTCCCTAGCACTGAGAATACTTGTGTGGGAAGAAGTATATCATTCTTTTATATATCAGATGCTCAAGTATACGATAAGTGAGACGTATCCAGGAGAATGCAGAAAAGGGCTGGCCCAAGAGATTGATGGTCCTGTGAGCAAGAAAAGAGTCTTTGCCACTGGTTTTCTTTTTCTTTTTGTATGTTTAATTTATTTTTTATTATATGTTATGGATATTTAAGTAAAGATAAGAAATGTGTGTATATCTTGGTGAAAATAAGCATCTTTTGATTTTTGCCAATGAAAACATCTAATAGAAAAATAAAAAATATGAGACAAATTATAGAAACAAGAGGATAAAAAGTAATTTCTATATTTTAAGTTCCTAATCCTTTCTGCATACTTGGGATTCACCATTTTGAGAGCTGTAACAGGTTATGTTCTTTTATTTTCTTAGTACCAGGACAGAAGAAAAAAAAAAAAACAGAAATGAAAGCCAAGTACAGTGATGTACTCCTGTAATCCTAGTATTTGGGAGGCTGAGATGGGAAGATCATTGGTTCAAGACCAGCCTCAAAAACTTAGCAAGGCCCTAGATAACTTACAAGACTCTGTTTAAAAATTAAAATAAATGGTTAGGGGTATAGCTCAGAGAAGAATGCTTAATATCTAGACTTAATATCTACTACAATAAAATAAAAGGAGAAATGAAGCAGACTGAATTGATATGTATTTTTAGTCTAATTCAGTAATTGTTTTTTAATCTTTTCTTTGTTCTCCACTTAAATTTTCTGTGTTGTTAGATTTGTTGCTTTCTATTTCATTTAACTAAATTCTTTATTTATTTATTTTCATTCCACTGCACTGCTAATTCCCCATATGAGGAGTACACTGGTGGACCGCACCTTTCGTCATCCCCACTGGCAATCAGGTCCCAGCATTGTCTTTGCCAACTGGTGCCCAACAGTACTGTTTGCTAGTGCCAGACAGGAGCACTGTGGGATGCTGAGGCTGCCCCAAGTGCAAATAGTCTTGGTCTTGTATATATTTTAAGTTTTAAAAAAAGAAGTATTGCTCCCTCATTTTATAGGTGAGTCAACCACAGCTTTTAAGGGTATCTGAAATGCAACTATGCTGCATCATGGACAATGAATAGTTCAGCCAAGGCCAGAGAGCTGGTAGTAGGTGATCCTTGTCTCTTACCTTCTAATACCTTAGTCTTTTCAACACATCATATTCACTTATGTGTTGTATTATTTTTGAAAAATATGACAGACTTAAACCTTCACTTTATTGGATAGTTTCTGCCTTCTTAATGTTATAAATGGGAAAAAAGAAACAGCCAAAGAAAGTACTTGCAGGTGTGGACATTGACAATGTTAAGGAAGCAGGTACTAAGGAGAAGGACTTAATAGGATAACATGAGAGTTGCCCACCTCCAGGGAGAACCAAAAATCTTATATGGATTATTAACACTGCATTCTAGCCATATATGTGAGAGCTAAAGACCACTTAGCTAAAATAATGGTACAAGAATAAAGCATAGGTTTTATGTGCAGTATCAAATAGTGTAATTTGGCAGGGGCTTCCTGAAACACTGAGTTTAGAGGCCATGTCTGAGATTAGCAGGACAGTGTACATGATTAGTTGGCAATGTCTTTCACAACAATGGAGAGGGACAGCATTATAAATACTATAAATTTCAACTCTATTATATTTTTGTATAATTGCTTTTACATCAATCAGTAAATTAGCTGGATTGGTGGAAAATATTAGGCAAAACCCACAATTTGTATGTGTTATTTGGCTTAGTTAAAATTAGCCCACTTATAGTAGGAGACGAATAGATATTTGATGCTAACATATGTAAAGATCAAGGGTTTTTAGGGTATGCTGATTGATGATTTTTGGGGGGGAAGTACTGGGGATGGAATGAAACCCAGGGGGCATTCTACCTCCAAGCTATACCCCCAGGCCTATTTATTATTCTTTATTTTGAAACAGGGTCTCACTGAGTTTCAAAGGGCCTCACTAAGTAGCTGAGGCTGTCTGCTAACCACGATCCTCCTGTCTCAGTCTCCAAAATGCTGGGATTACAAGCATGTGCCACCATGCCTAGTGGAAAATATTTAAAAAGACAGAGAGAGAGAGAGAATATCATTTCATAATATAGGGCACTGCAGAGTCTTATTTCCTGGAAGTGAAGAGACAGATGTCTTGATTCTGAGGAAAGATGAATGACATTGCCTCCCATGCCAGTGGTCAGATGAAAAATGTCATTTAATTGCAATATCTTATGAAAGTTCAATTCAGTCTACAGTTTGAAAATTTTGGGGCTAAAGTCAATTAAAAAGTATGAGAGAACTAGGTTAAACTTGTGGTTGACGTGGTTACACCATTCAGTGACATGAGGGACACATTCTTGGATGGAAGAAACCATCATCCAAGTTTAGAATTCACTGTAACCTGTGGCTTTTGAGAGATGAACTCAACCTGAACTTTTTGGTGTTGTTTCTTTTTGTTTTCCTGGCAAAAGAGAAGAGGGGAGAGAGGAGAGAGGAGAAGAGAGAGAGAGAGAGAGAGAGAGAGAGAGAGAGAGAGAGAGAGGAAAATTCATCCTAAATTTTATAAAAAATATTGTAATTTCACTAGGGAAATACGTGTTTAAATACACTTTGATGAATTAGCTAAATAAATTAATATGTAGAAGATTAAATTTCCATTAAAATATAAGAAGATTTAAAAATTGAAGGGAAAGATACTCCAAAAAACATAGTTTAGTTTTTTCCAAACCAGAACATTTGTAAAAAATAGTTCAGAACTATCAGTTAATCTCAAATTGTGGTCCAACTCTAAACTTTAAGTTACATTGTTTCCCGATATTCAGATTCTCTAAGATCCCTAAGCAATAGAAAGTAAAACTATTGCCCCTCAGGGAAGAGAATTTCACATCACTGAATTTGGTCTCCTGCTCATTCATCAAACCACACTGGAACTTGTCCTTGGTTGGATAATGTATAGGGCCACCTTGCAAGTTCTAAGAGCCACCTGGGAGAAATGATTAAAATCATGTGGCTAAGCTATTCAAAATATATAGAAAAATTGATATGCCTGTCCCTATGAAAGGAAAAGAAATCCACATGAATAATGACCTTAATGGAGTCTTGGGTGTCACTCGACATCCAGTGTGTTTTCTGTAGTACAGCCAAATCTTCCAATTTGAAGGACTGTGGCACTGGCCATCGGGAGAATAAAATAAATGTGTGGGATGTAAGACATTGCTGTATGTGGTTTTGTAAGAATATCTTCATTTTAAATCACAAGTCTTTGTTCTTTTATTTAGTTGATTATGTTAGTTTGCTTTTTAAACATGATACCTATTTTTTCTTTTGTACTGAGGATGGAACCCAGGTGCATTCTACCTCAGAGCTACACCCCCAGCCCTATTTTGTATTCTTTATGTTGAAACCAGGTCTCACTGAGTTGCAAAGGGCCTCACTAAGTAGGTAAGGCTGGATGTGAACCGCTAACTTTCTATCTCAGCCTCCCAAATGCTGGAATTATAAGCGTGCTCCACCATACCCAGCTACGATACCGTTGTTTTTTTGTTTGTTTGTTTTGTTTTGTTTTGTTTTGTTTTGTTTTTGTTTTTGTTTTAATATGGTAGAGTGGAAAGTGCATGGGTTTTGGAGTTAGGCAGACTTAACTCGGTTACCTACTAGCTGTGAGAATTGACGCAAGCATTGTACCTGCAGACAACATAAGTAAATACTTACTAAAGGAGAAATAAATGAATTTATTTATTAATTGAAAGCAGTAAACCACTCTTAGCCATAATTCCTTCCCTAAAAAGGGGATATACATTTCTACCTCAAAAGGTTATTATTGTGAGAATTTGAGATTATGTATCACTTGAAAAATGTAGATGGTGAATAAATATTAGTTATTGCAAGGTTATTTGTTTTTAACTAATAGCTCCAGAAAGTATTCATCTTTTTCAACATTTGTCTAATTTCCATGCCATGGGCCCACATCTTTGTTCAAAGGATGAGAGAATATAACCTCTTTTTCCTACTAAAAAGAACTTTTAAAAATGACAAGTTAGAGAACAAATTAGGTTTTGTCATAAAAGAAAGAGAAATTAAGAGATCACATTTAGACTGGTTCTTTGCAAGGGTTTTGGTTGTGCGATCCTTCAACACTGCTCTTCAAGGCTGTGGTAACATCAAACTGCCATGTTACTGTGAAACATGTAGTGAGTTTTTATCTTTGTGGTCTAACTTTTGAACTTTAACTTTTGAACTTTATAATTATTAGATGGAAGAAATATAATGGAATATATAATTAGGTGTGGCAAAATAAAAACAAAACACATGCTTTTTGCTCTAAATAGGCCTCACTCAGACTGATTTCTTGATATTGATGGTTGCTCTAGAATATATAGGTCCATTCTAGAAGCTAATTATAATGCCCCTATAGGCTTAGATGGTGCTTGATATTACAGAGCTTTTAGGAAATTAATTAATTTTTAAAAATTTTATTGGTGCATTATGTTCATACATCATATTGGGGTAAAAAAAAACTTGTGTGTACATACCTGTTTGAAATTAAATTTTTAAAAATCTGAGTTGAACTACAAATCGACAAAATATATATCATATATGTCAGCCAAAAAAAAAAAAAAACCCTTAGCAGCCTACTTGAATAGGCAATTCAATATTGTGTGTGAGTCAGGTTTCATGTAAGCTTGTCACACAGACTTATAAAGTTAATACAAAGAAGAGAATTAAGAATTTTGCTCTACTTTTCTATAAATTTAGGGAGAAAGAGATCTTATAGAATAAAGAAATGTGACTGATACATTTCCAGGTATTTTGGCTAGAGGGAAAAACTAAAATTCCTGCCAACACATCTATTCCAATTCTTCTACCTACTTCTTATTTTAAAGGAATAAGTTGGCAGTTGATATCCACCTTAGCGCTGTGTGTACTGAAGTCACATGAGTCAGGCTTTCAAGATCTGATAATCCCTTGGCTCTGGCAATGATGGATTTTAGAGCCTGAAATGTGGTGGACCAGGTGAGGCTGCCATTCTGTTAGGTCTTCCAAACACCTCTCCATGGACTAATATGGCTGTAATAAAGTATTTGCCAGCCTCCAGTAAAATGAAAATATAAGGATTTTTTTCACAAGCCAAAGAGTTAATTTAAAGGAAGTTATCTATGCTGAGGTCATTTGTGTACTGTATTTGTTGTTTCTAGGTTATTTCTGTTCAGTTTTTAAAATCTTTATGAAATCTAAACCCTTTGCATGGCACTTCCTAATCAACGACTACCCAGTATGATTCCTAGGCTCCATTCAGGGAGGATTCTTTACTTTTCCCAAACATACTTGAACAGAACCTTTAGATCATGTTAAATTCCTTCCTTCAAGCATTTCTTGGAGGTGACAGGGTGTATCTAGCAAAGCATCTCCATAAAATCCTTGGTGCAAGCACCACAAGCTTGAAAAGGACTTTCCAAGCTCCACCCATATGCCCAGCAGGCTCCTCCCATCTGCTCTGGCAGAAAGAGGCTGCAGTTGTATGTTAGCCTCTTCAGAGTCCACCTAACCCTGGACGGCAAATTAGGAAAATTGCCTTCTCTCTTTTGTATTTTTTTGAGATGTCCAAAGCAGCATTATTTAGAACCTTGGTGTCTTTAAGTTTGAATACTAAAATGAGTCACTGGGTCAAGTTCAACAGGCCTACCTAACTCTTCCCCAGGGGAAATTCTTTCCTGGGAACTTTTTCAAGACCTTATTGTTAAAGAGCAGTATAACCACCAGTGTGTCTAAACTGCAGTGACAGATGGAGTAAGGATTTTTTTTTCTTTTAGAGAGTATAATACATTTCCAACAGATCTGTCTCATCAACTTGATAAATATACCTGAAGTCAGGCAGTTGCTGGTAGAAGTTCATGTGTAACTCAAGCTGAATCATTACTACATCATTTAAGATGTTTTCAATGTGTAAACTGTATCTAAAGATCTACTGTATAATTCTTTACAATGTTTCTTAGGGAAATTATTTAATCCCTCTACCCTCTAGACTTTAGTGTCATTATATACAAAACAGGGGTAATATAGTACTTATGTCCTATTTAATTTAAATGGATTAGCATTATAAGGGCACATAGTAATGTATGAACAATAAATACTACACATGTGCAGGTATTATGATTAGAATTTTTTTGTTATCATACTTCTTCCCAACATAGAAACAAAGGAGCCTATTTGATTGACTTAATATTATCTATAGCCAATTTATTGTGACACGATTTCTTTTTTCTCTTTTGGTCCTGGGGATTGAACACAGAGGCATCTTATCTCAGAGCTACATCCTCAGCCCTTTTTATTCTGAAGCAGGGTTTCTCTAAGTTGCTGAGGGTCCTGCTAAATTGCTGAGGCTGGCCTCATATCCATGATCCTTGGCTTAGCCTCCCAAGTACTGGGATTATAGGTATGTGCTACCATGCCCAGCTATACTGCTTCACTGCTTCTTAAAGACTAGAATGCCTTTTTTTTTTTTTTTTACTTTTTTTCCTTCTTTTTTCCTTTTTTTTTTTTTCCTTTTTGGTACTGGGGATTGAATTCAGGGACATTCTACTTCGAAGCTGCACATTTAATCCCTTTTATTTTCAAACAGGGTCTCACTAAGTTGCTGAAGGTCTTGTTAAACAGCTAGAGGCTGGCTGTAAGCCTACGATCTTCAGTCTCAGCCTCCCTAGTATTGCCTATAAAGGCACATATAATGCTCTAAAGGAGAAACTGTTATAATTAATTATGTTATATTACTGTATTTATTTTAAACTTTACTCTGGGGAGTTTCTAGACTATAGCAAACAGAGTTATATTGAAATATAGCACACATATAATTCAATCAATTAATTATAATCATGTCCTGCATTACTAGATGCATAAAATTAGTGATAGCATTATATGCAATGATAAGATATATAAGCTAGCAGAATGAATATTTTTCTTCATTCTAGAGATTTTCCTTATCCTTCTTACCTTTTTATGGGAAGTTCAAATGACTGCTCACATCATAGCTTTAGTTTAAGTCATGGCTCACCCTTACAGAGGCACAACTGACAATTCCAGATGTCCATTAGTCATGAAACCATGGAGACAGACTCCAATGATCAGTTTGTAACTGTGAGCAGATCATGAAATTGTCTTGCCACCATACAGATAAAAAAGCATATGTGCCACCAGATCAGAGCTGAAGATGGAATTCAAATGATCATTTAAAATTCAAACAAGAAGCATAGAAGAAACAATAAAACCCTATATATGTAGAGAGGAGGGAAAATATGAACTCTGAGACATAAACAAAGGTAGGCAGTCAGTAGAAGAGAGACTGATTTCTGTGGCAGTATTACTGTCTTTGATTATTGCATGGGGCAGACCCATGCTGGCTACAATTATGTCTAGCATTTTACACTAGTAGATTGGACTTGCCAGAGGCTTGGAACCTTGTGGATTTGTGGCTCTTCAGATGTGCTTCTGTATTGGAATGTGTTTGTGTTTGCCTTTATTTGTTTTTAATAAAAAAAAAACTTAAAGAAGAAGTTTCTGCCTTGGTAGATTTTCTTTGGAATCCCAGAAAGGGCTCTTGAGGGCTCTGTGGCTGTTTTGTGATGATAAACCAAAGCTTTGAACTTGTCCCAGTTGGAATTCCAGACACTAAAGAAGCCAACTTTAATTATTATTATTGTTTTCTACAAAACTGAGCCCCTCACTGATTATTCAGGTTTACACTAATAGTCTTCTGAACATGTTGCTGTTTTTGGTTAAGCTAGGACTACAAAACAAAGTGAGGAGACTTCACAATAAGGTTGTGGAGGTGCCAGGTTTTGGAGGCTTGGTGGAGTATACCTGTGGTATAGGGGATTCTATGAGAGGAAAAGATTAATAAAAACAGGGCCTGTCATGAAGAACAAGTTACACAAACTCGCAAAAGATTATTACCTGGGAACAGATGGCACCTGAGTTAAGCCTGGGTTCCATGAAAAAAAATCACTGCAATATCTAAAACATTAAACAATAATAAAAAAAAATCTTAGCATTATAAAAAACTTTATATATTTTAATTCCTACCTTAATCTTTCACAAGAACTAGCTTTACCATGTCCCAAATTACTCCGTACGTACTTGTTTGCCTTAGAAGAGATTTGACTAGCAAACAAGAGAAGAGTTATTTTCTTTCTATTTTTTTGTGTGTGTGGTACTGGGGATTGAACCCAGGGGTATTCTACCTCTGAGCTACACTCACAGTACTAGTTTTATTCTTTATTTGGAAACAGTGTCTCACTAAGTTGTGGAGGACACTGATAAGTAGCCAAGTCTGGCTGCAAACCTGCCATCCTCCTGTCTCAGCCTCCCAAGTACTGGGATTATAAGCATGCACGACCATGACCAACTAGATATTTCCTTTTAACTTCAACTCAGTAAATATAATCGTGTCCTCTCAAGTTGCTCCTTCTTTCATGAATATCTATGAAGTATTGAACACCATTATTATTCTACCCATTTTCTGAATTCTTCTCTTATAAAAAATCCTAAATTTCTACAACTATTTCTCTCCTTGAAATTAAATTAAGTCAAACAAACATTTATTAACTATAATTATGAGCCACACTGCATGGCAGGTTCTCAGAATTCAAAGGTGATCATCAGTCTATAGTATTAAGATGAGCATTGGAGCCAGGAAATGCAGAAACAGACATACAATTTTTTTTTTTTTTTTTTTTTTTTGTTGCCGGGTATCCTAACAAACAGTAAATACAGAGATCTGCCTGAAAGAGTGGGAAATCCATGTCTAAACAATAGCATGTTCCTGAAAGAAAAATTAAGGAAATGTATGTCATATAAATGTGAACACTTAGGAAAGTTAGGAAAGATGTGTGAAAAGTTAAGTTGTGTTAGGAGCAAGGAATACATATTATAATTTTTTACCTCAATGGACCCAGTAAAACTTTTACTAGCATAAATCAACTATTGGACCTTTTTCAATTTTCTAACCTATCTTGAATGTCTGTCTTCTCTTAAAAATGCTGATTCTGCCTTTTCTAATTTTACAATAATTCTACTTCAAGTATAATTCTAATTCATAAGAAAGACAGAAAATAAGAATTAAGTATCTCTATTTTCTCATAATATCCTTAAATGCCACATCCTCCTATCCCAATCAATTGGTCTATCATCTCCTTCCTAATTCCTGCACTCCAAAAGTTTTAAAATGCTTCCATTTCTGCACTCCCAAAGCTCTAAAGTACTTCCATTCCTATATCCCCAAAGCTTTTGGGGGTCCATAGTTCACAACGGGCATCCTCCTTAGCAACACATGTCTACCCCTATTCTTCTGTGATTATTTATCTTCTCCATGTTTCTTGTGTTTATTTATGCAAAATATTCCTTGAGAGAGTTACAGGATTCCTTGAGTTAATTATAATAGTGTTAATATAGTTTAATAAGACAATATGTTTTAATGATTATCCATGATTATTCCAAAAGCCTTTGATACATTATTTATCTCATCTTTACTATACCCTGATAGTATTAGTTATTATTACTATTATACATAGTTTGCAAATGAAGAAAAAGATTCTGAGAGGATAGGCAGTTTAACCACAAACTTTCATTCTAGCTGGGCTGGCCTTTCTATGCAAAACTGATAAAATCCGTTAACTATTTGACTCCTCCCCTTTTTCTTACCTTGGCCTTATTGGGAATTGAAAGTGAGAAAACTCCACTTTTGATTCCTGCTATCTATTTCTTTGTCCTACCCTGGAATTTGTAACAATGAAGTCAATCTTGTTTTCTATAAAATTTGAAATCTTCTTTGTGAATTTAGCAAAGTACTGGTTGGATACCCCCAAGTCCTCACATGCAGGTGCTGTACTAAGGACCCTAGAGGTGCCTAGTAAATAAGATCTCAGAGAAACCGGAGCTCTTCTGAATGATTTCTGTAATTTAAATGTGTTTCTTATAATTAATAGTTCTTATTTATAAAAAAATTGCTTATATTAAGACTTTTAGTCAAATCAAGAATGCTAAAGTGAGTATCAGGATTTAAATTCAAACTGACAAAATTGGAAGATTGCAAAAGTAAACATGCAGTATTTTCACTAACTCCCTAAATCCAGTATTTTATGTGCCTTTTGCTGGTCTCCCAAGTTTTGAGACTCTGAGGCTCTCAGCCAACCCAGAAATACCCACTAAATAGCCACAGATCTTACCATCTCTTAAGCTTTTGAATATATTGGACATGGCTTTAGACCTAAAAATAACTGGAGCTTGGGATCATTGTAAAAAATGTGTTGGCAGTCACTAAAAACACAAATGGGAAATTCTGTTACATTAGCTTTTATAAGATGTGAAAAATGTGTTTGTCAAAGTAAAAGACACACTTAGGAAACTTGTCTGGATACGAAGGATGGCAACTTATTGGACAGCATCGAGAGGAAATTGAGCTGGAAGGAGAACAAACAGGAGCAAAGTTGGAGGCTTTCTTAGAGACAAGTACACTTGTTATTAGTGCACATGATATGAATCTCTTTGAAGGGAAGAAGCTCACGGAGGCAGGACAGTGTCTGTCTCTCATTCCTGAGAACACAAGGAGGGAAATGGGAATGTACACATTTTATCAAATGACAAGCATGTGAAGCAAATTATATTTACTAACAGATAAAATGGGTACCACCGAGATGGTGATCGCTCGCTCTGAGGGGAAAACACAGGGTATCTTAGAACAGATAAATGATTTTAAAAATCATCTCCCATGTAAGAACTGAGAAGCATCTCTGATCTTGTTTATAATTGTTATTTCTTTTAATGTAAGAATCCCTGCTAGGCCTGTCTCAGCAAACTGAAATTGTGTCCTTACTGATCTCAGAAGAGGAGAATGGAATAACTTCTGGAAAGAAGGAAGGGAGAGCAATGGGTGTGAAGGGTGTTGAAGTAAAGGAATGGTGACTTTACATCTTGTCCATGTCAGTGACAGCAGGTGCCACAGGAAAAGACAATCAAATAAAGAGCAAGGAAACCAGGAGAGCAGACACAAAGAGGGAAACAAATCCCCTGCCCTGCGCCTCATTAATCTTGTCAAAAATACTTGCTGTTGAGAAATGCTAATCTTCTCACTATCCAAAGTAGCCTCCCTCACAAGAATGTTTTAAAAGTCTGGTATATCTAATGACTGAGCCATTTAATAAATTACCTACTTACGTTACTATAAAAGCCAGCCCAGCAGCTGTAACCTACATGTAAAGCACTAAATCCTTTTACCTGACTTTCTAAAGGTTCCTCTAAATCATATTTAGTGACAGGGTGAGGTACACAGGAATCAGGATTTAGTGGCAGGGCATACTTCATGCTGTTTCTGGTAGGTCAGGAGGTCCAACTTGGATTTCTTCCCAGTAACCCGATCTAGGTGAACCAGCAGGTTATAAATGAAAGTCCGTTTCTAAGATCCCCTGACTTTCTTTAACTATCAGGAACTTTTGAGTAACCTGGTGAGAAAGAGGAAAAGACAGAGAGATAACAAATACCATTGACTTTGATTCGGCAATCTCTCTTTTCTAAGACAACGTGAAAGGTGTGCCATTGTGTACAAGCTAAATATTTGTATAAATTCCTGAGTTCTTATTTGCATTGTTGGCCAGAATAAATACACAAATAAACTTAAATGACAGAAATGTTCATGTGCCTTTTGCAAAATGCAATCTTAGACTGTGACTTCTACAAAGACAGCGTTCTATGATTTTCATATATTTTTTATCTCTCATAATTATACTACTTTAAGTCATGGTAGGAAACAAAAGGAAGAAAAAGGCAGGAAATACAAGGTATTGTAGACTCATCACATTCAAAGGATTGATAGTCATTGCTTCTTTCATCTGCATAGCATCTCGTGAAGAACTTACATTTTAATTCAAGGTCACAAAGCTGTAATAAAATTAGCATTGATTTTAGCTCTGTCCAAATGGTCTTTGTTTCTTATTTTCCATTAAAAAAACTTCTGATTTAGCATAGTATGGTAAATCTAAAACTTATATTTATAAAATCTCAGAGAATACCAGCGCTCTCACCAGCACCTTTAGTGACACTTTCCCTTCATGGTAAAACGGACAGTGGCACTTGTTACTATTGATCCACATCAACACATTGGGAATATTTAGCCATTTTGTGGGTCAGCATGCAGAACACCATATTAATTATTAATAAGTTGTCTCCATTTTCATATCCTATTAAAATATCAATAATAAAATAATGATAGATCATCGGTTATGTTGTGATGATATTGCTGTGAGTAAAATGTATAAAGATATTCACAGCACAGAATACGTGTTAAATAAATGCTAAATTTTATTAGTGCTGTTTTCATAATTATGATTAAGATCATTTGTGTTTATGTTACCTGAGGTAACTCTTAACTAGCTCCAGAACTACAAAATTAACACTTCTCTTTCTGTCCCTCCAATGGGCAATGTATGTGTGTGTGTGTGTGTGTGTGTGTGTGTGTGTGTGTGTTACTGGGGGTTGAACCCAGAGACACTTTACCTCCAAACTACACGTACCCTAGCCCTATTTTATTTTTTTATTTTGAAACATGGCCTTACTAAGTTGCGGAGTGCCTGATAATGTTGTTAAGGGTGGCTGAGAATCTACGATTCTCCTGTCTCAGCCTCCCAAGTACTGACAAGCATGTTCCACCATGCCCGGTTCCCCCAGTGGCAATTTAATTGCTTCTACGTTCTATTTGAGACATGTGATTCAGTCATTGATAAGCTAAATATAAGAATAAGCTTCAGATGATAAGCTGGTTACATTTGCAAATACCATCCTCGATAACTTGAATATATGTGTGTGTGTGTGTGTCTGTGTGTGTGTGTGTGTCTCAATATTTCTACCCTCAAAAGCACCAGAATAATAATTGAAATTCAATTTCTATTTACCACCTCCCAAGCCTACCTTTCTTCCAAAAATAACTAAACTTAGGAGACACCATGGCCAGAGAGAGACCTGTAGTGAGCTGTTTCTGAAGGTCTTAATGTGTTTCAGGAATATTCACCCTGATCTTGCAAGTCTTCTGCTCTGAAATGTCTGATTTCTTTTTAGATTTGTTATATACTGGGGTGAGGACAGGCAGGTTAAAGTTAGGCTGTATTGTGTCCAGAGGCTGCAAATCAAAACCCTCTGTTTCTTACAGCCCAGGTGTGGTGCAGACAGCCTGGGCCTCCACATTTCCTCACTGTGCCCTAAAAATGACCTTAACCCTGACATAGCAGGAGAAGCAGCATTGCTGTGAAAGGCTCTTGTTGGCTGGCTGTGTGGGAGAGAGCTGCTCTCTGAGTACTGGCTGTATCACATTGCTCCCCCCTGTGCAGTAACACTTCCAGTCTCTCCAAGTTGACCTGGGCCCACTGAAGCCATAAATGAGGTCAAAGTTGAACCTTGCTGTCCGTCAAACTCACCTTATGAGTTTGCTCCATGAAGCAATGGGAAATTAACTCAGATCAACTCTATCTATGCAATCTTTAAATCTGGTGGGAAGAATTACAGAATTTTTCTTTCTGTAATCACGTCCTACGTTTTCTACCTCTTGCTCTATTCTCATAAACAAATAAGTGCAAATATGTGTGGTACGTACATCAACAAACTGGTCTATCATCCCAACAAACTGCATTGTTATTTTGTCTTATATTTCTTATATTGACATTGCATAATTATTTTTATATAGTCCATATTTCCATCAATTATAAATCTGATAATGGTAACAAAATTATCTTTCCAACTTCTTTAAATAATATTTGTTCATTTTTTTTCCCTATAAGATAGATGTTCATGCTTATATGATGTCTAGGCTTTATGAAGTCCAGGTAAGAGAATGCTTTCATTTCTCTTTCTATATTTCTCAAGATTGAACGGTAGAAAGTGATCAAACCAGAGAATGGAAGAGTTTAAGCAAGTGGAATTTTCTTTACCAAAATTTATTAAAACAACATGGACAGGTTTTATTCTTTTTTTAGAGAAAAAAAGACCGGATAAAGTTAGTTTTATAAAGTATTTCTTGCAACTATTTAATTAAATTTGGGACTTATGTAGTGTAATTCAAATCTTATGTAGTGGATTCTCTTCTTTGTAAAAATAATAATGCCATTTTAAGGAAATATCCATTTCTAAAATGTTCACCTTGTTTTCTTTAGCGAGTCTCCAAAATGCATTTGACTCCCTATAACCATCTCTTCATCTTTCTGGGCCCTCCAAGTACTAAAACCAGAAAATGAAGGACCGAGACCTTTGGTAGATGCCATGGGCTTTTTAAAGGCTCAACATCAGCCAGCAGAAGTGTTGGTGACTTAGCACAGGTGGTCCCTTGTTCATGGTACTTCCTTAGAAAAATGACCAATAGAAAACCAGTTCCTATTGCAGACCAGATTTAATGCTATTTCTCCACCAAGCATTTATATACTCAAGAGAAATGTTTGTGAATTGTCTTTGAGTATTCTAAATAACAAGGGCTTATGGAAGTAGACGACTAATCCTAGTTTTCAGGACAATATGACTTACATTTAAGGATATTTAAAACATGATTTTTCAGGCTATTCTCAAAATCTTTTCCTGGGATCCATGAATAGCAGGCCACTTGCCTTAGACATGTTGATATAGATGACTTTGGGCTTTCTTGTCTGTGGGAGAAAACACCCAACTTAATCACTACTTTCTCAGGAATTGTCTTTGACAAAGGGCATGGCTCCGTTACCATAGTCACCAGTTTTTTATTCTTTTTATTTCCTTTCTTGTCTATTCTTTTGGGAAATAGGCTTTCATTAGTAATTAGATTTCAAAATTCTTACCATAGCAAGACACCCACCTAAATTACTGTTCTCTAAATAAATGCTGCAATATCTAACACATAGGTATATGCCATTGTGAGCCAACCGTGCTATTAGAAAACACCTTTGCTTTATAGTAAATGAGAAATAGCAATATAATATTGCTCTTGCCAGATCAGGTTTTGACTAGTATTTGTTTATCCTTTACATAACAAGTGTATTTTATAAGAAAAAAACACAGGGGAAATATTTTTATTTATTTTATTAGTTGTACAAAAGCCATGTTGGCAACTGAAGAACCAATAAACTAAAATTGTCTCATGTGGTTCTTATTATGGAATCAAATAGCAATGTAAAAGTCAAGCACACACCAACCATAACCCCATCTGGCTGAAAGAACAGGAAAGTGTGGCTCCATTTTCATTAGCAAAGAGAGCCATATATTTCATGATGTGTTCAAGTCAGGCTCTAGGCATTCCCCTTGTACTCCTGCTTTCTGTACTACTCATGGGGTGCCATATTTACTGATAAAGATTGATGCAATTAACATGGCTTGAGAGAGAAGACTTCTGTGCTATACAACAGCATCAGCAGAGACTAGAGCACCATTCCTTGGCATTCTAGGAAAGAAAGCATGGTGAACCAGTACATGATATATACAATGACAGTATATAGTCAAAGTATTGGCAGCAAGGAAGTTGACATGAACATAACCACCCAAAGTTCACTCCAGAGTCATTAGGTTTCCCCCCCCCCCAGTACTGGGGATTGAAGCCAGGGAGGGGCATTGTACCTCTGAGCTACACCCCCAGCCCTATTTTTTAGTTTTTTTTTTTTTAATTTTTGAAACAGGGTCTCACTGAGTTGCGAAGGGCCACACTCAGTAGCTGAGGCTGTATGCAAACCACAATCCTCTGGTTTTAGCCTCCCGGATTCTGGGATTGCAAGCATGCGCCACCAGGCCAGGTCAAGAGTCATTAGCCTTTTCAATACCAGACAAAACCAGTGAAGCTCTGGAATTAAAAGGCTGTGTGTATGAAAATTTGTCAAGTTCCTTTATTGCTGTTTTTACTTTATTTCTAGGGAAATAGAAGAGTCATTATCAGTGGACCTTAGGTAATATTTATAGGAGGTTGGGCAAGCAGGACACTGTACTTATTGAATCCCAGGAACAATAAGTAATGGTCATTGGGGTCTGTAAGAAGTGTTGAAATGTAAGATCTAGTTCTTTATTCAAAACAGGAAAATATCAGGCCCTGAGAATAAAAGCCTAGGGCTGAGACTGATTTTCTAGCCTTTCTTCATGTCTTGCATTTAGGGTCTTTAAGCAAGCAAACAAACAAACAAATTTTCTTGTGAATTGATGGTTTAGTGATTATATCACCTAGAGATAAGTCACCTGACTTTTATTACTATTATTATTATTTTTGGTGGCACTGGGGTTCCTGGAAGCTCTTCTACCTCCGGGCTACACTCCCAGACCTATTTTATATTTTGATTTGGAACAGGGTTTCTTAAGCCAGTGTGGCTGGCTTCGAACCTGCGCGATCCTCCTGTCTCTGCCTCCCAAGAGCGGGGATTGCAAGCATGCGGCACCATGCCTGGCTATATTTTCTTTAATATGCTCCAGCTAGGGAGTATTAGGAATACCAGAGGGACTCCAGATCATGAAGGAGATCCTCGGTGGAGTCAGGGAGGAAGGGTAGGGGAGGAAGAAGGCTGATGTTCATCAATGGAAATGCTACCTGTGACTATGTGTATACATGTGAATAAAACATTATCAATCTGGACACTTGGTATGGGGAGGGAGAAAAATGGGGAGGCTGGGGGTAGGCACCAAGTGTTGTGTGAATGTATAATGTTGTAAACATTATCTACATTATGAGACTATAATGAAGCAAAAAAGAAGAAAATAATAAAACATAGTCATCAAATGAAAAGAAGAAATGTGTAATTGTTTTGAGACGTTAATGCAGAATTTTCATCAACAGCATCCATAATTAATTAATGTATCTAGGATCTATACTACTGAGTCAATTTACTTAGTAATTAAATGTTGACCAAAAATAGTTATTGGAATTGAAATGACCTCTCCATTTGTTACTGAGCAATCATAGAAGATAATTTTAGACTAGTATTCTTAAGGATCTAAGAGTACATCTTAATCAAGGATTTTTTTTTGCCCTCTTAATGTATATTATATCTGGAACAATCATCAGTTATACATATAAGGTTCTGGGTGGCTTCTGACACATTTTAGTCTCTCTTCCTGAGCAAGACTGATAAAACCTAGTGAGTTCCTGTTCTGGCACCAGGAGATCCTAGGCTTAAATACTAGATCTGCTACCTAATAACTGTGATGTTATTTACCAGGTTCTTTTTTTTTTTTCTTTATGAAAATCCAATGAGGGAATGAATTGTGAGAATTTTTATTTATCTTTTTATTTCCAAAGCTTAGTCCAGTGTGGGGCATGGGATAGATGTTCGATATATATTTTGAGAAAAAATATACATGAATAAACAAGTATCTTTAAATTTAAGTTTCCTTGTTAATAAAATAATAATACTTTAAGTGTTAAGAACTAAATATAATATGTTATGTGCAGGAACTCATGACATATCACAGGTAAATATTAAATGATTTAGTGATATTTGTTTAATAGATTATCTACTCATAAGTAAAAAATCACTTTTCTCTATGTTGACTTCTTTGAGTGCATTTAGTAATTAATGTGCCCCCTGAATTTAACAACTAATTTGACACTCAGAGGTGAAGATGAAGTAAACTTTGAAGAACAACAAAAAAAATCAATGAATGTGAATCCAGAAAACATACCAATTTGGAAGACACACATACATCAAAACCTGCTGGTCTCACAAAATACCCACAACCTAACAATATTAATATTTTTCCATCGACTCTCTAGGAGGCTTTTACACATTTTCCAAATATAAGTAAACTGTGTTGTACAAAAAAAGAAGGCATTTCACTTCAAATGATTTGAATTCCACAGGATTTGAGAGAGATGCACAAGAGCTTAACGTTTTTCTTTCATGAAGATAACATTTTTTATTGAGCCCTGATAGCCATGTCCCATGGATCGACATGAGTAAGCAAACAGACCAAAGTGGGAAACGAAGTATTGGTCACTTTAATGCTGTACTACAGGGTGACTCACAGCAACGGAATGAAGAGAGAGGATCAGAGAAGGCATACAGGACAGGTCAATAACCCTGCAGATATGGAGACAGAAACAAACCAAACTAGACCCAAAGAAAGCACAAGCCAGGAACTGCAGCCTTTACGGAAATGCTAGCAGCAAGAATGAGGGCACACATTTCCTGCACCAGCTTGGGGGGTTGCAAGTATATATGGCCTCAGGCCTCCTGTGTATGGGCCACTGATGAATCCTTTGAACAGCATCGCTCCTGTTTCTGACGGCCGGGCTGGCGATCAGCATAGAGTCCCTGCCAAGCCACTAGAAAGGAAAACCAGAGCCGGGCGTTGATCTTTCAGCACCGTGTTCCCATCTACAATGTTTATTTCTCTAAATCTTTTAACAATTAAAATACTCTCAATTAGTATACAAGTATCTTTATGATTTGCTATATTCTTTCGACTTTCAGTGTAATGTTATTTATTTTAACTTTAATTTACGTTTGATGTGGTGCATGTATACAATTTACCACAGAACCCATTTTAACATTTAACAGCATGCTTCCTCTTTCCTTTCTCAAAGTATTTTAGGTCACATGTTTTACATTTTCGTTGGATTCAGATATGTTTTCAGCAGATAGACAGTAAAACAAACAGAAATAAATTGATTTTGGTAAACAGCGGAGATGTAGCGCAAGGCAAAAGTTCAATTTACACTTTCCATGTTTCTCTTATCCTTTCTTTTTTTAGCCAAAGGATACAATTTTCATTTTAACAGATAAAATACTCTAAACTAGAGGCAATAACCAGACTGTTAGTCTAGCTTTTCCTTCATTCAAAGGCTGGTCTTTTCCTCTGTTCACCCTGTCACATCCAGCACTTTTTTAAATAGTGTCTGGTTCAGGAGAAACATGATTGGTTGTAATAGAAAATGCTCTGTTTGTTTAAAATACACAACATAACTAATATCACCACCAACAATAAAAATTCCTTGTGAAAAACAAATGAACTGAAAAAATAACTTTTGCATTTGTATTTGATTTAAAAAAAAATCTAGTGTCAATACATGTCATTAAGGGATATCATTTGGGTCAAATGAATGTCAGATAACATTTTTAACTGCCAAACATGGGCTCCTTCCCCCAAGAACTTAGTCTTATTACTAGTTATTTCAAAGGACTTATTGAAAAGAAGCTCTTCCTATTGTTCTAAGGTGTTTTAAGCAAGTGGAATCTTGAGAAATAAGAGAAAGCAAAAAAAAAAAATGCTTTGAGTATGGTTTGGAGTCCTATCTCCTCTGGAGACTATCATGTAAGGGATGTGTGGTGAAAACTTTAACAGAATGCTTTCAAGTCTAGTAATATTTGGATGCTTATCATCCTATCTCATTCATGCCCTCCAGATACACAGTGAAGGAAATGCTTTCTCTAGTACCCTTGGGGAAATTAAGACTCAGACAGGTTATGCAACCGACTTACAACCACAAGAAAGATCCTTCACTGACCGAAGGTGTGGCTGAATCAGCCCACGAATGTCCTGCTGTGTACAGCCCTCTTGCCCCACCACCACGTTCTGAAGGAGAGCCTGGAACACAGGAGGAATGAAGGCCAAGGAAGGACGCAGTCTACTGTGAGTTCTGCCTTGCTCCTTGTCACTTCCTATACCCTTTGCTCAATTAAAATCCCCATCTCCTGGGTACTTGCCCAAAGGGGTTGAAATTAGAGAACTACAGTAACATATGCATATCCATGTTCATAGCAGCACAATCCGTAATAGCCAAAATATGGAACCAACCTAGGTTTCCATCAACAGATCAATGGATTGCAAAATTATGGGAAATACACACAAGGGGATTCTATTCAGCTATAAAGAGAAAGAAAATTATGTCATTTGCAAGAAGATTTGATGTTAAGTGATGTTATATTAAGTGAAATCAGCCAGGCATAGAAAGAGAAGGGTCATTTATGTTTTCCCTAATATGCCCAAACTAAAAAAGTATTAGGGATAACAGAGGGACTCCAGATAATGGAGGGGAAACCTCATCAAAGCTAAAATGGAAGGGTAGGAGAGGAGAATGCTGAGGTTGATTAATTGAGGACTACATCTGAGTATGTGTAAAAGTATGAATATAGCATGATCAACCTGGACACTCATTGTTGGGAGGGGGGAAGGGGAAGGAAGAGGGCTCCAAGCACAGTCTGAATGTATGCCATTTTTAATATGTTCCACATAAAAATAAAAATAATAAATTAAAAATAACAACTTTATAACAACTTTAGCTGAAAAGAAGATGTGTTTCTTAGCTTGATTCAGTTCATCAGGTTGGCAGCACTTGGCTGATTTCCTTGAAGTCTAGGGCCTCTGTCTTCAGTCAGCGTGCTGGCCAGGCCATGCTCTCATCTCAAGGTTGTGGGGAAAAATCATGTAAATTCATCTTTTAGTTCTCTTCATCTGATATCCCCATTTCCTCGCTGGCTGTCAGTGGGGCCAGGAGCTACTCTCAGGTCCTAGAGGGTCCTCTTAGGACATATTTTGTGTATGTGTGGGTCTAGGGATGGAACGCAGGGACATTCGACCTCCGAGCTACACCCCCTGCCCTATTTTTTATTCTTTATTTTGAAACAGGGTCTCACTAAGTTGCAGAGGGCCTCACTAAGTAGTAGCTGAGCCTGTCCATGAACCACAATCCTCTAGTCTCAGCCTCCCGAATGCTGGGATTACAAGCGTGCACCACCACACCCGGCTCCTCTTAGGACTTTTCCTGGTGATCCCCTTAGGCAGATCACATCAGCAATCCTAGCTTATGTTCAGGCCAATCAAAACTTATTTCTCTCTTCTTCTACTAGATAGAAAAATTTTTGCTTTTAAAAAGCTTCTGTGATTGAGTTAGTCTCAACTGCATAATCTACCCCCAAATTTAGTTATACTGGTCTGGTGACATAGCTCTGTGGTAGGGCACTTGTATAGTAGGTGTGAGGTCCTCGGTTAAATCTCCAGTAGCAATAAATAAATAAAAATAAAATGAAATTTAGCTTTATCATATGACATAACCTCTTTGCAGGAAAAAAAAAATTCTCTTATCTCCACAGTCCTAGTAATTAGAGCAGGAATCTTCAGGGCTATCATAGATTCTAGCCTAAAACAGTAAGATAATGTCTAATGTTATCCCGATATTTCAAAATGACATTAGAGTAGGACAGGATATAGCCAGATAGCACAACTTCAAATTTTTAAGTATACTGTTAAGCACATAATTGATGGAAAAGGAAAACATAATAAGCCTTTGGAGCCAACAGTGTATATGGGAAACTATAATTAAAACAGGGCATGCACTTCTTCCTTGTTCTCTTGTGACACCTGCCCTTGGGACACAGCCGCCATATTGTGAGGAAGCCCACCCTGGCCCACAGAGACTTCAAGAGAAGATGATACCTCATATGTGTTTTCTGATTAGTGGCCAAGTTGAGGTCCCAGCCAACAGCCAGCACCAACCACCAGACTTGTGAGTAGAGATAACATGTACCTGAAGTTACCTCCAGAAAATTTTAGTCTCAGTTTTTGAATTGCCTTCAGAGTTAGTCTTCTTAGGTGAAGCCAAAGACATTGTGGAACAAAATCAGCCTGTTTTTACTATTCTGTATCAATTCCTCATCCACAGGATCCATTGGACATGAATATAATGGACATGAATATAATTGGTAGAGCATTTTAAAGTTTTTATTTACTGGTTATTTTCTTATATATTTTATTTGTGTTGCTCAAAATCTATAGTACCTTTATATGATGCACTAATAGAAGTTTAATCTGAATACCACTGATAAGATGAAATTTCACTGAGCTACAGAATCAGGCTAAATAAACCCATTTCCTCAGGGGAAAAACAAAAACGAATATGTGCCTCTATAACTACTTTAAGTTTTGCCATAAGCTGAGTGCAGAAAACAATAGAGGCTCTGTTTAAAGCAAGCGGATGAAAGTGCCTATGGGAAGCTGGTAAAGTCTGAGGTGCCATGGTGGCCTGAATGACTGGAAAAGGGATGAGGCTGAGGATACTTGAAGGGGGCAGAAGAGCTATCTGAGACCATATATAAAATCTCAATGGTAGAAAGCTCAGTTGCATAGAATTACAAACCAAGGAAGTAGAATTATTTGTTGGGTAGGCTCTCAGGCAATGGGTGGAATGTGTGTTTGGCAAGAAAAGTCTCAGATACATACCTTCAACCTGCCTTAATGGTGGTTGTTATCCTTAAGGCTAAGGTTTAAAGATATTTATAAGGCCACTAGCATTATGGTACAGTAGAAAAAGCATTAGTAGAAAAGTAGTTGATGAAGATGGCGGCGGCCGCAGAAAAATTGCAGATCGCAGCCGCCGAAAAGAACATGCATTCCTCAGAGAAGCCCAGGACACCAGACCTTGGTTTAATATCTGATTGGGACAACTTAAGGAGACATTTCCAGCAGTGACTTCATATCTAGAATACAGAAGAGAGAGTGGATAATGATGGAATTAGAAGCAAGATGACAATGAGGTGCACACCACACAAGAAAAGTGACTTTTGGAAGAACATCCCAGAAGAGATTAGAGAAAAGACCACTTCAGCTGCTGATGCTGGGGGAACTCTTAACAACATACCTGTAAGAAAAATGAACCGGGCGTGATGGAGGGGGCTCAGCAGTGCTATGCGGGAAGCCCAGCCGTGCGTCCCAGAGAACTCAGTGGGCCTGGCCGCTGCGCTCCACTATGCTGAGCTGGGGGCCGTGGTGTGCTTGGAATAGCAGATCCTACTTTACATGGTGAGGCTGTGGCCTCCACTCATGGAGGGGAGATAAAATTCATTGCTGCTGAGTACTCCATCTCACCTCTTCAAAACACACATACTGTCTTCTCTCATTAAAAAATATTGGAGAGGGGCCAAGATGGTGGCAGTGGCATCCAAGGATTCAGGAGATGCAGATAAATCCGATGCAATCCACTTTGAGCTTTTGGAAAAAAAATCTCCACGAAGGGGGACTGCTCCTGTCGCACATACTTAGGAATTCTGGACATCATACCATGTAAGGAAGGTGCTCAGTGGAGAACCAGGAGGACGGCGGCAGCAGCAGGGGCAGCAGCAGCCAGTATTTGGGAAAGGCAGAGATCTGATCCAATCCACCTTGAACTTTCGAAGAAATCGCCCCAAAGGTAGGCTGCTACGGCTGTGCATGCTCAAGAATTCTGGACAACTTGCTGTGTGGAAAAAGTGTTTGAGAGAGAACTGAGATGGTGGTAGCAATGGTGGCAGCAGAGGCCAGTATTTGGGAGAGGCAGAGTTCTGATCCAATCCACCTGGATCTTTACAAGAAATCTCCCCAAAGGTAGAATGCTACCACTGCACATGCTTAGGAATTTGGGACAACATGCTGTGTGAAAAAGATGCTCAGAAGAGAACTGAGATGACAGTGGCAGTGGCAGCAGTGGCCAGTATTTGGAAGAGGCAGAGATGCAATCCAATCCACCTTAAATTTTTAAAGAAATCTTCCCAAAGGTAGACCGATACTGATGCACATGCTAGAGAATTCTGGAAAACATGCCATGTGGGAAAGGTGTTCAGGAGAGAACCGAGATGGCAGTGGCAGCAGAGGCGGCAGTGGTGACCAGTATTTGGAGAGGCAGACAGATCCAGTCCAATCCACTTTGAACTTTTGAGGAAATCTCCCCAGAAGTGGTCTGTTCCTTCCACACATGCCTGAGAATTCTGGACAACATGCTAAGTGGTAAAAGGTTTTGTGGTGTATAAGAGGGAGCCCCGTATAGCTGGGATGGGCTGCCATGCTTCGAGTTCTGGGAGACATCAGCTCTCATGGCCACCATGGTCCTCTGTGTAGCTCTGGAGGCCAGAGTGCACGTGGAGCAGCAGAGCCTGCTCTCTGAAGTGAAGCTGTGGACTTCTGCCTTTGGAGGGGAGACAAAATTTATTGCCACTAGGTAGTTGGGGTCCCAGCTTTTGCAAAAGACATGTACTCATTTCTCATATTTTTAAAAAAATGGAAGAATGCCAGGTGTGGTGGTGCACGCTTGTAATCCCTGTGCTTGGGAGTCGGAGACAGGAGGATCACATAGGTTCAAAATCAGCCTCACTGGCTCAAGAGACCCTGTTTCCAAATAAAAATATTTAAAAAAATAGGTTCCTGGGAGTGTAGCCCAGAGTTAGAAGGGTTTCCATGAACCCCAGTATCAAAAAAAAAAAGGAAGATAAAAGGGAACATATGTAGACAACCTGCTCATAGTGACAGAAACCAGAGCCTGCTGCACAGTAAGGCCAGTGCCGAGGCCTCTGAGTCCAGGATAGGAGCCTGCCGGGCGGTAAGGCCAGTGCTGGGGCCAGGGAGGCTGGGATCCGTGCCTGCCGTGCAGTGAGGCCAATTCTGGGGCCTCTGAGCCCAGGATCAGAGTCTGCACTGCAGTGGGGCTGTTGCTGGAGCTAGTGAGGCTGGGATAGGAGCTTGTCTTAAGGCAAGGCAGGTGGTGGGCCCTCCAAGGCAGGGATCAGAGTCTGCCATGAGGCAAGGGCAGTGCTGGAGCCAGCGAGGCTGGGATCAGAGTCTGCAGGTGGCGAGGCCAGTACTGGGGCCAGCGAGGCTGGGATAGGAGCCTGCTGAGCAGCAAGGCAGGTGCCAGGGCCTTCAAGAGTGGGATCAGAGCCTGTAATGTGGCATCCACAGAGAAAAAAAAAATTAGAAAATTTACATTGCATTTTTTTCTTATCTACTGACTTTGAAATTCAGAAAATAAAAAATTAGATGCTTTCCCTAATATGCAAAAACTAGGAAGAAATGGGTAATAGGAGGAAATATAGTTGAAGAAAGGGCCCTATTGAGGAACAATTAAGGCGACCTATCAGAGGGGATGGGATGGGGGAAGATGGAATCTTTTAAAAGCACATGATGTACTTAAACAAATATATCAAAGTCAATCACTAAATCAAGCATGGGATCCAGGGAGGGGAAGGGAATGGGATGGAGATTGGATAAAGGCTAATTGGATGATGTGTGCTTGTATATCCTCACAAGTCTTGTATACTATTGAGAAGTTTGACTACAATACACCAATAAATATATATTAAAAAAAAAAGCAGTTGATGTATATTCCCTATGTTTTCCCCCATCAAACTAACCTGGTTTTTCTGGGACATTAAATTTTTGTATAGTCTGTGGAAACATTTCAGTAAAATTGTCAACTATGTGAGCTCTTAGAAAATTGTCTGAAAAATTCTATTTATTGATGACTCTTATGTAGTTTAATTCTTAAATTATCTCACATATGCCCTAGTTATCATGCAGAAATAATTAATTAATTAACATTTTCTTCCAGGGATAATAGTACTGCTTTTATACACTGATAATTTGGCCTGAATTTGTTGTAAGTTACAAAATGAGTGATCTTAGCCATGTATGGTGGCACACACCTGTAATCCCAATACTTCAGAGGCTGAGGCAGTAGAATAGTAGGTTTGAGGACAGCCTCAGCAACTTAGCAAGATATGGTTTCAAATAAATATTCTCTTGTACTCCATTAAGATGTATGACTACAATGCACCAATAAAATTTTTAAAAAATAAGTAAATAAAATCCCCAAAAGAAAAAAAAAAATGATAGAAGGGGGTGTAGCTCAGTGACAGATTGCCTCTGGGTTCAATTCCAGTACCAAAAAAAATAAATAAATAAAAGGTAATATTTAGCAAACATTACATTTTTTTCTTATCTACTGACTTTGAAATTCATAGCTTCCTTTAGGTTCAGAATAGGAGCTCTGCAAGGTGACATATCAATCAAAAAAGACCAAGTGTTTTTTTTTTTTTTCTTTTTCTTTGACCTCTGGAGAATGAATGGTGTCCTCCTGAGTACCATTTTCTATTTCTATTTCCATTTTTATTTTAAGGTAGAAGCTAAAGGTACGATATAATCAAATAAAGTAAACATGCTGAAAACTCAAAACAAAGTAATCAGCAAAAGAATAAAAAGTGGCAAGGTTTCAGTCACAGCATGAAAACCTCGTCTAGGCAAAACCTCTTGAAATGCCAATGATTTTTGAAAAAAAACGTTTTTAAATAAAGAGGAAAACATTCACCGAAATCAACCAGCCAACCACAAGTGAACAAACTGCAACAGCAAATTCTGCCAGTGTGTGTGGCATTTTGCAAGAAGCAGGCTTTCTGGAAGGCCCGGACCACTCTAGCTGGAGATGCTGTGATCGTACCACTAGCACTCGAGGTGGGGACTGAGCAGTGTTCTTTGACCTAAGAAGAATATTCTCTATAGATCATAATTTCCTTCCTTCATCTCAGACAGCACAGTATCAGCCCTAACATATTTCATTCCTGACATTTTGATGGGATTCTTTCTCAGGAACAATTTTTTTTCATGTTATACATTTCCTTGGAGGTGGACTTGTTGTTGAGAACAGAATATTGGGTGCAGACCATGCCACCTAAAACCCCATACCACTGTGGGGCTTAATCTAAGGGAATTTCAAGAGGCCAGGTGCTTTTCTTATCACATTGTCATATCAACTTACTCTGTCATCTTGTAGTGACTGCTTGCTCTCTGCTCCAAGCATCACATCCCCACCTTTTCACCTACTCCACCATGCCAATAAAAACACTTGTCCTATCCTACACAGCCCTCAGTTCCATTTTGGATTTTCATCCTTCACGATCAGAGAGCTACCCCTTCCATTCTGGGCTGTGTTCCACAAGTTCTGGTGATTTTCAGCAGCAGATATTTGGGGGGTCATAAAAACAACACCCTATAGGGAGGAGAACCTGAAGCAGGAAGATGTGTGTGTGTGTGTGTGTGTGTGTGTGTGTGTGTGTGTGTGTGTGTGTCGGGGGTAAACATCAACTGCCTGTGAGTTCAGTGGGAGTGTGTGGTCACAAGAGTCAGAGATTAAGACTGATGGAAGGAAGTATGAAGAGGAGAAGAAGGAGTTAACACCCCACCCCGCCCCCGCACCTGCATCAGAATTCCCTTCTGGGTCGAGCCTTTGCACACTCCAAAATGCTGAAGCAGAGTCATCTATGGCTTAACATTAAAGGAAGCAATGCTTTTAAATGTAGATTAAGTGTCTTGTAAGTGAGAGAGGTCACACATTATTGTTATATTGCAGACTTCTAAGAGATGACACATTGGTGTGAATCAAACCCAGTTGAAATGTAAATTATAATGTATGATCACTTCCTGCTGTTTTAGGAGAAAAGTGTAGTGATATAACTAGGAAGCAAAAGAGATGTAAAAGAAAAGACTGGTAAGTGGTACCGTGTGTGTGTGTGTGTGTGTGTGTGTGTGTCTGCATGTGTGTATATTCTGTGTATATGTAAATTTTATATATAAAGTTTAGGTTAATATATGGCATCAATATACATATATACATATATATTTATGTAAATAAGTAAATATATAGTCCAAATCCTAGAAATTGAAACTGAACAAAGAGAAATTAAATTGAATATTCTAAGTGGCATATCATCATATATTTTTGTTGCAAATCTCTAACCTCACACATTTTCTCTCATGCAAACTTCACAATAAACTTAGGCTCTAAGTTGATTCAGGATGATGAAAATAAAGTACAGACAAGTTAAGCAAATTGCCTATGATGGAGCAAACAAGGAATTCTAGCCAGCCCTGAAACTTAGGACATTGATTTAGTTTAGTTTTGAGTTCCGTGTTCTTTCCTTTCCACGAGGGCTACTTCCTGGGTATTGTGCTTGGGCACAGAGGGAGAGGAGTGGTGCATGCTGGCTCTTGCTCTTCTTCACTATCTGAGTGCTGTACCATCAAAAATGCTGCACATCAAGCTGGGTGTGGTGGAACAGAAATATCATAAGTTTGAGGACAGCCTCAGCAAATGAGTGAGGGTCTCCACATAACTTAGTGAAATCCTGTTTCAAAATAAAGAATAAAATCGGGCTGGAGGTGTAGCTCAGAGGGAGAATTCCCCTAGGTTCAGTCCTTAGTAACACACACACACGCACACACACACACACACACACACACACACACACACACATCTGTATATCATCCATGTTTGTGTTATATCAAAGAATATTCATGGGCTAGGGCCAATAATTGTACTATAAGGAGTTATAAAGATAAGTCAGAATTTCTATATTTTTTAAGTTTTGCTGTTAGAACAATTGACTGAAATATTATCAGTCATATTGTGAACCAAGAAAAAAATGATGCTGTCAATTATAAAGCAAATATAAGTAATTTCAGTGGGTAAGTTATGGCTTTATAATTTCATAATAGTAACAAACATTTATCCAGTGTTTATTATGTGCCAGCCACTGTTCTAAATGCTATCACAAAGATCAATTACATTAATTTTTATAAAACATATGCCAGATACTACTATTAATCTGCATTTTCCCAAGAAAAGAACTGAGGCCAAGAAAGCTAATAGTTCATAGGAAGTTTCAGAGTGAGCATTAAAAAACAGATGATCTGGCTCCAGAAACCATACTCTGAACAACTGTGGTGTTAAACATTTTCACTATTTTGAAAAGTGAGAAGCCTAAAGGTGCTTCAATTTTAGGTTAAATTTTTTCTATTAACTAATAGTGCTATTGTTTACATTACCCAAATACATTGGATTTCTTATCAAACCCATGGGTTACCCAAGCTACTCTATTTGCTGTATTTCATTTTGATAGCTCTGATTTTTTTTCTCTCCATTGTTTTACATCTTGAGCAGTCAAAAGTCAGCTGGGGCTCTGTTTTAGTCCCAAAAGTAATAAGGGCTCTTTGAAAGACCTAATTAATGAATGGAATGAATAAATAAATGGATAAATATATAGCAGAATGCTTATAAACATGGTTAAACATAATTGTGGGAGAGAGGTGGTTTTGTTTGAAGGCTTCTCTGAAATGAATTCTATATGGAGGTCATGTAGGAAAAGTACAGGGATGTACTAAATCGCTAGAGACAGAATAAAATAGCAGAGTTTAGCAAGTTAATTTTCCTGGGCTTTATTTTCTTACCCAAGAAGTAAAGGTTTAGCCTCTGATTTATTTTTATTTCTCAGTTAAAATTATATAATATTATAATTTTGTAAATTATAACAGTTTCAATGACCATTGTCTCTGCCTCTGTATCTCTTTCTCCTTCTTTCTTTTAAAGAAAAAAAATATTCCCCAAGTGATACAGTTATTTTTCAAATTCTTTTACAGCTAAAATTATCTACCACATTAAAAACCCCAAACCAAGCAGTGACATATCCCATGTTAAGTATTCACAAGCTATTCAACCACCATTAAAAGTGGAAAATATGCTTTTGTTTATAAGGGGACATTGGCAAAGATTACATAGGTTTTTCTTTTTCTGGGGTTCAGGGGGTAAAAACCATATTACATCATTATCAAAGCTAGATATTTCCCTTCAAATAATGGGCAACAAGAGAGCCATCTTTGGTCATTGCTGTGCATGTGGAAATCTCTTAGAAAACAATGGAAACTTTGCATGAAGAACCGAGCATAGAATGCTTCTTTTACTTATTTATTTATTTGATTTATTAAACTGGACTGAGCCTCTGGAGACACGGACATAACTGTAAAAAATACTAATGTACATAAATCTCAGTCTCTTTCCCAACTTCACAGTTGGGATTCTCCGTATCAATCATAGGAAAACCTGGATTCAACCCAGGATATTAATGAAAGTTGTATTCTCATTTTGAGGCTCTAAACAGAATTACATTTGTTAACACATTTTCCTCTCTGATCATTCTCCAGAATGCCTCAGGTTTTCTAATGTTTATTTTGTTTCTCTAATTCCTTTTCTGCTTCCAAGGGTCAATTGTACCACAAAATGAAGAAGAGATGATGGAGTCTTTTTTCATCAAAATTCAAGCTTTCAGTGAGTGCATTTTGCTTGGGAAAGTATTACCCAAGGCACTAAACAGAACTAGAAGAGAGGAATTGGCTAACAGTTTTCTTTTGTAAAATGTATCCACATTATTATTACTGATAATATTATTCTTAGATCTACTGAAGCTGGAGGTATTAGTCACCCACAGAAATTGGTCCTCTATTTAGCTATGTTCTTGAAGCAAAGTTTGATTGACATTTCTGAGTGTCACTTAAGACAGGGCTGGCTTTACAGACATGAGAGGCATCAAGTCCCATGGCTTAGAAGAACTCTATAATACTTTTGAAAGTCTTAATAAGTTTTTAGTGGAAAGCCCTACATTTTCATTTTGCCTCGAGTTCTGTAACTCTTGTAGCAAGCCCTACTTAGGTATATGACTTAACTAAATAATTTTCGTTATGTCATAGATGTCAATTTTATTTCTGTACTAGGGCTAATTATACTGGAAAAATAATAGCAGCTACCCTTCAATGATCCACATGTGCCCAGAACTATTATAATGGAATTAGTTTTGATGTACCATATCACCTTGAAATCTGAAAACATTTTTTTTCACTTTTAAAAACAAGAAATTTAAAGCTGGGTGTGGTGGGGCATGCTTATAAATTCCAGCATTAGGGAGGCTGAGACCAGAGGATTACCGTTCGCAGATAGCCTCAGCTACTTTGCTAGGGCCTTCGCAACTCAGTAAGACCCTGTTATCAAAAATAAAAAGACTAAAAAATAGGTCTGGGGGTGTAACTCAAAAGTACAGCGCCCCCAGGTTCCATCCTCAGTACTGAACCCCCCCCACACACACACACAGGAAATTTACACCTCAGAGACTTTAACTTGTTTGCCTAACAGAATACAAAAAGTAAATATTGGAGACAAAACTCAGACCCATGTGTTTAGCTTCAAAGGTCCATACTCTTTCTCATATACTATGCCACTTTCTTTGAGTGTTGGTTTAAGTGCATGTTAGAGCATAGATTCATGGAGGATATAATGCTGCACATTTAGTCTGTTGGAGTTTGAGGAAGACTTGGGTGGGTTTTATCAATCAAAATCTAAAATATCACAGAGGAATCCACTTGACCCATGTATGCTTTGCTAAATGTGAGAGGTTTCCTTAAGCCATGATAAGACAAGATACTTCAGAGTTGATTTACTTGCTTATAAATAAATAAACAAATGATGTTAATGTTCTCTTTGACAATTTAGATTATGTCTTCAGTCTTCAGTATAATTTGTACACAGTGAATCATTAAAGAATCATTGGCAACTAAGAACAGTGGCCTATGCCTATAATCCCAATACTTGAGAAGCTGAAGCAGGAGGATCACAGGTTCTAGGCCAGCCTCAGCAATTTAGTTGAAATGCTCAGCACCATAGAGAGACCCTGTTTCCAAATAAAAAATAAAATAGGGCTGTGAGCGCAGCTCAAAAGTAGAATGCTTCTGGGTTAAAAAAAAAAAAACCCACTCACACACACACACACACAGGAAATTTACACCTCAGAGACTTCCAGTACCACAAATATAAAACAATATTAAAAAAACAAATCATTAGTATAAATGGAGCTCTCTATCTCTTCTCCACTGAAAATTATTAATGCCATTTTATTTTCCTCATATCACTTTTTAAGATATGTTTTCTTCTGAAAAATTGGCTACTTTCCCATTTTTTTTTTATCACTGGGGGGACATTGTGAATATCTAAACATCTGACCAGAAAGAAATCTGCTTGCCAAATCTTTGACAAATTCTTTTGTCTTTTTACTTACGCTTGATGATAAATATCTGTAACTGTTGCCTGCTCTGACCAGTCATGAACTTTCCTTAACATCCTTAAGCTACTTCTCGTCTAAAAATTAATTGAAATAAATTTACTATTTGCCATACTTTGCTTTTCTTTTTAGTGAAGAAAGAAATTCATATGCAAAAATAGCTGCAAAAATCTCTTCTATAGTGAGTTGGTCATGAAAATAAGGTCAAATTAAAAGGACTTCATAAGAGACTGTTAAGGTTTATGGTCTCTTCAGAAAGATCACATGTTCCAATGAATAGAGAAATTACAGTTGCTAATTTTAACATAATTGAGAATATAATTTTATATATGATCTTATTTAAAGTCTTATGTTAACAAATAATTGTTGGGAAAATGAATAAGCTTTACAATATTTTCTATTGTTTATCTTTAGCTAACATATACTAGGTATTCAGCAATGGGTGGTGAACTAATGAATTTATAACACTTAAAATTCCACTTCTATTTTACTTTTGATTATTGTTTATTACTCCCTCATAAACACATATACCAAACTAAAGGTAGAGAAAAAGGTTTGAAATTAGTTACATGCAATTTTTATTAGAACAGAACCACATTCTTTATAATTTTTTTCCCAGTGAGGAAACAATATAATAATTCTCAATTAGATAATTTGGGCCATTCTCCAAGAAAATACGAGTAAAACCCCCCTTCCTTTTGAACAACACCCAGTAGAGCTGGGGAGCAGAGCAATGCCATCACAGCCTGACAATGCTGTGCTCTGAGTCTACCCAGCTCTTTCATCATTTCACACATTCTTAGTTCATCCCTTTCACTCCCAAGAATATGCAATTCAAAGCTGCTAAAAGAGGGTTAACTTTTAGGATATTAAGAAAATGAAAAGTCCTAGCAAAGTTTAGGAGGTGAAGAAAACATCACCTGATGAGCTTTGAAAAGCATAAAATAATAGAACTTATGAGAGGGAAGGACCGTGGCTCTCATCAGAGTCCACGCTCTGGAACTGTGTGCTACTCTTATCCTCCTAACATGGGCTGGGGCCTGGATGAGCCTGGATTAATGCAAGGGCTCTGGGAAACATATGCTCCATATGCTACGCAGATTGAAGTGGGGTTTTCAAATCTATATAGATAACAAAATGCTAGCTTATTTTTAAATTATTAAATTGAAGTTGTCTGTGATTACAGAGTTTGCAATCACACAGTTATCTAACAAAGAAAAGTTATCAAACTTTCTATTTGTTGCAGCTATCAAATAAGTGGACTGTGTAAGGATTCAGAAGTTCATTTATTTTTCTTCTTGTTAAGAATAGATTATTTTTGTATTACAGGGCATAAAAGAGTTGTGAGTAGATGGGATGGTCCAGTATGGGCATGGCTGTTAGTCTCTTTCTTCCTAACTATGTGAACTTGAACAAGTTACTTTATCTCCCTCACCTCTATTTAATTAATTAATTTATTTATTTATTGGTATTGAGGATTAAACTCAGGGCATTCTACCTCTGAGTGACAGAGATTTTATTTATTTATTTGTTTGTTTGTTTGTTTGTTTGTTTGTTTATGGTACGGGAAATTTAATGGAGGGTGTGTGCTACCTCTAAGCTATACCACTATTCCTTTTTAAATTTTTATTTGGAAACAAGGCCTCAAGCTGGGTGTAACACACACTTGTTATTCCAGAACTTGGGAGACAGAGACAGGAGGATCATAGACACATGGTTTACCACAACTTAGTGAGAACCTGTTTCAAAATAAAGAATAAAATAGGGCTGGGGGTCTAGCTTGGAGGTAGAATGCTTCTGGGTGCAATTCCCAGTATTGCAAAAGAAAAAAAAAAGAAGACAAAGAAGAAAGAAGAGGAAGATGAAGAAGAAGGAGGAGAAGGGGAAGAGGAGGAGGAGAAGGGGAAGAGGAGGAGGAAAGAAGAGAGAGAGAGAGAGAGAGAGAGAGAGAGAGAGAGAGAGAGAGAGAGAGAGAGTAAAAGGTCTTAACTAAGTTCCTGTGAGTCCACCACACCCATCTCACCTTTTTTTCTTATATATTGAATAAAGATAATAATATCTTCCCAATCAAGCCATACTGAGGATTAAGTGCATGATCATATTTAAAATATTTAGATAAATCCCTATCACATGACACAAGCATAGGCATCAGTACAGCTGTGTTCTACATCTTAGAGTAGTTTGATGATAGTCACCTCTGAAATGAATAAGTTTGAAGCATTCATTCTTTAAGATATTCAGCCTGCCAGGCTAGTGGTGCATGCCTGTAATTCTAGGATCACAGGTACAAGACCAGTATCAGCAACTCAGTAAGACCTTGTTTCAAAATTAAAAAAAAAAAAAAAAATGGGTCTGCTAGTGAAGCTCAGAGGTAGCATATACCTGAGTTCAATCTCCAGTATCTTAAAGCAAAACAAAATGACTTTCAACTTGACCTGGCTTGTGAAGACCTCTGTCCTCTGTCCCATCATAGTCAGCACACTGTATTCAAGCAGGAATTCACAGTGCTGTTCTGGCTATGACTTGGGATCTGAGTGGCAATTTCATCACAAGCATCATCAGCGTCACGTCTTTACTTTGAACTGCCACTCGGTGATTCTTGTCTGAACTCTTCCCTTCCTCAGCTTCACAGCCACATTTCCAGCCCAGCCTTTCTTCTTTCCCTCAAATCCCTAGATGCACAGTGCTTGAGTTCACTGCATGACAAGTTTGGGACTGTGCCCTTTAAGAGCCAGAAAAATGGGCACACACCATCCGCGGGTCACAGTCATAAAGAACATACCGATTTGCTCATGGAAGCCATTCAAAGGGTTCCAGAGCCTATCCACAAAGGCTGTCACGTTGTTCCACCACATTAAACGCAGGCCTGTGCAATATTGATGTGTTTCGTAACTTCAGAAATAACAAAAACCTCAACTGCTTCCAGGCTTTTAATTTCCTTTTGTAACCATTGTTAACTGACTCCTCAATGCTAAATTAAAAACTAACCCTCAGTCTTACTGCTCCTTCTCATCCTCTTCTGCTCTCTAATTCCCCCTCTAATATCCACTTTAAAAAGTCTGGTGTCTTCTTAGCCTCATTTCTGAGTGGAGAGCGCATTGTTCTGCCAGGCAGATTCTCCCAGCGCGGTGTGGTCTGTCACTGTGGTCAGCCTGAAGACCAGGCCTACCAGAAGGCCCAGTTGTGTCTAGAGCTGTTGGGGATCCTGAGTAGCAGAGTGCTTTGAATTCCCTGAGCTGTCTAGTATGTCACTGTCTCCAGATGCACCTTGAAACAGCCAGAGGCCTCCTGTCAAGGAGAACCTAGCAGTGCCCTGCCTGAAAATATCTATGTGCCTCACCCCCGGGGAAGAATAAGAAGGAAAGCAATGCCCTCCCCCCCCAAAAAAATAAGAAAAAGTGCCATATTTCGGTCCGCAAAGCTATAAATGCAACATATACTTAAAGACAAGAGAATAGCCAGGACTGGTAGCTCATGCCTGTAATCCCAGTACTTGGGAAGCTGAGACAGGAGGATTGCAGGTTTCAGGACAGCCTCATTTATATATGACATTCTCAGGCATCTAGTGAGACTGTTTCAAACTCAAAAAATAAAAAAGGGCTGGAGGGAGAGCTCTGAGGTAGACTGGCTCTGGTTTCAATCTCCAGTACTACAAAATGAAAAATAAAAGACAAGAAGAAAAAAATTATCTACAAGCCAACATACAATTTCTTTAAATTTTCTCCGATTTTTCTCTTTGTACATTCTTTTTTCCCACTTGACCAGTGTGCTCCTATTTCCCAGTGTTCTTACATTACCCATGGTGTATCCACAGCTTGGAGGTAGAATGCCCCTGTATTAAATTCCCAGTACCACAAAAAAAGGAAAAAAAAAATTCTCTCTGAAGGTCGTTTGCATTTTCCCTTAGGAATCATATAGTTAAAAACTATGTTTGAAGTTACAGAAGAATTCAAGGAAACTGAATGAAAGAAACTTTAGGAGAAATGATTGGATCTATCATATCTAAATACGGGCTATTGAGAATCAGGAATATACAATGACTTCAGACAAACGATTGATCCTGGGCATTTGGGAACAGTGAGATATGTGATTTGAAAGTCAATGAGCATTTGTTAAATTTTACATTTGGGAAGTAAAAGTATTTCTTTTTGCATTGTCTCATAAATTAAAACCCCACACTATTTCCTAGTTCTAATGATTCCCAAACTTCAGAATTCCTACATTCCCATCCAGGTTGGGGAGGGGTGTGAGTATATCAGAACCTTGAAGGAAAGAATGTTAGCGACTTATGGTGCCATCTTGATGATGATGCAGAACAGGGAGAAATGCACAGCTTCAGAGACAGATAAGATGTAATTCCCTTTCACTTCTTATGAAGCTGGGTGATCTTGTGCAGGCAACTTAATTTCTCTGAATCTGTTCCCTATCTGTACAATAGAGATCTATCTTATAAGAGTGTTGAAATGCTGTCTGTGAAGGGCACTGTGCATTTTTTAACCTATAGCATTAAAGCAACACCTCAATAAATAGTTGATCTTATATAATCAATATGTTTCCAAAATCAAACACTGCATTATCAATCATAATTAGATGTTGCTAGGAAGTCTCTGAGCTACTCAAAAACTACTTTGGTGTGTGTGTGTGTGTGTGTGTGTGTGTGTGTGTGTGTGTGTATGTATGTGTGTATGTGTTACTGGTATTCTGCCTCTAGACTATACCCCCAACCCTATTTCCTTCCTTTTTTTATTTTGAAACAGGGTCTCACCAAGTTGTAGATGTCCTTGCTAAGTTGTTGAGGCTGGCTGTGAATTTGTGAATCTCCTGTCTCAGCTTCCCAAGTACTGGGATTGCAGGTGTGGAACTGCCACCATGCCTGGCTTGTTATGTCTTTTGAATCATGAAAGCATGATTAAATGACAATTTATGCATATTTGATACTATTTAATACAATATTTTATAGTATTTAAAATTTATCTTTAGAGCTGTCACTGGACATAGCAGAATGCTCTGTACTTGGTAGGTATTAGGCAAATACTTACCAATTTGATAAATTTGACAACTAGGACTATCCATATGGGGTACAGGATAAGTGTTGATTTAGCCGGAACACCCTCAAGCCTCAAGCTGATGTGGTATTCTTGAGTGTCAGCAGTAAAAGTTATGGGGGGACATCAGGTTTTTATTTTCAGTGGAGAAATACATTTGCATGCGTGTGTATGTGTAAAACTAAAATGTTCTGGCATAAAGCAAATATCCAAGGGGCAAACTATGGGGAGGTTATTTATTTATTACAAGTTATGGATGAATTCACAGGGCTCCCTCATAGCTCAACCATGTGTGAGAGCCATGGAACAAAAGGGTCTTCACAAACATGTGGAAATAACAGAGCCTGTCTTGGTCAGCCTGCAAAATAGACATCCAGCCCCTTAAATAGCCCTGCTGGGGGCGGGAAGGTGAATTCTGGGAACCCTCTGTCTTCTCTTTTTTATAGAGCACTGTGGGGCTGACCCTCATATTTGAATATTAAATTAGCAAAGGCAGAATCTACACAATACCAATGGTATTACTCATGTCTGCTGGGGCATCCAATACCAGATGTCACTTTTCTGATCTTTCAAGCTCAGCCTTCTCTGTTTTTGGCACGTCAGAGTTCGCATCTGAGTACAATTTAAGTTGTAACAATGCAATCAGCATGCCTATTTTTTTCTTTTTCTTTCTTTCTCCTGCTATTTTGGGAGCTGAAGCTATGAAGTCTCTCTGCCTATTAATCTGGGAAGTTCAAGATGGTTTTCCTCGGCTCCCTTCCCCCATCTCTTTCCAGGCAATCAGAGGGCCTGCTTTCTGCTGCCTTACAAACATTCATTTGTAAGATTTACGGCAACCTTGCAAATAACCATTCTCCAATGGAAAGTAATAATTTATGTTGGGTAAGTAGAAAAGAGTTCTGATCCCACTCATTTTCCCACCTGTGCACCTCCTGGGAGGGAAACACTGGTCAGAAAAATGAATGCGTGCTGGTGAACTGTTTGTTCTTACTTTCAAGGTTGACTTCAAGTATGAGAGTTGGGAATTCACCCATCTGCTTTACCTCTTAAATGGAGTCTAATTTGTAAGTAGGAAAGGAACTTAAATCCAGGCCTACATCATAGCTTCTAACCATCAAACAACCAAACTGAAAGGAATGTTATCAAGCCCAGAAGTCTTCAAAGTTTGACTGTTGACTTTGCTCTAAAACACCCTGAGGCACTATAATCAGTTCTAATATGATTCATTCTCTCTCTCCTCTCTCTCCTCTCTCCTCTCTCCTCTCTCCTCTCTCCTCTCTCCTCTCCCCTCTCCCCTCTCCCCTCTCCCCTCTCCCCTCTCCCCCCTCTCTCTCTCTCTCTCTCCTCTCTCTCTATTTCTTTGAATGGTGTCTCTTCTCTTGGACTTTGAGCTTTCTGAGTGCAGGCACCACGGTTCTGCAACATAGTTTGGTACTGTGCTAGGCACACATTTCTTAAAAAATGATAGCTATATTGAATTTAATTGATGTTTCTTATATGTGTTTTTGTAATCCTATAACCCAAGTTCAAAAGTCACATCTATTGCCAAGTGCCAGGTCCACGTTTCCCCTTAACCATGCATCATAGAAGTTCCAGATAGAAGACACAACAGTCACTAAATCTGTCTCAAGATTACATTGGCCAAGGACTCAGGTATTTTCTTAGAAGTGACTGAGGGAAATGGGTCACTGACAAAACATTCCTTCCCTTTAATTTATTTTCAAGTAAAGAGATTTGGTTTTTATATGCTGTTCACACTGGACTTTTTTAGATGCTCACTAAAAAGGTTCTTACATAATGTAAATGAGTCATTTTTATTTTATAATAAAATAAATAAATAAATAAATAAAATATAATAATAAATAAATATATAAAATATAATAAAGGGGTAAAAGAAAAGAAAAATAAATATATGATTTCAACCTCTATTGAAATGTCAAAGATAGATCCTTCCAAGTAATTGTTAATAAGGGATATGACTATCAAAATGTTGGGGGTTTCTGCCTTTTCTTTCTCACACGATTGTCTTCTTGAACTCCTGGCATCCTCAATTTCTTCAGCATACAAGGTTCACCAACACTTCTTATCAAAGTGCCTGAATGCTCCTGTTTGTCTCTGGGTTTTCCAACACTCTTCTCTCAGAAATAATTACAGCCTATGGAAATTTCACTCTGGATCTCCCATCCCATTTGGGAGGTGCTGAATGCACAGTTCTGTTTCAGTTGCTCCTTTCATCTGATTATTCATTTAATTTCCAAGTCAGCTGTTTGGTAACTCCTTAAGTCAGAGTCTCAACAAGACACCAATGGTACTCTCAAATTGGTCAATGTGAGGAGACTTTAATAACAGTGAGGAGGTATAAAGAAGTAGGCAGATAGGGCTGGAGAGCCATGGTAGAAAAACTTCCCTTCCCAAGAAGCAACAGATGCTAACTTCCAAAACTCCTGAAAAGTGAGAATGAAATTAAAAGCCTCCGGAAAGTGACCAGAGCTTCACAAAACTACAGTTGCTCCTGGTGATAAGCAATCCCAGAAGAGTTCAGGAAACTGTCTGAAACTCGAAATTGAGAGAAGGTCTCAAAGAAGGGCATTGTGCAAATTCGCTATGCAAATCCCTAGAAACTGCCTCTGACACCCCAACTGGAAAAGGCGAGGCAGAAGTATACAAACCCCTAGACCAGCCACTGTAGTAGATTTTTCCTACTCAGAAACCTCTCCCTTTTGGGAGCTTTCTCTGTTGGCTTTGAAAGAAAGTAATGTGCAATTGATGGCACTCGGCTGAGGCAACTCTCGGGTAGTGACCCAACAGCATCCACTAAACATCAGGGCCAACTAGGCACCTAGAGGTGGCCTGTGCCTCTCTTTCAGCAGATCTTGTGGACTTTGGGAGAAAGCAGTTTGCAATTCACGGCACATGGCTTAGGCTACTCCCAAGTTGTGTCCAGAAGGCAGCTGCTGGACTCCAGTGTCCCCACTGCCTTCAAGGGTTCTCTGTCTCTTATTACCTTTCCCCATTCTCTTTACAATAAACTCTCCACTTGTGTTTCTGTTGTCTGCAAGTGTCATAATTCATAGACAAGAACATGGAAAAGGAAACATCCATTTTAACACGGCTAATTAGAAAAGTGTAAGCAGGGTACAAAAAGAAATAAAAAACAACAACCACAAGGCAGAGGATGGTACCCTTGTGTGAGTAGCAGCAAAATGCTGTTACTGTTTGATGGGTGACAAAGGAGAGTGTTCCTCATGGTAGGCCCTGAGATGATAATGTTAATGGACTTACTGACAGGAACTTCCATATCTGAGGAACTCATAGAGCCTTTGAGGCAAATTGGGAATAATACCTTTCCTCCATTAGCAGAATCTAGAGAAGCCAAAGGACAAGAGAAAATAACATAATAAGAAAAGGGAAAAATGGTATGTAAGAGTAAATTAAAACTATCTGACACACTTTGGCAATATTTCTCACCACTTCAAGTAGTTTCAGTGGGGTTCTGCTTCCAGTTAGGATATAGATGATGTGAAAGATCTTTATTGGCAATAAAACAAGAAATCAATGAATAAGCCAAATATTCTTAATGAAGATCTCTGGATACAAGGAAATATAAAACTTCTAAAGTTTAGTAAAAACATCAGAAAGATGGGTGAGCAAAATTTAGAGGGTTGCTGAGGTTGGAAGCAGTTGAGAAGCAAGATGTTTTTTGTTCAAGAGAAATAAGATCAACTTGTCTCAAGCCTATAGGCTGGCATATTGGATTTGAGTCTGGAGACGTTCCAAATCCAGATTTCTCTGCCAAGTAACAAGCTTTCAGACGCCCAGTCTTGGTGATTTTGCAGTCTTGCAAAAGTAAAGTTTCGAAGTCTTGTGATCTGGAAAGCTCGTAGTCTCATGGTTGGTTTCATGGTCCAACCAGTTCACGCTCTCAAGACACGTATTCTCAAAGCCTTACAGTCTCATAGTATCGAAGTCTCAAGGTGTGTTGTGTCTTACATTTAATTGTCTTGAAATATTTATCTTCAAGAATAATAATTTAGCTATCTTAGAGTTTGGAGGTCAGGCAGTCTTAAGATCTTACATTTTTGAAGTATAACAGAGTTTGGTCTCCTTATAGTCCTTAAGAGAGAGGCCTGGAATCACTTTCAATGCATCTAATGCTGGAGGAAGATGGTATCTAACTAAATCGTCAACCAGAACTCCATTTGATTCAGTATCTGAGGAGACCAACAACATCATGCCCAGCTGCTGTTCAGGAAGCTAGAACCAAAATAAAAAACAAAGAGACGGCAGGTTAGACTTGTAGTGCTTGAATTCTAAGGCTTTGTTTTAGGGATGATAGCCGTATAACCATACCTCAGAGTAGCTAAATTCATAATTAGATCAAACAGATCAGCCTTGCCAGGAAATAGTGCTCCTCATTGGGAAGATATACATAATTTGTAATATAATAAAATATAATTTTGCATATTACAAAATAAATAATATGTGAACCTAGTGTATGAATATTTTTAAAAAATCTGCTATAGTATCTACCATTATTTTAGACACAATATTTAACATATAATAAAATATTATAAGACATATAAAGGAATTTGAAAAATATGGCCAAGAACAAAATTAGTAGAAGGATACTCTAAATAATCCAAATGTTGAAGTAATTAAAGAAAACTTAAAATAACTATGACAAGAATGTCAAAAGATCTGTAGGAAAAGATGCATATAAATCAAAAGATGGGTAATTGGGGGATATTAGAGGGTATGGGGAGGAACAAATAACCAAATGGAAGTGTTACAGTGAGAAATATACTATTTAAAATACAGACCAGGCTCTGTGGTGCATAGTACCAGCACTTGGAAGGCCGAGTCTAGAGAATTGCAGGTTTGATACTAGCCTCAACAACTTAGCAAGACCCCTAGCAACTTAGTAAAACCTTGTTTTAAAACGAAAAAAGAAAAGCCGGGCGTGGTGGCGCACGCTTGTAATCCCCGCGCTTGGGAGGCAGAGACAGGAGGATCGCGCAGGTTCGAAGACAGCCGCCCGCGCTGGCTTAGGAGACCCTGTTTCCAAATAAAAATGTAAAAATAGGTTTGGGAGTGTAGCCTGGAGGTAGAAGGGCTTCCAGGAACCCCAGTACCACCAAAAAAAAAAAAAAAAAAAAAAGAAAAAAAAAAGAAAAAGGATTGGGTCTGTAGCTCAGAGGGAGAATGCCCCTGGGTTTAATCTCCAGTACCAAAAATAAATGAATGAATAAATGAATATGATAGACTAGAAAGAATTAATAACAGATTGAATGTGACATAAGAAAGGGTGACTAGTCAATAGAAATCATCCAAGCCAAAGCAAAAAAAAAAAAAAAAAGAAGGCAAAAAGGAAGCTTTCAATGACATATTAAACCATATTAAAAAGAAGTCTCAGAAAATGAGGAAAGAAAATGGGCCAGAAAAACTGAAAAAAAAAAATATTGGCTGAAAAATTTCTAATTTGATAAAATGTACAAATCATGATCCAAGAAGTTCCATGAACCTCGAGTAAAATAATTACCAAAGAAACCACTTCTGAGCACAGTTTGTCAAACTGCTATAAATTAGACATCTATTCTCAAAAGCAGCCAAAAAAGAAGTCATATTACACAAAAGAGAACAATGATAAGAATGATGGTAGCCTTTTCATCAGATATATTAGGTGCCAGACAAAAATAAAGCAGTATATTTAAAGAAACAAAGGAAGAGAACTGCCAATTATATATTCAGTGAAAACATTTTTAAAAATAAAAGAAAATTAAATGCAACTTCAGATAAAAAAAATGGAGTTGTTGATATAAAAAGCACATCAAGGTCTGCCAGCACACCTGCACTACCACATATGTTCAGGGGATGTTGCAGGTGAAAGGAAATGAAACCAGAGGGAAATTAGGATGTATAAAGCAATTATGATGACTAAAAATAGTACTATAGGAACAAATATATATGTGCATATTTATAATATATGCAAATAGATGTGTGTATAACATATGTATATATATATTTAATCTTTTAAAAAAGCCAACTAACTAAAGTAAAATAGCAGTGATATATTGTGGTGTTTATAATACATGTAGCTGTAAATACGTGACACACAGAACAAAAGTTTAGGAAAGAATAAATAAAGGAATGTAACTCTAGGGCAAACTGTGAGAAATTCTCTCCAGAGCTCAGATGATATAAATTAAAAAGCAAAATAATTATTTGTCTATAAGCATGGATATGCATGTATCACTATAATATTCTGATTTCAGGCCCTTTGGAAAGGTACCCAGGAGTGGTATATCACATGGTAGATCCACTCCCAGTTTTCTGAGGAATCTCCACACTGATCCCCATAGCTGCTGTACTAATTTGCAACCCTACCATCAGTGTAGAAGAGTTCCTATTTCCCCAGTTTCTCAATAGCATTTATTTTTGTTTGACTTTATGATTCCATTCTAATTGAGGTTAGATGGAATCTCAGAATCGTTTCAATTTGTATCTTCCTGTTGCTAGTGTTTTGATAATTTTTTTCATATATTTTTGGCTATTTGCATTTTTTCTTTTGTGAGGTATCTATTTAATTCAATTGCCTATTTCTTTACTGGGTTATCATAATAGCCAAAGTATGAAATAGTAGCCAAAGTATCATAATAGCCAAAGTATGTCCACTAAAAAAGTAATGTATTACAAAATAAGGGGCTATACACACAATGGAATTATACTAAACAATAAAGAAGAACAAAATTATGTCATTTGCGGAAAATGAATGGGCCTGGAGAAAATTTTAAGTTAGATTAGCCAGTCGCAGAAAATAAAGTGTTATATGATTTCTCGTATATGTGGAAGCTAGAGAGTAATCAGGATACAAATGGGCCTTTGCATACTGAAGGAGAAACCTTAGTGGAGCTAGGAAGGTGGTCTAATGGAGGGTGTGGGGGAAGTATTGAGAATTAATGATAGAATCACTAGTATATATATTCTGACATATTCAGAATGACAAAGCCAATCTCAATATCATGTATGGGGAAGGGAGAGGGGAGAGGTAGAGGGGTGAAGGCCCACCAAGTGCTGTGTGCATGTATGCCGCTATCATTATGAAATATATTGTAATGTGAGGCTATAATGTTCCAATAAAACTATTTTAAAGGCAAAAAAGAGATAAGTGAAATATTAGAAAAATAATAAAATAACCCAGGAAGTAAAAATCAAAGACATAACAGAGGGCACAAATGGAAAACAAATAGTGATACAAATAGGCTTTGTTACACACTAACTATAAATGAATTAAACATTCTAGTTAAAAGGCTGAAGTTACCAGACTAGTTAAAGAAGAGAAACCAAGACAAGCAAGTAAAGGGTTGGGAAAAGAGGTACCTTAAGAATAAACAAGCAATTGAACATATTAAAATTTTAAACAAAGCAGCCTCAATAATTTAACAGAGACAAAGATGGTTACTTTCACAATAAAATATAATATGAAGATAAATAAATTTTACAAATCACAAATAAAGGATATAATAGTGTTATAATCCTAAAAATAAAGCTTATCAATGTGAATTAAAGAAAACAAAATTAAAGGTGAAAATAGGGGTTTTAATAGTCTTTCAATAGTCAATAGGTCATGAAACAAAAAATCAGTGAAGACATAGGTTTAAATATTATGAAATAACTTTCCCAAACATAAGATAATTAAATGAAAATCATTAGTAATAGAAGCTTTAAATATTGAGACAAGAGTCTGATGAATAATTCATGGTTCAAAGAAGAAATCCAGAGCCGGGCGTGGTGGCGCACGTTTGTAATCCCAGCATTTGGGAGGTTGAGACCTGAGGATCGTGATTCATGGACAGCCTCAGCTACTTAGTGAGGCCCTCTGCAACTTAGTGAGGCACAGCTTCAAAATAAAGAAAAAAAATAGGGCAGGGGGTGTAGCTCAGAGGTCAAATGCCCCTGCGTTCCATCCCCAAACCTGAAAAAAAAAGAAAAGAAAAAAAAAAAAAGAAATCCAAGGGAAATTAGAAAGTATTTTGAAGTTGATGATAAGTAAAATACAACATTTCAAAATGTGTGGGATGGAATTAAGGCAGTTCATATAAGAGATTTAATATTGTTTGCTTATTTAAGGTTAAAAGTAAAAATTAAGTCAGTAAAATAAGCTTCCACTTTAAAAAGTCAGCATGAGAAAAATTTAAGGAGAGTAATAGAAAAAAATCCTAGTTAATTGATTAAGAAAAAAGGAAGAGGTTGCAAATTAGTAATCAGAAATTACAGTATGTACATAACAATAGGATATAGAGACATTAAATATGCAATAGGAAACTGGGTACACGCTTGTAATCCCAGCACCTGAGATGCTGAGGCAGGAGGATTGCATGTTCTCCGATAGACACAGCTACTTAGTGAGGCCCTCCACAACTTAGTGAGACCCTGTTTCAAAATAAAGAATAAAAAGTAGGGCTGGGGGTATAGCTCAGAGAGAGAATGCCTCTGGGTTCAATCCTCAGTATCACAAAAAAATAAAAATAAAAATGTAATAGGATATTTTAATAAAGTCTATGTTACTAAATGTAATACAGAAAAATAGACAATTATTTTAAAACAGTTTACAAGAGCTAGTACATAAGAAAAAATTTAAATGAACTTAAATCTATTAAAGTCATTGAATTAGTATTTCCAACTCTTCTCATAAGATATTTTCCAATTAGATGTCCTGATAAAAAATTTTAACCTTTTTATTTTGGGGTAAAATATTTTGTGTGACAAAAATTAGCATTTTAATCTTTTTTGTGTATAAAATTCACTAGCATAAAGAACATTCAGATTGTTGTGCACTCATCACCACTGAACATCTACAGAACTTATTTCAGCTTCCAGAAAAGAAATTCCAAACATTAAGTGATATTTATATTTTTTACTCTTCATTAACCCAAGCCATTGGTGACGACCATATTGGGTGTCTCACTGAAATAGAATAATAATAATACATATATGTCCTTTTGTGACTGGCCTATTTTATGTAGAATACTGTTTTCATAGTTTATCCATGCTATAGCATATGGCAGAATGTCTTTTCTTTTTAAGGTGCAATAATATCCCATTGTATGTACATTCCAGATGTTTTTAATTTATTTGTTAATAGACACGCTTCCACCTTTTATATTCTATGTATAACACTACTGTGAATACTAATAATAAATATCTGTTTAGATTTCAGATTTCAACCTTTGGATATGTATCCAGAAGTAGAATTCTTGATCTTATGATAACTCTATTTATAATTTTTTGAGAACCCACTATAATGTTTCACATAGTGACTGCATCAGTTTACATTCCCACTAGTGGTGCACAGGTTTTTCTTGGCGATATTTATTTGTTTGTTTGTTTGTTTATTTATTTATTATCTTTACAAATTGCATTTTAACGAGTATGAAATGGCTTTTCATTGTGTTCTGATTTGCATTTCTCTAACAATTAATGATGTTGAGGACATTTTATTATACTTGTTGGTTATTTATCTGACTTCTTTGGAGAAATGACCTTTAAACTTTGTCAATTTTCAGCTAGGTTGTTTTGTTGCTAATGAGCTGGAAAAATTTCTTATAAAACTTGGAGATTAACCATTTCAGATACAGGGCTTGTAAATATTTTCTCTGTTCTATAGGTTATCTCGTCATTCTGTTGATTATTTCTTTTACTATGTAGAAGGATTTTTTTAGTTTGAAATTAAATTACTTAGTTTTTTTTCCTGCTTGTGCTTTTGATGTCATATACAAGAAATCATTGCCAAAGACAAATTTTTATTATATTTTCTTCCAGAAGTTTTACAGTTTTGATCATAGATAATTATTTAATCCACTTTGACTTGGTTTTTGCATATAGTGTAAAATAGAAATCCATTTTCATTCTTTTGCATGTAAATATTTAGTTTTCAACATTAAAGGTTAAATTCGGGTGTTAAATTTTTTTTTTTTTTTTGCAAGATTCCTAAAGCTCTTTTTACTTACAAGGCACTGGGGCTCCATTTTAAAATGCCCTCTCCAGCAATGATGAGTGTTTCCCATATTTCCCCAAGGCATGCATAAAATATATTTTTGCAGTTTTTGTTACACTGATTTTAATTAGCTATGTAATTTTAAGATTCATATTCTTACAAGGGATATCGCCACATGAGTTGTCTAACTAAAAATAGCACACTAGTACATTTTTTTTCCTGAATAAATCTGGCAAACTTTTCTGTTTACTGTTTTCACAATGATAAGCCATTATGATGGAGAATCACTATTCAGCAAGACCCTCATTAAATAGCATAATTTTAATTTATAATCAAATCACTCCATCTTCTTTTTTATTTTTGGGGCAGAATTGCCTGAAGTCATTCCAGATTGATTCAAGCTATATCCTATTTTTAAGCATTCATAAAAAATACAGTTTTCATCTCTTCTCTCTTAACATTTAGAGTTACAATCTTTGCAGCTCTTATTTCATGAAAACTCTTCACTCTTAGTCAAATCCTCTATGCAGAGATTTAGCCATGCAAGCGCAGTGAGATGTTGAATGTGCACACAACCTTCAACCTGGTACTGGTAATCAACAGGAAGCCAAGATAATAAATACCCAGTTAACATAATAAGAGGGCTACAGTTTGGATGAGTGTTCACCACGGGATGTGTCTTAAAGGCTTAGTCTTTACAGTGATAGTGTTGGGAGAGATGGTGGACCTTTAGGAGCCTTATAAGAGGCCTTTAGGTCACTGGGGATTGTGCCCTTGAAAGAGAATATAGGACCCTGCTCTTTCAGTCTCTCTCCTTGTGTTTCGTGGCTCAAAATATAAGCAATTTTTCTGCCCACGTACTCCTGCCTTGATATGATACCCTTTCCAGAGGCCCAAGGCATGGGGCTGCTCACTCTTGGACTGAAACCTCCCCTCCAGAACCATAAGCCAAAATAACTTTTCTCTTCATAAGGTAATTGTGTCAATATTTCATTATAGTATTTGTTAGCAGACAAAAAGTGAGGGCCCAAGGACAGCAAAGAAAAAAAAGTGGTTTTGTTCATTAGAGCACACTAATTTATACCATGGTCACTGAGATCATCACTGGATTGAAGCAATGAAGGTTGATTTTAAAGTTATTGGGGATTAGGATGTTTTGACTCTGCTAAAAGTTATCCTTATTTAGGAACAAATACAAATGGGGCTTCTGATATCTGAACAAGTATACTTTCAATCATATTTTAGTGGACAAATCACAAGTCCTTATAGAAGTTTGGAAAGCTCAAATCTCTGAAGATAAAGGAAGAATGGATATTGTGAATAGTAGGATTGTTGACCTCACTGATATTTAAACATAAAAATAATGTGTCTTAAAAGGACAATGTATACCTGTAAACAGCCAACGTTCAAGACTTCATGAGAGCATAACTGGGTTAGAGGACAAATTCTAAACTCCAATCTCAAGAAATGGGACCAATAAGAACTGGAAGAGTAAAATGAAACTTGGAGATAGACAAAATTACCTCTTCAGCCTTATAAACTATGGCAATGGGAACAAGTGTCACTTGGGTTTTCCAGGTGGAATTAGATGTTCCACAGCAGAGCATAAATGAGAAGAGTTTGGATCTAGGAACAACTTGAAAGCCAGATGGCCCACTCTGGGCCACTGTGTCTTGACGCAACCCACAAAGAGAACTACGAGGTTTGACTTTGCTGATTCCTCTAGGTGGAAATTGGAGTTTCCAAAATTCTTTGCATTTTAAATCTGTATATCATAAGAAAGATAATACTAAGCCATTACATGTGGGGAGTATAAAAGTGAGTGGAGAAACTATAAAAAAACAAAGAAATGATCAGCTGGATTTGATTCTTTGATGTCTAGTGTTTTGTGGTTTACTTGTCTGGAGAGAAGAGAGTAGGTGCATACACGAAAACCAAACAAATGACAGACTGCTAAGTTGTCTATAAATGTTCTAGCATAAATTCATGGGAGGGAAACATCCATACAAAATTTCATAGATAAGGATGCCCTGGTAGAATTTGTTCCACTGGAAAAATTTCTCAATGCTGTATATCCTACCACATCTCCCTTACTACAGACATCATCTAGCTCCCAAGAGTATACATAAGCTTATAAGAGTTCAGTTCCAAAACAGTAAGTACACCAGCCAACGAATGTTATTTTATTTTAATTTTGTGGTACTGGGGATGGAACTCAGGGGCTTTCCACCTCCAAGCTACATCCACAACACTATTTTGCAGTTTATATCATACTTGGAAAAAAGTCCAAATTTGAAAAACCTTTTTCCGTGGAGATCATAATTAATACCAGCCATAATAAATAAAGAAGTTGTTCCTGAACCATGCATAGAAATATGTTTTAAGTCCTATTTTAGCTTATAGCAAGTAGATAGGAGTTTCTGGACAATATAATATATTTCAAACTTTCTCTCTCCCTGAAGTTTCTAAATCTAAATCATAAGCCTAACTCTTCTCCAGAGCATTGATTGCATCCAAATCCTACAGACACGTTGAATCAACAGATCCCAAAAGAATGTAACATACTGTCTTCAAGACCTGTTCTTTCTGCTGCTTGTCTTGAGAGAGTAATGCAGTTCTTCAGATTGGAGACCTCTTATTCCTCCTTGCATCCTGCTGCTTCTAAGTACCCAAATGTTGTCACTCATCAAGTCCTAATAATTCTAACTCTGTAATAGTTTTCAAATTTGTTTCCTTTCTTCATGCTTGTTGCTTCAGTTCCTCAGCATTTCTGCCCGAGCCTATGTATAGCTGCCTTTGCTCACCCACCTCCATTCTCTTCCCAGCACCTTCTTCATGGTTCAACTAGAGGCATCTTTCTAGGATGTAAATCTATCGTGTTAATCTTCTTTTAAAAAGGTACTGTTCTAAGGATAATCTCCAGATTGCCTAGCTGGACCTACCTTGTCTGGCTTCTGCTGATCTCTAGCCTTTAGTGTGCAGCCCAGTGTCCAAAAACTGCTTTCCAGAGGCACCAAGCAACTTTCTCGGCCATACATTGGCTCTGTGTTCTCACACAATCCCCCGAATCCCTTTTCCTTCTCCAACAGGAGCTCCAGTGGTGCTGTGGCTCAGAGAGGCAGACTTATGAGTCCCCCCAGGCTATGGTGAAACCAACCAACTATCTTTATGGAGATGGAATACCATTTTTAAATTTTTAAATTTTTTATTTTTATGTGGATCATATTGAAAATGGCACACATTCAGACTGTGCTTGGTGCCCTCTTTCCACCACTTCTTCCCCCTCTCAACAATGGGTGTCCAGGTTAACCATGCTATATTCATACTTTTGTACATATTTGAATGTAGCTCCTTCATTCATTAACCTCAGCCTTCTTCCTCTCCTACCCTTCCATTCAAGATTTGCTGAGGTTTCCCCTCCATTACCTGGAGTCCCTCTGGTATTCCTAATCTTTATATAGCTTTGATTTGTCTGAATGCTTCTGTTATTCAGTATAAGACTCTAAAAGCTATAGATCAATACTTCAAAACTCTGTCAGTTTTCTCCAGTCTCTAAAGAAAAAAAGAGTATATGCAAAGGAATTTCTAAGTTGATCTCTAGACCTTATTCCTAAATTCTTTTCACCATAATGACAAAAATTTTATACTATAAACCGGGCACATTTTATTTTTTGATTATACTCATGTCCTATTGATTAGAATATGCCATTTAACTTTCTTTCAAATCTATTTCAGGCTGATCACCTTTGCTCTTCAACGGTATTCTACAAAAATCCTGGCCAGCTATTCTACAAATGTCAATCAAAAGAGAAATTAGGTAAAAAATAAAAAGAGAGAAATTATGTGAAAGAATATTGATAGATTCACATACAGTAAATTTAGCATAGGCCTCTCTTTCTTGATAGCGGGCCAGTGAAATGACAAATGGGAAGAGATTATTTTAATCAAGATAAAGAAAAAAATATCATAGCCTGGTGATATTGTAAAAAGTAAAGATACATATAATTTGAACTTAACACTTTAACCATAATTACCAAATTATTTATTTTTAAATAAAACATATTTAATTATTTTCTTATTAAATAAGATAGTTACTGAAACAGCCCTGATTTTGAAGATATCCATTCTAGGCAGTGCTATATTGCATATAAATTAACAAATGATTCTTAATTATAAAAATAAGCTCAGAGACATATGACTAGCATATATAAATAAGAATTTTTTCTACTTTATCTGACATGGGATGCTTCATTAAGACTGGATAATTTGTCTGTGTCTATAGAGGATTATTTTCAACCCCACAATCAATAACTAATACTAGAATTAATCCTATTAATTCTAGAAATAGTACTAGACTATTAGAACTATAGTCCAACTAATATTAGAATTAACTGAAGATGTAACTATGATTTTAGCCGCAGAACATTGTGACTAGAGGAGTCAGTAATACAGAAACAAAGCATTAGCAATAACCTGAGTTTAAGTCATTTAAGCATGGCAATGTCTGGCATTTATTGTCCTGCCTACCTCCTCTACTCACCTTTCATTCCATTTAGGGTAGTAATTGGATAGCAGGTGGGAACTGGAGGGAAAAATTGTGGCCACAGTTCAACTGTGAACTCAGCAGCACACCTAAGCAATGAACCCCAAAGCTCAGGCTGGTTCATGAAGTCTTGAGTCTCAGAACCCCTTAAATAGAACCCTAAGTGTGAGGCAGCTTTCTTTGCTCCACACTGTTAACAGAATCCTGAGGGTTTTAGGGGGCCAGGTGTCAGTAAAAGATTCAAGTGATTCTTCAAATTCCAATAAAAATATTAAGTATGATAACATTTAGGAAGACAGCTGGCACACAATCGATGCTGTGCACAAACATAATTCCTACTGCAGAGTTAACCAACCCCCGGACTCTGTGATTCAGAGCAGTGACTCTGGCTTTTAAATCCCTGAGCAGGCTCAGGATTCATAGGCTGATACTATTGGTGGCTTAAAACCAGATTCCAAAGAAAAGAACTTCTGATTGAGAAAAAACAATTGATAGCCTGGCAGCTGTAGGTTCTTTCCTGCAGGGGCCCTTTGACTAGCCATAATGCATTCTAAATGGCAAAAAAGCAAAAACTGATAATTCTCAAGGTTTTGATGTCTTGGAAAGATTCAACGCACTCTGGTGTTTGGTCTTCATCTGTTCCTTTAAACTTAGAGCAATATTCACAGATCATAATTAATTAACAGTTGTTGAGTGTCACCTCTAGGGAATGGAGTGGTATAGGTGCCAGGCTTTGTAGAAAAGAAATGCAACATGCTGCTCAGTACAGATTATATCATAATATAGGACTCAACGTTTGCATTTTGCTTACAAATATTTTGATTGCCATTATTTGAATTGAATGAAACATAATGAGATTCTCTCAGCTGCTGGGCAAAACTGACACAGAATTTCATTTGCACTAGTCAGCTGAAGGCACAAAATGTTCTTGGGGCAAATTCTGCTGTGCTAAACAAACATGCAACTCTTTCTGACAGGTCCTTGGAAATCTTGCACGTAGACTTCCTTAGCAAGTGAGGGGAGTGTGCTGATAGCACTGCTGGAATGAAGAAGAGTGATCACTATTTGACATAATAATCTAAATTGTTTCTAGACCCTCATTTCCTCCCTAAAGGTCAGTATTTTCATTTTTGCAAGGTCTAGCTAAGAACATTGGCAAATAAAGCCAAAACAGGGTGGGGGGGTTATTAAGGAAAAGAGAGATCTTTGGAAATGAATTCTAAATTACTTCTGGATGGTTGGCACATGACCTCCCACAGTCCTGAGAACCGGAGGTGAAGGTGACTTTCTCTCGGTAAATGCTGTAGGGATTTTTTTTTTTCTTTTCTTCCCGAAGAGTCAGGATTATGTGACCTTATAAATTGGTCTCATTACAGAGCTACTGACAGACAGACATATTGGTTGCTGCCAGTAGGCATATGGGCAGATATTTGAAGGAGGAGGAGGAGGAGGGGAGAACAGATGGAGTGGGGAAACAGTGATGGTCCGGCCCCTCGCACAGAGAGCAGCTGGTAAGGAGCAGGTCATGTCTGCTGCTGAGAAGCTGAGAACGATAAGAGTGTCAGCAGTGGGGAAGGTGACATCCATCAATCAGCTTCCTCATTATGGCAGGAATGAGCCTTGTGGTCTGTAGGTAAAAGAAGGGGCCCAGTCACCCCATGCCCCACAGGTGGTGTGGGATGACTCTGAAGGTGCTTATCTTCAACATTGCCAGAAGGAAGAAAAATGTTGCAGGTCCTTTCTTCCAAGAAAATCCAGTGGATGATTTGCTATCTTGAAGATTATTTCCAAGTGTTGTTATTTTGAGTAAAATATGACATGAATGTCACACTTGGTAATGTAAGAAAACAACATTAAAAGTTTCCCAGGTGAACTACAGGATCCGTCCTATCTTAGCAAAATCCAGAGCAAATGGGATGGGGGCTGGGAGGCTGTCTAAGGGCTCCTAAAAGGTAAGCTCCTTGAGAGGAGTAATTTCTTCATCTTCCTGTCTATAATAACTAAATGCCCGAAACAGAGATTTGTATGTAATGAGGCAAAACTGTGGCAAGTATCTCAAAATGATTTTGACTTCCTGACAAATTGACTTCTCTGGCTCTTTTTTTTTTTTTTTTTTTTTTTACATTATTACCACTTTGCCAGGGTTCGTTTTGTTTATTTGTTTGTTTGCTTCTTGTTTCTTTCTGTTCCTTGAAACTTCTGGGGATATAAAAAGGCAGCAAAGGTAAGTAGCAAATGGAACATTTGATCCCAAAGTAGTTAACAGTCACTCTCAGGCAGTGAAGAGGTACAATGAATTCTCACATTCCAGTGAGAAAATGACAAAATTTGGGGAAAATTTTTTTTATTCTGGAGAATATATTCTTATATCACACATACTGCTGAGACTACATGGCTCTGTTTTGGGATCCTTAAAAAAGAAACACAGTCTTACTTATTTTTGTATTCTGTATAATATCTTTGAAATATTGATGCTTAATTGATGTTAAAACAGCAAATTTTGCCTGGCATGGTGGCACATGCCTGTAATCCACATTCAGGGGCTGAGAAAGTAGGATCAAAAGTGTGAGGCTAGTTTAGGCAATTTAGAAAGATCCTGTCTCAAAAAAAAAAAAATCAAAAGAACTGAGAGTGTAGCTAAGTGGTAAATCAATGAGTTGAAATGATTACTTTCTATTCATAGAAATTTTTGATACAGTATAATTTTTGAAAGTAATTTGACTTTTTAAAATATTTCAAGTAGAAAAAAACAACCATAGAAAACTAGAAAGTGATCCAAAAATAATTTTATTTGAAAGTATTATGCCCTATAATATTTATTTCGAGACAATATTTATTCTATTAAATAATAGCATGTTTAGTGAAAACAGTGTCCCACTGAAATTAAAAGTCTTGTAAATCAGAACAGAAAATAATTGCATCTAAAACGGCCTTAATAATTAATGATAATATAGAGGACTCTTTGAAAAAGGTGGGCGGTATTGATTTGTAAGTACATTTGAAGTTTACTGAACTAATCATATATGTTAAATATCTAAGAGTTTATTTATATTTTCCTTTACCTCCTGGCTGAATATTAATAAAATATCAACCACAATAGTAAAAAATGAATCTTTATTTGAGAAAATTCATTTTTACCTGGGATCTTGCTTAAAAATATTTATATTAAAATATTTTGTTACTACTAACATAATGTAAGGCTAATAAATTAGTCTGCATATACTAACAGACAAATGTTCACTTATAAAATTATAATAAATTTTGAGCAACTAGAAAAAAGTTTGTCAAATTTGAAAACGTAGGGGCTGGGTACATCTGTGGTAGAGGTGCTTGCCTAGCATGGGCAAGCCCTGGGTTCAATTCCTAGCACAACAGAAGAGAGAGAAGATGTACTTCTTTTAAAGTGGAAAGGTCAATTGATCTGTGTGTGTAAGATTAACTTACATGATCCCACTGGACTGTCAAGAAGGATGTTGCTGACCCCATTAACTGGCTTAGATGGGGGTTTCTTAGTTATTATGTTCTGGATATGGCTTGAGTGTGTGTTACATAAGGTCAGGTGGAATCTTGATCCTCAGTGTGCTAATGTTGGGGTGGAACCTTTTGAAAGCTGGGGATAAGTGGAGGATGAATGGGTTATTAGGGGTGCTACCCTTGGAAAGGATTTATGTAGTTCTCTCAAGACCCCAGTTAGTTCCCTTATTCTAAGAATGAGTTGTTATAAAAAGAGCAAGCTTGGTCCCTGAATCTTTCTGGCTCCTGTCTCACCATGTGGTCTTTCCCCTAGCATGTACTCTCAAAATCGTGATACCATCCACAATTCTGTGATGTAGCCGAGGGACCCTCAACAGAGGCCAAACAGATGTGGTCACCTGATCTTGGACGTTCAGCCTCCAAATTCAGAGCTCAATAAATTTTTCATTAAAAAATCTTTAGCCTCAGGTATTTTGTAATAGCAACAGAAAATGGACCAATAGGCTAATTGGTAGTAATAGATTTGAACAAAGGAGCCTTAGACTGAAATGGGCTTCCTGATAATCATGTTAGGGGAGGAGACAATGCTGAAATGTGTGGGTTCCAGAATAAGAAGGACTGGACTCTGAATCTCGTCATGCAGGCCTGGGTGGACTAATTAGCCTATAATTATTTTTCTTCTGAATCTATGTGGACATTAACATAGGCAACATGCTTAGTGCTCTTTTCTCCTACTCTCTCTAAAAACTATCTTTGAAGTTAATCTACAGATTCAGTCTTTCTTTCTTCATTTTCCCCTTTCATCTTGCTTTTTCTTCTTTTGTCCCTCAAATCCATCCTTCCTTCCTTCCTTCCTTCCTTCCTTCCTTCCTTCCTTCCTATAGAGTCAGCAGAATTTTAAAATTTACTCTATGGGAATTCAAAACTGTCTCCAGGTATGACATTTAAAAATAAAATAATGCAAGTTTACTGTGTGTAAATAGAACATTTTATACTGTCAGAACTATACCATAAGAAAAAATATACTTTATAACATTAAGCAAAAATGCCCAACATTAATATAATTTGTCCCCTGAAAAAATGTAGATGAAAATGTAAATTCTTAAAGATGTTTCTTCATTGAATAACAATAACCATAGTATGAATGTTTATGACATATTGTAGTTCTGTTTTCTTCTAGATTTTCTAGTGATATAAAGAACTGTCATTTCCTTGATTATCCTAAAATATATAGTAGTATTTTCCTGAATGCATTTTCTTTTCCTTATATTTAAAATATTCATGTGCTAGTACTTATTAAACTTGCTGCCATTTATGTTAGGACTTTGTGCCCATCTCCTACCAAGGAAACCCTCTCCACCTCTCTGATTCAATTATTTAATTTCCATTCATCTAAAACAAGAAGTTGAAAATAATAAAAATAAATATGCTCAAGTATTTCAATATCTTACATGTTGCATTTGTGATTCAACATGTGAAATCAACATGTGATTCAATTTGTGAAACTCCAGATAGTAATGTACGGAAACTGAGAAGTGACTATGGAGGAAAGAGCTCGGCCACAATCTGGATTATTTTTTGAATGCTTTGGGTTTGGCAAAAACTAAAATGTTTGTTGCCAAGCCCCTTTCCTCTTAATTTTTAAAAAAATCTTGTGTGTTTCAAGGGAAATTTAATCCACATGTTTCTGATTCATTTGCACTTAAGTTGTCAAACAATTTTGTAATCATAAGTCTCTATCTTTCTTTGCAGAAAGTTGAGTTTTTCCAAGTGTGCATGAACAATAACCTATCAGAAGGATGAACTGGATTTCAAATTTAGAAATCAGGGATGGGCAAAAATGTGTATAGTTCACCTGCTCTAATTTGGGCTTTTAACTGACTCAGATCGTTTGATATAGACATTCACTTGCCCTTGAAAATATGTTGCTTTTTTCTGCTAGGAAAAATATTTTTAGAGTTCAAAATATTACAGCAGAAAGTGCTAAATTACCAACAAGGCCAGGATATTCTACTTTTTAAAAATCATACCTGAATATGATCATGAATGTCAGTTTAACTTAATTTTATAACAAAGAAACACATTGCAAACTTTATAATCTCCACAAATAGGTTTATTTACAATATCAACTCTTCATCTCAGACGTGAACTGAATATAGAAAAATTGCAAGCTTTCTTTCCCCAAAATAATTTATCTAAAATTAGTTTTATGTCACAAACCAACAAGGGGAAAACCACAATTTTTTAAAGCTTCTTTCTTCTCTGAAAATAGCTCAAAAATTGTGATAGCCCCATATTTTTCTTATAAAGCCTTCTGTAGTACCATTTAAATGCTGAAGCTATCTATAATAGGATGTCCCATTTGGGAACATTCAGAACTTTTGTTTTATGAGAACTCTACAACTATTACTCCCATTTGGATCTCTTAGGAAGTGCTAATTCTGAACACTTCCTCCTTTATCATGAGATCAAACCATTTGGCCTGCTTATTATCATGTGCCTAGTAAAACTCAATCTGTTGTGTTAATTAGTTATGTAAACACAATTTATAATTGTGCAGTAGAAGCAGAGCTAGACAACTGGTTAGGTGAGAAGAGATCAAAGATCTTCCTTAATAAATTGTTATGGTAATTAGTGTTTTTCTTGTAGTACTTCTCCAGGGGGTCTTTTAAACCTAAGCTTTCAAAAACCTGCTTATTGAAGAGGGAAGTTACTGCAAAAACAAATTCTGCCAAAATGAGCCGCAGTGAGAGAAAAAGGAAGACAAGAGAGAGAGGGAGAGAGAGAGAGAGAGAGAGAGAGAGAGAGAGAGAGAGAGAGAGAGAGAGAGAGAGAATGAATATGAATCAGAGAGAGATTGGTTTTGTGGAACCCCCACTCTTTTTAAAGGTCAACATTGGAAAAGAACTATTTAATCATAGGTAGCCTATTTTTATACTAAAAGTCCTCTTCCCCCACCCATCAGCCCTGCCGAGGCAGAATGTGTATAGTTTATTTTGAAAATAACCAGGGTACTGTGTTAATTATGCTTCCCAATGCTTTTTAAAACTTCCTGAAATTCAGATAGACAAAGGCCACTGCAAAGTTCCTCACCCCATTAACGCCACCTGGACCTCTTCCTGCCTTATACTAAGTAATATACTGTGCACTTCACTTACCTCTTCCAATTAGAAAGAACATGAATAAGGACAGGAAGTTCTGCCTCTTTTCCATCAGTTTCTTCAATGACTGACTAATTGATTGAATAAAAAAATAAATAGTTTTCTAAAGATGTTAGAAGCACGTTGGTATACATAAGAGGTTGTTCTACCACTTAAATGTTGTAGGATGGTCTTGAATATTTCATTTAATATTTCTAAATTCTATTTCCTCTTGTGTCTATGCAAATTATTTTTATTTTTTTGTGTATTTTATAATCTATTTTTCAGGGTAGACACATCAAGTTTAGAGCTGATTCATATAAACTCCCAAGCCAAGTGTACAGCACTATAGACTCATGTCAGTAACCTGAAATTTCAATAGAATTTATTATTTTATTCTACAGTTTTCTTCTCAGAGCCTATCATATTGCTATTCAAAAATACTTCTCATTAAATATCAGTTGAATAGGTGAACAAATAAAATTAAATCACAAATAGCATATTTTAAGATCTGTGATTGTGGTTATTACCAGCTTGTTTTTCCACTATTGAAATAAATGAGCTGATATTGGTTCCTTTTAGTTTCTATCTCTTTAAGCCTCATTATAACCTATGGCCAGGTCAGTGTTCTGCAAAACATGGGTCACATGGTTCTGCAAAACATGGTCACATGTCCAGAGTTTCTTGGAGTATTAAGTATAAATGAAAACTCCTAAACTCCACGCTAAATCTGCTGATATTGAATATCTATATTTATAGCCAGAGAAAGTCTGAAAACTACTTCAATGTGGAGTTAGAAACAAAGGGAATTTTGTATAACAATCAAATTCACAAACATATCAAAGACAAAATCTATGCCAAACATAAGAAGGAGAGAAGGAGGAGCAAATTGGGTGAGGTCTAAGTGAGTGATGTGCGCATGAATGCCTATACCATCTTGTACCATATTAAGATGTATGACTCCAATGCACCAATAAAAAATTAAATGAAAAGAATATGTATAGCCAGGCATGGTGGCACACGCTTATAATCCCCACACTTAAGAAGCTGAGACAGGAGGATCGCGCAGGTTTAAAGCCAGCCTCGCTGTCTTAAGAGACCCTGTTTCCAAATAAAAATATAAATAGGTCTGGGAGTGTAGCCTAAGAAGAGCTCCATCCCCAGTACCACCAAAAACAAACAAACAAAAAAAACCCCGACTATATATAGACCATATTGCACTTCCCAGAATGTATCACAGGAAAAAACAGAGGGGTAGGGTGAATCTGATCTATGCTTTCATAAAGAATATGGCATTTCCTTCACCCTTAGAAGATAGTAAGGATCTAGTGAGGGTAAGGAAGTCAAGTTTGATGGTCGATTTTGTTTATGAAAACAATTTTATTGTTTAATTCTACTCAGAGGATAAAGACACACAATCTAGGTTTATAAGTTTATTTTCAATCCTATCACTCTTTGTATCTGTGGCATCTTTCTAGAAGAGTGAAAGTTATCAAGAAAAATGCCCATCTACTGGTTTGAAACAAGAATCTAGTGCATTAAGTATGTTTTCTTATATGCTTTTGGTAAACAATAAGACTTCTTAAAGATAGCTACATTTGCTTGGGTATCATTCAATCTAAAAACACATTAACTACATCACTCTAGCTAATCAACCCAACAGAACAAAAAACCCATCTTAATTTCTTTTTTTTTTTTTTGCAGGAAGATGTGAAAATTAATATGGCATGTAGGTGCTGTTGGTTCCAATTAAAATCAATATCTGTCCTGATTTGTGCCTCTTGTCTCTATGACAGCAAGGAGGCTGGCTAAGGGGATACATCTGCTCTTCTCTCCCAAAGGGGCTCAAAACAAGTGAATGACCTGCAGTGTTTATTATTAAGTTTTCAAAGGGAAAGTTGTTTTGGTCTAATTGAAGCAATAATACGAGAGAGGTTATTTCTGGTCAGTTCCCTGCTGTTTTCACTCTGGAGAATATATTCCAGGTGTTCACCGTGCTGCACTGCAGTACGGTGGTTCTGTCCCCTGAGTTTAGGCACGATACTGCCAGCGCAGCAATAAACTAGCATCAGTAGTGTGAGCCAGTTTGGGCCTTTCAAAGACGCTTACTTCGTTACCTTCATTGTAAGCCAGATGGTTGATGAACGCAGTTATTTCCATAAGGTCCAGTTTCCATGGGACAAAGCAATGAGATTTTTATTAATCTCTAATACATTAAAGACATTTTAAAAATTTTCCTTTGCTCCAAGTTGTTGACACACCATAAAGAGGAGCTATAGTGTCATGTCGCCATGCTTTCCTTTTGAAATACATGTTTTGTTTTTCATCCAGTTTGTCACTTTGAATAAATAGGTAGAAATAAATGAAAATCTCTGATTAGTCAAGATATTGGTCATCATTGACTCATAACTGCTTGTTGTTCATCTTTCTTTTGGTTTTCAAATATTTTTGAGGTGCCACAAATGAGGTCAAGTATGATTGGTTAAGGATATAAACTCTGAAACTATATTTGGGATATAAATACAAATATCCAGTAAATAAGGTTTGGCTATAACTTGTGCAAGGTATATAAGATCATTATTTCAAATAAAGGATAAAGATTGGGGTGAACAATAGTTTGGGATTTTCTGTAGTCTCTTTTCACTTATTAGCCAATGAATAGATGCCATCAATTTTTATAGTACTTTGAAAGAATTTCCCCTCAGACTTACAAAATTGAAAACAACATGTTGTTAGTGGAAGATAATCTTCATTTTAAGAATCGTGTAGTATTCACATAGGATAATTTAATTTAAATTAAATCCCCAGTTAATACATACTGCTAATTCCAGGCAAACAAAAAGAGACTATTCTAAAGTTGAAATGCAGCTTCCTCCTGGTTCCAAGTAGAACTGTGGGCTTTGAATTTGCTTATTTTCCTCTGTGAACCTAATATGAACCCACAGATCAAAATGGTCACGTTAGGAGTATGGGCTGGGTTTCAGGCTAATCAGGGGAAATGCCTGGGGAGGGTGGTGATGGTAATGTCGGCTGCTCACCGCTTAATCACACAGACTTTGTGTGTCCAGGATACTTCCAGAGTCGGAGTGGTAGCGATTTCTCAGTTCACATTCCCAGATGTGCGAGTCAAAGGGTCTAGCACCGAATGTCCTCAAAGGAGGGGCCGTAGGATGAGAATAGCTGTGTCTCCCCAGAAAGAGAATAATGAGTAGCACCGGTGTCAAGGGCATCATATTTATAAAGTACTTCGGGTTCTTTGGACAACATTCAAAATGCTCTGCAGGACAATTACTTATGTATTTTCACTAACTCTGAGGAAAGGGCAGAAACCCAGCTCCAGTGGCTATGTATCAGTCAAAGCAAGCTGACTTGTGCATTCCTCTCATTATTCTTTTCTGGCCCCTCCAAATACCACACACATAGCAACGGTCAATTACAGAGAAGCAGGTGAGGTGTGCAAATTAACACAGGAGAAAAGTGGCAGAAGTTGTGGGAGTGAGTTGCGACTGGTACGGGGAGGGAAGGCAGGGGCTCCCTTGCTTGGGAAGGCAAGAAATAATGTCACTTAATAAACATGACAGTTAATAAAATAAAATTTAAATTATTAAATAGAAAACAAAACAAAGCCCTGCATGCTTCCATTTTAAGAGTCTCCAAAAGGTTTATAATGTCATGGTATCCATTGGAGAAAATTTGATCCAAATCAAAAGGAAGTTCCTTTTTAATATGTAACCACAGAAAAAAAATGAATATTTTGCTTTTATAATTTAAATGACTTTAAACAAAAAAAGGAAAGCATCGTTCTGTTTCAGGAACTATTGTTGGTAGAGTATGCTCAGACTCTTTGGCTTATTAAAGGCTGTGTTCATATTGAAGAACTAATCATTTGCTATTATTTAATAGTTGTAAAAGACCTCTAAAGGAAAGAAGGTAGATAAGAAGGGAAATATTTGTTATTAACCTTGCCCTTTATAAAACCTCACAGCAGGCAATGGCAGAAACCATAACAATCAGGGCCAATCTTAACAGACACTAAAGCCGGGTGTGGTGGCACACGCTTGTAATCCCAGCATTTGGGAGGCTGAGACTGGAGGATCACGGTTCACGGACAGCCTCAGCTACTTAGTGAGACCCTTTGCAGCTCAGTGAGACCTAGTTTCAAAATAAAGAGTAAAAAAATAGGGCAGGGGGTGTAGCTCAGAGGTCAAATGCCCCTGGGTTCCATCCCCAGACCCCCCAAAAAAATAAAAGACACTAAGGTACAAGACTTCATAGAACATAGAATTCATCATACTTCCAAAGATAGAATAATCATTGATCAGTTCAATAATATAAGTGGAAAACCCACAAAATTAGTTTTGAAGTACATATTGTTCTATGATTCAGAGTGGACTTATCAAGAAATCCCTTTCTTTTTTATTATTTTTTATTTTTATCTATTTATTTTTTTAATTTTTTATTGAACATAAATGGTATACATTTAAACTATACTTGATGCCCTCTTCCCCCTCCCGCCCTTGTTTTCCCTTCCCCCCTCCCACCAATGATTGTCCTGGGTAACCATGCCATATTCATAATTTTACACATATTTGGATGTGGACCCTCATTAATCAAGTTCAGCCTTTCTCCTCCTCTATCTTTCCATTCAAGTTTTTCTGGTATTTCCCCTGCATTATCTGGAGTACCATTATCTGGTCTCCTCTAGGTTTCCTAGTTTGGGCATATTAGAGGAAACATATGTACCTTCTCCTTCTGTGCTTGGCTGGTCTCACTTAACATAATGCTCTCCAGAACTTTCCATCTTCTTGCAAATGGTATGATTTTGTTCTTCTTTATGGCTGAGTAGAATTCCATTGTGTGTGTTTCCCAGAGTTTTGCAATCCATTCATCTGTTAATGGAGACCAGGGTTGGTTCCATATTTTGGCTATTATGAATTGTGCTGCTGTAAACATAGGTATGCATATGTTGCTATAGTTCTCTGAGTTCAACCCCTTTGGAAAAATACCTAGAACTTCCAGTGGTAGAGCTGGATCGTATGGTGGATCTATTCCTAGCTTTCTTAGGAAATATCCACACAGATTTCCATAATGGGTGAACTAGTTTGTATTCTCACCAACAGTGTAAAAGAGTTCCTCTTTCCCCACATCCTCGCCAGCATTTGTTGTTATTTGATTTCTTTATGCTTGCCACTCTGACTGTGGTTAAATGGAATCTCAGTGTAGTTTTGATTTGCATCTCCCTGATGGCCAATTATGTAGAACATTTTTTCATGTATCTATTGGCCCTTTCTATCTCTTCTTTTGTGAAGTGTCTATTTAGTTCATTTGCCCATTTCTTGATTGGGTTGTTTGTTTTGCTAGTGTAGAGTCTTTTGAGCTCTTTGTATATTCTGGATATTAGCCCCCTATCAGAGTGGTGGCTGGTAAAGATCTTTTCCCATTCTGTAGGCTTCCTCTTTAGGTTATTGATGGTTTTCTTTGATGAGAAGAAACTTTTATGTTTGATGCTATCTCACTTGTTAATTCTTGCTTTAATTTCGTGAGCTTTGGAGGTTTTGTTGAGAAAGTTACTGCCTGTGCCAATATGTTGTAGTGTTGAACCTATGCTCTCCTCTACTAACTTCACAGTCTCAGGTCTAAAATCTAAGTCTTTGATCTATAGATTCAATGCAATTCCCACTAAAATACCAGCGACATTTTTCAGAGACCTAGAAAAATTAATCATGAGCTTTATATGGAGAAAGAAAAAACCCAGAATAGCCAAAACAATTCTCAGCAATAAGAAACATGCAGGAGGCATCACAATCCCAGACTTCAAATTATACTATAGAGCAATAGTAGTAAAAACAGCATGGTACTGGCACAATAACAGATATAATGACCAGTGGATTAGAATAGAAGATACAGAAACAAACCCACACATCTTTAGTCAATTAATCTTTGACAAAGGGGCCAAACTCATACACTGGAGAAAAGACAGCCTTTTCAACAAATGGTGCTGGGAGAACTGTCTATCCATTTGTAAAAAGATGAATCTAAACCCCTATATCTCACTATGCACAGGAATCAACTCAAGAAATCCCTTTCTAAGATGAAAAGTTGAAGGTATATTTGAAAGGGGCTTTGTTTTGCACAAGAGCCCATTTTTAACAGTCGGAGAAGAAAAAATGCATGTAGTGCCAATTGTGCTGATTATAAGTTAAGTTTTGCATTATCAGAGTGTTTTTTAGGATCATAAAGTAACTCAGAGTAGTAATGAGCTTCAATTATCATGTTATTGGAGACGACTCAAACACATTTATAGTAGATAGATATTGAGATAAATGTCATTTACACTCTTGTTCTTCAATTCACGAAGATGATTGAAGTGTTTGTTTTCTAACAACTCTTCTGCAGGACCTGGAATATTATTGATTTAGTTGTTGTTTTCAGATAAGAGAACTGAGTCATAAACTGATTTATTCATTATTATGTTAAACACTTTATTTCCTCTGTATAAATCTGTTGATAATTTTAAAGCTCTCAGAAAGCTGCTATATATCACTGACATAATTTGCTGAATGAAAATCAAGAGAACTGAAAAAAATGCTCTACTGCAAACAGATGAACTAGTTTAGTTTTCAAGACAAGCTGGATTAATGACTTTGTCATATTACTATTCATGATATTCTTGTTCCTGGAATGTTGAAGGAATTAGTGACCCAGGGCACCTTGATCCTTTCAGTTAACTCTGAAGCAGAGAGTATGGACAGGAGCAGCAAAAAATGTCCTGGTATAGAAAAAGAGGATGCCATATCTGTTTTGCAGCAGCTGTTATAGGTACTAGTATATCATGCTTGCATGGCTACTTTATAATTTTCAAAGATTTTTAGCATATTTTCTTATAATTTGAAGACCTTGGAGATTAAGTAGCTAGACTACTTGATTAATTTTGTTTGTTTATTTATTTATTTATTTATTTATTTATTTATTTATTTATTTATTTATTTTGCGGGTCTGGGGATGGAATCCAGGGACATTCGGCCTCCAAGCTACATCTCCTGCCTATTTTTTATTCTTTATATTGAAACAGGGTCTCACTAAGTTGCAGAGGGCCTTACTAAGTAGCTGAGGCTGTCCGCGGACCGCGATCCTCTGGTCTCAGCCTCTCAAATGCTGGGATTACAAGCATGTGCTACCACGCCTGGCAATATTACTTGATTTTGCACAGAAAGGAACTGAAACCAATAAGATCAATTGTCTTCTCTAAGTTTATATATCCATACACGAGATGAAAAACTAAAGTCCAGGGAATCTTGATTCTCTTACTTCATGCCCTTATGCTTTCTTAATGGATGTATCTTATTTCATCCTCATAATATCCATGTGGCATAAGAATTGTGATCGACACTTGTTTTAAAAATAAGAGAAGTGGCTTCAAGGAGTTATATGACATTCTAAGCAGAGACTCAAAGCTTATGAAAGACAAAATATGATTCGGAATTCAGGCCTTGTTCATAATTTTAAAGTCATCTGAAAGTGCTACCAGATGCATTCCTACTAAGAGACTCATATTCTTTTAGTTTATCTGTGTGTTATCTGTTAAAGGCCAGTTGGAATGAACATTGGCTAAATCTCTTGAGTTAAGAAACTAATGTGGTTTTGTGTTAAATTATAACTTCAAGAAGACTGAAAGATTTCATTATGTTGCTAATTTCACACTGAGTAACTTTGCTAAGGATTCTTTCTTATATCCTAGAATTAAAGCTATCATATTTATCATTCTAAAATGAAGCCATAAAAACAATCAACAGCAACAGTAGCAGAAACAACAAAAACTCCACTTTCGTTTCTGCACTTTTCTCCCACATTATTCTGTTCTTTTCCCAAATACCCTATCTTAACTATTTACATTTTCTGACCAAATGAGGATCCTTGTCATTCTCAATGAAAACTTGAAGACACTCTAATTGTGTTTGTCTCACTGATTGTCTTTTCATTTATTCATTCAATAAACAGTTACTGCACACCTTATATATGGCAGGTACTCTTCCAAAAGCTGAGAAAGGAATAAAAAAAAAAAAGATAGAAAAAAACCCATCTCTGTGCTCTAGTTAGCTCATAGTTGGAAGAGACTTAGAGCCAACAAGGTTATAATTTATTTGTGAAATTATTATTAAATATTTTATTGGTTCATTGAACAATAAATTTATAACATGGCAGATGAACGGCTATTTCATACACAGAGGTCAGGGGAGGCGCCTATGGTGAGGCGATGCTTCATTAGAGAATTTGAAGGAGTGAGCCATGTAGAGATGAAAAGGACCCATGCAGTGATGGAGGGAGCAGCTAGCTGAAGAAACTAAGATAGTACTGTGTTGGCATGTGAAAGACATAGCAAAATGTGGGCCAGTTTAAACAAGATGAGAGGGCCGGAACATAACAGGCCCTTGCAGGCCATTTCAGGGGCAATGCAGGGGTCACTGGAGAAAATACAATAAAGGCATAAATTAAAAAAAATTATATTTAAAAAACCTGCTTTGACTGCTCTTGTGTGAATAAACTGGAGTGGGTCAGATTAAAAGAATCAAGGAGATAGTTAGGAGGCTGTTTTAGTCTGCTTTTCTATCACTGTGGCTAAAAATACCTGACGAGAATAACTTAGAGGCGGAATAGTTATTTTGGCTCATTGTTTCAGAGGGCCCATCTATGGTGGGCCAGCTCCAAGGCAGAGACATCATGGCAGTAGAGGATGGAGGAATAAAGCTACTTAGCTAATTGCAGTGGGGAAACAGAAAGAGGAGTGGGCTTAGGCAGATATAATTTTAAAGGCCATTCCCTCAGTGACCCACTTCCTTCAGCCAAGCCCCAACTGCTCGTAGTTCCTACCCAGTTAATCCATTCAAATTATCAATCTATCAGTGGATTAATCCACAGATGAGGTTAAAACCCTCTTCATCTAGTTATTTCATCTATGAACATTTCTGCACTACCAAAACATGAGCTTCTATAGGAGACATTCTGTATCTAAACTATAACAAAAGCTAATGAGAAAAATCTATGACATAAACAATAATGGTGAGAAGATCATCAAATTCAAATCATATTTTGGTGATAAAGATAATAGGATCTATTAAATGATCTGATGGGAAGGTCAGAGAAATAAATAAATAGGTTATGTGTAAAGGTTTTAGGCCTGAAAAACTGGAAGAATTACATTATCTTTTTCTAGAAAAAAAATAATGATCCAGGAACTTAAGTGTGTGTGTGTGTGTGTGTGTGTGTGTGTGTGTGTGTGTGTGTGTGTTACTCGGGACTGAACTCAGGGGTGTTCTACTTCCAATGAACATCAAGGGTATGTAGTTTAAATGTGACTATGAATTTAAAAATTGCCTATTAGAAAAGATTTATGCGATCTTATTTATAATTCTTTGTTCACAGAATTAGTACTTGCCTTTATTTCTTTTCCAAATAATGATAGTATCTAGAAGATTTGACCTAGTATAATTTTGAGCTCTCAGAAAGAAGACAATATAAAATAACCCAATAAACCTGAAGATTGATTTTTCTAGTAAGACATCATGTGGTAATATAAGGAACACAGACTTTGATTAAGAGAAACCTTGGAGTGAACCCAGGCTCCATACACATATGAAGTAACTTTGATCATGTTACTTCATCCTCTCCTCCTTAAAATGGGGATATTAATATCTAACTCCCAGGATTACTATGAAGATTAAATTTAAAACTTAGATAAAATGACTAATACATTATAGATACTTATTATTAGTCTCAAAGTCATTAAATATCTTTCAAAATGATGACTTGTTTTGAAAAATTGCATGGTACATTAGCATCTCTCAGATTATCTTTATTATGAGCTAGTTTAGTAACATATACTGGGTTTCTGCAGCTGATGGATTTAAAGTTTAAAATATTAAATCAATTGTTTACTTCCCCCCTGTTTCAACTCTTGGATAGACAAATAAGCAGAAAAACATTTTCCTACCCTCCTTTCAATTAGCTATTCTGGCAAGATCTACCAACCTGAAAAATACAACCAACATTTTCTTCCAGAAATTTTGTTAGACCCAGCTGGAAGATATAAGAAAAAACTTCCTAGTAACAGCTGCTGCATCCAAGTTGAACAGAATTCTCTGAAGAGAGTATGTTTTTAAAATATACATAATATGATTATGTGACCATTTTAAGTACTCTGCATTTATCTAAATCACTCTTTTGTGCAGAACTGAGTAAATAAGAAAATTGAGTGGATGTTTATCTCATCTCAATTTCACAAAGCAATTGCAATATGAATTCAGATGATGGATCCATAATCTATTATGAAATGAAAGAAAATTCATCTTCAAAAGAAATGTGAATGAAGAGAGGATTATAATTAGATGCTATTTGCTTTTAATGGTACTGTTTTATCCCCAGAGTAAATCGGTTCTATTGTCACCAAGACACTTTATCATTCAATTGGTGTCCTGCCCCCTCCAGGTCCCATAGCATAATCCATCAGGGACTAGACCTGGATCCCTTCAGAGCTCATTAATGTGAAACCTTTGTTAGCTAGAGACATAGTTTTGGTTAAACTTAAATTTTTTTTCAGATGGTCTTACAGTTTCCAGTGTGCTTTTTAACCAAAGAAAGCAAATATAATGCAACTAAAAAGAAAAAAAAAAACTAAAGTGGATTTTAAGCATGGAAGGGAAAAATGTTCTATTTTGAATCTAGATTAAACCAGAAAAAAATGGAGAAAACTAAAATTTTCATGGGAAAATAGGACAAGAATTTCTCAATAATGAACAGTTCAAATTGAAGTCTATATAGTGTTCCTGCTACACATTAAAAAATTAGGATGAGGGATTTTTAAATTAAATATATGCAATATTATTTATTTTTTAAAATATCATTAGAGTATAATAATTAAATATGTATTAAGCATCAATTCTTAGGAAATATTTCATTAGGGAACAATGAAGTAATTCATTAGAGAATAAAGCATTTCTCCTATTCTCCAAATGGAGGTCTGCTTCTTTCCTAAAACACTAAATAAAATGTGAATATTAATTTTACAGTCACTCTAAACAGATGGTTATTTAATTCAAGAAACATCTATTGAGTCTTTGCCAGGTGTAAAACTCTGTACTAGGCACTGGATTATAACAATGAATAAAAAATAGTTCTTTCTCCAAAGAAGCCCAGTTTCTCGTTGGCTTGGACCAAGTCTCAAATAAACTAAGAAAAGGAGTCAGACAAATTAGCTGTAAGACAGAATTAAGTAAACAAGTCAAGGTACACAGAAGAAAAAGCAATTACTGTTGACTGGTGATCATGGAAGGCTGTTGCTGTGTTGAAAAAAATATCCTTAAACAGGCAACAAATGAGATATTTCTGGTTAATGGACCAGCCAAAGAAAAACTGTGAGATTGTGAAAATTTGTAATTTGTTCAGGAAATGGAGAATAGCTTTGGTAACTGCAGCATAGTGTCTAAGGAAGAATTAAGTAAGTAAAGATTGGAATAATAAACTAGAGATATCTGAATGCTATCAGAAAAGTCTGGACTTAATCCTATATAAACCTGGAAAGCTATTTGTGTAGGAGTATGTGTAGTTATCATTAAGAAGAGATTGTTAGGACCATATATGACCTTGTCATCTGAAAAAAAAAACATATGGAAATTAGACCAAAGATCTTGAGGCTCCTTGAAGAGGGCATAGGTCCAACACTGCAACACAGAGACAAAGGTAAAAACTTTTTCAATAAGACCCCAATGGCATAAGAAACTAAAAGGCAGATCAATACATGGGACTGCATTAAACTGAAGAGTTTCTGTACAATAAAAGAAACTATCAAGAACCTCAAACAAGTGTCAACAGAATGGGAGAAGATTTTTGCCACCTACTCCTCTGATAGAGGACTAATATCTAGACTGTACAGAACACTCAAGAAACTCAGCACTAAGAAAACAAATAGCCCAATAAAAATGGGCAAGTGAACTAAATAGACATTTCACAAATGAAGAAATTCAAATGGCCAATAAATGCATGAAAAAATGTTCAACATCATTAGCAATCAGAGAGATGCACATAAAATTACCCTGACATTTCACCTAATTCCAACTAGAATGGCAATCATTCAAAACACAAACTAAAACAAATTCTGGAGAGGATGTGGAGAAATGGGAACTTTGATACATTGTTGGTGAGACTGAAAATTAGTGCAACTGCTTTTGAAAACTATATGGAAGATACTCAGAAGAATGGGAACAAAATTACCATATGATCTGATCCAGCAATACCACTTTTGGGTATCTACGCAAAAGAAAGGAAACCAAACTATGGAACTAATAGATGTGTATCTATGTTCATAGCTGGCCAATTCATAATTGTCAAACTATGGAACTAGCCAAGATGTCTATCAACAAATGAATGGATTACAAATCTATGGGATAGGTACACAATGAAATTTTACTCAGCCATAAAGAAAAACACAATTACATCATTTACAGCGAAATGGATGGAACTGGAGAACATTATACTGAGATTAGTCAATCACAAAATATAAAAAATCAGATGCTCTCCCTAATATGTGAAAACTAGAGAGGAAATGGGTCATAGGAGGAACTCTAGATGAAGGAGATACTATAGATGAGCAAATAAGGCCACCTGAGGGGATGGAAGGAGGGAAGAGGGAAATTCTCTAATTTCATGATGTACATTAACAAGCATATCAAAGTCAATCACTAAGCCAAACATGAGAAGGAGGGCTGGGGAGAGAATTGGGCAGACATTAGGTAAGGGCTACTTGGGTGATGTGTACATGTATGCCTTACCATCTTGTACTCCATTAGGATGTATGACTACAATGAACCAATAAAATGTTAAAAACATGTGAGCTTTAAATTATGAAGTTAAAAAACATGTGAGCCTTAAATGTCGAAGTGTAGATAATTTTTTGAATATCTGTTCTGTCTATTCTGAGATTTTTTTCCTCTTAAAATTTCACTCTGAATTTAATTTTCTCTCCCAACATTTAAAATTACTCTGGTTTTCAAAAGGGATAGGAATTCCTTTGGCACACTGTACATTGTGTACAATGTTTAGACACACTTGGTATCTGGTCTTGTAAGTACCAAACTTATTACACAGCCTCTGTCTTTCTCAATTTGGATCACTAATTTTTTTTCTGCCAAGAGGCTATCCTGCCTTTCATTCTTATCCTATCCTAAAATAAAACAAATACCCAAACACACAGTCTTATTTTCTGCTGAAGTTTGGTATTCAGGAGTCCTGGTATTGGTAACCTGGCTCTTTGTCTATCAACCATACCCAGAATCAGTGTACCCGAATGATACCAATAGAGCAAGTATAACTCCAGGCCCTCTTCCTGACACTACTCTTTTGTATCTTTGTAATTAGAATCTCATCCCTGAACCTCATACCAATGACCAAGGCCTTGCTGCCTATGCAAAAAAGAATCTAGGCTGCCTGGTATTTTACCTATTTGTAATTCCTGCCCAAATCCCATTGTTAGTCCTAGCCCATTATATTAATAGATGATCTTTGTAGCTGAGAGTGTTCTCTGATATATCTACCCATTGGGCACCATCATTTCTCAAATCTTAGTTATTTTCCCATTCTTATATTTTCTCATTGTTGTTAGAAACCATTGCACCATATATACGAGTGACTATGTACAAAAGTGAGATCAACTGTAGAGTCTCATAAAATGTAGAAAACTGGACATTCTTTCACAGAAAGTCAACTAAATATGAACTTATGCACTACATGTATTAACATGATTAATAAAGGCCATTTACTCTGCTTGAAGAATTCAGAGGTTGAGTGCTTTTCTGGAGCTCAAGCAAGTAAGTAAACATCTACACTGCACTGTTCTATAACCAGCTCTGTGTACAGGTGACTTGGGCCTTATGACTTGGGCCTCTTCATTACTTGGCTTCCCATTCAGAGTTCAAATCATTCAGGATCACAGGAACATACTAGGAATTCAAAAGAGAAGAGAAAGATGGAGGTCAATTGATTGCTGATTGGGCCACTGGCTAATCCCACAGCAAGAGAAAGGTCTCTCTCACTTTTTAGGGGTCTAATTTGTTCAGCCAAAAGTAGAAGGCCAGAAGGACAATGAAAAAATGATGGGCAGGTTTTAAGCATTTTTAATCTTAATTTATATTGTCTTTGTTATCGCTGATGGTGGCTTGTAGAATTTAAAATTCAACAGCATGTGTTATACTAATCAAGTGCCATAGTTTCTAAACAGGGAAGATGATGAGTTTCCTTTCAGATCTCTGGAATTGAAAATCTCCCAGAGGCAGTGTCCTGAAATCTGTGTATTAAATAAGCTCTTCAGGTAATAAGAATAATGGTTATGCTGGAAAGTACTGATGCACAACACAGAAATAATAAAATGATCTTAATTATATTATATATTTAAATTAATAGCTTTGTATCTTAGTGTTGATTGATTGTCATAAATAAATACCATAGAATAGATGCTTATAAACATCATAAATTTATTTCTATAGCACTGGAAAATGAAAAGTCTGAAACCCAGATTCTGGCAGATATAGTGACTGGTGAGAACCCAGTTTCTTGCTCACAAAACAGCCATCATCCTGTTGTGATCTCTTGCAGTAGAAAGGGTGAGAGTCAAGGAACACTCGGAGACCTCTTTTATAAGAGCACTAATCCCATTCAAGAGGCTGAGCCACCAAAGATATCACCTCCTGACATCTTTATATTGAGTTTACAATTTTCACACATAAATTTGGGAGGGACACAGTGTTAGTCTATAGCACTTTATTTTGAGATTTTTCTTTTAGAACCAGGGTTTTTCTTTTAGTACCATCTGTTCACAGATGAGTCAGTTTTGTCAATTGTTGATTGTTTTTAAGTCATAATTTCCACTTCTCAGGACAAAATGAAAAAATTATATAATCCAACTGACATTAGGGCACTGAGAGAAGTTGCTGATAAAAATGTTAACACTGATAAATAAGTACTAGAGATAGTTCTCAAGCTTTGCAGAAATCAGAAAGATGCTTTTGTTTTCTGTAAAAAAAAAATGGGTTTGTCAGGCACAGTGGTACACACTTATAATCCCAATATTTTAGAAGTTGAGACAGGAGGATCCCAGGCTTGAGGCCAATCTTTTTTTTAAATTTATTTTTATTGGTGCATTGTAATCATATATCACATTGGAAAACAAGACTTGATAGGATATACAAGCACACATCATCCAATTAGTCCTCATCCAGTCCCCATCCCATTCCCTCCCCCTCCCTCGATCCCATGCTTGTTTGGTGATTAACTTTGATACATTTGTTTATGTAACTCCTGCATTTTAAAGAGGCTCCATCCTCCCCTATTCCATACTCTCTGATTGGTCACCTTAATTGCTTCACTATAGGGCCCTTTCTATAGCTCGACCTCTTCTTGTTGCCCCTTTCCTCCTAGTTATTGCTGATTAGGGGAAGCATCTGGTTTTTATTTTCTGTGATATTTCTCTGTGCATGCCACGTTGCAAGTACCGATCCCACTCTTGACGGCCCCAGTAGTGGCCTGGCTACCCGGTGGACTGATCCAGACCTCGCTGGCTCAAGCAGCGGCCTTGCCTCATGGGAGGCCCCAATTCTGGTCTTGCTGGCCCCGATACCGGCCTAACCCCTCGTCTGGCTCCGATCCCGGCCTCGGTGGCCCCAGCATCGGCCTAGCCTCAAGGCAGGTTCCAATCCCCGCCTCGGAGGGCTTGAGGTTATTCTTAGCAACGCAGAGAATAGAGAGACCCACAGCAACTTAGTGAGACCATGTTTCAAAATTAAAAATTAAAAACTTTTAAAAAACCTGATGGTTTGATGGTGTAGCTCATATGTAGACTGCTCCTGGGTTCAACCTCTAGTACCAAAATAACTAATAATAACAAACAAACAAACAAACAAACAAACAAAAAATAGATTATTTTCTGTGGGTAGTTGGAAGCTAGGAACTGTACATCTAACCATTATTATAGCAGTTATAAACAGGAAATTCAGATTATGTCATAATAAAATGTCAGTATCATGATTGGGATGCCATTTTATAGTGTTTAAATTTTGAGTCTAACAAAAGTTAAAAAAAATTTCATGAAACTTTCAGAGGTTCCTGTTTGTTTTTCTGTTTTATCTCACCAGATATTAAAGTAGACCAGGTGACAGATGGTAGAATGAACGGTGGAGAAATTCAGTCAAAATTTACCTGGGAGCTACAAAAATTTCCTGAATATCACTTCAAGAATTCAAGACTTCAGAACTTGTCCAGGTGAGTTAGTTAGGGCATATAACAGAACTTAAAATATGAGCAGGCAGACATAGTATTCTACTTGGCCATATAACATACAATATGAAAGAGAGTAAAATGAGCAACCTTCCCACTAACTAGACTCCTGCTATAAAGAATTTTAAATCTCTTACTGGAAAAACTCAAGAAGTTGCAGAGATCATCTCTAATCATACCTTAATACTCCCAGAAAAATGTAAGCCAAGTAAGGTTAATGTCAATTTCAGAGATCAGCAGAGGGGCATTTAATACTATTCTTAGCCCTTGTCGTAAGATACATGTTTTGGCCTATGTAATTTAAATAATCTCCTTAGAGCTTTAGCTTCTTCATATCCTTAGTAGAGGTGGGGAACATCTGACCAAACCAACTCTCAATGATATTTATGACTATGTTGTTTCTTTTAAAATTCAAGGACCTTAAGCACAGTTTTGTGGTGACTTCGATCTCAACTTAGGTTTCTTTCTTTTGATTTTTTTGATATAAACACTTGTCTAATAAAGCTGAATGGGTAAACTCATACAAGACTTTTTTTCCACCTTTATTTTAGTTCTATTGATCTAAGCCTTGATGGAGTAAGAAGAGGATTGGAAATATGTGCGGTTTTTTGTATTGGCATTTCATTATTAATATTAATAATTAAAAAGGTCTGTGTTGTCCAAACATTAGGCAGTCAGCCCATCTGTTGCACACTTGGATTTCATGTTGGGTACAAAGAGTTTCTAGGCAAATTGCTTTTGTCATTTTGAAATGCAATGAACAGATCATCTGTCCTTAGCCTCATTTTCTTCTATCTTTCTCACACTATTTGCTCTTAGTACTAGAGATTTTCCTTTTTTAAAAAAAATTTTTCCCTGATAATCTTGCTACTTAACTAACCTCTTTATCACTTAATGTTCATTAATAATTTTCCTCTTTATCCTTTTTGGAGAGGCCTACCTACCATATCCTTTTAGTTTTATAAAAGTAATGCCTAAACCCAACATATTAATAAATAAAATGATATGGTCATTTGTAGATATTAAGAAAAACAAAGGAAGTGAAGAAGATAAGCCCTCACAACACCCTCAGCTTCCTGTGTGTGCGCGCGCGCGTGTGTGTGCATGCGCGTGTGTGTGTGTGTGTGTGTGTGTGTGTGTAACTGAGGATTGACCTCCAGCAATATTCTACCTCTGAGCTATACTCTCCCAGCCCTATTTTATTTTTATTTTTTTCTCTCTCTTTTTTTTTTTTAATAGAGTTTCACTAAGTTTCTGAGGGTCTTGCCAGGTTTCTGAGTCTTGCCTCAGCCTCCCAAGTACTGGAATTTTAGTGTGTACCACCACACCTGGCTCTTAGCTTCCTTTTTTCAGGTATACCTGAAAGAGTTTCTTACTGCTTTCTCAAAATGGATGTAGAGGCTCCGCCCTTTTCATTTGTCTTTCTCTGAGCCATAAATAAAATATTTTTAAGAGGAAATAAAGAGACAGGGGAATAAAAAGACTATTTTTGTATAATAGTATTATAGGAGGGGAAAGAATTATAACTTGAGTTGGGTCTTATGGGTCCACTGAATCACAGATTGTCTAAGAAAGGCAAAATAAACCACCTAAGCAATTATCTATTTGGAGTCATCAGAGAGGCTGCAGTGGCTGTGTTGAGTTTGGTTCTAAGGTTTCCAGTGTGACTTGGCAGGTGATAACAGTTTGCTAAGGGTGAAAAGCAGTTCCCCTCGGAGGGCTGCCTATGTGAATTCTCCCTGGGAGAGTTCTTACTCAGTGTGAAATTCTAAATGAACCTCTGGTAGTTGAATCCTGATATCTTAATGAATGATATCAAATGAATGATGTGCTACATTTTCTAAATAATATCCCTGACTAAACACAATAAGATGTAGTGCTATACTGGGAATTTTTTTTATTTCCCTCTTCCAAATGGTAATTTAGGAAATGAGCCATAAGCTCTATGCATGTGAGTGTACCATAAAAAGCCCATTAACTAAGGTGCAAGTGAAATGGGCCTGACGACCATGTGTCTAGCATGCCATCTCAAGAGGTGCCACTTAATAGCATTCCTGACATCACCTCCACTTCAAGCCCCAAAAGAGAAGGAAAAATGTGAAGAAGGGGGAGGTTTTTTTTTTTTTTTTAAATCCACACTTAGCAAATCAAGGGGCGTTTTGTCTAAAGCAAAGCAAAGTCAGGATTGAAAAAGCAACAACATGATATATCTTGGTCTTCTTCCAGAATCGCTGAGCGTTCTCGCCAAAAAAGCAAGAAACAGTATCTGAAATGTTTGAAAGGCAGGAGCTGTGCCAGCCCTCATCCACAAAGTTACTTGAGATGGGGATGAGAAGTCTCTGAATGATTGGCAAAACTTGTTGCCATTATCAATTAAGGGTTAGAAAGCTCACTTGATATGCCTGGCCATGTTACCCAGTGCCAGAAAGGCAGCATTTCTCCATGGTTGAGAATGTTAAAGGTCTGTATAACATAGTCAACCAAAGAATGGTTCTAAATGCAATAAGAGGGATTCAAATTTGCTTGAAAATGGCCAGTGGCCATAAGCCCAGGTTATGGGTGATGTACCAGTCATCATAAGATTTCATCATCTATCAATTCTTATGTTTCTCTGAGGTCAGATGGGTCCTATGGGGGGTGGTATATTTTGTGCTCCTCAACATAAAATATAGCATTTGGAGGTGAAGAGTCCAGGTTGAAGTGGCCTGTACTGATTTGTGGGAGTGGAAGAGCAGACAGTGTCTCAGCTGATAGAAAATCTTGTTCATCTTTCCTTTGAAACCTGACTTTTCTGAGACCCTGTTGGACTACAGAGAGAAAACTATCTGGGATGGGTCAAGAGAATGTGCAGTTTGTATTCCTGCTCACTTCTGCCTTCTATATGAATATGAGACATGGTAGGGCTATCTTGTCACTGCCTTTGTAAACATGTTTGAAAACATAAACGGAACCACAGATAATGTTATGACAAAATAAAATACATTTTGCCCCTTTATCCCTCCTACTCTTCACATAAAGAGACAGAAGCCAAAAATAAAAGGTTTTCATCTCAGAATTTTCCAGGTTTTTTTTGTAAACAGATAATGTCTTTGGGAGATTCATTAATTTCTTTAGGTAACTGAAATATTCATCTCAGGGACATATCCTTTAGTTGGTAAAAGCCATAATCCTAATAGGTCATTATGACCTATATTATTTGTTACTGTACATTTCACTCAACATGTATTTAAGTGCCAGTAGGTATGCTTGGCTTTAGGGATATAGCAGTTTTATGATAGTAAATAACTGATTAACATTGTTTTAAAAAAACTAACATTGTAAATAAATTGGAAGTGAATACTCCCTCACCCATTTCTCTTTCTGCTTCTTTGGTTTTTGTTTCCCTGGTAGCAGACTTAGCAGATTTCGGAAGACCATATTGTAAATCAATAGTGAGAAATGCAGATAAGGAACTGGATTTGTATTTCAGTTCTCTGGAAGCTGAGGGATTAGTGATATGAGGCACCCTGGAGTGGAGAATTCACTGGAGATATAAAAACAAGGAAAGCCCCATTGTGGTCTCCATGGATGTAAATATATGTTGAAAAAAATCAAATAAATGAATGTTTTAAAGCAAGAACTGGGATAAGAGCCTAGAAATCTGGCTCACCATACTGTGTTATATTTACTATGTGTTTAGGTATAGTGTGTGTGTGTGTGTGTGTGTGTGTGTGTGTGAGAGAGAGAGAGAGAGAGAGAGAGAGAGAGAGAGAGAGAGAGAGAATTTTTAGTGATATATTAGATGTCAATAAAACAATCACAACAGCTCACATAACTATGAGCCAACTATGTAAAAATTAAGAAATTCTTGTTCAAATGCTTGCATATTACTTGAAAAACAAATTTTAAAGTGAACATATCAATTTATTGATTTAGAGTATTTTTTTTTTAATTTCAGAGTACTTGAAAGAGGTCTAATTTATGTACTCACTGAGGGAACTCTGAAAACTTGTGGTTCCATGTGAGTTACAAGGCTCCCTGGGAGAAAAGACCCAAGTCAGCTTTGGACTCAAGAGTCTCCAGGGTAATAATTCTCACACAAAGAGGAAAGAAGAAAGCTGTTCCAGAATTGGGGAGTTTGTTTGAATTTCCTCACAGAAGACACTGAACATGAAAGGTAAAAAATAGCTAGTTATTTTCAAGATAATTTCAAAAAGGTAGAGTATTAAAGAGCAGAAAAAGCAAAGATTATTAAAAAAGAAAATATTACCATTACAGAAAAATAGTTTCTCTACTATACCATGATTATAATCAAATTATGTGATTTCAAAACCGAGCACAAAGAAACCAAGAGAGAGGAGAGGAGAGGAGAGGAGAGGAGAGGTGAGGAGAAGAGAGAGAGAGAGAGAGAGAGAGAGAGAGAGAGAGAGAGAGAGAGAGAGAGAGAGACAGGGAGAGAGAGAGAGAGACAGGGAGGGAGAGAGAGAGAGAGAGAGAGAGAGAGAGAGAGAGAGAGAGAGAGAGAGAGAGAGACAGGGAGAGAGAGACAGGGAGGGAGAGAGAGAGAGAGAGAGAGAGAGAGAGAGAGAGAGAGAGAGAGAGAGAGAGAGGAAGAAGAAGGAGGAGGGAGGAAGTAGGCAAGGGAGAAGAGAGGAAGGGAGGAAGAGAGAGGGTGAATGATTCTAGATTCTAGAGTGATATGAAGGAAGCTGAAGAACGGATCTTCCTTCTGAGAGCAGGGAGAAGGCATCATATCAAGAGAACTTCTGGGACATAGAGGAAAGGGAAAGCAATTTGTATGTGTAGTTAAGAAGGGTGGTGAGGATGGAAAGGAGAAAACTAATAATTACCCGGGCATGGTTATGCACGCTTGTAATCCCCGCGCTTGGGAGGTGGAGACAGGAGGATCGCACTGGTTCAGAGACAGCCTCGCTGGCTTAAGAGACCCCGTTTCCAAATTAAAAAAAAAAATTATATGTATAATAGGTCTGGGAGTGTAGCCCAGAGGTAGAAGGGCTTCTAGGAACCCCAGTACTACCAAAAAAAGAAGAAAAGAAAAGAAAGCTAATAATTAAATAAAGGTATACAAAGGGATTCAGAGTCAAATTCTAAAACCATCACTTATACATGTTGTAGACAATTTTGGGTAGGCTTTGGAAACTACACACCATTAGACCATTTGTAATGACTATTCAAGATAGTCATATATTTATGCTATGCAGTTTAAATATTACTAGCACCCTCTTCACTTTCAAAAGTGTCTTGATGAGGATAGTATATTACATGATCCAGGGCCCTTGTGGTCCTAGGAAAGAAAGTTAAAGTATCTTTGGAAGGGACAGGCTAGAAGATTGAGTAGAAAAAATTAGCTTCTACTAAAGAAAGTGTTAAAGGAATTTCATGATTCTGTTTTGTAGGACTAAGAAATGAAATAATAAAGCATGAATATTAAATATATCACTTTGGAAAAAAATTAAATGTTTAGTGAAGATAATCCAGTTTATAGTTCTTATGATTATTATCTTTTTTTTTCTTTTTTAAAGGGGGTACTGGTGATTGAACTCAAGGGCATTCTACTTCTGAGCTATACCCCTAATGCTACTCTATTTTTAATTTTGAAACAGCTTCTCACTAAGTTGCAGAGGGTCTCACTAAGTAACCGAAGCTGGCCGTGAATTTGTGATGCTCCTATCTCAGCCTCCCACAGACTGGGATTTCAAGCATGCACCACCACTGCTGGTGACCATTACCTTTTACTAGGCTGTAATTTACCCCAGGAAATTTTTAAGATATTCCATGGACTAATTATTTACATAAAAGTCAAATATTTTTATTTATACTTTTTTCTCAAGCATCGTTACTGTTTTTGTAGAAGATGTTGTTTTTATTGCAGCCACTTGTAAATCAGCTGTGGTTATCTCTCATACCATGGGGCCAGAAGTAAAAGGGGTTATCTTTTAAAGTCTTTGGTTAAGGTCAAAACTCTAATTATATAATAATCAACACAAATCTATTAACTAAAAGACATTTAATAGATGTATCATCCATTAGATTCTGCTGTGAACTTTGGCCAGAATTTGCATAGCTATTGAAATGTTTATATTACAGTGACTAACTCATTCTGGTTTACCAGGGACATTCTCTGTTTTGGAAAAGAAAGATCCACATTGAATGAAATTTCTGACCTCTTCACAAACTTAAATGATTGTTTATTCTTGCTCATATATTGATGGATTCTTATAGAATTGGTGAAACATCACGGTGATAAAAAATAATAATTCACAAAACCCCAAATGCCTACTCATGAGCCAAAATATTGAAGTGAGTTTTAATTTGTTAATCTCTTGTTTGCAGTTTCTCAGCAGCATCAGAACCAGAGGTGCCAAAAATCTTTATAAAAGACCATCCTTATATGATTCCAAGCCAGGTCCATAAAGAAAGAGGCAGATATTTCCAGGGAAATTCTGAAGACTTAACAAGGTTTAGATAGTTTGGATAAGCATTGAACAAGCAGCCAAACTCTGGAAGCATATCTGAACTTCCTCCAAATCACAAACCTTTTGAGGTTTGCTTCTTCTTAACCCAAAGCCACTGCAATAACTGACAGCCTCTTCACAACTTTACATGAGCAATAATGAGCACGAGATTATCGGAGGCGCCAAGGCACGCCATCCTCTCGTTGTTTGGATAATAAAGTTCAGAAGTACTGAGAATAATCTCACTAGAGAGACAGAGAACAACTTTTACTTATCATTTTGTGTTCACTTCCTTTTTGGCTAATTAAACCTTCGCTCTTCACAGGAAATAAAATTTTGCAACCTTCATAATAATTTGGCTTGGTATTATTGTATATATCTTTCCCGGTTTGTCTGGAAAAACAGGAAAAGAGAGGTGCCAGCGTGAAGACCCAGAATAGCTAATTATCTTTTAAATGAGCAGAGTTTTCATGCACATGACCAGGGCTGACTGTGCCACTGGGTCAGTAAGATGCGTGCCCTGGATCTCTGTCTAAAAGGCTTGAAGAAGAAGGGGAGGAGGAAAGGATAGGGAATCATGGAGGAATTTTTAGTACTACAGGTCAGCCATTCTATCTGTGCCTCACAGGCTTCTTTATGCGGTCATATATATTTCTCTCCGCATGCTTGGTAGAGTGCGCTGTAGAAGGAGGAGAATAATAAGGCAAACTTGTTTTTTTAGTTTTTAGGCATATTTAAGACATAGGAAGTATGTATATATCTTATCACCTTCTTGGGGAATCTGAATTCATATTCACATGGAGCTCCTAACTTACTATTTATTTGTTTCTTGTCTATTCAAAATGTAATGACAAGTAGAGAAGAAACCATCCTTAAAGGGATTAGAATATTTCACAAAGTCACATACAGTATCATGAATTCTATTTCAACCATCAACTAAAAATTGGAGTTTTCTCCACAATTTTCTAAAGTATATTTTCTAATATATTTGTAAAGGAAGAGGAGGAGGAGTGGAAGTAGATAAAGCTAGATACATTTTCATACAATTAACACATTTGATCTAGCACTTGGAATTTTACATATGGAATCTAGTAAAAAATTAACAAATGTTCATACAAGATAACAAACTGCCAAGTAATGTGCTAATTAAACAGATTTGGTGGAATAAAGGGGAAGCAATAACTATGCTAAAATTAGAAAGAAACTCGGTTAGAACTAATTTTTTTTATTCTTATGCCTTGAAAATCCTGTGAATCCTTCCCCCAATGGTTATATTATTGAAAAATAAGGATTTATTGTATATTTTGGTGTGCTATATGGCTAAAACCATCTTATTTTTGCTAGTTTTTGTGTTTACAAACAATGTTATCCCAAAATATTTAAAAATGTATTTTGTGTAACAAATAGATTTGGGAAAGATTAAACCAGTTTACTGTAATTTGAATAACAGATTTTTTTTATTTGAAAAAAGCTTTGAGAAAATTCTGCTTCAAACCAAATACCTCTTTTGTGACATGCCCAATTAATTACTGCCTAATTTTTCTCTTTTCTTCTTCTTTATTTTTTCTTTGGTAGATCTAAATTTTTTGATATTGAATTTATGAAGAAGCAAGTTTTAAAGAAGTGTGAATAATAGAAACTATTTAGCTTATGAAAAACTTAAGAAAATAGTTATTTTGTTGTCATAGCAAAAAAGAAAATATTCATTTAAGAATTTAAGCCTAAAGCACTACTTAAAATCACAAGGAAACATAATCTTTGAATAAAAACATGAAAGAATTAAGATATCTGAATTATGTAACATATCAACAAAAATCAATTTATAAACCTGTGAGAGAGAACAGGAAATTAGAACATTAACATGAGAGGGTTAGAAGAAGGATCGATGTCAGATCAAACCAATGTACTTCAATGACTATAATAAATACCAGTGAAAGAGGTATTTTGCATCTTAGTGATGCTAAATGAGCAATTTCAATGGTTGTAATATTAGGCTGTTTTTTTTTTTTTTCAAAAACATCCATGGATTTTAGGGCACATGAATGAAATGATACATTTTTAATATCAATAGCAGTGTTATCTGGGGTATTTCCAATAGAAGTATTAATCATTCTCTGAATGGGGGGGCAGGAAAGAAAGATGTCCAATGTCTTAAGTTCAATTAAGATTTTTTTTTTTTTTTGCCATCAACAATGAGCAAAGTGTTCGATGACGGGTTGAAGGTTGAAGTAGGCCCCCAACGCAAATCATAATTTCCTCTTTGGTTGGAAAAATCTAATAATGGATGGTGGTTGCTACAAACAATAAAAATGGAAATCTTCACACTCAGCTTTCTCATCTCTCTGTATTTTAGATATCCTCAGTTCCTCCACTAGGCCCTCACACTGCCCTGCATTCTTCAGCCCACAATTCATTAGAAGGAGGAGACTGAAGACACAGTCATCTCACTAGATTTGTGGGGTATTTTTTGTGCAACTGGTAATTGAAACTAATTTCAGACAAAGTGTCAAGACCCAATATCATTTTTATGATCCTCATGTAGGAAAGACATTGGGGATAGAGGAAGAAAAATGGGAAGCAAGAGGTCAGGTAGAGGATTGGCTATTGCTCCCTTTAAGTCTCAACACAAAATAGAAAAGGTCTACATAAAGTTGATTGACCCTTAGAATCACTACATGTTAGAGCTGAGGGAAACAGATACGCAGGTCAACCTACTTATCTTAGAGCTGATGGAGCCTAGGCCAAGGAAGTTGAGCTGATCCGTCCAGGGTTACAAAAGTATATTGATTGAGCAGGGCAGAGGTCCAGTCTCCAGAAATCTATTCTTGTGTGCTATACAAGACATTTGTGCTATTCTCTTTTTTAAGGTCATAATATCCATCCTGGTTTGATTCTCCATGCAATTTTTAACAAATCCAGGGGACTGACAACATTCAATGAAGACACACTTATTACTATATAAACTTTAATATGGAAATGCCCTTTCTTAACATTTTGTCTTACTCTATGATAATGCTAATGGAACAATAGTGTTTGTTTAGCAGGTTTCATTATTTACAAAGGAGAATGACCATAAAAAACAGAATACTGATTTTATTATAATTATCATTATTTTTCATGGTCTATGTGGTTAAATATTATTTATATTGTATGTATGATTTTATGATTTTATACCATCTTTAAAAATTTTATTTTCTTTTTAAAAAATTGGCAAATGTATGCTAAATATATTTTGTAACATAAGCCAGTGAACCCCCAACAAATGTAAGTATATAATGAGCTATAATGTTAAAACACAAGCTTATTTATTTCTCCCCTCCCCCTAGACTATTGTAAGTTTATTCAGCTGTTTTTGATGTCTTCAACTACTTCTTCTAGCCATCTGCTAAATTTTTTCTCTTTTACGAAAATAGACTGAACCTGTAAATGCAACATTTGGATATAATAATTATTTTGACTTCTTGTTGATTGCATGTGGAGAGAATTTCAGCTTCATATTTAATAAGCATATCAGAAATATTCATTTTCACCATCTACCAAACCACAGTGTGAATTTTGTATGATTGTTTTCTTTACCCTCTCTGTGCAGACAGCATTATTCACTATAAGCACCATTAAAGAACCAAGTGTCAATGAACCCAGCAGTGAACTGACAGTTACTTAAACAGCACATGATCCAAAACTGTTTGAGAAATGCCAAATGCTTCTTTTTTCAACAAGTTCTTTTCATCCAAAGGGGGAAAATCATTTCATTTAAAGATTTATATTTATGAACATGTTATGAATGTTCTGGATGTACCCTGTAATGTTTTATTAAAGATACAGTTGCGTTTCCAAGAATCATGAAGCAAGCCGGCTGGCCAAGGAGACAGTTTGGCCCTTAGTAGGAAGATTGGAGAGATGGAAGGAGTAGGCTGAGCCCTGGAGAGAAATTAGCCTTGCTTGGCAGCGGCATCTGCTGATTCTCCACCTGACAGTGCTCCATGGCTCTCCTCTTTGTTCTGACTGCTTCCTCTCAACTTCTCCCAGATGGGTAGAGAGAAGAGACCAGCTGCTGGAGAAAATAATCAGGGAGATCATTCCTAGGAGCCCTTCCCAATAGTCCAGGTTGGAGGCCAACCACCTGAAAAGGTTTTTAGCCAACAAGCACTTCTCCTACTCTCTGATGACCTGCTCTCTGGAGCTGGTTGAGAGGAGAAGGCCAAGAACAGCAGAAGGCTGTCCCAGGGAGAGGCAGAGACAGACTCCAGGGAGGGGATTGAAGGAACTCCGGCATCTATAACAAATTTCTCTCTTTTCCTGGACTTCATATGGTTATCTATCATGTCAGTAAGAACGGATATGATGTCATTGAGATTTTCTTCTAATTTTAATTTTGTGTGTATGTATGTGCATTACTGGAGATTGAACTCAGGGGCATTTCACCTCCAACCTACATCCACAGCCCTTTTTATTTTTTATTTTGAAACGGCCTCACTAAGTTGCTGAGGCTGGACTAGAACCTGCAATCCTCCTCTCTCAGCCTCCCAAGTACTGGGATTATAGATGTGTGTTACCATGCCCAGCTAACTTTTAATCTTTAGATATTGTCTTCATTTTTCTTCTTGGCTTGATTTATTTGCTTCTTTAAAACATGTGGTTTAATTAAAAAAAAAAAACAAAAAAAAAACACACAAAAAAAACTAGTCCCTAGAAGGATCTGAAAGCATTCCTCAGGAAAGATATTTGTATTTTATGGCTGGAGTCTGTATCCCTAAGCTAAGCCAACTTTCCCCAATGCCATGTGGTATGGTTGGTTAGAAAATTAATCAAGAAAAAGATGGTGAAAGGTTAAGTAACATTGCTCATCCTAGAGAAAACAATTTAGTGGGTCTGTGTCTGATGGCAGGTGACTTAGCTTGAGCTCTCTAGAAAGCAAAGTCTGAGACAAGCTTATTTTAGCAAATGACCCTATGTAAAGAAGAGGGAAACTGGGGAAAATGAAATATGAAAAAAAGAAAAGATAACATGACTGCCCTGAAATCCTGGTTTCTTGTTGGGAATCTTGTGAGGAGCCTTATAGAGACACCTCAAAATTGCCTAAAGGGTCAAAAAGGGGCATGTTTACTCATTACTTCTGCTTCCCATGGTCAAGTTTTGTGCTAGGTGCTTATTTTCTTTTCTTTATTTCTTTCTTTTCATTTTTTTTTCTTGATGGTACTGGGAATTGGACCCAAGGGTATTTTACCTTCCTGCAATATGAGAAACAACCTCCACAACATGTGCAGAAGATCCCCAAGACAGAGATGAGAGAGAAATGACTGAGCTTGAGGCAGATGCTCAGACCCTTGGGCTCAGCAACCTCTAGTGTACCAAGTGCACTCAGTGGATGTGAGGTATGGCACAGAACATATACCAAGCAATGTATTTCAGCAGAGCCCGATGGGCTGTGTCCTCAGTTTCTCCACTCTCCGAACCATGAGTATTCTGTGGTGTATTTTCCTGTCTTTCCTATATAATGCGTTCTGCCCCTACACAATACCCTCACTTTCAAATTATAACCCTGCTTTTAAACTTTATTCAGAAGCAGAATGAGTCATGAGGGCTGTTCCTTATCTTCTTGCCTCCAAGTCTAGGGTCTGATATGCATCAGATCTCTCATGACCTGACTTTGTTGTTTTTCCACCGGATGAATGTCTGTGTTAATATCCTCAGCCGATCTTCTTTGTGTGCATGGGTTCTCTTCTTAGGCTCTAAAGGTCTTTACTTTCATGCTCTCCTTCTTTCTACTGCATTATTTATTTTTCCCTTCTCTGCTGGATCATTAGCATAAACCTATATGGCTGCTGTGATATTTCTAACATTGATAATAAAGCAGTCCTCTTATAACTCCATCTAGCCAGTGGCCCATTTCTTTGTAGCCTTTAGAGCAAAACTCTTCTAAAATCCTATTTTTTAAAAAACAATCAAGTCACACTTACTCACTTTCCATTTTCTCTTGGACACATTTCCTGTCTGTCTTTATTCTGAGCCCTATATTGAAATCAATATTGTCAAGGCCATTAACCTTCGATTTACCAAATATAATGGTTAATTTTCAATTGGCTTCCTGATATTTGACTTAGTGAACCCACATAATGATTTGTCTGTTCTTTGTTTTTTAGTTTGTTTTGCAGTACTGGGAATGGAATCCAGGGTCATTCTACCTTGGAACTATACTCCCAGCCCCATTTTTTATTGCTTATTTTGAAACAGGGTCTCACTGAGTTGTAAAGGGCCTCACTAAATAGTAGCTGAGGCAGTCTGTGAACCATGATCCTCCTGTCTCAGCCTCCCAAATGCTGGGATAACAAGCGTGTGCCACCACGCCCAGCTTTTCTGTTCTTGAAAAAAAATTTTTCTCTTAATCTCTAGACTCGTAGATGTTGCAAATTTGATACTGGAGGACCCATGTTTCACTCCTCAAATAGCTAAGTTTTTTGTTACTCACTATTTGTGGAATAAACCAGATATTTGTTTCTGCTTTTACTCTCTATCAATGTATTTTCTTCTCTATAACCATGAAAAACTCCTAAAAAACAGTTCCAATCATGCTACTTCCCAGCTCTAGACAGCTGGCTTCTCCACACATTCATAGAGTATTGGTAGGCCTGCAGGCTTGTGTATAATCTGACCTCTAGCTATCTCTGCAATGTTTTCTGCTACCTGCTCCCCTCACAACACTCCCACATGCTGGCCCCAGGATGCCCTCACTATGTCTTGTTCTTGACTCAGTCTCTTTGAATTTGTGATTTACTTTATCTGAAATTCTGTTTACCTGGAATTTTCACCAGTTTCCTCCTTCTCTTCATTTGAATTTTTGCTCAATTATCATTTCAGAGAGAATTTTTCTGAAAATTTTTACAGAAATCCTATAATAGACTCATCTATTTTACACAAGTCTTTCTCATGACTTAGTTTTCTCTTTCTTCATACTTATTAATTATCTATGACTATATATACATATATAGAGATAACAAATATACATACATATATATATATATATGAATGATTGTTTATTTGTCTACTATCTATCTCCATCACTGTAGAGTATGTTGAATAAGGCTATAAATGCAGGACATTGTGTTAGTCACAGCTAGTATGACCAGTGCCTTCAATAATACTTAAGACATCAGAGAAAATCACCTAATAGTTAATGAATGAAGGAACAAATCAATAGAGACCTTAATTTTAGATACTGCTGCCATGTTATCATGGAGAACCACTTAACTGAGCTAGTAAACATAACATGCTATTAATTTAATGGAAATGTGAAAATTCTGTATTATAGAGGAAAAAATATAGAGTTCCATAGAATTTTAAAAATATTAGCCGGGCGTGGTGGCGCACACTTGTAATCCCCTTGCTTGGGAGGCGGAGACAGGAGGATCGTGCAGGTTCAAAGCCAGCCGCGCTGGCTTAAGAGACCCTGTTTCCAAATTTTTAAAAAAAGTATAAAATAGATCTGGGAGTGTAGAGAGGTAGAAGGGTTCCATTCCCTATATATATATATATATATATATATATATATATATATATGTATGTATATATATATGTATGTATGTATATATGTATGTATATATGTGTGTGTGTATATATATATATATATATATATATATATATATATATATATATATTAGAAACATTTTTATTCATTCCTTTCATGAGTGACTAAAAACAACTACATATGTGTTTAGGGAGCTCGATGAGAAACAAATTATCAGGACTTCATTCCCTAACATTACCTGAGGTCTTATCTATGAACTAGAACAACAGTCTTGACGTTGAGTCCTTAGACATCAGCATTCTCTACTCTCTTCTTTCCATCTGGGATTTTTGGCAAATGTTCTTGGACCTTTGTTTACTTGGAATCTTTTGTATGTCTACTCCCTTCTTGAGCTTTGAAAACTCTGAACTGGTCTCTTCTGTCACTGTTCTAATATGATTAAAGTTCTAAAGGAATTGATTTGGGAAGAGAGATCAAGACGTTGAGCCTGCCTTATTTCTAAGACGTACAAATAATTTTAGCATTGCTAATATGAACTCCACTTGACGGTTAGAAGTTCTCACTGAAAGCTGAGTTCAAAACCCTTGTTTGATTTTATCCTCTAGACTCATATATCCCTCAAGACTTATTAGGAAAAGATGGCTAAAACTGCATTCTTACTATTCTCTATTCTTTTTTTCACAAGCATCTGTCAGGATCCTACTTGATATAATTATGATCATCTTGGTTTCAGGTAAAATCAAAGATTGGGTTAAAACCATTTTTTTTGGTGGTACTGGAGATGGAACCCTTCTATCTCCATGTTACACTTCCACACCTGTTTTATATTTTTATTTGGAAACAGGGTCTCTTAAGCCAGCGAGGCTTCAAACCAGTGCGATCCTCCTGTCTCCACCTCCTAAGCGCGGGGATTACAAGCATGTGATCCCATGGCTGGCTGGTTAAAACCATTTTGCCAATCAGGTGGCATGATTCCCATCCCAAGCCCTGTAGTACAAAATCATTAAAATAGTCTACTTTGGCAGACAGATATCTCAGGCTGTTTATAAAAGATTCTAGACATATTAATAATTATTGAGAAAGCCTAGGTACATTCTGGTTGGTCATGGCCCACCCACCTTTGTCTAGCAGAGCATATAAACCCTACCTTCTGCCTTGGGGTTCAGGGATCCTCCTGTGTTACTGACACTCAAGATACACTTCTGTCTATAAGTCCCTAATAAATTGTATTCTGTAAAATCCTGTGTCTGTCTGCTTCTCCCTTTGGTATCACAGCCACCTTTGCTTTGGATGGCTGGTTTTCATACCTGGGACCAGGTTTATCAGAAATAGAATATATATTTCAAAACAGAATATATATTTTTGTAGCTATTGCCTACATTGTTTTAATATAAAAATTATAAAAGCTCTGGAAAAAATAGTAGTTCTATTAACATAAAGATAAATGTCAGTTCTTTCCTTCAGTCTTTATTTCATTTCTATAGTGAATACATACATTTTAAATCCTTACTATGTACAATCCATTGTGCTGAGCACTAAATAAATTGTACAAGATCAACAGGGTCTCTACCCTTGTGTTGCTTATATTATAAAAGAGCAAATAGATAGTACTGAAGTAATTTAATTACTATATTTATACTGTCTAAAGAAAAGAATTTATATTTCAGATAAACAATCTAATAGTGAATAGAAAATAATCCAGAGGAGATAAAAGGCTATGAAAGGCAAAGAAGAGCAGAATTAAAGGAAACAATAAGAACAATATATGACAAAGAGGAACAGAAAGAATTTTAAGAATATAAAGTAAAGAGCATAAGTAAAGAAGGACCCATAGTGAGGCAGAGAAGAGTGAGAAATGAGGAGGCAGATTGTGCAGGCTTTTAGACAGTGATAAAGATTTTTGTTTTATCTGAAGAACTACTGGAAGTCCTTCTAATAAATCTTCAAAATGTTTAGGTAATAATACGTGTTATTAGAGGTAGAAATATGTTGGGATATGTTCCCAAATGGCAGACATAGGTGATATTGGTCATAGTATGAAAAATAACAATATTGGCTGAAAAGGTAGAAATGTAAGTAAGTAGAAATCTATTTTAGAAATGCAAGTAGAATGAAATATAAATATATATGTATTTAAATTTTATTTTACCAGCAAGTACAAAAAATTTCATTTGTTTGCCTTTCATTGATTTGAAGAGAATGGTGGTTTATAATTACAAGGCTCTCTAAAATAAAAAATTGCACTGAAGGACTAATGAATTATTGGAAAAAGAAGTTAATCATAAAAATGCAAACTATTGGCTGCATATAAAGCCATATTTCAACAAGTGGACAAACAACAGATAATTAAAATATGTTTTATAACTTTCTTTTCTGCAGTATATAATAATTTTCTATCTGGAGTAATTTCATGATAAGATTGTTGAAATATTTGCATAAGAAGCTAAATGTATTCATTAACTATATAATAAAAAGTACATTGTAAGTTAACCTAGATTTTATCACCAACATGCAAAAAGATTTATCTGTACTTTTTTCTTTTTAGATCACTTTTTTTAGATTAAACAATCTTCAGTTACATTAAGGTAGTACTTTAAATTTTTTGAGCAATTTTCGGTCATTATAACACTATTCAGTCAAAACACAAGCAATATCCACTCTAATTTCCCTCCATATCTATGAACGAGAATATGTTTTGTTGTTGTTTGTAAATTTAGACCACCTTTATGATGGATACCTACAATAAATACATAAGCTGGCTATGCCAAGATGACTCTTTCTGCTCTGCAATAAACCTAAGTTAGGGATATGATACATTTCTGATTCAGAAGAAATGTAATTGCTTCAAGAGGGAAATTTCTGAAAACACTAATCAATTTAGAGATTTCAATGTTCTCTCTTCAAACTTTGAAGTATGGAATTGAAAGTAAACTTATTTTAGCAGTTTAACTTCCATAGACTCTTCCATGTTCCAAGAATTCTGAGAGCACAAGTAACTTTCCAACCAGGAACCCTGGAGTTACTTGGTCAGGAAGCAAGCAAGACAAATCCAAGCCAGAAATTATATAAACAGAAAGTTAATGCAAAAAAGCAGAGTTTATAGAAGAAGAAACATAGATGGAGAGAAAACAGAGATGGCAAAAGTAAAAAATCTAGTGGCAAAAATAGTGCATGAAATTAGCATTAAGAAGGTGGTCAGAATAAGGAATAAAATTTCAGGAAGAGGAATAATTAAATGCTGGCAATAAAAGCACAATTATCCAAGAGAGGCTATATCAAACTGAAGGACACCTGCATACAAGAACTGCTAAAAACAATGAAACGTCAACCAACAAGATGGGAGAAAATATTTGCAAAGCAGCTATCTAACAAAAAGCAATATTAAAAATATATAAGGAACTCACAACTCAATAGCAAAATACACCATATAATTTGATTTCAAATTGGGCAAAGGATATGAAGAAAGTGTTTGCCAAAAAGACACTAAAATAGCCAATAGATATAAAAAAGAAACTCAGCTTCACTAATCATCAAGGAAATGCAAATTAAAACCACAATGACATATCATGTCATACCTATTAAGATGGCTAGCACTAAGTAGACAAATAATAGATAGCAAATGTTGGCAAAGGTGTAGATAAAAAGGACATTTGGACACTGTTGTTGAAAATGTAAATTGGCATAACTATTGTGGAAAAATATATAGAGTCCTCAAAAAATTAAAAATAGAACTACCATATAATCTAGTAATTAAACTTATGAGTATATATTTTAAAAAAAGGAGTTAGATTTAATATCTTCATCCCCACATACATTTCAGCATTATTCACAATAGCCAAGATATACAAAGAATTCGTGTCTATTGGTGGGAAAATAAAGAAAATTTGATAAATATATGCAGAGGAATATTGTCCAGCCACAAAAAAGTAAACCTTGGCATTTGTGACAACATGGATGAACCTGGAGGACATGATGCTAAGTAAATATATTAGACACAGAAAGACATGATCTCACATGTATGTAAAATCAAAAAAAGTTGGTCTTATTAAAGCATAGAGTTGTATGGTGGTTGCCAGTGAATGGGAGATAAGGAAATGAAGGGATGTTATGAAAGGGTGGGAACTTTTTAGTTATTAGATGAATAAGTTCTGGGAAGCTAATGTAATCATGGTGACAATTAAATAAAAAGAACTTGGTTCTGTTCTACTGCAAAGGGCAAAGCAGGTGCTATGAATCCTTGTAAAATTCCACTGGAGATCATGTATTTACCCAGCATTTGGGCCATACAGACAGTAGAAAAAGCAGAATTTTTAAAATAATGGTTAATTTCACCCAATGTTGACCTGGACTTCTTTGACCATAGTGTGGCCTAAACTTATTTGATGGGTTTCACAATCTTAATTCAGTATGAGTGTTAAAGGAACCTAAACTGTTCGTATCCAAGGTAACAACTATCAATTTTCATTGGTCAAGACAGTTACAGTTTCTTTTTTGAGGTACTTGAAAGAAAAAAATTGAAAACCTTAATTTTGAAAACTTTAAATTTGACTTGGCTTTGCTCTGCTTTCATCTTTGTAATAAAAAGAGGAATTTACTGATATAGAGGCGTCCCTGCCACCCTTTCATCTCATAGTCTTCCTATTTCATCACCATTAAGATTTTAGCTAGCAGCCCACTGGACATATTACTTTAGTCATCACAGTGATGTCTTTGATTTTTGCAAAGATTTTGCCTCCATGGGATCTCTAGTATGCCACAAGTGTCGAGCTTATCACATTTGGCAACATTCATAAACTATATGATTCAGTTAATTAGTTCTACTGTGATTTTTCATAAAATTAATGTTTTCTATTAAGAGAAAGATTCTTCTTTCTCTTAAAGGGCTCTTGTGGAAATTTTTCCCTCCCAGCTTATTCCTTCCTGGAAAGAAATGGTCCTTAATCACTTAGTATTTCACTTCTTTCTTAGTAAACTGTTAGGGTATTTTAAATTCTGACATGTGTGAGACAGGAGACAAGCATCAGGATGTTGCTCTATTATTGATCTGGAGACCATAATTTTTTTTTTTTGGTGGTACTGTGGTTCCTGGAACCCCTTCTACCTCTGGGCTACACTCCCAGATCTAATATATATATATATATATATATATATATATATATATATATATATATATATATATTGAAACAGGGTCTCTTAAGCCAGCTCTGCTGGCTTCGAACCTGCATGATCCTCCTGTCTCCGCCTCCCAAGTGCGGGGATTACAAGCGTGCGCCACTACACCCAGCCGGAGACCATGAAATTTGATGAGTAATAATACACTAATTTCCAAACTTTCTCCTCCGTCACCCTGTGGATGGCCTCAGATTTTATTCCAAGCATTTTTTCTGTATCTCATTCTAGGAAGTTTTAGATTAGCTGAAAATATGTGTAAACAACTTTGAAGAGTTTTTTGGGTTTTTTTTTCCATAATTAGTGTAATTTTTTTTCACTCTCTGTTCCGCTGGTTGAAGATAACAAGTCTGTTGAGATCTGTAAGTTGTTAGGAGATAATCATGTCCATAACTTTTTTATATCATTTTAAATTGAAATTCCAGCATTGAACTATATAATATTAAGTAGAATATTTCTTACAAGCTGACCTAATGCAAAAAATTATACTATATCCTTCATTTATGATGTATTTGAATTGCTAGATATTTTTTCTCATTTCTGTTAGGTTTAAAAAGAAGATATCTCTTCAGAACTATTTTTAGGATTATATCTTGTGTGCTTGTATGTTTCATCTACCAACATATAGCTATATACCATATTTATATGTTAGCATAATGTCTCATTCTTTCTGACTTTTCAGCAATTCATAGGTAGAAAAATCAGTAAGATACTGGTACTATTATTTGAAAATATAGTAAGTAAGAAATAGTGAATTTAAGAAGCACCTTCACTTGTAGGATTTAACTCAAGCCATCCGTGCTTTGTTCTTTTTTGTCCTGGCATGTCGATTGACCCAATTAATTTCTGAAAGTGTGAGTTCCTAACAGCAGGGATTAAACCAGGCATTCTCAAACTAAATCTTCAAGTCAAGGTCTTTTCTTTTATTTTTTTAGGGGGAGAAAAGACGGGGCCTGGGAATGAAATCCACGTTGCTCCGGGGATGGTTTTTTCCTCTGAAACAATTTCACATAAGCCTACTTTATTAAAACACACACACACACACACACACACACACACACACACACACACACACCTGGTTTAATTAATTGCCACTGAAATAATCATCTGGAGATGCAGGAATTGGTGGTATTGAGGGTCAAAGGACCTTCAGGGAATTGCAGTAAAGGGTTTTCATGGCACATGTCCCTCTTCTTTCTCTATCACACCTTCTTTTCTCTTTCTTCACTGTCCTTCTGATACTACACCAGTCTGTTCCCCAGATTATTCTTGGACAATTAGTTAAGGCACCAAGTTCCCACATTTCTTGAGAGAAAAATAATTAATTTTTTTTTTATTTCACTCAGTAAACCAGACCAAAGCTATTTCTTAACCATACACTCAAACATTGTTTGGGACCACACAGAACACTTCCCTTGAGATCTTCCTTCTAATTTTTCCTCCCCAAATTCTCCAAGTAACCTTCTAATCCAAGTTTTCCCATCTTAATTTCTATTTTTTTCTTTTTTGTGCCTCTCCTGCCTTGCTTCGGTCTTTTCTTTGGTAGATCACATTTTGTCACCAGCTATACTGACACTGTGTGTGGGACCAGGATCCTGCAAAGGGGGAGATTAAAGACTCTGAAATAGGAATGAACTATGAGCACCACCCCCATGTTTAGAATATCCCTCAGTGCACCAAGATGAAGATGAGATTAGAAAACTAATGAAGAACACAGAACTGCAAGGTAGATAGGTATCAGGGGGCTAAATAAAGGCAAGCTAAAAGGTCAGCACCAGCAGAAGATCAAATAAAAAATACAAGATATCAGTAGCAATATGCCATGGAAACTCTTAACAATGACCATCTCAAACATGAGGGCTTGAACGGTACAAACCAATTTCAGGCTATGGTCCTCTAAGAGTTTGTCAGTGTGAGTAAATGAACCATGTGCGGGAATTGGCAAATCAGTTAACGGGACTTAAAATCAGAATGTGGTTCTGTGTCCTTGCTCCACACTCTCTCTTACAACTTTCCCCAACTCATCTAAATGGGTAAAACCCACAATTCTGTTTTCACTCAACACCCTGCCACTAACAGTTGCCTTCTTGTCTATACATGATGAAAATGTGTTATGTATTTAAGTTGATGTCACCATTTTCAATATTTCTATATTTCCTGTGGACTTTCCTCTAGTGAGAAAAATGTTTTTTTAAGAGAAGTCTTTCTAAGCTATTTTTATAGTATCTAGACCAGAGATGACAGAATTGGTAAAATATATATAGTACCACTTCCACAGATCCCTCCTCTGATAGCCATTATTGTAGTCAGGGCACAATTTCCTGGGGAGCTCTGGCTTTCTTGCAGGCTTCAGAACTCTGGGAAGCTACAACCAATTTGACTCAACAAGATTTTGACACCTCACCACCCAGCCCATCCTTTGCACAGCTGGGGATATTAACTACATTTGATGGTGATATTGGCCTAAGGGTTTAGGGGAAATTGCTCTAATTCTTTGACCGAGGTATAGCCAGATCAATTGCATGAAATAAAAACAACATGATTACAGACATTTTTTAGCTGGCTTTGAAAACAGGCACACTTGCTTCTCTGAAATAGATATGAACAATTTAGATGTGAATGTTTCTAGTGAATTGAATCCCTAGCAAGTAAGTTTCTCACTCTTTATCTCTCTCTAAGTGGGAAAGTATTTAATCCTCTTTGCAAATACAGTCCCAGCTCTCAACTTAGCAGGGCTGCCTACTGTGCTGAATTCTATACAGAAGTTTTTTCTGACATAGTCCACTGTCCCCTAGGAACAAGATCTAAACTATTTATTTTGTAAAGAACTATAGGTCAAATTTAAACCTGTATCTTTCTGGCAAAAGGCCAATGCTTTATTCACCACGTCATTCAACCTTTCTCCTTGTGCTATGTAATTACAACACAAGTGCCCAGCTTGATATTTCAGTCTGAGTAGAAGTGGATATAAAAATCAAGTCCAGAAGTATGACAGACTAAAGACCATCAATGTTTACTTTCAAAATTATATAGATTAGGATAAAGAAGAGAATAGACCATTGCAATTTAAGATGCTTTTGGCAAAGGGCAATCACTGCAAACCATCTGAACAAAGAACACATGGGTGAGGAAGCCTTGGGAAGGATGTGTACATGTGGACATGTACACATATGTGTGCCCCTTTTTTTGTGTTTGGAGTGGCTTCAGGTTAGAGGTGGGGCAGAGGAGGGAGGTACATTTAGTTACACTGTGACAGGTTTTTCATGAATGCCTCATTATTTTGCTACTATATCTTCCTGTAGGTGGCAGCACTATCAAGGCTGGGGTCAAAGAAAAGTTTTGTTTCAGATCCTGAAATGGAATTTGTAGCAGCAAGAATACAGAAAGAAACTACAACTTGCATTTTGCCTTTCCAGTGGACTATAGAAGCTGAAAACCTTTCATGTATCCAACCTCTTACGCAAATAAAAACACAGACACACATATACACAACCATCTCATGTAAAGAAAATGGATCAAAGATGAGTACCTCAGCATCGTCAGTCACACACTAATGAAGATGGTCTGTTTGGCTTGAAGATCTCTTCTCTTGACGAGGATAAAAGAGAAATATAACCCAAACTTTTACATCAGTGAACTCTCACATTAGTCGTGGCGCAGTTAGTAGCTGGAGTTAGAATCTAACAGCCCATTCTTTTAGAGAAATGAACAGTTTCACATATTCTCATTATTTTATTGTTTAGCAACTAGTCAATCACTGAAATGGCAATGAAGATAACAAAATAAAACATATACAGCCAATTATCCAATAATAATGAAATACCCAGATACTATAATGAATTCACTAGATATTATTTGTTGACATAGACAATATAAAAAGTGAACATGTTGACAACTTGGTTTTGTAAAATTTAATTATTACTAATTACTAAGTTCTAAATCTATAATCCTAGCCATGAAATTGTGAATATTTCACAATATGTTTTCTAATATAATCTCTAATTTTTTAAATCTGTTCCTGGGTTTGTTCTGTTTCCTATGGAGACTCTAAGCTCCTGAATCAACAGCAACATCATTGCTCTCAGCTTATAAAGACTCTATGCAAAATTTACTTTGTGGTAATCTTCCCAATAAAGGGAAGGGGTAGTATATTCATCAGCTTCACATCACTGTAATGATAGACCTGCCATTGGCTACTTCTGAAGTGAAGAGGGCTTTAAAACAGTTCATGGTTCTAGAGGTTCAAGTCAAAGATTGGATAGCCTTTCAGGATGGGTCTCTGGAGAGGCTAGCACATTGTGGCAGAAGCATGTTTTGGAATAAGTGCTCCAGTCTTCAGTCAGGAAAGAGGATACTCCTGATGATACACCTTCAATGACTTACCATCTCCCACTATGCCTACCTCTTAAAGGTCTATACCCCCTCCCAACACCACTACTTTGGAAACCAAATTTACATAAGTACTTCTAGGGGACTCTCCATATGTAAGCCATAGCAGAGAGTACTGTTTACTCTGTTTTTCACTCTGAGAAGTTAAGGATTATAAAAGTTAAGCACTTTCCCAGCTAGTGTTAGAATGTGAACCCTGGTGTGTAGAGATAATGCTCTATTCATTTATTCTCCTCTCTTTCCCCTGTTGGTAGTTTCTATTGTCAAGCAAAGTGGAGGAGTTCAACTGAACTGATGGATTCCATTATATTAGCATACCATTGCTCTAGATGATCCTGAGTAACTCAGTAATTGTCTGTTTTCTATGCTCAAATTAATGAAGTATTTTCTTTTTATTCATAAACAGAAGAGGAAATAACTTTTTTGTTAAATTACCAAGACATTAATGCCGTTCTTTATTGGAAAGAGTCCTTCTAGACAGGAGGCATAAAACCTGTCACCACCATTTGATGCAAGAAGTAGAGATTTCCTTTGGAAAATGTATGCTTTACTTTCATTTTTACATTGGTATTTATTGCTTTATTGAATCTTTTGAGTGACTCTTTTCTCACCTTGTAAACATGAGTCTATATTACTGAGAATTATTTAGAGGAATTTACTTTAAATATTAGTTGATTGGGCATACTCTCCTCCATTAGGCAAAAATAATCCTTAGATTTCCATGTTGCCCTTTCAAGAACAACAATATACTATCCATATGAGCTATGCTGATATATATTCAATCTGAAAGAATATTAGTCTGAATACTCTGAAAGAAAGCATTTTTGTGGTATTTCTTCTGGAAAGCCCTCAAGAACTAGCAATGTGACAATATTTCTTATGGAAATATTGCATTTTTCCCCAGTGGTGGAAGAAAGAAACCATAAGAAGATCTGCTTTCATAAAAGGCAGCTATTCTATTTTTCAATGCCTCTGAGTGGGTACAGTAAAATCTGAAGGTGGAAAAGCTTCCTAGAGAGACTCTGCACTCCCTAGGTTCATTAATCTATGAATCAGAAGGACATTACCAACAGGACTCATTTAACCCTCCCAATACCTTTATGTGGTAAGTAAATTGTATAACCAAGAGCTAACACTCATTACAATATTGCCAAGTTGCCAACTTGGGGACAGTTCCAAAGCTGTCACACTGTTAAACAAGTTTTATGCCACAGGAAGAAGCTTATTTTTATTGTCTAGTAGAGTGTTAGACACCTCAATTATGTTAATTTCATGATGGGACATAACTACCTACAAGGAATTTATTATCTCCATCTTACAAAGACCTCCAATGAACCCAAAGTCAACTTATCCATCAAGGAGAGTTATATGTCTCCCTGTAAGCCTGGATTTAAAAACTATGTTTGCATGGCACCACATCATCGTACTGATGATGGGTTGTCCTGTATTGAAACCAGAAAGCCCTTCTGTCACGTACTCAGCATTCTTTAATTCCCTATTCACCACTGCTTTCTGATGCTACTTGGCCAGACTGGAAACTCTTTCTTCTCTGTCCTATTCAGCAATATTACTTAAATTACTCAGGACATGGCATGGAATGTTATTTCTTTGTACAGATTTCTACAAAACTTATGCTTATCTCATTTTCTAGTGTTGAAATTCACCTTGCCTTGTTGAAATTCTTTTCAAAGATCATGAGTTCCTTAAAACAAAGAACAATATCTTAATTTATTTATTTAAATCTCCAAAATTCAGTACCATGTTTGGCATATATTGGGTAGTTAGAAGATATTTGATAAATTAACTTCAGAGAAACTTTCTATTCTTTGATATATTGCCTTTGTTTCTTTCCAAACTACATAATGACATTTCCAATGCTATTTAAGATAGGAATATTTGGGGATTTTTGCAACACTTTTAAAGTTACTTTTCAACTTAATTTTTTACAATATTTGTAAATATTATCAATATTTTACCATTTGGAATATAGAAGAATAACAAACACTCACGCTAGTTTATGAAAGCAGCATATAAAAGAACAATGGGAAAAAGAACAATGAGAATTGGGTGACAAAAATGAAAAGTCTCAATCCATTGGTATACCCTAGGTCTTTATCATGATTATCAAATATTTCAGTGATTGATACAAATGAAGTAAAAAAAATCTGCTGGTGATGTTATGTTTTCTGTTTCTAAAGATACATATATTCATTTTTCAAAATATTAACCACAGGAGGAAGCTCTCTTTCAAATTCAGCAGCCAGAATGTTCTTATTAAAATATGAATCAGACAATGTTAACTCACCATCAAAACTCTCTGTTGGCTTCTCACTGGCATTGCACTTAGAATAGAGACAAACACGCTAAGATAGACTAAAGGCACTCAGTGTCCACACATCCCTTCTATTTTTCAGGACTATCTCTTGCCCTGTTTATTCTGCCTGCTCCTTGCCCAGAAACATTGTCTTCTTCCTTGATCAGGACTTAGGACCTTGGCCTGTCCTCACATCTCTTGCTGGAATTCCCTTTCTCTTGTCCTCCACTCTCACCATGATCTCCTTCTTCACCTTGTATAACTCTGCTCAAGTGTTCTTTCCTCCAACCACCTGGTCTACTTCTCCCCCTATTCATCTGCACACATACTCTAGTCTCTATTCTACAGGTATAATTTTATCTTGTCGTTGTTCTTACACTTACCATTATTCACCATGATATTGAATATAAATGCATGACTGCTGTTTTGTATTGTAAAGTAAGGCCTGCGAAGGCAGAGATTGCCTAAAGCGCATGGTAAGCTCTTATAAATGAAAGAGGGAATGAGTTGCTGTCTGACTTTATAACACGAGGAAGTTATTAAAGACTCATGATATTTCATGATGCTCTGTTTCCATGATGACACTTGATTTTTGTCAAGACATTCAAATCCCCACATTATAAAAATAATTGCTTTTGAAAATGCAGTACCGAGCATTGCTTCTTATGAATATTCCTCATCATTACTGCTTTTGTTTATTTGCTTGTTTTTCTTCATGGATGTGATATACCCAATAAAATGCTGAGCAAAAGCAAAAAGCTATGGTATTTCTTTGATTTCTTAATTTGCTAAATGTTACCAAAAATACATTTTGTGGCACTACATATTTTCTTGGTTAGGGACATAAACAAGTTATTCCCTAAAAGGCCAGCATCATAGCACTTCTTTGTAAATTTGCTCAAATGAACAGTGGTTTTTAAATAGTCTCTTTTATTCCCAGGACTAGCTAACCAATGATAGGTATCTCTTCCATAGAGTTGACTCCGAACAAATAGTGAAAAATAAATTGTTTATACATTTTTTTCATTATTAGGTAGGTTGAATTAAAACACAAATTCCATCAGTATTTTTGACCACACTTCTTCTTACACATTTAAGGGAGGAAATGAAAATCCTTCCAGGACTAATTACAAAAATCCTCAGAGAAAAAAGTATGACTAAACTGGTCTTGGGAGAAGGACCAGCAACAGTGTTAGTTTTACCACACTGCTTGTCAGCCCTTTACAAAAAGCTTCTCAAGGGATGCCTGGGGAGTTACCCTCCCCAAGATATATGAGAAAGGTCATATTACATTGCATAATAGTATTCTATATAAGACTGGAAAATAAATTTTCCTCTCAGTTAATTTTGATCATTTAACAAAAATAAAAATAGTCCGTGAGAATGGATCTAACAAAGGCATTTTGGTGTCTGTATTTTACATGTCATAGAAATAGAGTTTCAGAGGTTGAATAGGCCTCAGTGAAGTCAATCTCCTTAAGACGATGAACGTGGTTCAGTGACTTGCCACTTGTTTGGAAATGAAGTCAATGTTGAAATTCTCAGTCAGTTCTTTATATAGCCCAGCAACCAACTCAAGCACAACTAAGAGTCCACCTGAAGAAAAGGTATTCCTTTCCAATGGTGAAATTCTGAAACAGCTTTATCTACAATATGATAGGAATTGAATGTCTAAACTCATTCCAGTTAAAGGTTGAATGTGAAAATATATTTATTGACACTACAAAATTCAATGTTAAATATATCGTCTGCCTGACTCAGGTTATAACACATTAATAAAAGATGGGAATAAAACATTTTTTCTTTCAGTGTGACCAGTGGCCACCTTAATTTTTAGAAAATAACACATTGTTTGGTCTATATTTTCCCAAGATAGTCTTGTTTTTATAATTGTATGTGCTTGACAAAATTAGCCAAGTTCCTCAGTCATCCAGTTTTCTAACATATCACGAAGGTAAAAGGAATATGAGATAATAACCAAAGTCTCTGCATTCTCTTTTTCAAGATTTTGATTGCCAGCTGGGAAAGGTGGTGCATGCTTGTAATCCCAGCATTCCAGAGGCTGAGACAGGAGGATCGTGGTTTGAGGATGCCTCAGCTACTACTTAGTGAAGCCCTTTGCAACTCAGTGAGACCCTGTTTCAAAATAAGAATAAAAAAATAGGACTGGGGTATAGCTTAAAGATAGAATGCTTCTGGGTTTCATCCCCAATACTTCAAAAACAAAGGATTTTGATTGCCAAACTGAAGGATACTATATGCAACAAACAAACAAACAAAAAGTGGAGTATTAAAGTAACAGAACTAATTTATGAGTATGCCTAGGGAAACCATTTCCATTATTCTACATATGAGATTTGCAATAAGAATATTCAAGGTGCTATTAGGATCTAAAAGAAGCAGCTGCTTCTTTATTTTGTTACTGAAGCATATCGTTACCAGGCATGGTGGGTCTTGGTTGTAATCCCAGTACTTGGGAGGCTAAGACAAAAGGACCTCAGGTTTAAGACCAGCCTTGCAACCTAGCAAGACTCTGTATCAAAACAAAAATAAAAAAGGGCTGGTCATGTAGATTGGAAGCACAATGCCCTGAGTTCAATGCCCAGTATAACACACACACACACACACACACACACACACACACACACACGCACACGCACACGCACGAATATATTGTTGTATGGAGGAGAACATGAATGATGTTTAGATTAATAAATATTTGAGGAAGGGATAGCAATTCCTTTCTTATACCAATCTGATACATTTATTAAGTATACATTTATTTCATGAGCTGAAACAGATAAAATGCTCCCTGGAGGTGTCCTTATCCCTATTTTTGAGAATACCACTTTCAGTCTAATGATGACCATAATAACTTCAAAATAGTGAAGGACATAGTAACATTCCAAAATACCTATAATAATCACAATATGTTTTAAAATATTGGTGATGTATCATGTTGATTATTTAAAACCTTATATTTAAGTTAATGAACATTAAAAACAAAAATCTGGTTCTTTCCTATTATGGATCTCCCAAATTCTATGTGCAGACCAAGGAAGTCTATGGACTCAACATTATAAACAGCAGGGTAGAATGTAACAGAAAACTCTATATACTACATAAATAAAGTTAAACTTACTTTTCAAGATAAACATTATGTCAATGTATTTAGTGCTTAGAAGATAGTCTGAATGTAGCCTTACTACATAAAAAGTAGTAAGGTTTAATAAACTTATTGAAGACTTTTTATAAGAGAAAAAGGAGCTACTGTTTGACTATTGTATATGTTTACCTTACCTTTCTTATTCTTTTAATCCTTTCTAAAAAACATACAAAAGCAAAGGCCTGGTTTGAGCAATAGAACACCAATAAAAATAGACGGAGAGCTCCTGGATCAGTATCAACTCTTTCACTTACTTCCTCAGAGCTCAGTAGTTTCATGTTTACGCACTTGGGCTTCCTTTGGCTTAGTCATTTCTTTGCTTTGGCTTTATATTATCAGGGCAACTGTCCAGGTCATTTTAGCCAAAATCCACCATGGTCATTTTCTGAGATTTGGAGAGCCATGTGTGAGTCTTATAGAGTTTAATCATTAACACTGATGTCAAATTAAAATTCATACTTAACTCCATTTACATACAAATGTTTTTTTAACAAAAGAAACTTGAAGTCTGAGATGTTCAGCCCTCAAAATGTTTTTTGAATGTTGTAGCTGAGGCTGAAATTTCTTTGAATCATTAGTCAATTACAGTTTGAAAATACAACAAAAATACTTTTGCAAATAAGCTGTATAATATCATATTGACAGATAATGTGTTTTGACAAATGCGTATTTTGCCTAAAAATTAACCAAATTGTTTATGATCACAAAGCTATATTCAGTTGGACTGGGCAAAAATGAAGAAATTATCCTGAATCCTTATATATTAGGCATTATATATATGTCATTTTCCTCAATCTTTATAGGAACTATAAGAAGAAAGTATTATTATAATATTATTACTGGCAATCAAAATTAAGTGTCTTCCCAGGGTCATATTATTTGATAGATATGAAATTCTTGCTCAGGTATTTCTGTTTCTATTTAAAAGAGACATCTCTGGATATGAAACTAAGAAAATAAAAACAAAAAAACAGTCATTATGGACACAATTTCTAAGACATCTCATAACAGGCTGGTCTCAAGCCAATAAATATAAATACACCACACTGCCACATGGAACTAACTTTTTCTCCTTCAAATTTTCCCAAGGAGTTATTTTCTTTTTTATTTAACATTTTTTTCTCCCGCAAAGTTGAGTTAATATATATGTTTTAAGTCATAAAACTGACTAGTAAGAGGAAATATTCACATGACAGATGAATTTACTGTGGGACTATTTAGACAACTATATTTAAATCAGAATTTTTTCAAGTTGCATTTTTAGCTAATTTTTTTAAAAAGATTCAACAAATTCTGATTGTACTCTTAATTTTTTTTTAATATTTTTACTTGATCGTTAGAGTATCTTTGCTCTTACTATCAGATAAATAATACTACATAAATTTTGTTTTGGAGGGATAGGGTACAGGAGAATAATGAACAAAACCATAATGGAGAATATTTCTGTGTTTGGATAAAGTAAGCATTTTCAACTCCTTTAAATGTTCTGAAACAACTACCTCCCCATGCACATACACCTAAGACTGCAATGTACCTTGGGGTCACTAAAAGAGCAGCTAACCATTTGACATAGTGTTTGGATTCTCACCCCCACAAAACAGACCCTCATTACCAAACTGTTAATCACTGCCAAAGGAGCAAGTCCCCTGACAGCTTTCAATCCCCCATCCCCCCAAGTAGATCTTTCCACACTTGGTATCAGATTGCGTTGTAATTACAATACTGGGACTGAGTAGTTTAATTGTACATTAGTAAGGAAGAGGTTATTTTTCAGCTTGGATTTAAATGTTTCTTAAACTGCTTAGGACATGCTTGTACATCAGTAAGTAGAGCTTGAAATTTGTCCCCACAAATACATTTACATTATACAAATGCGGGAAGCCTGGCTTTCTCTGAGTCAGAATTCTATTTCAAGAGCTCCAAACGGCCAACACAGCTTTATCTACATTTGTTTTTGTCATTGGAAATTGCTCCATCTTTTATTTATTGAGCTACTAGGCTAGTAATACAACTGCCTATTCAAGGGAAAAGTTTGTTCTATCATCAGTTGTTTTGTTTGGTGCCAAATAGCCATACTGGCTGATGTTTTCTACCCACCCAGGAGATTCATTGAAATTATATGATGTGCTGATAACAGGGCCCAGAATTGAGGAGGTAGAATTTGATTTAACACAGTAACCTACATGTTTAATTGAACATTCCTGGCATATCTTTATTTATTGAAAGCTCATATTTTCAGTGTTTAAGAAATAAGCTTTATTAAAATATAGACTAAAGCCAGGCGTGGTGGCGGCACGCTTGTAATCCCTGTGCTTGGGAGGCAGAGACAGGAGGATCGCGCAGGTTCTAAGCCAGCCGCGCAGGCTTGAGAGACCCTGTTTCCAAATAAAAAGTATAAAATAGGTCTGGGAGTGTAGCCCGGAGGTAGAAGAGCTTCCAGGAACCCCAGTACCACCCCCCCTATATATATATATATATATATATATATATATAGAGAGAGAGAGAGAGAGAGAGGGAGACAGACAGACAGACAGACAGACAGACAGACTAGAAAATGCTATAGAAATGAAAGATAATTATGTAAGTAGGCCGCTCTGTCTTGGATTCACTTAGAGACTGGTTAAAGGGAGAATTTCTTTTTTTTTTTTTTTTTTTTTGGTGGGTCTGGCGATGGAACCCAGAGGCATTTGACCTCCGAGCTACACCCCCTGCCCAATTTTTTTATTCTTTATTTTGAAACAGGGTCTCACTGAGTTGTGGAGGGCCTCACTAAGTAGTTGAGGCTGTCTGCGAACCGCAATCCTCCATTCTCAGCCTCCCAAATGCTGGAGTTACAAGCATGCGCCACCACACCTGGCGAGAATTTCTTACTAGCACTCAGTTTACTTCTTTTATTTTTTTTCTACCACATTAAATACAATCCCAGTGACATGACATTGATTGCCCTAAACTAGTTAACACTAACAAAATCACCTCAATTCTATATCTATATTTATACAATATTAATAACATATGGATAAAAATCAAAACAATGCTTAGCAATGCACGATTCTTGTAAGGTTGTAAAGTTGCTGAGGGCCTTTTTAAGTTGCTGAGGCTTATTTTGAACCTGCAATCCTCTTGACTCAGCCTCCCACTTATTGAGATTACAAATGTGCCCACCACTATTGACACTTGCCGAATTCAATTTGTTGAGTTGTACAATTTTACTTCCCTCAACATAATGCTGGGGCTTCCCAAAAGAAGTATATAAATATTACTTTTTTCATATCTAACAGAGAAAAAACAGAGAAAGAAAAGGAAAGACATAGCTAGCTAGCTAAAATGAATCTGTCTTCTCTTAACATAAGATCCAAGCAAGCCTCTTCTAGTAGCATTAGTTTCAATTGCCTTGTCTTGTCTATCCATATCAATTCATGGCCACAACACAGGAATATTTGGTAACCATCAATTAATATACTAATATCTGGAGGCAAAAGAAAAACAATAGCAAAACTGTTACTAAATGAACGTTGAACTAAATAAGGAATGATGTATATAGCCCCTGTTCAATTAGAACAAAAAAGGAATATTATTACAATTACACATGAATCTTGTCTCATTTGTGATCATTTAAAATAGTATTTGTATCTGATTAACTTTGTATTATTAAGCCCCAAAATGTCTATTTTAAGGGTTGATACCTCTAAGTAATCTGAAGATGATTATGATTTTTTAAAAGTGCCTGCTATTATTGCAATGATACAATACAATGAGCCATTTAGTTTAAAAAATAATTAAGAGTTCAATTTATAATAATCATAAACAAAACAAGTTTTTTCTTCTATCTTAAATATCAAGAGGTTGAGAATGTTGGCGAGAATGGTGTATGATATATTGCATATTCATTTCCCTTAAGACTTGAACAGCAATTTTGAGCCATGCTACAGCACAACAATTCTAAAAGGGCAAGTATTTGAATTAATGTGTAGAACTTGACTTAGATAGATTACACGTAGCATAGAGGTAAGATGCTTTTTTTTAATCTGCCGTTCTCCATAGAAGGCCTGGGGCATGAGGGTTACTTACCAAAAATACTTCTTCCTGTGATTAAAAAGCCCCTTGAGAGGTGGTCCATGCCTAAACTTGAATGGTCCTGGATGACCAAGAACTTCCCAGGTCATCAAGTAGAAGAGAATGAAACCAGGATAAAGATATTTATCTTGTCCATATTATTATACCATTATTATATCTGATTTAGCATATAACCACTCACTACATATTCTAAATTGTTTTATTCTTTAATTTTCTGCCCCCTTTGTCCAACAGATTTGCCTAGCTATCTATGCTAATATATGTATGCATGTGTGTAATGTGAATATATTTGTGTTTGTGTTTGTAGTATTATTAATTCCAACGAGGAAACTCAGTAAATGACAACTGCTTAGGTTAGCAAAGTTGTTTGTTTGTTTGTTTGTTTGTGGGTCTGGGGATGGAACCCAGGGGCATTCGACCTCTGAGCTACACCCCCCACCTTATTTTTTTTATTCTTTAATTTGAAACCAGGTCTCACTGAATTGCAGAGGTTCTCACTAAGTAGCTGAGGCTGTTCCCAAACCAGGATCCTCTGGTTTCAGCCTCCCGAATGCTGGGATTACACGCGTGTGCCACCATGCCCAGCTGATAAATATTTTATTTTTATTTTTTTGGTGGTACTAGGGTTCCTGGAAGCCCTTCTACCTCCGGCTACACTCCCAGACCTATTTTTATACTTTTTTATGTGGAAACAGGGTCCCTTAAACCAGAGCGGGTGGCTTCGAACCTGCGCGATCCTCCTGTCTCTGCCTCCCAAGAGTGCGCCACCACGCCCGGCTGATTAGAAAATTTTTAATACTTAAACTTTTTAGTATTTATGAGGGACTCAACATATGAAACCTTTTTCCATGATCCTCCTTTCTACAAACTTCATGACCAGTGGCTGATGGATTATTATTAGTTTTTTTATTTTGGTGGTACTGGGGTTCCTGGAAGCCCTTCTACCTCCAGGCTATACTTCCAGACCTATTTTTATATTTTGTTTTTATTTGAAAACAGGGTCTCTTAAGCCAACGCTGCTGGCTTCGAACCTGCGCAATCCTGTCTCTGCCTCCCAAGCGGGATTACAAGCGTGCGCCACCAGCCCGGCTTATTATTAGTTTTATTGTGCAGAGGTTTGATATTCGGTGGTGGTGGGGACAGTCCACTTTCTGGTCATCTTTAGATTATTTTCCTTTTTCCATGCCTCATATTTTTTCCTAGACACTAATTCTGAAAGAAATTAGAAAGCAGCAGAATAGAATAACACTGGTAGATTGTTCAACTTGATACAATTATTTTCTTATCTGGTAACTGAGAGTAATCCAAGAAATATACTAAGTAGAACAATATTAAGTACTGAGGATTTTAATTTTTAATTATGCTATTAAAATTTAAGACCATATAAATTTTTTAAAATTAGATCATGAGTTTTTAGATACTAGTAGATATTACCTAAAGATAAGATTATCTTACATGGGAATTAGTATTCATGTTCTAAATCATGCCAAACATGCTTTTATTCTAAAAGGATAAAAAATTTAGAGGAACAGTAAAACTTACTGTATATTAATTCACTGCAATACCTGACAAATACTTTTCTATAGCATATTGTGACATGTACTTAAAAAAGAAAACAAAGATTTGAAATTCAATGCCTAAATATTGATTCAGTGTTCTGGCTCTATATATTACTTACAGCCCAGCCAGTATGTAGTTTGAAGTTCAAAAAGGTTTTATCTGAATTAAGTGATGAAGGACACCAGTTTCTTTTTCTGTATATTACACGAAAAGTGAAATAATAGCATATAATTACATATGAGATGGTTCTACTTTAAGAAAAAAGGTCTTGTCGGGCGTGGTGGCGCACGCTTGTAATCCCCGCACTTGGGAGGCTGAGACAGGAGGATTGTGCAGGTTCGAAGCCAGCCTCAGCTACTTAGTGAGGCTCTCAGCAACTTAGCAAGACCCTGTTTCCAAATAAAATATAAAATAGGTCTGGGAGTGTAGCACAGAGGTAGAAGGTCTCTGGGTTCCACCCCCGTACAACCAAAAAAAAAAAAAAAAATGGTCTTGGTATTTGGATGTTGAATATGGTATGCCAAGTCATTCCATGTATAATAATTAACTATTTATAACATATTAAAACACGAAGGTAATTTACTTTAAATCTATTTGAAAAATTAAAACCTAATTCATTAAGTATCTCTAAATCTGATAATGATGGACTACCTAAGTTTAGTTCTTTGAGACAAATAAAATAGAAGATATTGGATTTTAAGTTTAAATAATGAACTATATTTAATGGTATTTAAAAATTGCAAAATATAGAAATGTTTATTTATTTATTTATTTATCTAAATATGTATGTATTTACTTATTTGCGGTACTGATGATGAAACCCAGCGGCATTCTACCTCCAAGCTACAAACCCAGCCCTATTTTTTATTTTGAAACAGGGTTTCATTGAGTTGCAAAGGACCTCACTAAGAAGCTGAGGCTGTCCACAAACTGTGATCCTTCTGTCTCAACCTCTGGAATGCTGGGATTACAAGCACGTGCCACAACACCCGGCTTCAGAAATTTTTATTTCATAGAACATTCACTTAGTGTATTTTATTTTAAAACATTTCTAACAGATTTAAGTAACTTAAGATTTGGGTTAAAATGACAAATATCCAGAATTCTAGGCCTTTTATAATACCAGAATGAAACAAAAGTTATTTTCTGACTTCAAATCCTTTGGGTCTGTGCCACTGCATTTTTAAGTAATATATTTGCTATTTTACTCTCAAAGATTTGAAATATGGTAGTAAAACATCATGTACAAGAGAATATTCTCATTCTGAAAGGTATAAAGTTGATGATTCCCCCAATTTATTTTCACTAATTTATACTTGTAGAGCCAGATTCTGCCAGAACTTTCTAGAACTAAGTGGGCTCCTGTGGAACCTACTTGAGCTTCTCTTACGATGAGGGTACTAGTAAATAGCTGTGACTTTCCAAGCAGTATTGAAAAGTAAATTATCCGAGACCGAAACTTAAAAATTATCAAACAGCAGCTGCAACACTTTTAACTTCCATCTAACAGCACTGGCTTCTGGCTGAACTACGCTAACCAGCAAGATAATGATCAGAGCCCTTTCCCTCTAAGCATCCACAAACAGCTTAGACTTCAAGAATTAAAGAAAATATTACAGGGAGAGAAACTCTAGGTACTGTTTGCTCTACTTCTCCCAGTTGGAAAAAATGAAAAGCACAGTCTCAGTGAGTTGTTATCAAGTTCAAAACTAAAAGTCAGCTTACCTACCCCAGACCTCTTTTTCCTGCGGTTCTTTTGGTAATGGCATCCTACATGATACACACAGTTTTCAAAGATTCTTCTGCTCTGCCGATTCATTTAATTTTTTAGTCTGTTAACTTTATAATTACTGAGTTTTTGTGTTTCTTAAACTACTCTTGAGAAATAGTTACCATATTCTAAACATATTCTGTTACCACCTATACAAAAAAGGATTACATGAAATTCGAATGTCTGGGTTGGAAATTTACAGCTTCCCAAGGTAATTATCTTGCATAGTGATACAATTTATTTTTACTTTATTTATTTATATATTTACTTATTGTTGGTGGTGATATTGGGGATGGAACCCAGGAGAATTCTACCTCTGAGCTACACCTCCAATCTTATTTTATTATTATTATTATTATTATTATTATTATTATTTGGTGGTACCAGGATTCCTGGAAACCCTTCTACCTCCGGGATACACTCCCAGACCTATTATATATATATATATATATATATATATATATATATATATATATATATATTTTTTTTTTTTTTTTTTTTTTTTTTTTTTAATTTGGAAACAAGGTCTCTTAAGCCAGCGCGGCTGGCTTCCAACCTGCGCGATCCTCCTGTCTCTGTCTCCCAAGCGCAGGGATTACAAGCATGTGCCAGCCACCACTCCCGGCTGATTATATTTTTAAAACAGGTTCTCCCTAAGATGCTGAGAACCTTACTCAGAACTTCTTGTCTTCCTGTCTCAGCCTCCCAGGTACTGTGATTACAGATGTGCACCACCACACCCAGCTATGGTCTAATTTTAAATACAAAGGAGGAAAGATATGAGCCCAAATGTTTCTTGAGGTCCATGTGAAGTAGACATAGTCCTAGGCATTGGTTAATAAAAGAAGATTTTTTAAGACATAATGTCAATAATGGTAATACTAGACTTTTTAAAATTATATATGTGTAATCATTTGGTTTTTAAATAACCTAATAAAGAAATATTATTACTAACTTCATCATAGGTATATGAAATGAAGGCTTTAATTCACTAAATGATTTATTCCCAATAACATAACTATTTCTTTTTAGTGATTGGATTTGGATCAGTTATTTCTACTTCAAGTTAGAATTCTAGCCTTCCTATCACTTGGGAAATATCCATAAAATTTGTCGCTCAAATGTGACTGAATTCACCCCCTCTAAAGTGACTGTTTCCCTATCGTTTGCAGCTATAAAATACTTTTATATTCACCATCTCATTTAATATTAAGAGCAGTTTCATAAATGAGAAGAGAAAATTATTATGATTTTTATTTCATTTATGAGGAAACTGTGGGTAAGAAAGTTACACTGCTTTAAAGAAGGTCAAATAGCATCTCTGTGGCAGAAACATGGCTTGCTCTTCCGTTTCTCACTTTAAATTCAGCAGTTGGGTTTACAGCAAAAGGCAAGTTGCCTACCAGTGAAAACTCACAGGACTCCAAAGATTTTATCTGATGCTAAGTTTTCCACTATAGGCTGAACTTAGTATTTTGCAACAGTAAAGTTAATATTTCCCTTAGAAGTTGTATCAGGGAACTCTTTCAACTAAACTATGCCTATCATTTAAAATGCATCCTCAGAAATGCCCAGGACTCTTCCAAGTTTTAGATAATATCCAGGCAATAGCTCTAATAGTTAAATATTTGTTCCACGAGAACTTAAACATAAATGTGAAGTAGACAGACTAAACCAACAACATTTGCTTAATCAGCACTTTTAAACTCCTTCCTTATAGATGTCGTTCAGAGGATTAAAATCTGCTTTCTCCTTTGAGGATTTATGCCATATAATAGAGATGGCTGGAAGCCATTAAAACAAAACAATCTGTGTATGCTCAAGGCAGAATAAAAATGTAAGTTCATTTTAAGCATGACTTTGCTATGAAGCTGGTGCTGTGCTTTTTTTGATTAATCTCCATGTGTATGTTCATTTTGTGCAATATGTCAGATGATAGAGGCTTTTCATTTAGCAAATTAAGTTCTGTTCTAATTCAGTGGGGATAGAATATACTAAAATCTATACTTTTTTTGCAAGACTCCTTTATTTAAAGAGAACATGTATCCATGAAAATTATTATTCTGAAGCATGCACAATAGATACTAGTAAAAAAATGAAGTTATTTCTCTTTAACTTAGGTCTTTTGAGTAGGTTTATGGTAGTGGTAATTTTAATTACCTTAATTTAACACAATTAAGGTTTGAATTTATGCATTATTTTCATGTTAAGAAGAAAATGCTATTTTTTTTTGGCTGCTTTAAAAATAACATGAAGAATCCTACGACAAAACAAAGAATTTTCAAAGCTTGCTTCGTGGTTTTGATGTTGATTTTGAGTTGGCAGCAGGGGATCAGGGTAGGATGAGGTGGTTGGGGGTAGAAAGCTCTTTAAATCGTGAGCTCCTGGTAGTTTCCTTCTTCTAAGGAATTCTCAGAAATCTTGTTTCTGGTGCTGAGACAAGTGCCAAACAACAGTTTCCACATTATAAATTACCCTTGTTTTGTTAAAGCTTAAATTATTTTTATTAACTATTCACCTGGAATGTGAACAAGAGTCAAGTTAAAACTTTTGGATAAGCAAAACAGCTGCTGTAATCAGCTTTTTCTATGTCCCTTCTACCACACAGCCTGACTTTTTCTGGCCAGTATTTCCCTCTTTCAGTTAGTCTTTCTTTCATTTTTTTTTTTTTTGCCATCAAGAAATAAATAAAGTGCATGGTGTGGTAGAACACAATTGTAATCCCAGCACTTGGGAGGCTGAGACAGGAGGATCGTGGTTCACAGCCAGCCTCAGCTACTTAGTGAGGCCCTTTGCAACTCACTGAGACCCTGTTTCAAAATAAAGAATAAAAAATGGACTGGGGATGTGGCTCGGTGTTAGAATGCCCCTGAGTTCCACACCCAGTACTTCAAAATAAATAAATAAATAGATAAATAAATAAATAAATAGTGGCAGAACACACAAATTTTAAGAGGTACTATGAAAGACATTTTACATCATGATGACCTTCAACATCTAATGTGTACAAGGGCAAGTTTGAGGGTGTAGCTGTCTTTCATTTCAAAAATTAAGCAATGGAACCCAAAACTTTCTAGTGGTTTGACACAGTAAGAGTATTAATTTGTTTAAAGAGCATCTCAAGGAAATTTTGTTCACTGTAAAAAAGCCCAGGTTTTAAAAATGAGAAGTTATTGGTTATCTTCCATTTGTTGAAGTAGCATGTACTAATTATAAAAATTTGTAAAATGTATAAAAATGGAAGTAGTAAAAAATAAAATAGTTACCATACAAAGGTAACTATAATTTTCACATATTTTCCAGTATTTGGGGGAATAAATAAGGTCTATGTATGTATATTCATTATATGCATATGTTATATGAATATAAATGTGTATATATATTTACCATACATGTTTAGTTGTTTTATTTATCATATCTTAATAATTTATATGCTACACGAACATTCTTATACCTAAATAATCTTTAGAATATATTTTAATTCCATTAATGTTTCAATTTTTCTATTATTGAACTATTGAAAGTTATTTTGTCATTTATGTTAAAATTCTGTACTTTGTGCATAATATTTTAATCTTATATTTCATATAATTTCTTGGTGATACTCTTAGCAGTAGAAGTTATTGGTTACAGATATATGTTTAACATGAGAAATTTGGGGTTTATGAGAATATTCACATCATAAGTATGAAGGCTGTTGTTTTGGTTTTTTTTTTTTTTTTTGGTGGTACTGGGGTTCCTGGAAACCTGTCTACCTCCAAGCTACACTCCCAGACCTATTTTTTTTTTAATATATATATTTTTACTTGGAAACAGGGTCTCTTAAGCCAGCGAGGCTGGCTTCGAACCTGCGCGATCATCCTGTCTCCACCTCCCAAGCACAGGGATTACAAGCGTGCGCCACCACGCCAGGCAGTATGAAGCCTTTTACACCAATAGATTTCTGTTAGGCTATTTCTGTATCTTAGTGTGTATAATAATTAGCTCTTTCCAGTGGAACATTGCTATAAACACCCAGTTACCCCCAACAGACATTCACCTATAAGCATCCTATTCTATGAGGGATAATTATATGCTAGAATGCAGCCTGAGAAGTAAAATGGTTAGGTATCTATAAACCATACAAAACATAAAGATTTACGTGCTTTTATCCTGGAAGCCTTATGAAGAAAGATGATAAGGATGAGGCACAGCTTTGTTCTACATCTTTTCAAATGGGACGAAAACCAATGAGTAAAACTAAAGAAACAGCTCTGGTTCATCCAGCTGAGATCCTTACCTAACCAGTTGTCATACAACCTAGAATAAACTAACTTTGTACACAGATATGTTTGATCTTTTGTATGTAAGAAGGGACTTCTATCCCAAGTGAGAAGTAGGATAAATGCCTCCTTCCCAATATAAAATTTGATAGTTTTATAATTTTTTTGGTGGTGGTGGTACTGGGGTTCCTGGAAGCCCTTCTACCTCCGGGCTACTCCCAGACCTATTTTATATTTTATTTGGAAAAAGGGTCTCTTAAGCCAGCGAGGCTGGCTTCGAACCTGAGCCATCCTCCAGTCTCTGCCTCCCAAGCACGGGGATTACAAGTGTGCGCCACCACACCCGGCGACAGTTCTATCATTTTAAACACATTTCTAAATATTTTTGAATAATCATTTAAAAACTTTTTGCTCAGAACATTTCCCTTAAGTAATATTTAATAATAAAAACGTAAAGACTACACAAAGGATGAATCATATATAAAAGCATCTAACTTTTTTACTACATGTTGTATTTCTACAGTTATACAAAACATTCCTGCTTTTGTTCTAGTGGGACTCCAAGAGCCCACTCTTTTTTAATGGAAAAAAAATAAATGGGCAGTGCTATGATTTCTCTGCATATAACACACTGGAAATAAAACATAAAACTTTTTCTTAATACTGAATAAATATATGAAAATAAGCTCAACAAAAAACATTTTAAAGTTTCCCAAAATATATTTATAACAGGTGACAACAATGAGAGAGAAATATTTATAAGTGATGAAATATAAGAAAGTTATAATTCAGGAGCAGCAGCAAACTCCTACTTACAGAATATTCATGAGCTATATCATAGGATCCATTTGGTCATACAGGTCTCAATAATACCAAAGACTGACCTTCAAGTTGAAATTATAAGGTGCAATTATTACTAAGCCCACTCGCTGGAGCAAATCAACAAAAGAAAGTTAGCCAAACATTTTCTTCTTGCATTCCTAAAATAGTTTGAGGTAACCTCTTGAGATCCAATATCTGATTCTTCAGACTATCTTGGGAAAACCAAAAGGAAGTCAGAAGAAAGTCATACATATTCTGATACAAAAATAAATAAACATGGTTTTGAAAGCTGGAAAAAAAAAGTTGATGGACAAGAACAAACATGCCCTTAGAACTATAATGTGTTTGGTCTTAAAAACTTTAAGGCAACAAGGGATTTTATACCAAGATGTGACAAATTCTTCACAGATGGGAAAAGATATAAAATGCTGCTTTGTAAGCATTCATTTTAACCAGAGAGGATTTTCTCATACAATGACAATACACACTGTGTGGCAGATGATAAAATAAATAGATAGCTACTGAAGAATATTCCATTGCCTTCGTTTAGAGGCCAAAGCCACCAGCAAAATCTCTACCCCGGTTGAAACAAAATCTCTTGGTTTCCGAATGGCCACACAGATAGATTTTGTCCATCTGCTTCTGGGAAGAAGCTTCTTTATTCTATTGACATAGGCTAGAGATGAGACACATGAGGACTCACCTAAACAGCCCTGTCCCTTGTTCGTGGAACTGCAACTGCCCTTGAAGATTATGTTTACCACGTTTACCTCTCTCAGTCCCCTGCCAGCATCTCCAGAGTGTTCTGTGCCATTTCTTTCTGTCATGCTTAAAGGGCTAACTGGCAAGGGTTCTATTATGTTTTCCTTTGTCTCCTTGCTTATGTGTGATCTCAGTAGTATGCCTTATTTTATTTCCCCGATCATTGCCAGGTCATTCAGCCTCATGGGAGGGCAAAGGATAAAATTAGAAATAAATAAATGGGAAATAAATGAATTCTCAAAAACCTTTGAAAACAATGGCCTCGAAGAGGAGAGTAAATTACATACATTTTGAGGATTGCTAACTCCCCAAGGTCATTAGGTACCATTTAGTGGAGTTTGCCAAGCATGGGTTCAGAGACCAACATCAGTCAATGACTCCATTGTTTTTCTTCCACGAGAAAGCATATTAAAATTTCTTACTGAGTAATTATAAAAAGGATTGCTTTTCATCACTGATAGCAATGACGATTGCATTTCACATATCCTGATTTCGTACAGATGCAATGCCACACAGAACTGGACTCATAATTCTCAGTTTGTCTTCAGCTCCCTCCCCACCCCCATCCTCAAGGAAAGTTATCACCGGTGGGTAGAGAGCAGAATTCTAGATCTGGAGGGAAATGCGATGCTCAGGGTGAGAGTACCTCTCAAGTGCTAGGAGAAAAAGACAACAAGAAGAGTAACAGTGAGTTTTAGGATGACAGTGGGAGGTGGAATTCTTGCCAAAAATCAAACTATTGGAGTGAGAAAAAAAAGAAATAAATAATTCAAAAGATGAGTCTCAAGAAAAAGTAAGATGAATTGTATGAAAAAGTAAAATGAATTTTAGAAATTTGAATAACCTCAGCCAGGCATGGTGGTGCACACTTGTTTTCCCAGTTTTTGGGAGGCTGAGACAGGAGGATAGCAGGTTCGCAGCCAGCCTCAGCTACTTAGTGAGGCCCTCCCCAACTTATTGAGACTGTTTCCAAATAAAGAATAAAAATTGAGGCCAGGGGCAGGGGAGATGTAGCTTGGAGGTAGAATGACCCTGGTTGAAATCTTCAGTACATCAAAAAAATTACCTAACTTTATTATTCTGTAAATATATAGAATACACTGCCAGTTTAGTTTTTATTTTTCTTTTTTGATATGAGAGATTAAACCTAGGGGTATTTTACCTCTGAGCTAGACCCTTAGTCCTTTTTTATTATTTTTTTTTAACAGAATCTCACAAAGTTGTCAAGGATTTCACTAAGTTGCTGAGGCTGGCCTTGAGCCTGAAATCTTCCTGTCTCAGCCTCCCAAATACCAGCGTTATAGGCCTGTTCCTCCATGGCAAGCTTATTTTCTTGTGTTTCTACATGTGAGTAACATTTTGATAACAATAGAAGAATACCAGTAAATCTCTTCTAGTGTGACAAAAGATTTAGGGGATCAACAAAGCCAATTGCCTTTTTTTTTTTTTTTTGTAGTACTGAAGAGGAACCCAGGAGTATTCTACCTCTGAGCTACATTTCCAGCCCTGTTTCTTAGTTTGTTTGTTTGTTTATTTATTTATTTATTTATTTATTTATTTATTTATTGCGGATCTGGGGATGGAACCCAGAGGCATTCTATCTCCAAGCTACAACCCCTGCCCTATTTTTTTATTCTTTCTTTTTTCTTTTCTTTTTCTTCTTTTTCTTATTCTTTTTTTTTCTTTTTCTTTCTTTCTTTTTTTTTTTTTTTTTTTTTTGGTGGTACTGGGGTTCCTGGAAGCCCTTCTACCTCCGGGCTATACTCCCAGACCTATTTTTTACATTTTTATTTGGAAACAGGGTCTCCTAAGCCAGCGCACGCAGCTGGCTTTGAACCTGCGCGATCCTCCTGTCTCCGCCTCCCAAGCGCGGGGATTACAAGCGTGCGCCACCACGCCCGGCTTATTCTTTATTTTGAAACAGGGTCTCACTGAGTTGCAGAGAGCCTCACTAAGTAGCTGAGGCTGTCCGCGAACCACGATCCTCTGGTCTCAGCCTCCCAAATTCTGGGATTACAAGTGTGTGTCACCACACCTGGCTTAGTCTTTATTTTTGAAGCAAGGTCTCACTGAGTTGCAAAGGGCCTCACTAAGTAGCAAAGGCTGTCTGCGAACCACTAACCTCGGGTCTCCACCTCCCGAATGCTGGGATTACAAGCATGCACCACCATACCAGCGCCATTGACTTTCACAGTATCATATATTCGGTCTCTTCTCACTGTCAGGAGGATGCTACATTTTTTTAAAAAATTGCACAAACATGTACACATATGTTGGGATCAAAACTGTGTTCCACTTGCCTGAAATCAGACGCTGCTTTGTTTCCAATCTCCCCTCTCCCTTTTCCACACAAGGCCCTTGGCTGTCTGCTGTAGGCCATATTAATCAACTTGTGTTAAAACACTCCTGTACTCCATGAATCTGCTGCAAAATCCCCACAAGTATTTTGTCTTGGATTTGAATTCTATATATAGGGCTCCTTATTGCTACTGTCTCTGGAGAATGCTATGTCTAATTCTCCTTCACGGTGCTTGTTCAGAGTTGACCCCTGAAATCTGGGTGATGCTTTCAATAAACTCACATCTTTCACCTTTATCTCAATAGAAACAGACTGCTCCACATTTCTAGATAAATGTCATGAGATGTGCTAATAACCATTTAAAGTATTTCTATGCCTGTGGTTAATATCTTTCCCAAAGTGCTACTTGTGTAAAATGGAGCACTTTTGACTCATATAGTTACTTTGTCAACACTTTACAGAGTGTACATCTATCTCTGATAACACTTATTACATTATATTCCAATTCATCATTATACTATATTCTAATTAGTTGCTCCATGACTTTATATCAGAAGTAAAAGCAGGGACCATATTTTTGTCTCTATATTACAACACATAACATTGAACGTGATATAAATATGATACTTGTTGAATGAATACATGAAAATTGAATATGCGTGCCTAGGTAACATGTCCTTACTTCTTTTAGATTCAGTGCCAATTTTACTTAAAGCATAAGAAAACACAATAACAGCCTATCAAAGGCTAGAATGGAAACAATATTTTTTTCATTCAAACAAAATTTTCTTTATGGCTGAGTAAAATTCCATTGTGTACATATTCTACATAATGATTCGCCTTTTAGTTTCTTGTGCCTTTGGGGTCTCTTTTACCTGTGCCTATGTGTTGCAGTGCTAGACCTATGCCCTCTTCAAGGAGCTTCACTCTGGTCTAATTTCCAAGTCTTTAATCCATCTTGAATTGACTCGTGAGCAAGGTGAGAAAATGGGGTCTATTTTCATTTTTCTGCATATGGTTAGCCAGTTTTGCCAGCATCAGGCTATCTTTTTTTTTTTTTTCTAGTGTATGTTTTTTGCCCCTTTGTCAAAAACCAACTGGCTGTTGGTTTCATCATTTACAGGGAAATAGATAGAACTGGAGAACATTATGCTAAGTGAGATTAGTCAGCCACAAAAAAATAAAAACTCGAATATTCTCCTTAATATGCAAAAGTTAGAAAAAATGGGTCACAGGAGTGACTCTAGACTAAGAAGGAGATACTATAGATGAACAAAAAGGGCTACCTAACTAAAGAAATGGGAAGATGGAAGAGGGAAATCTCTAATGTTCATGATGTTCATTAACAAACATATCAAAGTCAATCGCTAAGCCAAACATGAGAAGGAGGGGGAAGGGGATGGGATGGGAATTGGGTAAGGGCTAATTGAGTGATGTGTGCATGTATGTCTCCACCATCTTATACCCCATTAAGATGTATGACTACAATGCACCAATAAAAAGTTAAAAAACAAAATTTTTGTTGTCCATCTAGAAACAAAAAATCAATAATAAATTTACAACATTTAGTAGAATAAAATAGTAAAATTCTCCAGTTAGAATTTTCCCCTATAAATTTAATCATTTTTCTGATGTTTTAGGTGTTTGACCCTTGACATGCTGGGGGATCAAACGAAGGACCTTGGGCATGCTATGTAAGTACTCCACCACTGGAGCTATTATAGCCTTAACACTAGATATTTGATCATTTGTAGCCTAGAAAATTTGTTAAGCTAAGCAGAACTCTCTTTAATAAGATACAATAGGGATTACATAAAAAATTAATACAGTTTTAAGTTTGGATATACAGTTTGAACGATTTGTGTAGATGTGCTCATTTGATACATTAAAATGCCCCCATCCTGTTCTAAATTGAAACAAATTAGAGACACATTAGGCTCAACTATATCACTCTCTCAGGTATATTATTATATTTTATCAATCTAGACTCAAGTGGAGAAATAAAGAGTTGATAACCTGGGATAACTCAGTTCTCTTGCCTCTGTGTACCATATCTCTAATCATCAAAAAAAGAATAATAAACAAACTTTGGCCTCATATATTGTCAGGGCAGAGAAAAACTAAAGTAATAGACACCCATAAAATCAAGACAAACTTGTTTTTTTCAAGCCTGATAATATCTCTATAATAAAATGGAAGAAGTGAGTCCCGAGCTTTGCAACAAATATCTTAAATAACATATACTTGTAAGAGTATATGTACCCTCTCTGTGCATGACTTTCTGAAATATTACATCAACCACAGATTACCAGATGTGAAACTAAGAATCACCACAGGATATTTGTAACGTGCATCAGTGTATATAAAATTAATTATCAACCATATCTTATAAAGTCCTCACAGCCATTACCTGATAACAAAACACAATTTTTTGTGTGTGTTTGTGGCATTTGTGATGGAACACAGGGGCCTTCTACCTCTGGACTACACTCCCAGACCTATTTTATATTTTATTTGGAAACAGGGTCTCTTAAGCCAGCTGAGGCTGGCTTTGAACCTGCGCGATCCTCCTGTCTCAGCCTCCCAAGCGTGGGGATTACAAGCGTGCACCACCACGCCCAGCTCAAAACACAATTTCTTAATTGATTAAATTTTTATTTGTAGTTTGTTGACGTACTTTACTCCTGCAGATTTTTTTTATCTCATTAAACTGAAGGGATTTTTTTCTTTTCCATTAAAGTTTAGAGGCCACTTGGAATAATCTTTCTATGTTATTCCACAAAGAATGTTGGAGAACTTCTAAAAGGAAAAATATTTATCCAATTTTTCCTACATTAAAATTATAATTCATCTGAGACTAGAAAATTACCTTGACTTATTTCTTGTGTTCTATTTATATTTTGATTTCTCATGGGGCTTTTGGTTTCCTCATGAATTCTTGCCAAACAAATTATGTCAATATTTTAAAAGTGGCAAGCAAATAAGTATTGATGCAATAAGACTTTAGGACTGAAGGAAATCATGACCCAAGGAGAAGGAGAATTGTATACTCCATTTTAATGTGGTCTTAACTCATCAGATTCCTCATCTTGAGAACTCGTAGAATTCTACTACATAATTGGTACTTATAGTAGATGCTGTTTGTGACCCAGTCAAACCTCTTCCCACACATATGTGCATGTCTTGCTAATATGACGCTGTTTTGTACAGATATCGATCTGTTAGCCATGTATTCTAAGGGAAGGTAAACACCTCTTCTATTTTTCAGAAGGTGAATCACATTTGGATTCAACTAGTCATAAAAAACACATCCTTTTTCCTATGACTAATTTAGGGGTAGTCATGTGATTCCATTCTGGAAATGAGATATAAAATGTGCAAAGAGCACTAGTGGCGTTATAATTAGATATAAAATGTCTCCTAAGAGCTCAGTTATCAATGCTTGAAGCTGATGTAATAGAGTCATGAAGGTTGTAATTCCACAATTGTATAAATCCACTGTAATGAATTTACCTGAGTGGTACCAGGTAGGTGGCTGGAGAAGGTGACCCCTGAAAGGTGCAGCCTTGGGGATTATATAAATGCTCTCTCTCTCTCTCTCTCTCTCTCTCTCTCTCTCTCTCTCTCTCTCTCTCTCTTTCTCTCTTGATTCTTTCCTCCATGATATAAAGAGCACAGTCAATGTGCTCTCTTGCCATCATGCCCTGAAATCTGCAGTCCCCGGCCTCACATGGATTGAGCCCCAAACAATAAAAAAAATATATTTTTTTTCTTGAAGTTAGGTAGTCAGACATTTAGGTTATGGCTGCAAGAATGCTGATGGATAAAGGTGGTGTCAGGAGGAAGATTTATTACCTAGGTAAAGGAGAGATTATTTAGGAAATGAGCCCTTTTCTACCTAGTTAAATTTCTTCCTGGCATGTGAAACCACGAGGCTTGGAACTGCAACAATATCTCAACCACAAATAGACATTACAGAGGAAGGACAAAAAGATGAAATGCTGAGAAAATTAAAAGGAAAAAATTTGAGTCTAAGTCTCTCCACTAGCTCTATCCCTTATGCCCCAAATATTCCATTACTAAATATACTTTGATACAAAATTCATGTTCTGTTTTAGAAAGTTAGAAAGTAAGATGAACAAAAAAACATAACCAATTGTGTTCTTTTGGTTTAAAATGCATACTGTTTGTCCTTTGATGCCATCAGGCACACAGTCAGTTATTACCTGAGTTGATGACATGAGCCATCAAGTTACTCCAATTAAAGGCTGCCCTCAAACACAGGCAGTCCTGAAACTGAGATGCAGCTTTGGGGAACATCACAGCTGAGTCCCAGGTGCTGCTCCATGACCTTGCAATCCTCTTGTTCTCTCGCTAGGTGAATGGACTCTAAGTGCAGGAGCTGTGTTCTCTTATTGATTACTGATACATTTTAGTGCAAAAATCAGCTAGATATTAAGGTAAATTTGTTTTAATATTTCTTTCTCTGTCAAACAATGCAAGAAACAGTTCTACAACTGTTGGAAAGTTAATGATGATATCAGTTATATGAAGGTAAGTACCTAAATGAAATCTTTTTCATTTATTAGTTTTTGCCAACCATTTTTGAAATGCTTAGATTTGCTGATTTGGGAGAGAAAGATACTCCAGTGTCCCACAAGTCTTTTTGGAAAAATATATGATCCAATAAATTACTGATATAAGAATAATCATGGTAATATAAAAGACCCATTTTTATTTAAAGCTCCAATAGTTCTCAATATTTAAAAGTACATAAATGAATCTCAAGTATTATATTTAGAATATTTAAGAAATAATCTTCAAAAGCCAGGCACGGTGGCATACGCTTGTAATCCAGTACTTGGGAGGCTAAGACAGGAGGATCAAAGGTTTGAAGCTAGTTTCAGTAACTTAGTGAGACCCTGTTTCCAAATAAAAAAATAAAATAGGTCTGCGAGTATAACCCAGAGATAGAAGGTCCTTGGGTTTGAACTTCAGTACCACAAAAAAAGGTATAATATTCTTAAACTCAAAGTTACTTTATAGATATTCTCAAATATTAACTTATCAAATTAGTTACTCAGAAGAATAAAATAATAGGATTGTTACTAAGTGATTCATTTTCTCTCTCTCTCTCTCTCTCTCTCTCTCTCTCTCTCTCTCTCTCTCTCCTCTCTCTCTCTCTCTTTTTTTTTTTTTTGGTGGTACTGGAGGTAGAACCCAGAGGCTTTCTACCTTTGGGCTATACTACCAGATCTATTTTATATTTTATTTGGAAATAGGGTCTCAATAAATTGATAAGAGCCTCACTAAGTAACTGAGGCTGGCTTTGAACCTGTGCAATCTTCCTGTCTCAGCCTCCCAAGCTTGGGGATTATAAGCATGCGCCAACACGTCCAGCTTAAGTGATTCATTTCTATATGACATTTTTAGGCAAGTCAAGTAAAGAAAAAATGTATTTAATATATATGTGAATTTTTATTTAATTTTGCTGTTTTTCATAGGAGCCCTAGAGGAAGAAAAACTATAATTTGAATTTTAAAATTTCATTTAAAACAAAAATTGTAAACATTGCTCTATTTTTAGACTAAAATTAAACTCATATAGTTATATTTTGTGTTTGATTATATATTTATGTATGATTTGACATTTATGTATGTATTTGTGATATTTATGCATGATTGACACTTATGTATTTATGTATGTTTATTATCTTATTTCTGTGTCTTGGTAAGTCCTTATCAGAACAGTTAATGATTTTACAAAATATAGATGCAAACTTGTACATTTAGATAAATGTTCTTGTTAGAAATATTCCCTAGCGCAGCTGGGCGTGGTGTCACAAGCTTGTAATCTCAGTATTTGGGAGGCTGAGACAGGAAGATCACGGCTCGTGGCCAGCCTCAGCTATTTAGTGAGGCCCTTTGCAACTCAGTGAGACCCTGTTTAAAAATAAAGAATAAAAAATAGGGCTGGGGGTGTAACTCGGAGGTAGAATGGCCCTGGGTTCCATCGCCAGTACCACAAAAAGAAAAAGAAAAAGAAAAAGAAATATTCTATAGCTATGTTGTAGCACGCATCTATAATCCCATTACTTGGAACTCTGAGACAGGAAGATATTGGCCAGACTCAGCAATTTAATGAGGCTCTCTGAAACTTAGTGAGAGATGTTGTTTTCAATTAAAAAGTAAAATAGTGCTGAGGGTGTATCTCTCTGAGGTAGAATGCCCTTGGATTCAACCCCCAGCACCAAAATAAATACATACATACATATATACATACATACATACATATTCTGATTATTCAGTGTGCCAACTGTCATCCTTTAGAATTCACATTTCATCTAGGTTCTACTCTCAGGACATGCTAAATCCCTTCATAAGAGTAGCACTCAGAACTATATACAGTAAAGATTTCAAGTCACTGTAGGTAAGTGATAAAGAAAAAAAAGCCAAACAAAGAAAAAAGAATTAAGAGCAGGGGAATAAATATGCATCTGAACCTTAAAGTCCAAAAAATAATCTTAATACTTATACAAATCAACCCTCAATTCAAACACAGCTCAGGGACAGTTAGTGGAAACAGAAATATCCAGATCAGAGGTTTAGATGGTGGGTGATGATTTGAGAAATGAGCTGCAAAACCAGCTATCTTGTGTCATCCACATGTATTAGAACATAGAAAGAATTGGACCCAGTGGATTATGTTCCCATTGGCCTTGTCCTTTTGATATTGCTCTTAACACAAGCTCCTCTGAAGACATTATGCATGGCTTGTCCCCGAATCATGAGTACCTGGGAGACAGGAGTCACCTTTTTTTCCCTCAGGTCTTTACTTTCCTGGAAAACCTAACCCATTTCTTTGTACATATTTAAGTAGCAATACTTTTATGCTACATAAATGCATTTAGGTATTTTCTACACCCAATTATAATTTCTTTTCTTATTTAATGTAAATCTATAATTACCTACCAGGAGAATTTTCTGAAGTTCTTTAATTCTAAAGTTTCTAAATTTGTAAGATGATTTAGAACTATTCATGGACTGAAATTTACTCTTGTATAACCACTCAAGGGTTTCCCCTCATTGAAAAATTCTTGAATTTATAAGATTTAGCTAAAAAGACCTGGATTTTCATATACTCTAGCCACATAATACTTAGATTTTACTGAAGAGAAATTTTCATGAATCCAAAATTTCCTAATAACAACTAGTTCCTTAAAATGTGCTATGAATTATTTCTCCTTTGTTCTGAATATTTAGATTGTCTCCCTCTCTTGCTTTATGACAAACCATACATACCAGAGCATTTCTATATTAAAGCTATGTCTTTGTAGGAAACAGGCAGTGTTTAACCAATAATATACCTGACTTTTTTCCAAGCTAAACAACACAATCTTTTTATTTTTGCCTATGCCGCAGGCTATCTGAAAGTATTAGAGTTAATATGCAATCAGGTAAGTAAACTCATATTACATATCTGTAATTTTCATCCATTAGAAAGAAAATATTATGTTACGAGCCTCCATAATTGCATTCAAATGTAATCAAATACAAAAGTTTAAGATTCCTAATCCTTTGAGTTATAAGATCTCTTTTTTATACATATAACCAAGCTTATAGCTGCAAAAAAAAAATTCTCAAGACACAAAAAGAAAAATAACTAGATTGTCACATACTGAAATTGCCAGTCTTAGGCTCTAATTCCTTTATAACACTGTTGATAAGCAGCCATTTATGTCCTGAAGGAAGAAAGCCTGGGCAAGCATGAATTTAAAACAAATATGTGTAGGTCAGAAAATAGCCCTTTGGTACTAGGTTCTTTGGTTAAGGTGCTGGGTAAAAACCAATACTGTAATAAATAGAAAAAATATATTATTTTTAATCTCTGAACCAGGAATATAAAAACTAGAAGTTCCTTACACAGCATCAAATTTGAGAGAATCTGAATTAAAACAAATTCTTAGCAGACTCAGAAATTATGAATAGAATTCAAATTTTGGAATTTTTTAAGTAGATTACTATTTACCATAGCCATTTTTTCTTCCTTTGCTTATTATATTATTTGTAATCATGGAGAAAACATGGAGTTGGGATGTGAGGGTAAATAGTTATTAAAGAATGCTGGCTGCATCTGTAGCACTCTACGTAGACTAGATAAAAGAAGAGTGTGCTAGAAGGGTTGGAAATATTGGATATATTAACATGCAACAAAACAACTGTGTGGAAAAAAACATGTTCTCAGTATTCACCAAATTCCATGAGCTAGATATTCACTCGAATTAAAAATAATGACCTTTAAAATACAAATGTTTGCCAGGTGTGGTGATGCATGCTTGTCATCCCAGCATTTGGGAGGCTGAGACAGGAGGATCGCAGTTCACGGCCAGCCTCAGCTACTTAGTGAGGTCCTCCACAACTTAGTGAGACCCTGTTTCAAATAAAGAATAAAAAATAGGGTAAGGGGTGTAGCTCGGAGGTCAAACGCCTCTGGGTTCCATCCTCAGACCTGTAAAAATAAATAAATAAATAAATAAATAAATAAATAATAAAATACAAATGTTCATATTTTGATTTCTTACTATGAGTTGTACCAAATAATAATTTCATCTAGAATATAACTAAAGACTACACAATATGCACACGAAGTCATGATCTCCTGACATGTCCAGCTAGTTGAAGGCATTCAAGAGAATTCATGGCAGCCGTGGGTAGCATAGTAGAAAAAGTGGAGCAATGCTGAGATGAATTCTGTAGGCAGGCATCGATTTTTTTTCTCAATCAGCTAGGTGCCAACTTACACTTATAGGACACAGAACTACAAGAGTCTTGGAGCTTTAAACAGTCTTTGCCAGGAAGAAAAAAATTCAAGATTAAGATGATGGACAGATATCTTGAAGAAAGTGGAGACACAGAAATAGTACTCTTAGCCAAAATGCAGCAACTAAAATTAAGAATTGAATAATGCAAATTAATAGCAAATTAGGTACAGCAAAGAAGAAGAATCATGAACCATAATAGTCTTTACCAGACTAAACCACAGAGAGAAAAAAAAGAACTTGGAAAACAGATCAAGTGCATGTATGCTCCTATCATTCTTTACCTCAGTATTATGAATGATTACAATACAACAAAGAAAAGTATATAAAAAGGAGATACATGATACATTGTTAAATAATCTAATGTAAATGAAATCATAGAAGTAGAGAAGAAAATTAAGAAATACCTGAACTAATACTACTTAATAATCTGTCAAAATGATGTCTATAATCAAATAGAGTTTTAAGAATTTGAAACAAGATAACCTTAAAGATTACCACATCTAGGAACATTATAGTAACATACTAAAGACCAAAGACCAGAAATATTAAAAGAAGACCCAATCAGATATAGCAAAAAAAAATAATAATAATACTTAGCTTTTTAACAGAACAAAAGGAAGCCAATATAATTAAGAGAAAATAACTTCAAGACTAGAATTATATACCTAGCTAAAATATCCTTTCAAAAAATGAAATAAAATAGTTACATATCCATCAAACAAAAACTGAGAGAATTGGTCATTGGTCACTGACACACAAAATAAATATTAAAGCTTTATTTTCAGTCAAATAATAGCATAAGAAATAATAATAGCATAAAGCATAAGAAAAGCCCAAGAAAAAGTAAATGTGGGATAGTAAATAAAAATAAATTTTTACTCTTTAAAACAACAACATAAATATTTATATTAATAATGCCATGTTTTATATATATATATACCACAATGATGACAACAAGACCGTGAGAGATTTAAAAAGTGTGTAAATCGAAGAAAATCTATATTAACTACTAGCTGAAAGATTACATAAGAACTAATTAGAGGCATATTATAAAATTTTTTTAAATGTATAAAAATATTAAAGTCTCATTAATGCTTTAATTTTTAGCATTACTACTAAAAATAATAGATGCAGATATAATTAACAAGGTGATTAAAGAGCATTTTCAATAACAAGATACTTTATTACATGGGAATGCAAAATATAAAAATATGAAAACTAAAATGGAAATAGAAAATAAATAGTTTAATTATTGGATAGATTTAACTAAACCATATGAGTAATTATGCTAATTATAAGTGGATTAAATACTTAAATTAAGGGATAAATATTGTTACATTAAATAACAACAAATGTTGCTTATAAAACACTTAAAAACAGTTGAAAGTAAATGGTTAGAAAAAATCTATACAAACACTAAACAAAGTTTTGTAACTGTACAGTGTGGAAGTCTACTTTTTTTTTAATTTTTTTTTATTTTTAATTGGTGCACTGTATTCATATATCATAGTGGGATACATACTTTTGTAGACATACATGCACACATTGCCCAGTCAGCCCCCACCCGATCCCCACCCCATTCTCTCCCTATCCATCCCTCCTATGCTTGGCTTAGTGATTGACATCTAGTATTATAGCAATTTATCAAAAATTAAAAATGATAATCTCACATAACAGTTTCATTTGTCTGATACCAAGCTTTTGATGACTTAAAGATAACATTTCAATATTTCTTTTTACTTTCTTTCTTACCAGAGAATCTATTTTTTCTATTTTTAGGTGAAACTATCATATATTTATATATTTATTTTTCAGAAAAAAAATCTATCCTAATATGGAATATGGACTCTAGGTACCCACAATGATCTTGAAAAAGAACAAAGCTAGAAGATGTATATTTTCTGATTTCAAACCATATAAAGCTACAATAATTGAAACAGTGTAGTACTATTCTAAAGGCAGATATATAAACCATTGGAGTTAAATAAAAGCCTAGAGATAAATTCTTCCCTATATTGTCAAGTTATTTTTGACAAGGTTTCCACAAACATTTGGTGGTAGAAAAAATAATCTTTTAACTAAATATTGTTAAAAAATAATAATTACATGGAAAAGAATAAAGTTGAACCCTTACCTAATCCCATATACAAATATTAACTCAAAATAGATAAAAGACCTAAATACAAATCTTAAGACTATAAACTTTTAGGAGAAAATCTGGGTCATAAAACCTCACAACATTGAAATTGGCAGTGATTTCTTGGTTATGATTTCAATGGCACAGGCAACAGAAGAGTATACAAACTCCCTAAAAAATAAAAAAACATATTGTATATCCAAAGACAATGTAAACAGAGTTAACAGTTACTAATAGAATGGGATAAAATATTTCAAAATGCTATATCTGAAGGTATATTAATGTTCCAACTAGAAATCCTAAAAATTAACAACAATAAAGGCAAACAATACCCTTTAGAGATAGGTAAAAGACTAACATAAATAATGAATCTCCACAGATAACCAATCTTAGTTGTCTGTTGGATGGAAAATCTTGTTTCTCTAGTTCTGATGTGTGTTACCTATTTCTTCTTTGTAGTTAATCTCTTTGAGTATTTTCTCTAGTGCTGGTTTTGAAGACATAAATTCCTTCAGTTTCTGTTTGTCATGGAAGCTTCTTATTTCTCCATCTAATTTGATAGAAAGTTTTGCTGGGTAGGAAATTTTTGGCTGGAAGTTGTTTTCTTTCAAAATTGGGAATATGTTACTCCAAGCCCTTCTGGCTTTCATAACTTGGTTTGGGAAGTCTGGAGTGATTCTAATTGGTTTGCCTCTGAATGTCACTTGGCCCTTTGCTTTTGTTGCCTTTAAGATTCTCTGCTTGGCTTCCACATTGGTCATTTTGACAATTATGTGGCGTGGGGATCCTCTTCTCCGATCCTGTCTAAAGGGAGTTCTATAAGTTTCCCGGACCTGCGTATCGACCTCTTGCTTTTTGTCTGGAAAATTTTCTGCTATTACTTCCTTGAGGAGATTGTTGATCCCTTTGGTTTCACTTTCTTTTCCCTCCTCTATTCCAATTATTCTTAGGTTAGCTCTCTTAAAATGGGCCCATATTTCTTCAATATCAGATTCCTGCTGTCGGATATTTTTTCCAAGATTAGAAACTATGTGTTCATTTTTGGAATGATCATCTTCTAAGAGCGAGATTCTGTTCTCCATGTGTTCTAATCGGTTGTGCTTTGAATTGAGGCCTTTACTTCATTAATTGCATCCTTTATCTCTTTTTGGCTCTCTCTGAGTTCTTTTAGAAGCACCTCTATTATTTCTACAGTTATTTTCCTGATTTGATCTTCTATAAATCTCTGATTTTCTGTTTTATCGGGTTCTGATGTTGTGGGGTTGTGAGCATTCATTGCTCCAGTATTATTCCTCTTTCCCATGATTTCGGAAGTTTGTGCCTTCTCTGGGTTCTTCCCTTGGGTCACTATGACTTCACTTAAGGTGCTCTGGATCTCAAGTCAGTAGTATCTCAGACCCCACTACTGCTTTACTGGGTTGTATCACAGAGTCTCCGACCCAGAGAGTCGATAGAGGCTGCTTTAGACTGTGGGGGGTTCCAGGTTGCACGTTCTCCTATGGTGTGATATCACTGCCACCACCCCTCTCCCACTGGGTCAAGTCCCAGTGAGTACAGTACTGGGATTTCTCCTCTGTGGCCCACAATTTGACTCACTGTTCTTGAGTACGCAGATGTAGCTTTACTGAATTCGGTGAATTCGATGCTGTTGCCGCCGGTGGCAATATGGCGCCGCTGCTACGCCCTCGGCTATGGGGCTGGCTTTTTTTTTCTTGGTTTTGATTTCCACTCTGAATCCCTGCAGCGTGTGCTGAGCTCAGCCACTGGGAGCTTTAGATGCCCTCTGCGCCAAGAAATCCTGCCTGGCTGTTCTGCAGCGGCTCCCCTCGGCTTGCTGTGACCGTCCCGTGAATTCGCCGGTGCCACCGGCAGTATGGTGCTGCCGCGTCTGCCGCGTCCTCAGGCGTGAGGATCTCCTCTGTGGCTCTGTTCTCAGTCCGCTTTCTCTCTGGAGCCTAGTGATTTTTTTTTGTTTCTCTGGTGATGTTGTTTTCTGGCTTTGAAAGGCGCTGATTTTGTGGTAATGGAGATTTGTTGTTAGCGGGGCTCTTAAGCCCCGCTTTTCTCGGTCGCCATCTTCCCGGAAGTCCTAAAGTCTACTTTAAAGCAAGAAGTTTCACTAAAGATGCAGAAGACATTTCATGTTAAGAAAAGGGTCAAGTCTTTAGAAAAACATAGTAACATAAAAAAATGTATGTATCAAATAACATACTTAAAAACAAAAAATTAATATCACTAACAGAAAAAATAAACCTTCGATCATAATGCTGGATTCATAATATTCTCTGAATTACTGATAAAGTAGAGAAATCTATATCTACAATTACATTATATAATATATATATATATATTATATATATATATAAATTATATATATATCCATTCATCTATCTATATACTTAACTATCTCAGGAAATAAATAGAAGATTTAACAATGTGATTAAAAATTTGATCTACTTATTCAGAAAACTGGGTTTAACAACTTCAAATACATATTCTTTAAAAGATTACATAAAAATGTATCAAAATGGATAAAATCACATGCTGAGTAAAACAAAATCATATGCCATATAGTCTCCAACAAGAGTGGGATTAAATTTAGAAATCAGTTACCTAAAAGCCAAATAGAAACCCCCAAATATTTGACAATTAAGCAATATCCTACAAGTTAAAGAAATCAGAAAGGGGCATGGTTGAGCATGCCTGTAATCCAGTACTTGAGATGCTGAGAGAGGAGGATCTAGGTTCAAGGACAGCTTCAGCAAGGAGTAAGTCTCATCAACCTAATGAGACCCTGTTTGAAAATAAAAAGTTGATGCTGGGTGTGGTGGTGCAGCTTGTAATCCCAGCATTCAGGAGGCAGAGACTGGAGGATCAGGGTTCACAGACAGCCTCAGCTACTTAGCAAGTCCTTTTGCAATACAGTGAGACCCTGTTTCAAAAATAAAAAAAGACTAAAAAATAGGGATGGGGGTGTAGCTAGGGGGTACAATGTCTCTGGGTTCCATCCCTCATAGTGCAAAATAAATAAATAAGTAAATAAATAAATAAATAAATAAATAAAGTTTAAAAATAGGGCTGGAGGTATAGTGTGGAGGTAGAATGTCCCTGGGTTCAATCTCCAGTACCACAAATCAAATAAAATAAATAAAATAAATACCACAATAATATTAGTAATATTTGAATTCTCATAATAAAATGTAATATCCTGCCTCCTGATAAGTTTTCTAAGAAACAGTGATATTGGGGATGTTTAGAGACATGACTGAACAGAGAATATCTGTGTGTTAGTTCAGTAAAAGTTTAGATGTCTCTTTTATGTTAGTTTATGGGCAAGTTTTAATGCTATATATTTATTTGAGTATGGAGTAACACCCATGACCTAATTTTATTTCTTTTAAAAATATCTTATAGAGGAAAATTTTACATATAGTAAAATTTAGAAATCATAAGTGTAGAACTTAGTAAGTTTTACAAATATATATATATATATATATATATATATATATATATATATATATATATATATATCTCCACATAATCACTACCCCATTTAAAATATATACCATTTCATCACTGCAAATATTTCCTTGTGTTCCCTTTTAGTCAATCCTCATCTGCCAAGGGCAATCAATGTTCTGATTAGTTTTCTTATTCTTGAACTTCATGTGAATGGAAACATATGGTAGGTATACTTATGTCCAGCTTCTTTTGATCATTATAAAAAATTCATCCACATTGTTGAATATATCAGTAGTTCATTCCTTTTTTAGTGCTGACTGGAAACTTATTGTATAGATACAGAGATAACTCAATTTGTTTTTCCAGTCACAACTTTTATTGTTTCCATGTTTAACTAGTGAAACTGCTGCAAATATTTATCTACTAAATATTGTATAGACCTCAGTTTGGATTTCTAAAGCAGAATTGTGGGGCAATATACTAAGTCTATAAGACATAGGCAAATTACTTTCTATGGTGACTGTATCATTCACATTTCCAGCAGCAATACATGAGAATTCCAGGGCTTTGTTTTCTTAATCTTTTTAGCTATGATGATATCAGATATTGAAATCTTCTGTTCTAGCATTTCTATTTGATTCTTTTTATAGTTTCCACTTCTCTGTCAAATTCTTCCTTTGTTTATTCATTATGTCTATCTTTCCTTAAAGTTCTTGAGCTAACAAATTACTTCTATAAAGTTCCTGCTATTACTAGCATATTTGCCATCTCTACATCTGGTTTTCCTCTTACATATTTATCAATTTTTATTTTATCTGGACTTTGTGGATAATATTATACAGGTTATCTGAATTACACTCTCATTCTTTAAATGTATTGATATTTATGTTTGGCAGTCGTTTAAATTACTGCCAAATCTTGATTCTATGAAACACGGGTATTTTATGGCTGGACATTTAGAGTATGGTACTTTTTCCAATGATGTGGTTATTTACTGCAGGGCATAGTCCCTGCTCTTTTTTTTATTTTTATTTTTTTGTGGTACGTGGTACTGGGGTTCCTGGAAACCCTTCTACCTCTAGGGGACATTCCCAGACCTTTTAAAAATATTTTTATTTGGAAACAGGGTCTCTTATGTCAGCAAGACTTCTAACCTGCGTGATGCTCCTGTCTCTGCCTCCCAAGCACGGGGATTACAAGTGTGCACCACCACGCCCAGCTAGTCCCTGCTCTTAAGATATGGTCTCTCTGAAGTTTCACTTGAGAGTTGCTCAGCAAGGTTCCTGACATACTGGCTGGGTTAGAACTTTATAGTACATCAGCCTCTGGCATTTTCATTGTCTCAGAGCCCTGCAATAGATGCTCTTTACCAGGCTCTGCATACTTTCATCATGTGCATCTACATGTTAGCCAAAAATTCAAGAGGACCTTACACATAATTCTAGACTTGCCTTTCTGCATAGTTCGGCCCTTTCTAGTGTTCTCATGCAAATACACCTACTTCAATAGCTACAAACACTGATCTGTGCCTCTTTATCTTAGTGAGATTCCTTGTGTTCTTCCTTGGGCTCTAGCTCTCTATAAAGTCATCAAAACAAAACCCATAGCAGAGAGCCAGGGCGAACACGGAGCTCAACTTGTGTGTCTCTTTTCTCTCAAGGATCACACTCTTGTTTTGGCTATTAACTAACTCCTTGAAAACTGCTGCCTTATATACGTTGTCAAATTTTACATTCATTCACATTTTAATGGCAAGCCTGTTACCCTAACTTATAACAGACTTTTCATTCTGGTTTTTCCTCCTGTGTTACTTCAAAAATGTTCACTGAGTATAATTCTTAGAAGACCATCTTTTTCTGCAAACCTGGTCAACAATCCATTACAATGAGCGCTTCTCCTGAAATTGCTTAAGCTCATGTGAATGCCTGATTCTTTTGCTTTCCTTCTGTTTAACACAACAGCTACAAAGAATTGAAGAACATGAGTGTTTCTCAGATTTTTGAAACTTATGCCAACTCTTTTGCTTTTGAATGCCTTCCAGTTAAAAGTTTCTAGAGAGTGCAGTGATAGGTTATTTTGAAACAATGCATAGGAATAATGAATCACTGGTTGTTATAGAAATTTACACCAGTTATTTCTTGAAAAATAAAAGTATTTGCTAGAAAGATACATAGTAGTTTTAAAAGTACACATAGGAATTGCATAGCTGAGTATTGCTGATTCAAGAAAATAGCATATAGTTCATGGGTTGTCACCCTAGGACAGAAAACTAATGCATGTGATTCAATTTCAAGACTGCTGCCTATTTTATGAGTAAAGCATTATCAGAACACACCCATTTGTTTCAATATTGTTTATGACTGTTTTCAGGCTAAAATAACAAAGCTGAGTAGCTGTGATGGAGCACCTACTCAAACCCTAAATTTTTACTATATATATATATTTTTTACTCTATGGGTTTTTAGGGAGAATTCTGCCCAAGGACTTTCTGTCACCTTTGTGAGATAAAATTATTTGGTCCAATTGGAGTCCTGTGTTCATCCTGTGTTTAAAGATGGTATTGAAATGCATTTCTTGAATTATTGGTCTATAAAAAACATATAAGAGTCAGTTCCCCAGAGAAAGAGCATTACTACTACTAGGTGGGTGGGGAAGGGACATTGGACATATACAAATAATACACATCCTTGATTCTTACTTTGCATGGTCCTCATACAATCTACTGCATTGTCATCAAAATCATTTTGATAGACCAGAGAAAAGAGCTATGACATACTGCTCTTGAATGCCAAGACTTTATAAGAGAAAATAGAAAAAAGGTTACTGCTATATATTATAACTAGTTTTACTATTCAAGCATGCAGATTAAACCAATAATTTATTTATATGTTACAAATCTAATGTTATAAAGATTATAAGGGAAGAAATCCTTACAATATTTATTCCCAGACAAATACTGTTATCTCTACTTTATACATGAGATAACATGTTGTTATCTCTATTTTATTTTATTTTATTTTTCATAATTTTTTTAATTTATTTTTTAAATTGGTGCATTGTAGTCATATATCAATCACATTGGAGTACAAGACTTGAGAGGATATACAAGCACACATCATCCAATTAGCCCTCCTCCAGTCCCCATCCCATTCCCTCCCCCTCCCTCCACCCCACGCTTCTTTGGTGATTTACTTTGATACATTTGTTTATGTACCTCCTGCGTTTTAAAGAGGCTCCGTCCTCCAGCATTACATACCCTCTGATTGGTCACATTAGTTGCTTCACTATAGGGCCCTTTCTATAGCTCAACCTCTTCCTGTTGCCCTTTTCCTCCTAGTTATTGCTGATTAAGAGAAGCGTCTGATTTATATTTTCTGCAATATTTCTCTGTGCATGCTGCGTTGCAAGTACCGATCCCACTCGTGATGGTCCCAGTAGTGGCCTGGCTACTCAGTGGACTGATCCAGACCTCGCTGGCTCAAGTAGCGGCCTTGCCTCATGGGAGGCCCCAGTTCTGGTCTCGCTGGCCCCTGCACCGGTCTAACCCCTAAGCTGGCTTTGGTCCCGGCCTTGGAGGCCGCAGGAGTGAACTTGCCTCACGCCAGGCTCCGATGCTGGCATTGGCCCCTGCACCAGTTTAACCCCTTGGCAGGATTCCAATCCCGGCCTCGGAGGCCCCAGCACCGGCCTAGCCTCACAGCAGGCTCCAATGCCGGCCTCGTTGGCCCCAGCACCGACCTAACCCCTCAGCAGGTTCCGTTCCCGGGTTAGGAGGCCCCAGCACTGGCCATGTCTCATGGCAGGCTCCGATGCCGGCCTTGCTGGCCCCAGCACCGGCCTAACCCCTCAGCAAGCTCTTATCCTGGCCTCGAGGCCCCAGTACCGGCCTTGCCTCAAGGCAGGCTCCGATGCCAGCCTCACTGGACCCAGCACCGGCCTAACCCCTCGGCAGGCTCCGATCCCGGCCTCGGAGGCCCCAGCACTGGTCATGCCTCAAGGCAGGCTCTGATGCCAGCCTCGCTGGCCCCAGCACCGGCCTAACCCCTCGGCAGGCTCTTATCCTGGCCTCGGAGGCCCCAGTACCGGCCTTGCCTCACGGCAGGCTCCGATGCCAGCCTCGCTGGCCCCAGCACCGGCCTAACCCCTCGGCAGGCTCTTATCCTGGCCTTGGAGGCCCCAGTACCGGCCTTGCCTCACGGCAGGCTCCGATGCCGGCCTCGCTGGCCCCAGCACCGGCCTAACCCCTCGGCAGGCTCCGATCCTGGCCTCGGAGACCCCAGCACTGGTCATGCCTCACGGCAGGCTCTGATGCCGGCCACTGGCCCCGGCGCCCGCCTAACCCCTCAGCAGGTTCCGATCACTGCCTCTGTGGTTATTATTTCAAAGGTTCCAGGTGTAATGTATCAGATCTCTGCCTCCCCCGAGTATTGGCCACTGGCATTGCCACTGCCTCCACCGTTTCAAATCCTTCCCAGGCTCTTTTTCCACTCTGAATGTTGTCCAGTATTCCTAAGCATGCGTGATGGTAGTATTCGACATTTGGTGTAATTTCTCCAAAAAAATAAAGTTGGTAAGATCCGGTTTCTGCTTCTCCTGAATACAAGTCTCCACCACCATCGCGGAGAACTCTTTCAACACCGCATTTCTCCTTGGTCTCCACTAAACTCTCTCCTTATATGTGATGTCTGAGATTCTTAACAATATAGAGAAATAGCAGTCCTCTTTCACGGTGAATTTTTCCATAAGTTCCAGTGCATTTAGATAAGTTTTGTCTGCATCTCCAGTGTCCTGGCATCCATAACAGCTTTCTTACCTCCTCTCTGATATTTTTCTTTATCTTTTTCTGTTCTGGGCCCGGTTTCTCCAGGGGTCTGGCATGCTACTCGCAGTTCGGCCCAGGGCCCAGAGTCCCGCGACCCGGGCCCCAGCTGGCGTGCCCCGTGCGCGACCCCTGCCCAGAACCCAGCTTCTTACTGGGCCCGGTTTCTCCAGGGGTCTGGCGTGCTACGCGCAGTTCAGCCCGGGGCCCAGGGTCCCGAGACCCAGGCCCCGGCTTCGTTATCTCTATTTTATACATGAGAATTGGAAAGTGCAATTAGTCTCCTATGGTGTAAACTTTAAATTTAGAGCAAGACTGGAAGTTAGATCTGCTTGTTTTCAGTATAATGTTAGTATCAATTGTTCTTTAAGTTCTTTTCAGTATAATGTTAATATCAATTGTCCTTTTCCTGTCTCCTTTCTGACAATTATCAGCAAAGATAGACTATGGTGACCAAAAGTGCCATAAGTCAGATTAATTTTATTGCTGCTATAAAAGTTTTGTTAAATAGCCTTTGTCTTTGATTAATTCATTTTGTAGAATTTATGCCAATCCAAACTGCTAATGTCATAAGTACTTTTTCCCCAAAGAAAATAGCAATTGATTCTGAAAGATGAAATGCAAAAATAATTATTAAGAACTTTAGTAAATATTTGGAGCATAGAACATAAAATACTATAGACCTGACAAAATCAATCTATATCAACTCTAACTTTCTTTTCCTTATTGTTGAGTCTTGGAAAGAAGGAGTTAATTGTTAAAGAGTTATTAAAGAAGAAATCTGAGGACAGTTGTCTAAATATCTTATTTCTAAATAAATAAATGAATGAGTTTTCTATTGCTAAGGCAACATTAGCTGACTTTATATATTTAGAATACATGTAACCTTTGGGGATGATAACAATCTATTGAAGGTTTTGGATAAAATAAGAAACAATTTAGGGCTTAATTTACTTGGATATTACTCTAAAAGATTCCTTATACAACCATTTATCCTGTTTTTCTAGCAAGATAAAAAAATCAATGATAATTCTCCTAGTAATATGTTTATCATAGTTCATCTTGCTCTAAACCCCTTTCTTCTATTTATGCTACATACCCTAGATAAATAAAATATTATTCTATCAATAGCAAGAAAAATGTCACTTGCAAATTCATAGTCATAGCACCTACTTGATTATAACTTTTGCATTTCTTATGGGGCTAAACTACTAATGCTATTAAAATATAGTACAGTCACATAATACAACACAAATATATTTATCCAATTAGCATATGAATTTATATAAAAAGCCAGTTATCTTGAAAGTTAGATTAAAATTTGTTTTATATTTCTAAAAATGAAAGATCCAATTTTTCTCTTAAAAAGGGCTTCTCATGATTAAAAACACAAAGAATACAGGTTACAAAATTGATCACCAAAGAAGAATAAAACCCTTATTTGTAAGACTACAGGTGGCAGAATAGTCTCAACAGGCCCATTTACCACACACTTCAGATAACTTCTATTTGGGAAAAAAAAAAAAACGTAATTGTCCTATGGAGAGGTTCCTGTGGTCATTGTAGTAACTAAATTATCAAACTCAGTGTCTCTACTGATGAATCAGCCTAATCTGAGGCATATCCTGATGGCATGCCACATGAATACCACAGCTATCACCTTTTAGGAATTATTACCACAATCATTTTTATTAACTAATTGAACTTTTAATTTTCTTACTTTATAGAAATAAAGAATTTATCTGGGAAATGGTGGTGCATGCTTGGAATCCCAGCATTTGGGAGGCTGAGACAGGAAGATGGTGATTCATGGACAGCCTCAGCTACTTAGTGAGGCCCTTTGCAAATCAGCGAGCCCTGTTACAAAATAAAGAATAAAAAACAGGGCTGGGGGTGTGTAGCTTGGAGGTAGAATGCCCCTGGGTTCCATCCCCAGCACTACAAAAGAGAGAGAGAGAGAGAGAGAGAGAGAGAGAGAGAGAGAGAGAGAGAGAGAGAAATAATTTAGAAGAGCAAGTTGATTACAACACAAGGACATGCTTACATAAATGCAGAATGTTTAAAGTTTTATAAGATTTACCTAGTATCTTAAAAATGCAATATCATGGGGAAATTATATGTTAAAGAGATAATAAGCAAGTATGATAAATGAATACTGAGAAATTCTGATTCTAAAAGAGGGCATCTGATATTTTGAGGACAGAGAAATTTGAATACTCCCCCACTTTAGATGACACTAGGGAAATAATTTTGACTTTTGTAGATGTGATTATAATGTGGTTGTATAGAAGAACATCTTTATTCTTAGGAAATAATGCTGAAGTATTTAGGAATGATAACAATATATCTGCATTTTATTTTCAAGTGGTTCAGATAATAATTAATCGAAGAAAAGGAAGGAAAGGGGGAAAGAAAGGAAGAAAGAAAAGAAAGGAGGTAGGTAGGAAAGAAAAAAAAGGAGAGAGAGAGGAGAGTAAGGAAATCTAGAATATTATAGAATCATGATCCAGCTAAAGAATGGAAACCAAATTACCAAACTAATACATGTGTATCTTTGTTCATAGCCACACTATTCACAATTGCCAAACTATGGAACCAGCCAAGATTTCCATCAACAGATGAATGGATTACAAAACTGTGGGTTATGTACAAAATGAAATTCTATCCAGCCAATAAAGAAGAACAAGATTATGTCATTTGTGGGGAATTATGTTAAGTGAGATTAGTCAGTCTCAAATAGTAAAAAAAATAAGATGCTCTTGCTAATATGCAGAAGCTAAGGAGAAAAAGGGTCATAAGAGAAACTCTATACAATGAAGGTGAAACCATAAATGAGCGAATAAGGTGACCTAACTGAGGAAGATGGGAGGAGGAAGAGGAAAATGTACTAATGTATACATGGTGTACATTCATAAACATATCAAAGTCAATCAGTAAGTCACACATGAGAAGGAGGGAGGGAATGGGGTGGGAATTGGGGAAGGGCTAAATAAGTGGTGTGCCCATGTATGCCTCTACCATTTGTATCCTATTAAGATTTATGACTACAATTGACCAATAAAAATTTTTAATTTAAAAAAAATAAAATATAGCTCAGTCGTAAAAAAAGAATCATTAAAGTGGTTATGAGAGTATAGTACATGTTACATAGTCATGTATGGAGGGATGTACTGGAGCTTAAACTCAGAGACATTTTACCTCTGATCTCTATCTTGAGCTCTTTCTACTTTTTCTTTTAAAATAGGGTCTCTGTAGGATGCTGAGAGTTTTACTAAGTTGCAGAAGCTTGTCTTGAGCCTAAAGTCCTCCTATCTCAGCCCCTTGAGTACAAGGATTACAGGTACATGCTGCCATACCTGGCTACATATTCTTTCACATATTTTAAATGTTTAAAACTTTACATAATGAAAAATTGGAGAAAAAAGGCCTTGTAACTATGAGCCAGGAAAATAACTACTACTTTCAGAAAGATATTTTCCTTTTCTACAAGGAGATCGTACATCAAAGAAAACAAGTCCCAAATGAAATGAGTTCCTTGGAAATTTTTTCCCAGAATGACATGGGTTGAAATAAATACTACAGAGCACTAGGTATTTAAAAGATACAGACCTCTAGTTCTTCTTCAGGTAGCATTATAACAGAGGAATAAGGAGGGAGATTACTTTTTCTTTTATTCATTTTTGAATCAACATTATAAATTTGATTCCACTATAATTATACCTTTTCCAGTCATTAGGTCTTAAGAGTGTACGTAGGTATAGAGATATTCTCTAGAGAATCTAAACAAAAAAACATTTCTCTTGTTGTCATTACTATGCTTTTATAAAATCACCTGAAATAAAGTTCTCCTTATTTTCTTGTTTCAATGACTAGTATGTGAGGAAAAGGATTAAATACAAATCACAATACTCTCTTACATTCTGCTATTAGAGTGTTTTATTACATACATTCTCTAAGATTTCAACTGATTTATGAAACTACTTAATTCTAAGAATTGTGATTTATAATAAACTTTGGTCTTTCAATTTCTTTTCCCCGAGGGAAATGTTCAGATGATTTTTTATCCCTAAGGGCCAAATCTAGCCATCGGTTATCCATGCATGGCTCCCATTGACTTCAATAATTCCCAGTGACTACCATGGAAGAAAGCCAAATTCCACTGAGGGTGTCTGCATGCAACTTTATTTGAAGTTAGTGGGGGTCACAAATATATCCTAGGGCAGAACTTGGCCCAGGGATTCTATACTAATCAATTGCTGTCTTAGCATGCAAAACAATGGAAAAAATATTGCCACTACAAAAGCAAACCAAATGTTAACAACAGCTCTCCAAGAGAAATCTAGAAAAGGCTTCTTAAAGAAATATAAAAACATTGTCATGCCATTACTGCACTGCTGGAGACTGTAAACAATTAGAATTCAAATAAAATATATGTTGCAATAAAAAGTTTTCTTGGATAATACAGTATTCCCACACAGCCATTACAAGCTTCATCTCTTCCTTTTGTGCATATGTTAGTCTTCTGACCTTGATCTATCTTTAACTCTCACATTAATTACTTTAATGATGTTCAGGTTTTTTATATAAATCTAAATACAATACTAGAAGTACATGTCAGCTTAGTGTCCTCTCCTATGGTTGTGTTTTCACTTTGCTTCCCAGTAATAGGTACACTCTAGTGGAGTATATCAAACAAGCACAGTGAGGTTAAAGAGAAATATAAAAATAATGACTTTTATCTATAATATTCATTTTTAAAATATTTTCCTATCTGCATACCACCCCAATTAAAAATACTTGCTTTATTTGTATAAACAAATATTGTGATGAAATGTCCCTTTGTTAGTTTCTTAGTAATTCTACAGCTCTTTTTATAGTAAGCAAAGCTGATTTTCTATTTTATTAAAGGTCAACATATGCAAATCACAAGTGTCTTTGAAAAAATTTTTTCTCAATTAACATCTTGGTGTAACTCGAGAGCATACCAAAAGTCTTTGTCATTGCCCTTCCCAGTCTTTACTCTCTCAAAGTAAAATATTCTGCCTTTATCATTACCCATTAGTGTTAAGTCATGAGTGTTTGTCAGGGTCTCTTCTCTTTGTCTACTTATTAAGACTGAAAATCCTTATTCACATTTGCTTCTTAAATTTTTACCTGCTCTTTTTTAGCTTCCCTGTCTTGGTTCATAAGAGCTTGCAAATAAGCTAATTTTTCAAATAGGAGTGCAAAATGTCAGACTCATGCATCTATGTTACATTATCTCTGGTCATCTCTCTCTAAAGTCTTGGCTGCCTTGGCAGCTCTGAACTCCAATTGTGTCTTCCTGACTAAAAAGTCTAAACTAACATTATATTTGGACTTACGAACTGCAAGGCTTGAAAAAGAAAATGGTGACAATTGACTTTGGTGTACTTTTCTTCTTTTTTAGTACACCCAACATGCACAACTTAGAGGAAGAAAGATTTGCTCACAGTTTTGGGTATTTGAGATCATGTTATGCCTGGGAAAACACTACCCAGAAAACACTACCCTTGGCCACTGAGACCCCTTCTCCAGAAACCAAGTCTCAGCTCCAACATGGCTGCCTCCTGCCCAGGAGGTCTGGGGAACATTTAAAATCCAAACAATAACATCTGCTCTCTGGAATTGTAGCTCCTTAAAACCAGGATGCTTGATTGCTTTCCGTGATTTTTAAAAAGCTTTTACATTGGGTTACTTTATGTATATTTGTAGTTATTTCTAGTGAGCAGATTGATTAATATAATCTACTCCATCGTATTCCAAATTGCAAATCTCTTCATCCCTTTTCATCTAGTTCTCTACTAAAATCCTCAACTCTTTCTCTTTTGAAATGAAAACTTGAACAATTGCTTTCTGGAACTTTTCACCCAGTCATTATCATCTTACCTTTTTTTTCCCTCTTCTTTCACTTGTTTTTTTGCTTTCTATATTATTTTTTACATTTACTTCTCCTCTACTAGCATTAGTGATTTTACATTCTTGACTATAACTTATATAAGAAATATAGCTCATATTTGGATCCAGTATAGGCACACATAAGCTATTTTTCTTTAGAATCGAGGAGGTACTAGAGATTGAATCAAGGGGCTTTCTACCTCTACACTTCCAACCCTATTTTATTCTTTATTTTGAAGAACTAAGTTGTTGAAGAGCTCACTAAGTTGCTAAGACTGGCCTTAAACCTGTGATCTTCCTGTTTCAGCTTCCCAACTACTGGGATTACAGGTGTGTGCCATCATATCTGGCTAAGAATTTTACCAAACATTATTTACTTGCTGTACGTGGTGCACCCAGACCTATCCTATGTCACTGTAGTCTATTTTATTTTCCCTTTAAAAATGCTGCCTGCAGTCAATTAAATTGATTATTAATAATCATTCATTTATTACCTAAACACTATGAGTTCCCTTAGACTACCCTCTCTGTTTTATTCATGTTTGTGTATCCCTTGGACTTGGAATTATTGTAGGGGGTAGGAATATTGTAGGTAATTAATAAATGATTGGATCCCAAGAAAACCTTTAAGAATACCCTGCCAGCCATATTGATCTAATGAAGCCATTAGAAACAAGTTGCTTCTTGAATCAGAGCTTTTTAAAGATCAATATAACATCATTTTTATGAAATGTATTCTGAAAATATGTTAGTGATTTCTTATTAAGGAAAAATTAACAAATCACACCCTGTTCATATTAGCTCCAGAGGTAGTCGACCTTAACTAAATTTTAAAAATATATGGTTAGATAAAATTAAATAAATCCTTACTTTGTCTTTCCTTCATATCAGTTCTTTCTTATTGGTCTCTCAAAACTCAGTGATTTGTTTTTTAAGAGGTCTGGTTATGCAGTGATTAAAGGTTGAGTTCACATGTACTAAAACATTTTTGGCCTGTCATGCTTTCTTCTTTCTGAATAATTTCTTCCTGGAAATATCTAAAACAATGGTAATTTATTTTATATTTAAGAGAACATCCTTATAATGTGTATTTCAAAGAAGTAATAAAATTATAAAAGTATTAAAACTAAAAAACATAAATAAAGCAAAATTTGTAAAACTAAAAAAGTGTTATTAATTAGAATTTCTTCAATAGACTTCAGATAATCAATTTTATTAATTAGCATTTTCTTAAAAGACAGCAATTAATCAATTTTTATTTAATTTGTCTTCAAAGTTTAAAAAATTATTATAAACAAGACATGAAATCTCATAGCATAGAAAAGGCAGACCCATTATTCTATAAATGTGAATAATTAAAAGAGCAGACAGTTCTTGGCAACTACAATTAATCTCACAGTTTAACAAATACCACAAACTGAAAATTTGAAAATTAATTCTATTTTGAGAAATAATAGTTCATTAAAAAACACAAATGCTTGATTACCATTAATTGTTTAATGATAATTAAACCACTAATTAATTACTAGTTGTCTACCCTTTTTGCAAATAAAACTAAGTTTCAACTTAAGAGAATACTCTTAGCCAGCCATGCCTGTTATCTTAGTATGTGGGAAGGTGAAAGAAGACGACTGCACATTTAAGACCAGCCTCGTCAATGTAGCAAATTTAGCCAGGCCCTCAGCAACTTAGTGAGACCCTGTTTCAAAAAAAAAAAAAAAAAGAAGTAATAAAATAAAATAGGCTGGGCATGGTGGCACACACTTGTAATCACAGTACTTGGTAGGCTGAGACAGGAGGATCACAGTTTTGTGGCCAACCTCAGCTACTTAGTGAGGCCCTCCACAACTTAGTAAGACCCTGTTTCAAAAATAAAGAATAAAAAATAGGGCTGAGGATATAGCTCAGAGGTAGAATGGCCCTGGGTTCCATCCCCAGTACCAAATAAATAATAATAATAATAATAATAATAATAATAATAATAATAAATAATAATAGGACTGGGGTATATCTTAGAGGTAGAATGACTCTGTATTTAATCCCTAGTACTGAAAAAAGTAATAGTACTATGCTTCTTCAATAGCTTTTTCTTTTGTCATATGCATTCCATATATTATTTAAGTTTCCTTTAAACATAGTTTCATTTAATAATTTGTTCTTCATATAGAATTTTGAATGAATAGCTGTCTTTTATGCCATCTTATCTCTTCCTCCAAAAAATACAGAATATAAAGTCATCAAGCAAAGATTTCCAAATCAAAAACTGGCAATACACTATTTCTATTTCTAATTTTCACCCGCTTGTCTTCTTTGCTAAAGATTAATTCATACTCCCTACCTTCTAAAACATTTAATTAAATTCTTCAATACAAATATTTATATGTGGGTAGTCTTGAGCTGTGGAAACAAGGGAAAGAAATACCACATTTCCTCAAATTTAAGATATCAACCCCAATAAGATGCACTGACATACGATTAAAGAAAAAAAGAACAGCAAATTAAATTATGCCATATTTATAAGGTGTTACTGATTAGAGTGTATATTCCAAATTAAGAAGATAAAAATATAGGAAAATATTTAAGTTAAAATAAATGAAATGCATTAGTTGATGATGAGCCCTCTGGGTAAAATTAACATTTTGCTGTGTGAACTTGGATGAATTAACTTTCCTGTGCCTTAGTTGCCTTATTTATAAGATAAAGATAATAATTACTGCTCAGTGAAAAAAAAGAGAATTAAACAATTTGCATCATGCCTAGCATGTAGTAAGTTGAAAATAATTTTAAGTGATACATTAGTGCCCATATCTTTAGAAACTTGAGCTCATATAGCAAATGAAATAATAAAATAAAATTCTATGTATAAAATAGAATAAATGTTATCAAGAAATTGTGAGATAGGCAATAGTTACATTGAGAAGTCAGGCAAGGAAGACATGGAGTAAATTACAAAGCTTGAGGAGAGCTTGGCAAAATATTCTCATTTTACCAAGTGAGGATGGGAGCCCAGTGACAGAGGCGTCAAATGCAAATAAGCATGACGCTGGGACAGAGTTTAGTGAGAGTTTTAGGTAGATAACTGAAGAGAGCTGCTTTATTCTAGACTCAGTCATCAACAGATACAAGTCTTTGGACAAGTAATTCTTCCTCTCCTGATTTCATTTTATCTCTATACAATGCTGGAATTAGGCTTAAGAGTGTGTGTGTGTGTGTGTGTGTGTGTGTGTGTGTGTGTGTGTGTGTGATTGAACCCAGGGGTATTCTACCTCCAAACACATCTCCAGCCCTTTTTTATTTTTTTATTTAAAAGAGGTCCTTGCTAAGTTTCTCAGGCTGTCATTGAACCTTCGATCTTTCTGTCTCAGTATCCCAAGTGCGGGGATTGTAGGCATGTGCCACCATGCCAAGCTAATTATTTTAATGATCTCTTCTACCTCTAAAGTTTCCTATGTCCATTCATGTACAGAGAAGTAAAAAGAAAAACTTCCCAAGGAAGAGAGGTTGCTTTTAGGAAAAGTAAGAAGGAACATTTACAGTTATACTCTATATAGGAGAGGAGGTGGCTTTTAACCAATATGAACTGGCAGGCCTGATATTAATTCCAATCATATCCTTGATTCCATTATTCCCAATATTCTTAGTGAGAGTGTATAAATATACACATATGTAATACATAGTATTCAGACAGAGAAATACACATGTGATACCAGCAAATTGTGGTAATTTATCACAGAGAATTACATTTCTAGAAAAATTTTTGTATAAGGTATTCTTTTTAATTGATACTTTGCTTGAGTTACTACGAAATACAGAAAAGAGCAGTTAACAATGACTGTTTCTTTTTTGTTGTTGTTGTTGTTGTTTTTGGTGGTACTGGGGTTCCTGGAAGCCCTTCTACCTCCGGGCTACACTCCCAGACCTATTTTATATTTTTTTATTTGGAAACAAGGTCTCTTAAGCCAGCGAAGCTGGCTCCAAACCAGCACTATCCTCCTGTCTCTGCTTCCCAAGTGCGGGGATTACAAGCGTGTGCCACCATGCCCACCTAACAGTGACATTTTATTAAAAAGATTTGATATTTTAATTAATGCATCAGGAGCCAATTTATTTTAGGATAATTTATTAATTTCAGGAAAATATAATAATAAAAATTATTGTCCCCAAGAGATATGTGGAATTGCTATTTTATGAGCTTGTTAGTGATACTTCCCTATACAGATCAGGGCATACATCAACAGAAATTTTTGCTTCTTTTCTAATGTTATGTTTATACACATGAAAAAGCTTTTCTATCCAATTATTTATGTTTTTATACTGATGTTTGTTTTTGGAAAAGATGATGCTTTAATAAGAAATCATGTACAATATAGTGTGAGAGATGGTTATGAGTAGAAAATAAAGAACAATACAAAAACTACCTCATTCCTTATAAAAGAAAAAGACCATTATCCAGGTGTGGTGGAATACATTTATAATTTCAGTATTTGGAAGGCTAAGACAGGAAGGAAGATCGAAGATTTGAGGCCAGCCTCAGCAACCTAATGAGACTCCTTGCAACTTAGTGAGACTCTTGGCAACTTAGTGAGATACTGTTTCCCAATAAGAAATAAAATAGGGTTGGCAGTATAGTTTAGTAAAATGCATGCCACTGAGTTTAATCCACAGTACCCCCAAAGTAAGTAAGTTAATTAATTAAATAAATATCCTTGCAGATTATTGGAGACAAATAAAAATTCTTTTACTTAAAATTTTCAACTCTTAGCCGGCGTGGTGGCGCACACTTGTAATCTCTGCGCGTGGGAGGCTGAGACAGGAGGATCGCACAGGTTCGAAGCCAGCCTCAGATGGCTTAAGAGACCCTGTTTCCAAATAAAATATAAAATAGGTCTGGGAGTGTAGCTCAGAGGTAGAAGGCCTCTGGGTTCCATCCCCAGTACCACCAAAAAAAAATTTTTTTTCAACTCTTAAATTCATGAGAATAAATATTTGTCCTTGAGAAGAGGTATGTGTGTGTAAGTAAAAGAGTAATTTGACAGTTTCCTCCTAACCACTATGAGGGATAGAAAAATCACATCATTACATGCTGATGGAGATACCTGAGAGCAGTCCCATGCTTGGAGATACTGTTTCTACACTGGTCTGCATAGCAGGGATAAGAGTACTAAGATGACCCAAAAGGGTCATCTATGTAGACTGAACTGAATCTCCCCAAAGTCACATTTTGAGTCTCCAAACTCCAATGTAACTGTGGTGTGAACTGGGAATTTTAGGAGGTAATTAAAGTTAAGTGAGATCATAAGCATGACCCCTAATCCAGTACCATTGGTGGCCTTGTGAATGGAGGAAGAAATCTCCTTACATACGCATAACTTACCTGCACAAGCCAGGAAAAAAGCCTGCAGCAGAACCCAAACTGGCTGGCACTGTCTCATACTTCCGGCCTCAGAATGTTGAAAAACGGAATTTCCATGATTTAGATGAGTCACTCTGTGGTACTTTGTCATGACAGTCTGAGAAAAGGAAGACACTCTCTTTCTTTGGACTTCACCACCACAATCATTTCCACAGAACTTTTTGGAGTTTGGGGCTAACCCAGCCCTGAACTGTCTCAGTCTTTTTAATTGGATAAACATTTGAAATAGCTTTCAAAGCTCAGAGGGATGTGAGCGAAAATTATCGCATCTGTATTTCACAGTACATTAGCATTGTGCAATTGTGGATTTACTAATCGAATAATAATTGTTGATACTTTTTGAGTAGAGAATGACATTGTTCTGTGTTTGGTTTTGTGTGGCCGTCTTGTTAGGCTTGTCCTTTGGTGTTGCAGAAGCTCCCCACATGGATGTCAACTTAAATACAAGTAGTGTAGGTTGTGGAAACATCAGTATTACCTTTTTACATTTCAGCTTGATTTTGTTGCATGATACAAGTGGTTGCAAATATCTTACCACAGCTTTAGGATCTGCAGGATATTAGAAGGTCCATCTCATGATATATGATGTGAACCAAAGTAATTTATTTTTTCATATTTGATTCTGAATGATAGCTTATGGCTAGACTATCTTGAAAAATGTTGCTAAACATAGCTTAGCTTTGTGGAAATAAATCTTTCTTTCCTTCTTATGAGCTAGGCAAACATAAACTCCTATCACATGGCTAGTTAAGGCCAAAGTGAGACATTTTTCTAAAAATAAATTAAATAGATTTAATTTAAATAAATGTACATTTTACTTAAAATGTAAAATTGTACTAAACAGATTTAATAGTAAAACTATTAAATCTGCCAAAGAAATAGAAACAAAACTATAGCTTGACTCAGTTTTGTAGACCTTTATATATGCACAAATGGTGTTCCATCTCCTTCATATGAAAAGTATGGTTTAGCAAATACTCAATTATTGACAAAATTTGATTTAAAGACAAAAATATTCCATCTCACTTTAAATAGGAAGAGTTCTGTTCCTGCTTATCTTCAAAAATGCCCTCATGTGACCGTCAAACAAAACTGTATTCTAAGCGGAGCATGGTGGTGCATGCTTATAATCGCAGCATTCAGGGTGCTGAGACAGGAGTATCATGGTTCCCATACAACCTTAGCCATTTAATGAGGCCTTTGCAATGCAGTGAGACCCTGTTTCAAAATAAAGAATAAAAAATAGGGCTGGGGGTGTAGCTTGAAGGAAGAATGCCTCTGGGTTCTATCCCCAGTATCGCAAAAAATCAAAAAATCAAACCAACAAAAAAACAAATAAAAAAAAACTTTATTCTGAATAAAGGGTATCATAAATAAATGATAAAAGTCATATAGAAAAGTTAACAAAATTGCAAATATACCAAAGTTTCACAATACAATTATCTTCTAATCTACAGAAATTCACATTTTATAACATTTGCAATAATAGCAAAGTGTCAGAGTAGCAAACAGATCACTGCACACAAAATTGTCTTCTTTAGAATAGTTGTCTTTAAAGTTTTCTTTTTATTAAAGTAGAAGTGTCTGTTTGCTTCTGAATGCTCATTGGTAGCACATGAGATGATACCACAAAAATGGAGGAGGGGGGAATTGATATCATCAGATCCCTTTCTGTCCTCCCTGTAATTCAGCACTCATGAAATAATGAATGGCTTCTCCTTTGTCATATGAAAAGTTGAAAAAAGACTTAGTCATTTGAACATGTTTCTGTTAGGCACCACCCTATGGGGACGATGGCTGCTAACACAATTGTGGGCCATTAGATGCCTCTAACTCTAAATACTTCCATCACATGACATTTAGGAACTTCAAAGTTTTTTCCCTTTCAGTCATAATCTCTTGGAAAATCCCATTTGACATCTCTTGGGAACATAGAGTTCTGCCGAATATTTTTTAGGAACTCTGGTTTATCTTTATACTTCAGACTTGGGCAATTGTTAGTGGAGGAAGATGGTTTTGAGGGAGTGACAAGCATTATAAAGATGAGAAAGGATTGTGTGAAAAGTGATGGAAAGTTGCAGCGAGGTAATTTGCAGAAGAAGGTGCCTTTAGAAAGGAGACAAGAGGCTAGCATGGTGCCGCATGCTTGTAATCCCAGTACTTGGGAGGCTGAGACAGGAGGATCGCATAGGTTCGAAGCCAGCTTCAGCTACTTAGTGAGACCCTGTTTCAAAATAAAATATAAAATAGGTCGGGGGTGTAGCCTGGAGGTAGAAGCCCCTGCGTTCCATTCCCAGGACCACAAAAAAAATTTTTTTTAATTTAAAAATAAAGGAAACAAGGACCTAAGAACAGAGGTGCAAAGTGAGAAAGTAAGGACTCTCACAAGAGATTCCTAAGAAGAACATCTCATGACTTTGCTCCTGATCTAAGAATAATCATAAAAAATATTTTCCTTTTTTTAGTTATCCTGATAAAGTCTATAAATACTTGTATAGCTGTAGGTGATGGCACTGCAGAGAAAATGGCCAAAAGGCAATCATGAGAAGTATTGTGTGGCATCCTCTGCTTTCATGCCTTCCTTAGTTCCTGGATAGTGAAAAGAGAATCCAATCTATTAAGAGGACTATCGAAGTTAGTCTTTCCCAGGGTGCCTCGATAGTCCACTACTGCTTTAATAACCCTGTATCATCTTCCTGGGTGATCTATTCTTTGTGCAAGAAGGAAGAGAAGGAGGAAGAGGAGGAGGAGGAGGAGGAGGAGGAGGAGGAGGAGGAGGAGGAGGAGGAGGACGGTTAATTTGGAGAAAAGTAGGTTATGCAATTGAAAGAAGGATATAAAAGCAGCCTTGAGAGATTGACAGGAAAGAAAAGAATCTAGGCCGCACAATGTGTGCCTAGGTGACTCACAGGAAGTTGATTTTACCTCCTTGCTCTTCCCTCCCAAAGGGATACTAGTTGCCCTAACTGTTGAACCACCACAAACAGTGCTCAGTCAGTCTCTAACCATCTTGGCATACTAGATTTAAACTTCTAAGCAGGCCCATCAGAACTGGTCATGCTCCTTTGCAGAGGGGGAATGCCAGGTCTCTTTGGAGTCCTTGCTTCCCAGATAGATTTGCACAATGGGAAATTCCTCTAAGAAAGATAAACATACTCAGGTAACCCAGCACTTAGAAGAAAAATAAATAAACAAATAAATAAATCAACACTACATCCCAGAGTCCTTTTCATGTCCCCTCTCTGTCTCTAAACTGTCCTCTAATTCCCATGGAAACCACTGTCCTGATTTTCAACTATATATGAGAACTATTAGTGTTTGCAGGCCACTTATTCTTGTTGCTCCATACAATTTAATTGTGTGAAAATAGCATTTTTCCATATTTTCTACATTCAACCTTTGTGATTAGTGTTATTTGATCATTCTTATATATGTCCAAGGTATGGATGTATGCATATTTCTGCTAGGCCTGTACCCAGGAACAGAAGTGTACTTTCTAACATTTTTTTCTGCTATGCCTTTTTACTCATATTAAGAACCACCTTTTATATACACGTTATATCAGGTTAGATTACAACACAAAAAAACACAACTGAAAAAAAGCATAAAAATATAAAGCATAAGCCAGACATGGTGGTGCACACTTGTAATCCCTGTGCTTGGTTGGCTGAGACAGGAGGATCTCTATTAGCAGAGAGCCTCAGCTAGTTATTGAGGCCCTCTGCAACTTAGTGAGACCCTGTTTCAAAATAAAAAATAAAGCCGGGCATGGTGGCACATGATTGCAATCCCAGAGCTTGGGAGGCTGAGACAGGAGGATCGCACAGGTTCAAAGCCAGCCTCAGCTACTCAGTGAGGCTCTCAGCAACTAAGTGAGACCCTGTTTCTAAATAAAAGATAAAATAGGTCTGAGCCTATCGCCTGGAGGTAGAAAAGCCCCTGGGTTCCACCCCCAGTACCACCAAAAAAATAAAAAATAAAAAAATAAAGAATAAAAAACAGAGCTGAGGTATAGATCAGAGGTAGAATGCCCCTGAGTTTAATCCCCAGTACAGCAAATATACATAAATATATACACTTTGAAGTCTGATATTTTCTATTTTTTATAAAATCTCTGGGCTGTAGGATGAAGCCAGGCACCTTAGAGTGGTGTACAGTTATGCTTCTCTTCATTTCCACATTGCCAGCCTCATATCCTGCCTCTCCTTACTTCAATTTTTCTGTCTTCCCTGCTTGTAACTTCATGATTCTCTCCTCCGCGCCCCTGATTATTTTCCCTTTCTTCCCCCGAGGCACTATTTCTTCTCTCCATTTTATCCAAACAACTTATCTTAACCAGACTTCCCTACCCTACTACAACCTTCGCTGCCTTAATGAATTACATGAGCACTCTACCATGCTCTGGAAATAACTCTATTATTTTACCAACCACAGTGTATTATACTTATTTGGGTATCTGTGATATCTTTATGGACAGCAACTGTTTCATGCATTACCATAGTTCCAGAATTTCACAGGAAACCAGCATAAGGCATATAGTCAATAAATATTTATTGTAAAAATGAATTAACTTAAATTCAGAAACCTGGGTTTCAGTTTCAGGTCTGCTTCTTGTTACCTACTTGAGTTTTGGCAGGTTGCTTATGTTAAGTGGGCCTCAGTTTTCTTACCTGCTAAAGAAAGAGATCATAATATACATCTAACTGACTAAAGTTGTTAAGATCAAATGAGACAAAGCAATCGCGTTATATACACACCCTATAAATACATATGCATATACTAACATATTAGATTAGAAAATGAGATTTGTATTTCTTTTTGCCTTTTAATATCTTAAGATCTTTTCATTTGATATTTCAGTTGGGTCGAATCTGCTTTATAAATTTTGAAATCCCTATGTTATTAAGTGTCAGACCTGGTGCTTAAAGTCAGGAGAGACATATAGTCAAGTGTTCCATTTACCAGTTGAGTCTAAAACTAAAACCATTCCTAACTTAATATTAGCATATAAATATATATATGCTGACATTAAATATATATGTATTATAATTATATAATATACTGATATTACTTTATCCAATCCAAACCTCATGCAGTCAAGGGCTGCAAAACCAGGACCTTATACCCTGTAGGCTTCATCCACTTGCAAAAATATCTCCTGCCTGCAGATATTTTTGCAAGTGAAATATTTGCTTTCATTGTGTGTGGCAAACAGTAATATATCTTGGGAGAAATTGGGATTCATGCAACATGATATGTCTGAAAAGGTTCACACTGTGTAAAAAGTCCATTTGTGCCCATACACAACCTGATCTGTAATCCCAGCCCCATTTTGTATTTTTAATGCAGGTGAAATGTCCATTAAAACAAATATGTTTGCAACATAAAAGCTATTTGTTATTTACTATATTAACAGAGTTAATCTTTAAATACCGAAAGCAAATACAATGTCATTTTATTAGAAAGAGCCTGACAAACACAGGATAAAGTCATCAGGGACAAATGCAAGGTAGTAAATTGAAGAACGAAAAAGGATAAAAATAATTCAGATAAAACTAGAGAAATTTAGGCCATAGTTATAAACTTAAGTGCCTCATGCAGCCAGACATATATTTTTACAAATGAGTGGAGCCCACAGGGTACAAGGTTCTGGGCTGGTAGCCCTTCACTGCTGGGGATTGTACCAAATTGGTCCAAGCAACTTCTGAAGAGGGCAGGCTCCATCAGCCTCTGCTGATGGTCATGTGAAAACATAAATATGGCCAGAACAGTTTTTACTTTGCATGAGAAATTATAAATTCCTATTTTACACACATATTCTAGATTTCAAGTTCTATTTTCATTTGTTTAAGCTGTGCAGGCCCCAAAATAAAAATAAGAACAAACACAGCTTTGCATCAAATCAGGCTCTTTGTCTACTCTTTGAAAAAATGCAGGTCTCCAAACAAAACAAAAGATGATACAATTGAATGTAAGCTGAGTATCAGCCAACAATGTAGTGATTTTTATTTTATTTTTTCAGAGATGTGGACAGAAATTTATTTAGGGAAGTAGGAAATACATATTCAAGGGAGAATGTGGGCCATCTCAAGAGACTGACCACCTTGGGGAGTGTAGGGCTCATTCTTCCTTTAGAGTGGACTTTCATGAGAGATGGGTAGGATGTAGGTGAGGATAACCTTAGTCCCATAGTCACAAGGTGATTTAAGGTGTTCCTGGTCTTGACCTGCACTGTCTTATCATCAGGTATCCTTCTACACTATTTAAGGACAACCAACAAAGTTGAGGAGATTGCTGTCTTGAGTAGTGCACAAGGATATCTTCCTTTTGTGTGATCAGTTGTCTGAAAAACAGACACCACCCTAGGAATGGTCAACATTGCTCAGGGGCTCTTGTAAATTCCTCAGAGACTTTTGGATCTAATACGCCTTGTCACAAAGAGTACAAGGAAAATATAGTGATTTTTAAACGAAGAGAATTTGTCTTGTATTGACTAATAAAAATGTAACACTGTTTCTATTCACTGTTTCATTAAACTATTGGACGTATTATTTTTTATCTTTTCATTTTCAGAGGTATATATTCCAATTAGACTATGTCCAGGAAAAATAATTTAAAATATCGGGTCTGGAAAGGCTAGAAAAAGGTTACTGCAAAATTTGTTAGGAGAGCTACCGTTCTTTACTCAACTTCACGTGAAAATTAAGTATTCTGGGGTCTCATTCCCTGGCCTTTGAGCTTTCACATTTGCCTTTGTCTTTGCGTGGTCACATTCTTTCTAGTCTTCACCTAGTTAATTCTTTCTGGATGAAATCTCCAGAAAGTCTTCCTTGCACTCCAGAACTCAGTTACCTCTCCTATGTTTTTCATGACTTTAGTGTATATTCCTATATCAGCACCTCCCCCTTTATGGTTTCTTTATTTCTCTTCCATTTCTGGATTATATACTTCTTGAGAACCATGTCTTATTCATTTTCAAATCTTAGAACTTTGCCTGTTGGTGATATAGAATAGATATATAATGAATATGAATGAATACATAAATTAATCAACGAATAAATTGATCAGTGGCTTTATGATTCCCTTATCTGACACAGGCTATATACAGGCTACTACTATTTTTGGATACTGCATTAATTTCCATTCTACCCAGACAACATTCTTGATCTTGCCAGTATTTGTCACACATTGATGAGCAATACTTTCAAATGTGATAGGGAACTTAATATTAAATTATTGATAATCAACTACTTGACAAATTTCATTAGGTAATAATCATAACAAGTCTAAAAGTTAGACATTATTATTCTTTACATTTTTTTAAATTAGGTAAAAAAGATGGAAGTTGCCTCAGATCCCACGTCAATTAATGAAGGGGCCATAGTTCTCAGCAAGGTTGGCTCCAGAATCCATGATCTTCTCCTGATAATAATGCTGTCCTTCTGTAAACTCTGGGAGAATGTGCTATAAAAAGGTATTTTATAAGAGATGGTAGAATTGCACTGACTAGCATAGGAGTTTTCCAAGAAAAATTCACTAGTGTCAAGCCATAATTATGTGCATGGTAAGATGATGTACATGTTCTCTGTTAGAAAGACTATTAATTACATAAAATCCCATTTAAAATGTGCTAGACTAAATATTTCTGGAAATTTATCTGTTATGGTTGAAACACACATGATCTCTATTATGTAACATTTTCCATTATCTTTAAGAAAATAGACAATAGGATTGCTTTTCTAGTTCCACAGATGTCTCCACATATAATCTTGTGGTAAGTTGCACAGAGGTGAAAAGAAGTAGGTAAATTTGCCTAGTAATTCCAAGAGTCTATTGAGAGGAAAAAAGTTGTCACTGATAGAGCTCCTTCCTTTTAAAGCTTAACACTTCCCAATGGCTTAGGTAGATTGAAATAATATTTAAAAAGATTAACTGAAAGAACAACACTATTTCCTTCTTTTCCCTTTCCTCCACCTTATAAAAATATCCAACAGGAATAGGAAGAAATTGGTTTCAACTTAATGCCAAATAAAGAAAAAAGGAAAAGCACATTTGTCATTTTACTCTAATGGATACCAAGAAATTAAAGATAAGTTTCCACTATTAATTTTTTAGATAAATCTTTAAAAAAAATAAAACCAGAACAGGATGATAGGTCTTTCCAAATATGAGAAAAACATCAAGGTCACCATGATACACAGAATACAGATGATCTAGTTTTAAGAAATAAAGTTGACATGCTTCAATTTAGAATCATATCATTAGGTTTGAACAAACATTCTGCTTCTCTTATTTGCTGAGATAATGTCTACAAAACTTAAAAGAGTCAGTTCATATTTTCCTTTAGGATATTTTCTGTGTCAGTTCCACAGAAAAAATAGTTACAAGTGACTCTACATAAAACACAGGAAATTAGCACATGAAATTGATTTTACATATGAAAGTAAGTGTAAGAATCCACTCAGGAAGGACAGAGTGGGTAAACCCAGAGAGTAAGGGAGCAGGAAACCATCCTTAACCTTAGAAGACAAAGGAAGAAGATGGCATTACTGAAAATCACCGGAGAAAGCTGGAATCCTAGTGGAGCTCACCTGGTAGACTAGACAAAAATAACCTGCTTCTTTTCTCCTGTTAGCACCAACTATTGCCTATGGTCACTAGAAGACTATCTGCCTCAGGATAGGAAACAAAGCCTACTTAATAGGCCTTTAAGAAATATTTAGACGTGCATATGTGCATGCACATATGCAAATGTATGCACAAGACATATGACGTATTTATACGAATTTCATAGAGAAAATAAACACCAAGAGTAAGATTTTGGTAATTCCACAGAGGAGGCCGCTCTTAGGAAGGCTTTCACATCAGTTTTCACTGCATTAGTGACATCTAATTTCTGAACTATGGTACGTCCATGTGTGATCTTTGCATTAACCTCTGAGCCCTAAACACATTCTAGGACATTCTAGTAAATTCAAAACATCGAGCTAAACCATTTGATCCCTGACTCTATGATATAGGATTCTCCAATTACATCTGCAACTTGGGGAAAAAACTCTTTCTAGTGTCTTTTTGCAGTTGTTCCTGGTGTGTTCATTCTCCTGTGCCACACGCACATACGTATTCTTCCTTTCCTAAGTTCATCATTACTATTTAATGATATATGCCAAGTAGGTGTAAATCGCATGCTTCTCAGAACTGTGGTAGCATGGGGTCCTTGCCAAAAGGCTCATTTTTGCCTGAATTACAGGAGCCTGGCACCCAGCCATTTATGGCAAATAGAGCTTTGTCTGCTCAGAGGTGCATAGAAGTTAATTAAGGAATGAACTTCTAGCCCCCAGCTCTCTCTCCTACAAGAAGCCACATTGTCTAAACCCTGGTGTATCATGTTTCCCAAGACACCAGCACTCCACAGCATACAAGGTTTTGCACTTGCACCATCTTTCAATTTAAAACTAGATGACCAAAATATACAAAATTTTCAGATGTGTTTGCATCCTACTATTCTTAAAGTGGCTCTCATTCCCACAAATTCCTGTCTCTGATTTTCATACATAAGCTTCGCCTTTTCTACTTTGTGGAATAAAGAGACCATTTCTTATAGCATGACCCTGACCTATCTTTGTTATTTTCAGCGAGCCCCGATTTTTTTTCATCCCGACATGTTTGCAGTTCTGGGAGACAGTGTGTACTGACACGGAGATTTATGGGCAGAAGCTCCCCAGTGGAGTCAGTGGCAGGAGATAAAATTTGGTCACAATTCACATGTGTTTGAAATGAACATTCCAAGAGAAAATGATAAATTTCTCTTTAAAACCCAAAGGATAAAATACCATATCCATAAGTATCACTCCCTCTGCACTCACTCACCCTGTCTCTTTCTTGTTCAGTTGTGTCTCGTAGTTACATTTTCCTCAGTTATTTGTGCCTTTAATTTTCAAGCAACAGACTATTGAGTTACTCATTTCATAAACAGAACAAGATTATATTCTGCCACTGATGTCTCGAGAAAATAATGATATAGAGATAAAAGCTAACAGTGAAGTATTAATGTAAGATGCTACCACTTGAAAGAATATAAACAACCAAACCCTTGTTCAGTATCCTTTCTTATTTGTAAAGGTGGAAACAAAAGCTGCAAAAGTTAATGCTTCCTCCAGATTAATCTCTGTGTAGGGGTTGAAGAGGCATAGAAATCCAGATTTTTAAATTTTTCATTGGGGCTGGGTTTTCTTTCTTTGTGGTACTGGGGATTGAACCCAGGGGCAGTCTACCTCTGAACTATACCTCCAGTACTCTTATTATTTATTAATTTTAAATAGGATCACACTAAATTGCTTGAGGGCCTATCTAAGTTGCTCAAACCTGAGATTCTTCTGTCTCAGCCTACCAAGTACTGGGATTACAGGCATCATGCATCACCATACCTGGGTTAAAATACCTTTTCATGACCCTTTATTGATACCCAGGAATCACCATGCTAATAGGATGATGCCAGAAACCTTACTACCAGGGCTTCATGTGTTTAGTTTAATATTTTGATCAATATTAAAGTATTTGTCTTCTTTCTTTTCTCCTCAAAATATTAGAATAATTAATAAATAATAGAATGATTAAGATTCTACATTCTCACCCACTATACCATGCTACAAAGCAGCTGCAGATAAAGAAAGAAAAGAACAATTTATGTCATAAATTACTCTAACCATCAGAATATCAGATGGGACTGACTTTAAAATATCAGATTGCCAAAATATTTGAACTACGTTAAAATATGTATGTATCCTTGTCTCATATAGGCAAATACTATACAAGGGTAAATTAAGAGGATATATGGAATGGTTTTAATTTATGTATTAGCTAGCAAGTAATTTTTGCCCATTTCTTTATCATTAATAGCAACTTAGCAAAATATGTTTTGTGCACCTAATGGCACGAAGCATATCTAAGTAACAAACTTGCAAAACTTTTAAAATAATTTTTGTGGTAATAGGAATGGAACCCAGGGGCATTCTACCTCCAAGCTATACCTGCAGCCCTGTTTTTTATTATCTTGAAACAGGGTCTCACTGAGTTGCAAAGGGCCTCACTGAGTAGCTGAGACTGGCCAAAAACTGAGATCCTCATCTCTTAGTCTCCAAAATGCTGGGATTACAAGTATGTGCCCCCACACCTGGCTGCAAAAGCAAGTTTATAAAAGATAACAAATAAAACTCAAGACACTTTCATTCAATTAACCACACCCAACCTCTAAGCAAGGTCCACATTACTGAGGACACCAGGGTGAATCATATCTTGTTTCTATCATGGAGTAACTCACATTAAAGTGGACCATTACTCTAAAGCAAGCTAAACTCTACTTGTGGACAAAATTGATAAAGCACTCAACAGATTGCTAAATAAGCAGGCCATTTGTGAGAAGAAAGAACTTTTCTCTAATGCTCTATAATGAAAGAATTTGAATCAAAGAATTCCTGAGTTAGATATATTGGTACTTCTCTCTTTCTTTCTTTCTTTCTTTCTTTCTCTCTTTCTTTCTTTCTCTCTTTCTTCCTTCCTTCCTTCCTTCCTTCCTTCCTTCCTTCCTTCCTTCCTTCCTTCCTTCTTCCTTCTTTTTCTTTCTTTCCCCTTGTCTTTTTGGTGTGTTTGTGCGGCACTGGTGATTGAACCCAGAGGCCAGAGGCATTCTATCTCCAAACTACTCCCAGTTCTTTTTTGTTTTTTATTTTTTACTTTGAAATGTGGTCTCACTAGATTGCTGAGAGTCTTGCTAAATTGCTAAGCCCTGAGAACCTACTGTCTCAGCCTCCCAAGTACTAGAATGTCAGGTGTGTGCCACCACACCCAGCTTAGATAGAATCTTAAGAGTTCATTTCTTTATATTCTGGTTTTTTTTTTTTTGGTATACTGTAATCATACATCTTGATTTAGTTCAGGATGATGGGAGCATGCTTGTACACAGAACTCATTGAGCCCTCCCACTCTGCCCTATTCCCTGTCCCCCTCCTTCTTGTGCTCACCATAGTGATTGATACGTTTGTGGATGTACATCATGTCCACTGAGATGTTTCCCTCTTTTTTCCTCCCATCTCCCTCAGTTAGGTCACCTTTTTACTCATCTAAGTTTTCTCCTCCTTTGTCTGAAGTCCCTCCTATGTCTCATTTTCTCCAGAGCTTCTACATATTAGGAAGAACATCTAATTTTTTACTTTTTGTGACTGATTAATTGCACTTAGCATAGTGTTCTCCAGTTTCATCTTTTTCCGTCAAATGACAAATTTTGTTCTTTTTCTTTCTTTTTTTTTTTTTTTTTTTTTTTTGAGTGTCTGGGGCTGGAACCCAGTGGCATTCAACCTCGGAGCTACACCCCCTGCCCTATTTTTTATTCTTTATTTTGAAACTGGGTCTCACTGAGTTGCAGAGGGCCTCACTAAGTAGCTGAGGCTGTCCGCGAACTGCGATCCTCCGGTCTCAGCCTCCCGAATGCGGGGATTACAAGCGTGCGCCACCACGCCTGGCTAAATTTGTTCTTGTTCATGGCTAAGTAAAATTACAAAGATAATCCTTTATCTCTCCTGAGAGACTTTTCAGACTTTGCTTACCCATAACTCTAATAACTCTGTTATTGATGATATATTCCAATCTAAAACTTCTTTACTAAAGTTACCCTTAATATAAATTGATTTACTCCAGACGATGCCCATCTGGATTCAGAAGAGTTCCTGTTTAAAGCAGCATCCATATTGCATGGGCTTCTGCCCTGTACTGGCTCACAGAGGAATTTGACCCTTTTATGACATTACTACAGGTAACTCTTTGAATTGTTCCTGCACATGGAATTCTATGAGAACTCCTCATCAACTGATTAGTTCAGTCTAAACCACAGCAATAGGAGTGGTTTAGACTCAAGTTTGAATCTGTGATAGACTTGAATTAAATAATCACACATCTTATTCCTTCAAACTTTCCTTACAGTTTGTATATAAAAATGATGATAATAATTATCATAATAAACCCTGTTTCCTGAATATCATAGCATTATGGTTAATATTTATTCTTCACAAAAATTCTGTAAGGTAGATACTGTCATTTCTACTTGATTGATGAGTAAAGTAAGCAATGAAAAGGCTAATTACTATGCTCTGAGTTTTGAATCCAGGCAGTGGAACTGTGGAACCTGTGGGTCTAACAACCACATGCCCAGCATTCCTCTCCTCCACAGGAAGGGACTCAAGAAATGTTCTGAGTCCCTTCATGACCTTAACTGTCCCTAGCGAAGTCAACACACTGACTTTCATCTAGGGACACAGAGTAAATTCAGTGGCCATTCACAAAATATGTGCTCATTTGTTTAAGAACAGTTCTTATTTTATTTAAAGACAGTCTATTATTAAACTCAGAGAAGTGACTTAATAGGCTTTATAATGGACTTATGTAGCGAAACAGGGACTTCTTAAAGCATACTTTGGGCAAATAGCTCTCTCACTCTGAATGAACTCAGCTCTGCTCTGGAAATTTGTTAAGACAATTCCAACCTAAATGTGGAAATGACCATTAGAATCATGGTTGTATAAGAACCTCATCGGGTTACTAACATACTGTGTGATTTAACATGCTGTGTGGTTTTAGTTAACTTGTCTGACCCTTTGTTTCCTCAGGTGTAAAGTGAAGGTGTCTGACTGGACCAGAATCCCTCAGACCTGCAAGCTCCTCAGAATCAAATGCATGCACCTGGTTTCCTTTCTTCCAAACTTCTCCCTCCTACACTTTCTGTTTCCATATTTAAAGCTTTTACATAATTGCTGCACTGACTGCCGCTGGTTATGATTGGACTTTTGAAGGTAACGTTACCCTGTGCATAACAGGAAAACAAAATAAACCTTAAAAAAGTAAGTTCATATTGTCAGGGCTCTCTTTGTAATATAATTATTTTGACTAAGTACCAGAAGAATTAGATAAAAAGTTGCTAAAAATGCATATAATGTCAGAGGTTTGCTTTGCTTCTTTTTATTTACTTATTAAATAACAGATATGCTGCTGTATGATCATGATCTACTGTGATGGCTTAAATCAACTCAACTGAATTTCATATGATTATACAACTGGGGGGGGAGTGGTGGTTTTTTAAAACTGAAATCTTTTCACATGATTTCTATATTGTGCACATTATACTAAACAACATGTTTGATTAAATTTTTCTTTTTTTAACAAGCTGCTTCAGTAATATTTCCTTTCCATCTTTATTCAATTCTGTTAGTATCTAAAAATTCCTTAATTGCTCATATCACGAATTCTGTTGAATATTCATGATTAATGCTTCATAAGGGAAAATTCTCACCTTGACCTTACTTCTCCCTAGTTTATGAACCAGAACAGAGAAACCCTTTTTTTTTTTTTTTTCTTATACTGGGAATTGAACCCAGAGAAATTCTACCTCGAAGCTATACCCACAGTCCAATTGTAGTGTGTGTGTGTGTGTGTGCTTTACTGAGGATAAAACTCAGGGGCATTCTACCTCCAGACCTATTTTATTCTTTTATTTTGAAGGAGTCTTGCTAAGTTGCAGATGGCCTTGCTAAGTTGCTGAGGCTGGCTGCGAGCCTGCGATTCTTCTGTCTCAGCATCCCAAGTACTGGAATTCTAAGTGTGTGCCACCATGCCTGGCTCATACTGGGGTTTGAGCCCAGGGGAATTCTACCTCTGAGCTATATACTCCCAGCCCTATTTTAATTTTCATATTGAAATAAGATCTCTTTTGGATCCTGAGAGTTAGTTACACTTTGCTTCTGAGGCTGTCCTTGAACCTAGAATCCTCCTGTCTCAGCCTCCCAAGTATTGGGATTGCAGGTGTGTGCCACCACACCTAGTGAAAAATATTATTGTAAAAGATTGAAACGGTTGGTCATGGTGGTGTATGCCTGACACTCAATTTTGTCAAATTCTTTTTCTGCATTCATCCTTTATTCTGATTGTTTAGTCCCAATGGTATGCTAGAACTTTTCTTGAACTCCCACAAAGGCATTCTTATAAAATTAATACTTTATGGAAAAGGCAACAGTAGAATCCTCTTCTCTGCCATCTTGCTGAAGTGCTAGAAAAACTTTATCTTAAGAATATGTTTTATTTTATTTTTATCTTTTAATATATATTTTTATTAGTGCATTGTATTTATGCATCATAATGGGGTAAAAAACTTGTGTAGACATAAATGAGCACATCACTCAGCCAGCCCCGACCCAGTCCCCATCTCACTCCCTCCCCTCCCTCCCTCCCTCTCATGCTTGGTTTAGTGGTTGACTTCAATATGAATAATGACATCATGAGCTTTAAAGAATTTCCTTCCCGCTCCTCCCATCCCCACAGTTAGGTTGTCTTATTTGCTCCTCTATAGGATCTCCTTTTTCACCTGGAGTTCCTCCTATGACCCCTTTCCCCCTAGCCTTCACATATTAGGGAAAGTATCCAATTCCTTACTTTTTGCGACTGACTATTCTCACTTAGCATAATTATATATACACAAGAGCAAAATATTCATAGCATAAAAAAGTGGTCCTAGCTAAATAGTAGGCTGAGGCAGAAGGATCACTAGAGCCCAAGAATTAGAAACCAGCCTAGCCATGAAAATGAGACAATCTTATACCAGAACAACAGCAACCAAACAAAAACAACAGTACATTACAATTATTTAGGTAAAGAAGATAAGACTGTACTTTAGAACTTCACTATAAAGCAGAGTATGGTGGCTTATGCTTGTAATCCCTGTACTTGGGAACTGAGATAAGAGGATCACAGGTAAGCAGCCAGCCTTAGCTATTTAGTAAGGCCTTCTGCAACTTCGTAAGATCCTGTTTCGAAATAAAAAATAAAAAATAAGAAATAGAGATGGAGGTGTAGCACAGAGGTAGAATGTTCCTGGCTTCCATCCCCAGTTCTGGAACTTCACTGTAGCCAGGTGTGGTGGCGCACGCTTGTAATCCCCGCCCTTGGGAGGCAGAGACAGGAGGATCGCGCAAGTTCGAAGCCAGTCGCGCTGGCTTAAGAGACCCTGTTTCCAAATAAAAATATAAAAAATAGGAGTCTGGGAGGGTAGCCCAGAGGTAGAAGGGTTTCCAGGAACCCCAGTACCACCAAAACTAAACAAAACAGAACAACTTCACTGTAAATATCACAATTAAAATATTAATAATTCACATCATCACTCATAAATAATTATTAAGTTTTCAAAAATTAAAATTATATAACAGGTCAAATAAAAATTTCTAATTCTACATCATATAAAATTAAAAGATATTTTTCTTGATTTTTTTTTTTTTTTTTTGGTGGTACTGGGGTTCCTGGAAACCCTTCTATCTCCGGGCTATACTCCCAGACCTATTTTGTACTTTTTATGTGGAAACAGTGTCTCTTAAGCCAGCACTGCTGGCTTTGAACCTGTGCGATCCTCCTGTCTTGGCCTCCCAAACATGGGGATTACAAGTGTGCACCACCACGCCCAGCTTGATTTAATTTTTTAAAGAAATATTTGAGTTAATTTCAAAAACTTAAAGGTAAATACTCATATAATTTTAAATACCCTCTGGAAAATGAAAAAAGGAAAATAGAAAAAAAATCCATCATACAGCTAGAAAAAAAGAAAGTACTAAGAAAGTAGAAAAAGTACTTACTGGGAATAAAGGGCACAGGTCTTCTGACATTCTATCTCTTAGCTACATTCCTACCATTTCTTTTTTTTTTTTTTTTTTTTTTTTGAGACAGGGTCTCATTAAGTTGATGAGAGTCTTGCTACGTTGTTGAGGCTGTTCTTGAATCAATGATCCTCCAGTTCAACCTCCCAAATATGGGTTTATAGGTATGTGCCATCACCAACAATAATTCCTAGTGACTTAATTTTTGCTTAAGAAAAGGCAATTTGTTAATAAACAAAACTACATGTTGCTTGTAAGAGGTATATGTAAACAAAAGAAGTACAAAAATGGTAGTTTTACAAAATTTGTTTTAATGCTTAATAAAAATTATAGATATATGACTTTATGTGAAATAAAATTAATAGCAAAAGAAAAGAGCAAGAATTATACTATAAATAGTGGCATATGCAAGAACAAATGGCCCCCAAAGAGCTGTACTGCTAAAAATTAATTGTAGGTCAAAGTGATTTTTTAAAAAAATGACAGACAGCCAGGCGTGGTGGCACATGCTTGTAATCCCCACACTTGGGAGGCAGAGACAGGAGGATAGCCCAGGTTCGAAGCCAGCCTTGCTGGCTTAAGAGACCCTGATTCCAAATAAAAAATATAAAATAGGTCTGGGAGTGTAGCCCGGAGGTAGAAGGGTTTCCAGGAACCCCAGTACCACACACACACACAAAATTACAGAGAATTCAAATAGTATTTTACATTTAGGATATTTATACAAATTCATTAAATATAATAAAGATCCTCAATTAAATTCAATTAACAATTTTTATGTAATATTTGGCCATTATACCTACATATTCAAATTCAAAAGTAAAATTATAAAACAAATATTGATATGTAAATGAAGTTTTTCATACAAATGGACAATAAAGAAAATATAAATGTACTTTGATTTCAATAAATAATATATGGATTTCAATATCATGATATTAAAGAATGTGATCAAAGCTATATTAAAAATAATTATGTAGGATCTAGAATGTAGCTCTGTGGCACAGAACTTATATATGTGAGGCCCTAGATTCAAACTCTAAATATGAAACCCTAATGTACAAAGTAAATTGGTTTATGAAATTATAGTATTTAAAAATGAGGAGATTAAGCATCAACCAAAAAGACTGAAAATTTTTTATAAACCTATTTTAGAAGAAAAGAAATATACATAAAGCTCAAAGTAAATTAGATAGATTGTAGAGAAAAAGGAATGAAAAATAAAAATATAAAATAAGTCAGCAAACTAAAAATTAACAATAGCAAATATAACAAACTATAAAAGACAAACTATCTTTCAAATTATACTAAAGAAATTAAAAACAATACCACAAATAATAATTAGAAGTCAGAAAGAAGACATCATAAAACCTAAATTTATAGTAAGCTTCTTAATTCTCGGGGCTGTGACTTGTTCATTTTACTGCTTAATATAATAAATAACCAAATGTATTCATAAACTTACACCTCCTGGCATAACAGGTTCTCACAAATATTTATAGAATAAATTAAAATAGAAGATATTCAAAAATTTTGAGAGGATACTTTGCATAGCTATTAATTCACTTACTGCAGGTAGAAGTTGAAGTTCAGAGTTTTGTGTTTAATTTTTCAGTCTTTTAAAGTTTAAATGCATTGTATTTATCTTAAGACTTAAAAATATAAAACTAATTTTCTGCACGTAATCAAACACAAAGAAAATCTGGTAAAAAATAAACAAGAGAAAATAAATTACCAGATACATGCACAAACAGACAACAAAATAAGAACAATTTTATTTATGTACAATGGAAAAACTATTAATTATATGGTAGCAAACTAAAAAGATAATTTACCATATTAAAGCAGAATTTCTTCCAAGAATGCAAATCTAATATAATTTCAGGCTGGTTAGCCTGTGATTATAACCTTGGGGATCACAATGGCTTGATTTAATTCACAGCAGCTATCTGAGCTTGAGCAAATGATTTCATCTTTCCTCTCCTATTGTTTTAATCTGTAAAATGGGATTGGAGTAGAAGTGATCTTAAAGAATAAGTCATAGCCAGTAGAAGAGTGGAAAGAAACAAGGGACGGGAAATGGGGAAGGAGTTGGGGAGGGAGAAAGGAGGCTTGAGGAAGGAAACAGAGTCATAGCGTTTTGTTCATATATAAAAGCTTCACTAACAAGCTATAGCATGTACAGGAAGAGAGGACCAGGATAGCAGGATGGGGTTAGGAGAGAACCACACCAAGAACTTTCCTGTGGATATATAAATGTATTGCTTTGAGTCTAACTACAGTGTATAGTAGTCATATTGCACCAATAAAATTCCTTTTTAAAAGTAAAAGAGTAAGTCATAGAAGTGATATGCGAAGTGCTAAGCATGACCCCTACTATATATTAGAATATTATTCCTATTCTTGTTTTTCTTTTTTTATTATTTTTCTTGGTGTGTTGTAGTTATACATCTTTTTGTTTTTCTGTACTGGAGATGGAATCCAGGGGCATTTTACCTCTGAGCTACACTCCCACCCCTATTTTTTACTGTTTATTTTGAAACAGAGTCTCATTGAGTTGCAAAGGACCTCACTAAGTAGCTGAAGCTGTCTGCAAACGTGATCCTCCTTTCTTAGGCTCCCAAAAGCTGGGATTACAAGTATGTGCTACCACGCCTGGCACTGTAGTCATACATCTTAAGGGAGTAAAAGATGGTAGATACATACATATGTACATCATTCAATTAGTACTTAACCAATTCTCACCCATTACCTCCTCCTCCCTCTTCCTCATGTGTGGCTTAGTGATTGAATTTGATACGTTTGTGAATATAAACCATGTACATTACAGAATTTCCTTCTCCCCCAGTTTCTGTCTCTCTCCCTAATTAGGTTTCCTTAATTTGCTCATCTATGGTTTCTCCTCTTTTGTCTAGAGTTCCTCCTATGACCCTTTTTCTCCCTTGCTTCTGCATATTAAGGAGAGCATCCAATTTTTTACTTTTTGTGACTGACTAATATCACTTAGCATAATGTTCTCCAGTTCCATCTATTTCTCTGTAAATAATGTGATTTTGTTCTTCTTGAAGGTTTAGCAAAAATCAGTTGTGTACATATCCGATAATTTTGTTATCCACTCATATGTTGATGGACATTTTGGCAGGTTTCATAATTTGGCAATTGTGAATTAAGCAGCTATGAACACAGATATCCATGCATTAGTTTGGTAGTTTGCTCTCCATTTTTTTGGGTAGATGCCCAGAAGTAGTATTGCTGGATCATACAGTAGGTTCCTTCTCATTCTTCTGAGGATATGTCATACTGTTTTCCAAAGTGATTGAACTAATTTATAATCCAACCAACAATGTATTAGAGTTCCAACTTCTCCACATCGTCACCAGTATTTGTTATTGTTTATGTTTTGAATGCCATTGTAGTTGGAGTTAGGTGGAATCTCGGGAGTTTTGATATGAATCTCTCTGATTGCTAATAATGTTGAGCATTTTTCATATATTTATTGGCCATTTGAATTTGTAGGAATATCTATTGAGTTCACTTGCCCATTTTTTATTGGGTTATTTGCTTTCTTAGTGCTAAGTTTCTTGAGTTCTCTGTTTATTCTAGATATTGGTCCTCTATCAGAGGAATAGTTGGCAAAAATCTTCTCCCATTCTGTTGGCTCGCTGCTGATGTTCTTGATAGTTGCTGCACAGAAGCTCTTCTTTTTTGCTCCACCTTTTAGTTTCTTGTGCCTTTGGGGTCTTGTTGAGAAAGATTTTACCAATGTGCCAATGTGTTGAAGTGTTGGATTTATGACCTCTTCAGGAGCTGCATGGTCTCTGGCCTGATTTCCAAGTCTTTGATCCATCTTGAATTGACTCTTGTGCAGGGGAAGAAAGTGAGATTTATTTTCATTTTTCCACATATGGTTAATCAGTTTTGCCAACATCATTTGTTGAAGAGGCTATCTTTTTTCTAATGTATGTTTTTGGCCCTTTTGTCAAAAATCAGTTGATGTCTCTTCTGACAAGTTGGGAATGAAGTATAATTTGTTTATATCATAGTTGCTACTCCTGTTTGTCTTTGATCCGTTGGTATGGATTACCTTGCTCCAGCCATTCACCTTTAGTTTGCAACTATCTTTAGTTGTCAGATGTGTTTCTTGCAGACAGTAGATAGATAGATTCTGTTTTTTAATTCATTTTGCCACCTTATGTCTCTTTATTGGGGAGTTTATGTTAAACATGATTACTGAGAGATGATTATTAATTGCTAAAAATTTGAGTTTTAACTTGTGTTTGAAGTACTGCTTGTTCTACTTTGCTTAGTCGTTTACTCGATTGAAATTATTCTTTCTCAAGTTCTATCATTTATTAGTCATTTCTTCTTTACAGTCAATTTCATTGTGCATTTTCTCTAGTGCTGATTTGGAAAACATACATTCTTTCAGTTTGTGTTTGTCATGGAAGATTTTTATTTCCTCATTGAATTTGAGAGATAATTTTGCTGGGTAGGAAATTTTTGGCTGCGGGTTGTTTCTTCCAGAGTTTGAAATGTGTTATTCCAGGCCCCCCTCCTGGTTTTCATGACTTGGTTTGGGAAGTCTGGAGTGATGCTAATTGGTTTGCCTCTAATTAGTGATTCTAATTAGCCTTTTGCTTTTGTTGTCTTTAAGATTCTCTCCTTGGCTTCTACATTGGTCAGTGAAACATTTCTCTGATCTTGTCTAAAGGGGGACCTATAATTTCTTGTACCTGTGTATTGACCACTAGTTCTATCTTTAGAAAATTTTCTATTTTTACTTCTTTGATAAGATTGTTGATCCCTTTGGTTTCACCTTATATTCCCTTATATATGTGTATTATTCTTAGCTTAGTTCTTTAAGATGGGCCTGTATCCTTCCATGCTGTCAAATTGTTTTTTTCTAAATTATATACTACTATGTGTTCATTTTTGGAGTGATTACCTTCTAAGAGTGAGATTCTATTCTCTATGTAGTCTAATCTATTGTTTATGATTTGTATTGATCCCTTTACGTCAGTGAGTGCATCCTTTATTTCTTTAATACTCTCTTTAATTTTATTTTGAAAATCCTATATCATTTATACTGTTAAAATTCTGATTTGTCCTTTTGACAATCTCTCAAATTCTGTGTTGTTGGGTTATGTTATTGTGGGATTGTGGGAGCTCATTGCTTCCTTGTTACTCCTCCTCATGATTTCAGAAGTTCACATCTTTGTTGCTTTAGATAGAGTTCTCTCAGTCTGTAGATGTCAGCTTGTATATACAAAGGTAAATTGTATTGTATCCAGTGGTGAAGGTTGAGTGAGGAGGAAAGTGAAGTCTTATAGGCAAGGATAAGGTAAAGCACATATAAGATAAAATAGAACAAGAGTATGAGTTTAGTTAGGTAGTACAGAGATTATAGATAGTGAGTATGTAATAGGGTTCTATTTACCAAAGCAGAGTATTTAGTATAGTGATATAAAGTGGATTTAGTATAAGACAAAGGAGAGAAAAGAAAAAAAGACACAGAGGAGAGAGTAGATATGCACAAGGAGGTGTGTGAAAGGGGTTGGAAGGAGAGCAAAAAAAAAAAAACAAGCATACACACAAAAATATCAAAATATAAAACAGAGCAACAACAAAATAATGCTACCCTACAAATATATGAATACTGTGCAGGCTTGGCCTCTGCAGTCTCTCTCTGTTCAGGTGCTCAGTGCCATTGGCACCTTTCCCACAGCAATCGTGGGTCTCTGAGACTCTCAGTCTATGCAGGCGGCTGGTATCAATGAGGCTGGATCTAGTGTTAAGCACAGGTTTCCCTCCATGCTTTCCACCAATGCTGAGCTGGGCTTTCTCCCTACCTGTGTAGGTGGTGGGTGCCACTCGGACCAAATCCAGTGTATATGTATCAGTCCCTGTTCTCCACAGCTAGGGCTGAGTTGGTCTGAGTTCTCCTGGGTCACTATGATTAGGTGGACTGTGGTGATCTCGGGAAACCCTATCAAGTCTCTGAGCCCTGGTGACTGTAGGCCTTTTTTCCCTGGAGGCTATCTACTAATCTGAGCCTCTGCTATATCTAACAGCAGACTCTACCCTTCCTTTGCTGGGTTGAAACATAAAATGTAAGAACCTAAAACTCTATTGCTTGCTGCGTGAATTCCCATGGCTGCACTGGCCCATCTTCCATGAGGACTGCAGGTTCACTTACAGTGTTGTAGAGCATTGCTCTGGATCTCTGGAGGGTGCAGTGAGCTAGGCTACCGCTTCTGCAAGTTATAGTCAGTGTCTGCACAAGAGGAGCTGAAAGCTTACAAATCCAATAAGCTGCAGCCACTTACTTCATTTAAAGACATTGGATTTTTTTTTCCTGGGGGTCTATGGAAGCCTCCATGCTGGCGGGGTATGTTCTGCTCTAAGATCTGCCTTCTAGTTTTTTTCTGCCACCTTTCACTTGCTGGTGCTCCGTTCGAGTGTATGCTGGTTTCTTTCTTTTGTCTGAATGCTGTTTTCATGGCAATAGAGATTGAGTGTAGCAGGAATGATAATGTGCTGCTCCCCTCAGTTGCCATCTTCCCAGAAGTCTATCGTTACAATTATTTATCACGATTAATGTTATTTTAATTTATAATCTAAGGAACTATCATTGTTCTTTTGCATTCCAGTACAATAATATGTATAACTGCTATGCTGTGTTTTTATGTTATTTAGATAGGCAACACAAGTATAAAAAGAAAATCAAAGAAGAGGGATCACATGAATTACACAAGTTAAAATATGTCCAATTCTAATGGTTTCCCTCTTCTAAATTAAAGAAAGCTTTTTCTTATGGTAATTATGACTCACTCATGGCCCATGGTTGACTGTACTCTTGGAAAAAGATGAAACTCTGGAATACATCCAGGTCTTTGGCCATATGACACATTGCAACATGATGTACCTACACTCAGGATGAGAAGATCTTGTCAATTACTACTTGTGACTGCTCCATGGTAAAGCTGGAAATAAAGTGGCACTTGTGCTATTATTCAAAATTCAGTGATAGATTCAGATATGCAATCCTTGGGTGAGTGAAGGGTAAATGTGTCTACCAAGGAAACACTGGCAAGTAGGGATGGGAGATAAACTGCTAAGTTTCTTTCTTTGTTCCATCGATGCAGGGAAACACTGTGGTTGGCTTTTTTCTGTTTTAAATGTAGATATCAAAGCCTGTGCTTACTCTATCATTGTATAGAATACATTTGCCTCATTCCTTACTTTGAAACATGAAATGAGGATCAAATTATCCTCTCAATTATTACAAACAGTTGTGCAAGTGAAAAAAGCATCTTACTCTGAAAACCCCACAAATCCACCAAGGAATAAATAGTCTTTAAACTCTATGAAGTGATCTGTAATCTGAGACAGTAAAAAGAAGTTCTCAGACTTTGATTCATTACTACCATGCTCACCACTATATCACTGCCCAACAGCATGGACCATTTCACTGCCATTTTAAACTCCTGTAGTCAAAGAAAGGCAGAAGCTGGGCCACTGGCGACCTCTCTTAAAAGAATGAAAATTGAACAGGAAGTAGAGAAATGCCGCCTCATAAATTTCACCCAACCACATTTACCAGCCACCTGCAGTTCACGCCAACTGCTGCATTCCCTATGATGAATGTGCCTCCATCGCACTGCTGGGGTCACTGCGTTTCTCATGATAATACTTGGCTCAACACTCTCTCTCTATCTCTGGGAGTTTCAGAAGAAGATTATGACTCCATGCTCATGATCTTCTATTTGAGAAGATTAATTTTAATGTTGATTCATTGTAAGTACTAGCTTTTCTCCTAGCACTTACAGCTTTTGCTCAAACTCTAGAAGTTGATCTTGGTGCTCAAAAGAAAGATGACCAAAAAAAATGTCATCTAAATGGAAGTTACTTTTGAGATTAACATTCTTTCTTAGCAATAATATATATATATATATATATATATATATATATAAATCAAGTTGAAAGGTTATATTAAATATAGACTATTAAAATTGATATTAGCAGAAGCAATTTTATTGGCACATATTAACTAATTTTAATCACTTTCTTAGCTGAATCTAAGAAATATCTGTCTTTAATATATCTTCTAAGAACAAGAAGTGTTATTTTAAAATATGGTCTCACTAATTTTTTTTATGAAATTACATTTTTTTGTGGTACTAGGGATTAAATCCAGGGTCATTCTATCTTTGAGCTATTCTCCCAGTTTTATTTTAGTTTTTTATTTGGAAACAGGGTCTCATTAGATTGTTGATGGCTTCACTAAGTTACTGAGGCTGATATCAAACCCTCCATCCTCCTGTCTCAGCCTCCTAAGCACTAGGATTGCAAGCATGTGCCACCACACCTGGCTTAAAATTATAATATTTTAAATTAAAATTATGTCGTTAAATTTTTGAAATCACTAATATCTTCATAAGATACTTTTTTGTAAAAGAAGAATGAAATATTCTCTCTTAATGTGCTAGAGGAGCTGGTTATCTCCAAATAAATTTATCCAAATGAGATTTGTTCTCAATACTAATGTATTTTATATTGAAATGCATAAATATCTAAGCTCAAATATTTTCAAAGGCACTGTCTCTTTTGCAACTATTTAGCTTTGTTCAACAATATTTTATTAAGACAACACTTGTCAAATAAATTCTATCTACAATTACCCTGAAGTTTTCACCATTTTTAGAAGCTAAAAAGTTGTAGCATTTACCAATATGGAATATAAAACTATCTAATTAAAAGTAGATCTGTCACCAAACTCTTCCCACAAGTTAGTTGTTCCAAAGTTGTTACCTAATTCCAAAACTAAATTTTCTGCACTGTGATCTCATTCTTCAATTTGTTCCACTCCTTCTTGATTTTGTAGAGAAATTTCTTTCTCTTTCAAAAAATTATCTTCAGTAATTTTAATCCATTAAAAGCTTCAACCAGAAGTTATTTTTTTTGCCACATCATTTGTTGAATATGTTAAAAAATTTCCAGCTTATTTTGAACAAAATAGAACCATAATTCAGAGAATCTATTCACCAAAAATGTGTAAATCATTGTAGGTCATTAAGGGTGATTTATAAAGTGTTTTTCAAAGGTTAAAACATTTTTCATATCTTATTGATGAGCACAGAAGTTACACTACCATGCTGATGATATTTTAAAACTCAGTATTAGCTTTATCACAAAAATTTAGTAATTCCAATTGTATAGGTATAAAAATATTTGTAGATTTTGGCAACTTGAGCTTCTCTTTCAGTTGGTAGAATATTCAGCTTGCTTGAATAAAATTATAAATTATGTTTATACTACAAACAATTCCAAATACATTTCTTTGGTATACATTTATTAATTTAGTGAGAACAGTGTTGTTAACTATGATGATGTCTTCCACCAAACTGTCTGTTCATATTATTTAGACAAAAACAAATACTTCAGGGTTGTACTTTTAACATTTATGATGATCTCAGATGTTTCACTTTGAGAGGATAAATTTCAAAACTTTACTTTGATTCCAGCAACCGCATGGGGGGCAGGAGAAGAACCATTATTAGGACTAAATTATTTCCAGTTTGAAGCATCTGCTGATATACAATGGACATCCTTTAGGCATGAGAAGTTCTGCTACTAATGAAGCCACATTTTCTACTACTGCTTCTTGCTTCATGAAAGTACTACAAAACCCTGGAATTTTAGCAAAAAAAAAAAAAAAATTAAACCAGTCATCAGTTGATTTAAGTGAAAATGCATGTCTAAAAGATTAATATATAGGCTCACCTTCTGTGGTTGCATATATAAAATTGTCCTTTTTGGAACAGTCCTCTTAAAATAATGTCGGGGCCCACTCGGCTGGACCGAGATGGCACCCAGGCTTGTTGCCAGCGTGGATTCAAGATGGTGCCTAGGCTTGCAGCCAAGTCATGAGACTCACAAGATGGACGTCTCCTTGAGCATGCGCAGTGTGCCATGCTACGTGCCTGCAGAATGATCAGTGACGCAGCACCTCGTGCTACCACCAGCCTGCCTATTAGAAAGTCAGAAGTGTGCATGCCCTAGCTGTGGGAAGCTTGGGGTTGGTAGGGAATAGAGGGAGGGATTTTGATGCTGATATATATTGTGCTTGCTGTACACACAAAGAAGGAAGAAGAAGAGACATATTATTGAGACATATTAAGGATCCATTAAAGAAGAATTCATATTTCAGCTGAAGAGGTGTCTGTATCATTCTCTAAGCCCCTGTGGGTCGGAGTCTTAGGGGACGATAAAATAATTTTGAGGATGATACTACTGGATTTCTAGATTTTTGTTCTTTAGATTTTTATCTGGTCTGTGATATCCCGATAGCCTTTGTGATGCATATTAAACAAAGTATTGTTTTTCAAAACTAAACATGCACTTTCATTTTTAAGGTCATTATGACAAGAAGATTTATTGCAAAACTCAAAGAGTTTTGCAATAAATAAACTAAATAATATTATAAATAGCGACAGACTTATAATGGGTAGATGAAAAACATCACTGTAGCATGAGCATCCCTAATACTCTGGTATGCATTTTAGAGTGCACTGTTCAGTTTCTATTTTCTACATATATGTGACATATACATAGCTGTGTTTCCCAGCAATCTTTTCAATAGAATCCTGGTGGCTTTGTGCATTTTATAGGCTCCGCAGCAGCAACATTACTGGCTTTTACATGATGCAGCCGGAGGGGCATCAGCAAATAATACTTCTTCCACTACCACCAAGACAAAAGGAATTGGCTGCTCATACCTGAATGCTTTTCTCATTCTCTTTGAATTTGCAAAGAATATGAATATTAAAGAGAGAGAAAAGGTGCTTGTTGATAATCTTGCAGTGTACATGTATCTTATGCATACTAGCAGTAAGAAAATGACAAGAACTAGAAATAAAATAGAGGCCTAGAAGAACTATTCTGACTTATTTTTATAGGTCTATTAGTAATTATACTTGGCTAAAACATTAAAATACTTGAACATGTGCAACTGAACGAGACTTGACCACAAGGTAAACCAAGACTATCCCATACAAACTGAGATGACTGATCGTTTATCATAGAAGCAAGATTCTAATGGCTCCAGACTTTGAAGAACCGTTTAGGACCAGGCCTTAAATGGTAGATTATAAGATTTATTTGGAATAAAATGGTGATCCAAACATAATCCCTTTTTTGGGGGGTGGGGGGGAATACCTAGTTTGCATGGTTCACCTTTATGGAGCATGCATTTTTCAAAGACCATTCTCACAATCAACTCCTTTGATTTGAGCATGCTCTAGGAAGTGTGCCATTCCCTCTGCCACTATTAGTTTCAATAACTTTCCTGATATACACTACCACAAGGGCTGCCACCATGGTGGAACCTAAGGGGCAGCATCTCTACTAGTGCTGTTTGTTGTTCTTTTCCTGAGGACTGGACTGGGGGTGGGGGGAGTTCTGCCCTGAGCTATACACTCAGCCCTTTTTATTTTGAAACAGGGCCTTGCTAAATTACTATATGCTGGCCTCAAACCTGCCATTCTCTTAATTCAGTCTCCCAAGTATAAGAAGCACACCATGGTATTAGAGGCACACTATGGCGCCAGGCTCCTACTGGTGCTGTTTTGAGGATGGCACCCCTTCTTAGCACTGATGAGATGAGCCAGTGTATAACCAGGCTTTCTCATTCAGCCTCTTCTCTTGGTGCCATTCAGCTGCTTTGAGAGCAGTCAAAGCCACAGGAATGTCAGGGTGATTATTGGCCAATGTCAAACTTACTTTGGAGCAGAAGCCCTTTAAGTTCAGGAGACAGATTTACCTTTCTTACAGGCTTAATAGAATTAAGCAAATCAGCACTTCCTGCAAAAGGCGGGCTGCACAGCCACCAAGCTAGCAGTATCATTAAAAAAAGCACATGTGTTTAAAATAAAATTGTTTCTAACAGTGAGTCTCAAATACCTACTATTCTGGCATACCTTTTGACTTCTAAGATTGCTGTCAAGCTGTTATGGCTTCTACTTTATTCTTTGAAACACTCCCCCTACCTCTCCCTTCCTCCATTCATCTATCAAATTGAATTTCTTCAAATATAAAGAGAAATAGAATATACTCAAAATATACTCGAGGGTCAAGCTGGTGTCATTTTTATCCTTCCTCACAGGGAATTTGCACTCAGTTTTGGTCAGAGTCCCACTCTTCTTTTCTCCCTGTAAGAAACGCTGGCCTCTTTGTGGCACTCCATTCATAGAAGTTGTCAGTCTCTAGACTGTATCATATTTTCCTTAGAAATGACTCTAGAGTCTTCTGTTTGCTCTTCATTACCATGCTATCCATCCCATATGAGCCTTAGTCACCTCTTTCTTCTCTGTGAGAAGGAATTCAAATTGTCACCTGTTGCAAACATGTGGAGAGGAATCGCTTAGTTTCTGTCCTAGCTGTTATTTAGCAGATACACTTGGGCATTTTGTTTAACTTGTCTATGCATGAGTTTTTCACCTGTAAGATGGGGTTATTAATAATAATACTACTTCTCAGAGAAGTGTTGTGAGGATTCGGAGAGTAACTACAAAGCAGTTAGGTACTTGGCTGCTCTTATCTCGTCTTCCCAGTCTGAGACACTCTTTAAGAACTCAAATTGATCAGGGGCATCCTTCATAGATAGTCAATTTAGGGAATCTTCTCAAAGTGCTTAACACATTAAGTCCTAAGTTTTCAATATTTCAAATATTCTGTGAATATTTCAATGAAATTGAAACAAGTACATTAAAAATAGGTTGGAAATCATAATCTAGATTTTATATATTCTTTGTATATTTTATAAATAAATATGAAACATTTTCAAATGCTCTAATCATTTATCCATTACTTTTCTTAAAAGCATAGAGCTCTAAAAACACAATATTTAAGCCAGGTGGTACACGCTTGTAATCCCAGCATTTGGGAGGCTGAGACCCGAGGATCGCAGTTTGCGACAGCCTCAGCTACATAGTGAGGCCCTCTGCAACTTAGTGAGACCCTGTTTCAAAATAAAGAATACAAAATAGGGCAGGGGGTGTAGTTCAGAGGTCAAAAGACCCTGGGTTCCATCCCCTGCCCCCCAAATAGACAATAACAACAGAAAATAATATTTATTTTAAAAGCTACCTTACTTGTATATTTGTTGCTCAATTTAAGGTTTTATTTTATATCCCATGTCTGGGACAATAGACTTAGTGGGATTAAGCAACTCTCAAGGTCAAGGTCTTTATTTTCTTAATGAGGGATCAAAGTAATGTTGCTGGAAAATATATTAATTTATCATATAGAAAATATGGAGGTCTTCAGAAGAGAATCAATCCTCAGATTTGGAGGATAGACATATGACTTCAAATATGTCAGAAGAAAGAGGACTTCAGTCTAGAATGCAAACATTGCACAAAACTTAGGTTTTTTTTATAATTCAATCAAGTTATTTAGCCTACAGTGATTAGTGTTCTTTTTTGAACACTTTCAAGACATTCAAGTTTTTTTTCTAAGAAAGTACTACTTTAATATTCCTATTATTTATTTTTTTTCTTTTGACTCACACATTTTAAAAATATGATGGAAGAATCCATCCTTTACATTTATTCTGTGACATGTCTAGCCACATTTTGGGTTTACAAAAAATTCACTGTCTTTTGTTTTTCACAAATTTCACTAGAATAGTAATTGATTGATTCATTCATTGATCAGTGTTGCTAAGTCATAAAAATACTTTAGAAAAGTTACATCGCTTTTTGAACCAAATTCTACAATAATACATTTGGAATGATTGTGCCAGGTCCCAAGTTATTCTTAAGGTAAGATACTATAGGTAAAAGTACCTTGTAACATTTCCAAATATGAAATATTATTAAGTCACATAACTGCTTTTGTGTTTTGGAGTATAAATATGTACTTGGCAAAGAACTAGCTCAAGGAAATTCAGATTATAGATGATTATTTTTCTATGCTAATTCTCCAAGATGTTTTCTTTTATCATCATCACAGCTTCCTTTATAATAGGTATAAATATTCCCAATTATTAAGCACCTATAGTTTTCTTGACATAAAACTATATGTAAATTCATATCTCTAGATTCCTATCTTTGCTCCTTTAAGTGCCAGTGGATTACAGTGTGGTGGTAATGAGGCCCACTCTGTCCTTGAGTTTGGTCAGTCTCCACTAGTAACTCCATTTACCATACCATCACTCACAGAAAAGATTTCCCAAGGGTCCTGACAGAAGATAGACACAAACAGACTCTGAAGAGACTCCAACCATTTCTTTTTTTATTATTTTATTCATACACTACACTTTCACATCATAATGTGGATCATGTTGACAATGGCATACATTCACACAGCACTTGGTGCCTCCCCTCCTGCTTCACCTTCCCCCTCCTGACAATGAGTGTCCAGGTTAACCATGCTATTACATTCACACTTATACACGTATTCAAATGTAGCTCCTTCATTTATCAATCTCAGCCTTCTTCCTCCCCTACCCTTCCTTTCTAGCTTTGCTGAGGTTTCCATTACCTGGAGTCTCTCTGATATCTCTAATACTCCCTAGTTTGGGCATATTATAGAAAACATATGTCTCTTCTCTTTCAATTGTTTCTTTATTCCATGTTGCTAATAAGCAAATACAAATCAAAACTACTGACCAGAAAGGCCAAGGATCAATAATGCTGTATCCTTGATCAAATGCAGCTCTGCTGTGGTTGTCCTTGAGCAGGTCATCAAACCACCCAGACCTTTAAGGAGATACACGTAGGGCATTGCTGCACTGGGACCCCCATGAAACACTTGCCATATTGCCACCTAAACCAGGACCTCAATTGTTTTACTCTTCCATCTCCCTTTCTTTATGAGCTCTGACTCTTCCTCACTAGTCATCGTCACACCTTCTTTCTTCTCTAAAATCTTGTAAACCTTATGACCACCTGAGATGGATCATGGCATTTTAATTCCCCACTTGTTTCTTCTGCCAAGTACCTAGAGCTCTGAGGATAAACGACCATGGAAAGCACCAGGGTGTGGCTCTGTGTCATTTTACTTTTCACCACACATGCATCCTTCAGTAATTTAAGATGAGTTAAATAATATGAACTAAAAGATCAAGCCATCAGACCTGGCAAACACTGCATAATTGTACCCTCTTATGTCTTTCATCGCTGTGCCTTTGTAAGAGGACATTACAACCTCAGAATAAGATAGTGATGTTGAACTCTCTCAATTTTTTAAAATTATTTCTTAAAGTTTTGCCCTCCTGCTATTGCTGAGGGAAAAGGTAGAACCTTTGGAAATGGCATGCATGATTATAATGCAAGAGTAGATTTAACACTTAAGACCATTCATCCACAGCAGGAGAGTTCAGCACCAGTATTTTCAGCAGTAAATCTGTGAAAGGTACCCCAGCAACTTTGAAGAGCTCCATCATTGCTCTTCTCTGCATGCCATACTTTAGAGTGGGAGCCATATCAATTCTATTAGAAAACCCAAATACAATGAGAAAAGTTGAATCCTGAGGGGTCTGGAGCCAAGTGACTCAAATGCAAAAGCCCAGGTGAACAAATTTATTGTAATAAGTAGCCACATCCAAGTAGTGATCAAAATGGTCTGAGTCACACAGACCTATAGCATTGCCTCATCATGGTGTTTTTGGAATTGACATAGATAGGAAGCCTACTAATCCTTATACGACCCATAAAGGCAGAAGAGCTTTAAGTGGAGTGAGTAAAAGTCCATCTGAAATCAAAAAGACAGAAAAATCATAGTTCCTGAGTCAATTCCCAACTTGAGTCATTTAACAGATATAGAATTCCCTGAACAAGGGGAAGGTTGGGTCCCCTCAAAGAAGGACCCTGATTCACTACCAAACTTTATATGTTTAATCTTTTTTCTAGCCTTCCTCAAAGGAACCTGTAGCTTGTTACTAGGGTAAATATGCACTGGAGACAAGGAAATAATCAGGCCTTTTAGGGATTATCAGTCATTGAGCACTAACTGGCAATGATTTCAGGAGGCACAAAATGTCACTGTGGTCCTCAAGTCAGAGAACAAGCTAATGAAGTCAGGTAAGAAATCAAGTTTTAGCTTAGGTCTATTTTTCAGCAGATCCCTGAACTCATCATGAAGTGGTTGTTTCCTCAATTCCATAATGCATAATTGGAATTAACATACCTGCAGTTGGTAAAAATCCCCATGCTGGTTCCCTGATATGTGGAGTGAGGGCTATTAGGGTGGGAAAATACAAGAGGAAGCCATTGGAACTATTTCCACCTACAAAAATAGGAAGTCAAAAGCAATACTCTATCCCTCCAGGTAGTACAGAGATTAGTGTCATTATGAGGAACTTAAAAGATGAAAGGTGGTGATTATTACCACATCCTCATTCAACTCTCCTATTTGACTCTTTAGAAGACAGATGTATCTGGGAGTGATAGTAGAGTATGTATATTTAGCCAAATGGTAACTATAATTGAAGCTGTTGTATATGATGGAGTTTCTTGGCTTGATCAAATTAACATATATCCTGGTACCTAGGATGCAGTTATTGAACTGGCAAGTGAATTTTTCTCTATACCTGTTCATAATATCCACCAGAGGCAGTTTACTTTCAGCTAGAAAAGCAAGAATATACATATACTATCCAATCTAGTGAGATATTCCATCCACTAGCCCCATATCATAGTTTAGTTCACAATCTTGGTCACCTTTTCTTTCTATAAAATATCACACTGGTGATAGGCGTGGTGGCACGTGCATGTAATCCCAGCATTTGGGAGGCTTGGACAGGAGGATCGAGGTTCGTGGACAGCCTCAGATACTGAGTGAGGCCGTTTGTAATTCAGTGTGACCCTGTTTCAAAATAAAGAATAAAAAATAGGGCTGGGATGTAGCTCAGAGGTAGAATGTCCCTGGGTTCCATTCCAGACCTGCAAAAAAAAAAAAATTACATTGGTCCATTATAGTGGTGACACTGTGCAGACTAGACCTAGTAAGCTAAAAGTAGCAACTACTCCACATTAATTGGTAAGACATTTGTGTGTCAGAAGGTAGAAAATAATTCTAAATGAGTCCTACCTCAGTGAAATCTCTGGGTTTCAAGAGATGTGGAGCAAGTTGTGATATCCCTTTGTTTTTTTTTTTTTTTAGTTTTTTTTTAAGCTTAAGTGATTTTATTATTACAAAGATGGAAAGATATGACAGAGTTAATAAAGATACCCGAGGTAGAATACGGTGGTGACTTGAAAGGAAGTCACTGGAGGTTTTTGGACACTGAATATTTTATACCAAGTCTTCTGACCAGACTAGATCTGCCCTTTCTCTGGGGCAGGTCTTTTGATGTGGGGATTCCTTCCTGTAGCTCTGCCCTGTCTCCGGCACAGGCCCCAAGCCTTTTGTTACACCCCAAAATGTGTTTTTTTTTTTAATTTATTTTTATTGGTGCAATGTATTCATACATCATAGTGGTATAAAGAAAATACTTTTGTAGACATACATGCACATCTCGCCCAGTTAGCCCCTACCACGATCCCCACCCCATTCCCTCCCCATCCCTCCTTCCCACGCTTGGCTTACTGGTTGACATCTAGTATTATAGCAATTTATACAGTATTAACATTGATAATCTCACATAACAGTTTCATTTGTCTGGTACCAAACTTTTGATGACTTAAAGATAACATTTCAATATTTCTTTTTGCTTTCTTTCTTACCAGAGAATATTTTTTTCTTTTTTTTTAGGTGAAACTATCATACATTTATTTATTTATTTTTCAGAAAAAATCTATCCTGATATGGAGTATGGACTCTAGATACCCAAAACAGTCTCAAAGGGGAACAAAGCTAGAAGATGTATATTTTCTGATTTCAAACCATATAAAGCTACAATAATTGAAACAGTGTAGTACTGTTCTAAAGGCAGATATATAAACCATTGGAGCTAAATAAAAGCCTAGAGATAAATTCTTCCATACATTGTCAAGTTATTTTTGACAAGGTTTCCATGAACTTTTGGTGGAGGAAATACTAGTCTTTTAACTAAATATTGTTGAAAAATAATAATAAATGAAAAAGAATAAAATTGGACCCTTACCTAACACATATACAAATATTAACTCAAAATAGATAAAAGACCTAAATATAAATCTTAATACTATTGTGATACCCCTTTGAAGATGAAGTCTAAGTTTTACATCTGGCCCCTCCTATAACCAAGCAAGAGCCAAAACACCTACTGTGCTATATAGATTTTTAAGGAAACATATTCTTCCATTGGATATGTTGCTATAACACTTTTACAGAGTGTCCTAAAGAGTTGTTCATTTGAAATGGGTCCCAGAATAAGAGAAGGTTCTAGAAAAAGCCCAGGCTGTTTATGAAACCTGTTCTGCAACTAAAGACACATGATCTGGCTGATCTAATGGTGCTTGAAGTTTCAGTGGCAGATAAAAAACTTTCCAAACTTTGGCAGACTCCTATAGGTGAATTGCATGTCAGGTCTTTAGGATTCTGTAGCAAGACCCCACCATCACCCATAAATGGCTACTGATGAGACAATATGAGTGTCAGAAGTGCCAACTCCTTCCCCCTCCACACACGTCTGTATAGTCAATAAAATGCATGTAACTTTTGGCTCCCCCAAAACTTAACTAATGGAGTTGGGTGTGGTGGCACACACTTGTAATTCCAGCATTTGGGAGGCTGAGACAAGAGGATCATGGTTTGAGTACAGCCTCAGCTACTACTTAGTGAGGCCCTTTGCAACTCTGAGAACCTGTTTCAAAATAAATAATAAAAAATAGGGCTGGGGGTATAGCTCGAAGGTAGAATGCCCCTGGATTCCATCCCCAGTAGCGCCAAAAAAAAAAACAAAAACCCAAAAAAACAGAAAACTTAACTACTAATATGCAGCTGTTGACAAGAAGCTTATTGATAACAAGAATCACCAGACAACACACATTTTATATGTATTATATATGATGAAAAATACACAAGAGTCATGAGTGATTACTTTTTACTACAAGATGAAGGTTATTGGACTGCCAAAATACTCCTACAGAGATGAACAGTTTCATCAACAGGTAAAGTAGACAAAATTCCTCAGCAAGAAGAGGTATGATAAGGAAAGTGGCTCAGTCAGCATTCTTCCTGATGTAATCCAAAACACTTGCCACCACAACTTAGAGGGAGGAAGATTTTATTGCTTATAGTTCTGGAGATTTCAGGAGTTCAATCCATTCTTAGGCCAGGTAAACTGCAGAGCTCGTCATCGTGCCAAAAACAGAGAGAGAGAACTTGCAAAAAATCCTCTTTCACATCATAAAGACTAGACCCAGAGAGAAAGAAAGAGCAAGGGGAGGAGGAACCGTGTATAATTCCAAAGGCCACACCCACCACCACCATCACCAGGCATCCTTTCTCAGAAACCAGATCTCACTCCCAACATGCCTTGTTTCCGTGACATATAGGAGGGCATTCTAAATTTAAACCATAAGAGAAAATAAAGGTAAATTATAGATTTGTGACAAAGAGATGCTTCCATGGAAGAAAATGATGCCCCCTTCTCACATTTAATTTAGAAAGAAGTATAATAAAATAATAAAACAAAAATAAAATGTTTTTCTGATAGGAGTGGTGACAGAGGCATAAATATTAATTTTGTAATAATAACATCTGCCAAAGAATCCTGTTTTAGTAATTTCTGCCTGTAGAAAACTATTGACTTGCTGCTACATGGCCCTAGAGAGGGGAATGAATGTCAGGAGAATATAAAAAGCATTGCCAAAACTCACCAGCTAAAGCACATGTATGTCACTAGTGTCCAAGGAAGCAGAATAATTTATTCCAAATATCATGTGAATGTTCTTCACTGGTAGAATTGGAACTGCATCTAGAGTTCTATGGCAAGAGATCTGGGAAAAGCAATTCTCAGGTGCCTAGACCTTTTCATACAGGGATATCAGAGGCAGGGTGCAGTGGCAGATTTTGTCTGCCAAAGACAGTATCCAGCATGGAATAGTTAAGTAGCGAGATCAGCCTTATTTAAAGAACTGGAATATTTAAAACAAGGTCAGAAAGATCTCTGAGAATGTAAAAGAAAAGGAAACATAGACAAGGATGGAGAATGAAGTAGACAGTGGTGGCATAGCCTTGTCTTCCAGTCTCCTGCCTGGGGGAGAGAAACAACACTGAAAAACACTATACATGTGAATTTTTCTCATTTGAAAAGAAAATGAGTACATAGATTAGAATCCATTTATTTAACTTGCATCTAGATGTCCCAGCAGTGTCTAATTAATGTTCAGGATTAGAAAACAAACACATCAATAAGCAAGCCCAAGCAGATTTTCATTTAAAAAATAAGTTAATCATATAGAGCATTTATATATTACAAATGATTTAGTAAGTTTATACTCTAAAATTTTAACAATTATCTTTATCTTAATATGAAATCTTTATTACTAATGCTTAAAAAGGGAGTGGTAAGACTAGCTGATTTTAGTTTTGCCTTATTTTAGTTTTGCCTGATCTACAATAGTTCTTTCTTTTAGCCCCAGATGACATAACCCGAGAGAAAAAGCAAACCTGTTCTCATGATAAGACAGAGACCAGAAACTGGTCTCTGATATATGAAGATTCTTACCTGCTCCATTAGAAAGAAAAGTTCCTCTTTCACTGGTTAATTGGGCATCTTGCATCTGTGTTTAGACTAGCTGCTCTCCTTCACTAATATTGAGGGAGAATTGTATAGACACTCCAGCTCCTTTCAAAAGATCCCTGCATTCTAAAAAATTATTCCCTACTTGGAATTCAGAACTTTTGGGATCTATGAGTTTTCTTAGCCCATCTGTCTCAACCAGGAATTCCCTACATGCCAAGCAAAGATACGGGGATTCTAGGATCTAACTCAGGATTTTTAGATTCCTCCCATTTTTACTATCTTTTGGTTGTTTTTTTTTTTTTTTCCAGAAAACTCTTTAAAAGTGAGATTCTAAGCTTCCTACTTAGAAATTTCTTTGAAATCTTTCTATTTTTACTGGGTGTCCTTCCATGATACTATGATATCTGACCCAAGAGTACGGATGAAGAAAAAAGATGAAAAGAACAAATAAAAATATCTAACAGCTATTTCTTAAAGCTTCCTCTTTTCTATCTCGTGAAACCTATCTTGTGTTAAAACATACTGTAATTTTGGTTTATAGTAAAGTAGTGATCAGATCTGCAAAATCTACTCCGGTATCTAAAGGGAAAAATTTTAATATATGAATCTCAACAGAGCCTGAATTTCAAAAATTAGCTTCTCCTTAGAGACTCAGTTTTACATTTAAAACTCAAAGCTGAAGAATTACATTTTTGTTCTCTAGGCCCGCCTTTTCCTCCAAGTAAGTGATAATTAGCTTTCATTCAGTGAGGAGAGCCTTAAGAAATTGATGATAAAATATATTGCTTAAGTAACTAAAAGATTACCCAAACACTTTCCCAGAAAAACAAAATTGCATTTAGACTAGTCCACTGAAAAAAATGGAAGAAAGTGTTAAAATATGTAATACTCTGAGAAATGATTTGAGAATTCCATACAAAGACAATATGAAATTATTATGATCATTTATACAAGACTAGGAAATGCATCTTCATCCTGAAAAGTATACTAAAAATCACTCTGTGATAACATTATAATGTACTAGTAAACAAATAAAAATAAATTTTTAAAAATCATTCAATTGTAGAGATAAATTACTAATTTAAATTTATGTAAGAGAATCTCAGGTTTATAAGGGCTATCATTAGTGTCCTATCCCAGAGACATGCCTTAACTCTGTGTTTTTATAAATTTAGTATTATTAAATTCAAAGAAAATTATTTTTAGAACATGATATATAATATAAAATGTAATTCAATAACAAAAAGTAGGACATATTATCTGAGATTTTATATCCATGGTAACTAAATGGTACTGGTGAACATAAAAAAATAACAAAATTTAATTTGTTAATTTAACAACAAGAAAAGCACAGGCATATAATCTGAGATTTTATTTCCATGATAACTAAATGATACTGGTGAGCATAAGAAAATCACTAAATTTTTTATTATAAATAAGAAACAAAGTCTTTATATTGTTCTTTTTTATATTACACTTTTCTGTAACATAATTATGAAGTTAATGTGTGTTTGTTAAAATTGGTTAAAAGAAAAAGTTATGTGAAAAAAGAGTTTACTTTCTTTCCCTGGTGATTCTGAACAGACGTCTACTAACTAGTAGCAGTTCCTTCTTGTCCTTCTTTACTTTGCAATTTCTTTGCTTATTAGCTTTATAAGAGAGAATATAGGTTTAATTTTTTATAACTGAAACAATTCGAATTTAAAACAATTAGAAACAGGATCAAACATCAATGTTCAAAAACTTTTAAATATTATAATAGACTTTAAAATATATGGAAAAATGAAAGCAAATAAAGCATAGTTCACCTAACAAAAGGAAAAAGAAAAAATGTTAATAAAGCATAAAAAGTAATAAGAATAATAACAAAAAAACATCATCTGTGACTCTCGAAATGAACTAGTGAAATACTCATATGTAAACCTTTTCCGATTAGGGTAAAATAATTCAACTCTAGGATACTTACAATGGCTACAATGACATAGAACACAAATAAAAATAAAAGGATGATCAAAGACTTATCTGGCAAAAACAAAATAATAGAAAGCAGACCTGGAGGAGTCAATGGCAAAGCCTACTTTCACAAGGAAGCCACGATTTTAAACATGCACATTATTAAGAAAGAATTAGCAAAACAATAAAAGAAATTAACTAAGAATAAAAAAAAATTCTAAAAGAAAAATTTAATGGACTGAAATCAGGAAAACTAGAATTAATGAATCCATGGATTATTGGCAATAAAATGAAAGTAAATAGGTTTCTAGAAAATCTGATTAAAAGGATAAAATAAATAGAAAGAGAAAGGGTATGAAAGCAAATAGAGTAAAGAGTAAAATGTGCAAGAGATTATAATGTAAAACCTCATGTAATGCTAATAAATGTGTAAAAGTTGTGAAATGGATGATGTTCATGAAAGATATAAATTAGCAATAACAATTTATAAAAATTAGAAAAATCTGAATTGAATAACAACCATGGGCATAATGAAAAACGTTTCAAAAAATTACTCCAGATTCTCCAGGAGTTGTTTTACTGGTGAATTATTTGAAACTTTAAAGGAACTAGTAAACTCAATTCTATATAATTTGTTCCAGAACACAGAAAAAAAATATGGAAAGCAATCAAATCTATTTTATGAATCCAGGATAATTCTGACATCAAAATCTGACAAACATTATACAAAAAAAATCTCCAAAAAACTAAAGACAGATCTTTCTTATGAATATAGATTCACAAATGAATTGATATTGGAAAATGTATGTGCCTGGCATTTATTATCCACCTAATAAATTCCTCCTACATCACTAGGGGAAACAAAAGGATCAAGAATGAATTTCCTCGGCTTCCTGGCCCAACATATACACATTTAATTCACACTGGAACCCATCCTTTCCTCATTTACTTCTGTTTCAAAGGGGCAGGGGGAAGTATTTTCTTTGTTCATAAACAAAAGCTTCTGAAAATGCCCTGGACCCCTTCTACAGGCAAATTGGTTTGTCAATAACTGTTCTGTCAGTTACTTATAGCCTCTCCATCTCTGTTAACTATTTTCTTTCAGCTCTTACAGAATATATGTCAACAGTTTCACATCTGCCTTCGTTCATAACTAATTTAATGAGCATTTACAAGGTATTAGATGGACTTGAGAATCATAACCAGGTAAAATGCAATCTTTGCCTTAAAAGATCTTTCCATTTAGTGAGGACCCAGCTAATCAGTACTTGCAGGGCAATAGAAATAGTGCTCAAATGTGGCCAAGCACAGGTACCATCAGAGCTCAAGGGAGAGACATCTGGGGATGCTTCTTCAGCTAGTGTCATCTCTTTATCTTTCCTGCATTTTTTCTTGTACTGAGAATTAAACTGAGACCATTCTGTCTTGGAACTATCACACACACACACACACACACACACACACACACACACACCACACACACACACACACACAACCTTTATATTTGTTTAGTAACAGGTTCTCCCTGGGTTGATGAGAGTCTCTCTACATTGGCTGAAGCTGGCTGCAAATTTTAAATCGTCCTGTCTCCGCTTCCCAAACACTGGAATTACAGGTATACATCACTATGTCCATCTTCTTCACAGTTTTTGTTTGTTTTTTGTTTGTTTGTTTGCTTGGTTTTTATTTTGTTTTTTGTTTTGGGGTTGTTTTGTTTTGTTTTGTTTTTTGGTGGTACTGGGGTTCCTGGAAACCCTTCTACCTCTGGGCTACACTCCCAGACCTAATTTTTTATATTTTTATTTGGAAACAGGGCCTTTTAAGCCAGCGAGGCTGGCTTCAAACCAGCGCTATCCTCCTGTCTCTGCCTCCCAAGTGCGGGGATTACAAGCCTGCACCACCACGCCTGGCCACAGTTTTTTTTTTTTTAAAGAGTAGTTTCCATTTGTTATCGCAACTCTTTGCTTCCCATTAATCCTTGTTTTCACTCAGAAATTCCCTGAAACTCCTCTGCTAGCAGTTTCTAAAATAATTTTTCTATTGCAAATATCCAATGGGGACATTTTATTTCATGTAAGATTTTTATTTCCTTATAACATTTGACACTATAGACAATTTCTCTTTGAAATTCCCATGACTGAAAGTTTTCTACTTTTGCTTCTTCCTCTTTGACCCTTCTTACTTATCCTTTTTTTTCTCTCCTATTATTCCACACAGTTATTACCATGAATGAGCTGTTCCTCAGGAATACTTGCAAGTCTTACCTTCTCAGTCTACACACACTCTGAATACATGTATTCTCATCTAGTTCTGTGGTTTCAACCACAGCCTCAGATCAATGCCAACTTATATCTCAATCATGTGCCCCAAATGAATTCAGTATCTTCTCCAATTTTGCTCTTCACTCTACACATTCTAGGACAATGAAAAGCATCACTGTGTACTTGATTGCCCCAACTATCTTTCCCCAACCAGCCTTGGGCATCAGTTCTTAACATATGTGAGTAAGATATTTTAATTCTGTCTTCTCTCTTTTGTGACCATTGTGTCAATTTTGACCCATCAGCATTTATTACTTGGATTACTACCAAAGCCGTTTAAATAGTTTTCTGACCTTCTTTCTTACATCAAATACTGGAAAAAATTGCCATTAGGGATATTTTTTAAAAAGTAGGTCAGCTAAGTTCTCCTCTATGTGTAAATTTCTTCAATAACACCTCATGATTTTTTAGCACATCATACAATGCCTTCATGATATGACTTTTCTGTCCCTCCTGCCTCAATCCCCTATGGCTGGTATTTTTATGACTGTCGCCTTTTTTTGTCCATAAGAGATGCATATTTTACCAGAGTCCAAATCCGAATGTTCATGTATATATGTTCTCAGCTAGCCCCCACCTGTTTTCTTCACTCTTCCTGTGACTAGTTTTTGACATAAAAACTTCCACATTATATCCCTAATTTCTTGCAAGTTATAACCTATTATAGTAGCAAGACATAAATTGTCCTTTAGTAATTAGTTCTTTCAATATCTATCCTTCAATAAATACCATTATTTAACATACTTTGTGTAAGGCAAGGGTGTCCTATGAAACAGGATGTCATTGATACAAGGACAGATCCCTCACATTATCACAGTGTTAGGCTCACACTTATTTCATTTGTAATGCAAAAGATGTTCCTGTTTTGATCCAGATCTCACTAAGCAATGTGAGCGTGTGTTTGTGTTGTGTGTGTGTGTGTGTGTGTGTGTGTGTGTGTGTGTATAATGCTGGGGATTGAACCCAGAAGCATTCTATCTCCAAGTTACATGCCAAATCCCATTTTATTTTTTATTTGGAAACAGGGTCTGGCTAAGTTGCTGAGAGCCCTGCTAAGTTGCTGAGAGCCTTGCAAAATTGCTGGGGCTGGCTTCGAACCTTCCGTCCTCTTTAGCCTCCCAAGAACTGGGACGCCACCATGCCTGGCCAGAAATTTTTAATAATTCTAGTCTTCTACATGGGGACAGATGTCCCTGACCAGAATTGCACAGCACCTTTTCCAAATGTGTTAAGATTTATCATAATAAATAAATTGGTGGTTAGTTTTTTTGCACCATGTTTTATGAGGGAGATTTGCTGGTGTTTACATTACCATTCTTTTAAATCTGGAACACAAAAGAGGCTGAATAGGTAAATCTTCCAGACTGAGTCTAGATTTAAATGGTGAATTCACCAGGATGAAAATGGTAACCTGGTAAGAGAGCTGAGACGGCCTTTGTCTCACTTTGAGCCTGTTTACATGGTGCCCTCTGTTAGCAGGAGCGTTATCTTCATGCAAAGCCTCCTTTGCTGCTCTGTGCAGAATCAGTCCTCTCCTATCTTCTTACAGCACTGCTACCATCGCCTCTCATCTTTTCTTGCAATTACTTATTTTTGCATCTGTGAACAAGAAAGAGTCCCCATGTTTGCAACATTCTAGGTATTCACAAGTGTTTATTTACTCAACTAGTTTAACTCCTGGTATCTTGTCTAATTATTTTTTATTCTTTCCTCTTAATGATTAAGCTGAACACTGGATATTTTCTCAGGAACGAGGGCCGGCCAATGCTATTACCAAATACAACTTTCACAATTTGGTCAGGAAGTTATTCTAATTCCATCCAGAGATACATGTTTTAGAAACATTTTATGGCATCTATTTATTTACCTGCCAACCATTTTAAACTTCACTTAAATACTCCAGGCTCCATAAGCATCTTTATCTCTTTTTGCCACAGGATATAGATGTAACTATTGTTTTTGTTTTGGTTTGATTTATAGCCATTATACTGGATTCAGCCCTTTGAACCATTTTGTGTGTCTCAGTAAAGTAGTTGTTTAACATCTAAAAGAGGAAGCCCTTGAGTTCTAAAAATTCTTGACTGTGTAAAATACTCTTGTAACTTGTAGCTTATAGAATCAGTGCATATCCTAATGGTTGTTCAGTAGTTTAAGAGGTGTTTGAATTATTAGGTGAGGGAAGCCACTGTAACAGTCGAGCAAAATAACTAAATACATCTGAAGCCGTATAATTTAATGTATTAGGAGCAGATCTTTTGAAAATTTCTAAAAAGTTATCCAATATCCCATTGACTAGTATTTTAAGACACATTTTATAGCTCGAATCCTTAACTTAAGTGCCCACACGTCCATGGAGCAAGAAGGAAATGGCATAATGGTAACTCTAGCCGTGGAGAACCCGGTATTTCTTTAGTGCACTGTTATTTCCCAGTAAGTATTGTAATTGAGAAGAAACTTCCCTCAAATGTGCTAAATCAATTAATTACCCAATACACTTACTTTAACGTCCTGCACTATTGAAACAACTTCCAGATGTCACGTTTGCTAATAACTCTTTGGTCATCCTGCTTCAGTGAGTTTACTGTATAACTCCAGCTAGAAACAGAGACATGCAGAGTCATGGTCGTCTGATATGAAAATCACTCCTGTGATGAGCTGAATCTTAGCATGAGCACAAACTCATTCATCAGCTGGGGCAAATAATTTAATCATGGTCTACCTTGACTCTCTCATAAGTGAACGCGGGAGGAGTGATTGGTAGTGCCCAGAAATAACAGCTAACAAAAATGAATATAAGGAATTCTAGTGCGTGTTTTGCAAAGAACTAGACGTGTGCTTAGTAGTAATCATACTTTGATGTTCCCATGTTCTTGCATAAAAATGACCTCATTAACTCATTTTCTCATTGAGAAAGTGTGTATGGCAACATCACACTCTGTTTGTTATTAAATACAGTATTTTTTCATTTAGAGTCTAATGCTTGTTTTATTTTAGCGCATTTTTAAAAAATGTTATTTTAACATACCCAACGAATTAGATTTCCGAAGTCCACTGTTGTGGAGAATCTGAATAGCATCGTGTTTACTCTAAGAGTAAGTTTTATTCATTAAATTTCGTTTTGCAAGATGAAGAGATACATTTGGGATTGCTTTGCTGCCTTTAGATTTTCTAGAATCCTTAAAACCACATCACCATTAGTCAAACTTATTCTCAAGTTTTGTGCATTCTATTAACATAAAACCATGAGGCAAATTTGCTTGTAATAATTTTCTTCAAGCTTTGTGCTTTATTAGAAATAACTAATTTACAAAAAACCTTTTATTTGGATTGGTGGTGAGAATAAACACATAGTTCTTGGTGACTTTCATTATTTATTATAAAGTAATTTGGCAGGGTGTTGTGTAGGCAACTAAAAGAAATAAAAGATTAATCAGGACTACCAATCTTTTTTTGATTTGCAGAGTAACAGAAAACAGCAGTCCAGCCCTGCTGAACTCCCCAAAGGTTTGGTTCAGTATGTGCCAGTGATGGAAAACATCGTCCGCCTATAAAGCAACAATTAGGGCTGGTTTCCATTGACTCAATCAGTCAAATATAAAAATACAAAAGACTAATATAAAATAAACCCTCTTCTGTGGGGATTTGCATGTCAGAAATGTGAACACCCTCAGATATGTGTCGTTTCTGCTGTTTACCAAGCTTCCACTGGAATTGTAGGTTTAAAAGTTCATACTTTAATTGCAGAATTAAATATAGGAGAGTATAGATTAGCAGTTATTGTTGGATTATAACAGAGTTTAGGGTCAAAGACATAAGCTGGAAGAAAAGAGACCTACATTCATTTTATGGATAAGGTGAAAGTCAAATAGAAAACAGCATCATGGTGTATTATTTTTCTTACAAGTACCTCCTGTTAATTGGTACAAAGTATTAAAATAAATGAATCCTATTTAAGATCTTCTGGATTTCTGGATGGAGGCATGTTCCTCAGAAGTATTTGTAAAAAGAAAGAAATAAACAAAATGCCTTATTAACATACACATTGTACTTCTTGTATTTTGATGACAAGCCAACAGAGAGTGGTTTGTGTTAATATCAATCTATGTAAGGTAAAAAGAAGTAGTAGTGAAAGATAACTATGAATTTTAAGAAAATATATGGAATTAAGACATTTCCTGGAAAATAAAACAGCTAACATGATACTAACAGCACATAACAGTTCTAGGCTATGAAATGCTATTATGCATGCACTCATAACCAAGTATTTATCATTTATAGACACAAATTTATTTGAGTTCAGAGTAAATAAAGGAAAGGTCTGCCAATAATCAAGGGTGAAGAACTGAGAAAAATCATAGACATAGCTATGACAGCAAATGCTATTCTTTGAGGATAGGTATGTTCCATCTCTGATTGAGAGAAAAGAAGGTAGTTACATAATTCTTAAGGGACTTTTCTAGTTAAACCTTCTTTAAGTGCATACAAAGAAACAACTGTAAAAAAAAAAAATATCCTTAGCCAGGCATGGTGATGCACGCTTGTAGTGCCAGTATTTGGGAGGCTGAGACAGAAGGGTCAAAGGTTTCCATCCAGCCTCAGCTACTTAGTGAGGCCCTCCACAGCTTAGTGAGACCCTGTTTCAAAATAAAGAATAAAAAATAGGGCTGGGGATATGGCTCAGAGGTAAAATATCCCTGAGGTCCACCCCCAGTACTGCAAAAATTTTTTTCTTTTTTTATTAGTGGCCTTATTGATAACATTTCAACAAGATTTGAAATGTTATAAAACTGCAAATATCTTAATATCACCTTAGGATATAAGATTCATCCTATCCTTATAAATCCTCCAATATTTTGCAGGAAAATGCATATTATTTTTGTTTACAAACTCTTAAGTGAGCACAATTTAGCATCAGTTGCTATTTGATGACATAGTAAGACTTTTGCTTAAGTTTGGCAAAAATATATACAGTTTTGCATTTTTTTTTTATGGCTTGAAGGGGACAACAATATCATGTCTCTGGATTCTCTGACACTAGGCCCAGTGTTCTGAGCATTTGTCCAGTTCTATTCCAAAACAAACTAACTAACTAACAAAATTAAGTGAAAAAAGAAATTTTCATTTTGGTTAGAGTGAGGAGATGATGAAACAGAGCTCTGAGTTCCTGGTGAATCGCCATAATTTTCAGCATAAGAGTTAACACAGCTTAATGAGCTGATAATTACCAGGCCTTGAGCCACTGACCTCTGCTTGTCTCTCCCAGCTCATCCTTGGTTCTTTCCCTGGTTTTCTCCACTCCCTCAGCAGACCAGACTATTTTCAATCTTCTGCATGTGACATCCTCTTCCACCTCAACTCTTACAAGCATCGGTTTTCCTGCCTAGAACATGTTTTCCCCTATTCTTTAAAAAGTTTATAACTATGGAACCATATCATAATTTTCCCCAAAGAATCCTGAATTATCTGGCTTAGTTTTCTTGCATTCTTATTATGATAAACACTGTGCATTGTCGTGTTCCAACTCCAACTCGCTATTCTGTGATATGCTTTCTTGCAATGCAATATATTTTCCCAGAGTTTCTTGTTAGATCCACCTGTGTATGTTTTGAAAGAGTATGTGAGATGAAGTCATATTTTCAAATCTTCAGCCAGTTCTACTAGCTCACAAAGTCATAGAAATATAACATACTTAAGCAGTTACACTGGAGTTACAAGGGCAACAGTGATATGTTCATATCTGATCACAATTACCACAGAGTGTCTATGTTCAACAATTACAATGGAAGTTCAGAGGAAAAGCAGCCAAGGTAATTATTTAAAGTGTAGAAAAAAGGACATATATTTTTATTATTTTTTATCAATCATGTTTATTACTATAAGAGTAACCCTTTCATTAAGCTAGGAGATTTTGCCATGTTACAAAATCAAAGATAATATAGAGAAGGTACATTGATAAAGTATAAATTAATCTGAGGTTGAAAGGTCCTCAGAGATCATCATTTGTATCTGAATAAGCTGCAATCCCATGTTATTTATGACACTTCTAAAACACTACTACTTTGACATTTAAAGAAGAAACTCTATAATTCAGTCTCACTAGAAATTACTCAGACTCTCAAACATGTGATAAGAAATAGCAGTTAAATATGTTTTTGGTATAAAAAAAGAAAGAAAATTATTTCCTTCACCAAAACCATTTCACAATAACTCCAATTACCTTGATACCAGAAAAAAATAAAATGTATCTTAAATTTTCTCATTTTTCTGAAACTGAAGTCTATAGCATAGTAAATAAAGATCAGTTCATTATTAATTAAACACATTATTAAAAGATACCTAGGAAGTGTCAAAAGATATTAGGAGGGTACCAGCATAAGAGGTAGACCAAAAAAAGGTAATATACTAAATTAGAAGGTGATAACTAATAGCAGCCGCTGAATCACCAATAGGAAAATTTAAGGGTACAATGGTAGGAGCAAGTCTTAGTGTGACTTTTCAAGTTATAATAAGCTGCCGACTCCAATATCTATTTGAAAAGTGTGTTGATGTTACATAATTACAAATGGTCACATGGATTCGTTCAGCTAAACATTAAGATTCATAATATTTTTGGTCTCTTAAATTTCTCTCACCACTGTCATGTTGTATTCTTATTTTGAATGGCTAATTTCTTCATGATCATTTAGTTCCCAATGAAAGCTTCTGTATATGTCTCAAAAATACCTCTAGGTAAGAGCAGCCTGTTCCTTTTTTCCTTCAGTCTGTGGTCGCACTCATTTGATAGTGTCAGCATTAGTAATGTGCTATATCAGGTTATGTATGGTTATCATCTAAAGACTGACCATGAAACTTAGAGAATAGAATGTTTATTTGTTCACAGTTTGGCGATTTTGAGTTCAGTCAATGTGAGGGCAGGAATATCAGGGCAGGGTGGCAGGAATCAGAGGCAGGGGGAGCACAAGGCTTCGCTTCTCACATCATGGAGGCCAGAAGCAAAAGAGAAATTAAAGGATGCCACTACATCGCCCAGTGCTGGGCTCCTAAGAACCCCATCCCACTCCAGGATCTGGTCTCTGCTGGCCACCTGGGAACCAGCGTCAGGAAGACCCTGCTGCTCTGTTCTCCACAGCCCAATGGTGTGGTGTTCTACATTTCCCTGCAGTGGGCTAGCTTGCAGTGAGCACCAGAGACACAGGGCACTAGGCTGACTGCTGCAAGGGACTCCCTGGATCTTCCCAAGCTCATCTCCCCATGGAGGCTCGTGCCCCTCTACCTCTCTCAGTTGTTAGTTTCTGATCTCAGGGTTTTTAACACTATCATTTTTAGATTCTTACTGTTGGAAGGTAATTATTTGCTAGGTTGTTTTTGTAGTTATCTATTTCCAAACTGTGAGCATATTGAGAGTGGGGACTGAGTTGGATGTATCAGTTTTCCACAGGCTTAGGTCCCAGCAGGTCTCAATAAACTTGTTGAATAAAAAAAAAGAAAATTATAATAATATAGAATCCCAAAGACCACACTCCCAGAAAATCACTTTTCCCAGCCACATCCCACTGGACTTCACCACTATTCAAGTAAATAAATAAATGAGATTGCAACTCTCATGACTTCACTATATCAGCCCTGAGCTTAATACATGATCTCTTTAGAGGGCATTCTATATCTGACCATGACAGGTGGTCACATAACTGCAGCCACTGAAGGACAGCAGGTAAGTCGTATACCTCTCTTCTCCAATGCCAGTGACAGCTTTACACATTTATATCCTTCTCAGTGAATCTTTATGGAATGAATAAATGACCTGGTAGAGTTTTAGAGAGTAGAGGTAGTGAGCCTTGAATTAGAAAACAAAAACTTATCATAGGAGTGGATGCTGAATCAATTTCAGCACTGCTAGTTAATAACATAGTCTCTTTGGTCTTTGGGGGCCATGCTTGCCTCATCTGTGAAGGGATCTCTAAGGGCTCTTTCATCTTGGGTCTTCTTATAGTATCCCATCTAGATCTTGGGATAATACCTACTTGAGCTGGCATCACCAGTAAACAAGTATGTAGAGGCAATGAACAAGAAAGTGGCAGAAAAAAAGACAACAATATTAGATATTTACACCTTTCATTTGTATATACAGAAACTGTGCCATTTAGGAAGAAAATTCAAAGTAATTTTCTGCTGAAAGTGCTACATAAACTATAAAACTTCTCTGGCTGAAAATGTCCCAATGTAATGGTATGTAAAATGACACTGGGAAATTATTAATAAAATGCAATTTCATTTGGTGAATTGGGTATGTCATATAATAAGGTGTCTGCTAGAAAAAAGAGCTTGAAATTTAATTCTTCTGATAATGGTGATGAGTTATGACGTTCATAAAAAAGTTATGCATGTTCAAGAACACATCTTTGTTTTAATATGTTCAAACTTGATGTAGAAATTATCAATATCTTGATAATCCCTATAGAAACTGGACTTGAATGCCAACATTGCTGCCTAGGGAGTTGAATCCTTCTTAAACTCCAAAATAGGAATGACATAATGGAAAATATGTGGGCTCTTTGGATATGTGTATGTGTATGAATGTGTGCACGTATACTAGTAACTATAAGACTTCTCTCTTTGTTCACAACTTAGTTGATTTTGATATTTGATAATGTTTTCCTTTTAAGATACATGTCAACTTTAGAAAAAAAATTGTAAGATAATTACCCAACAACAGTGATGCGGGTTTGACTCAGTATGAAGTCTTTGGGTATACAGATGGCATCTCACACCTCTTTCAACCTCTGGCACCTAGTTCAGTGCCTGGGCCTGGATTCAAGAAATGTTTATTGAGCTGCGTTTCCACTTGTGTGACTCATCTATTATTGATATATTACCCTAGGGCAGCAGTCATGTGAGTAATACCAAAATAGCTAAGCTGACATATGAAATATTTATCAGAAAAGTAAATTTTAATATTCTCAGTTTGCCTTTGTACCTTAAATGGTATGTTCTGTAATTTCATCAATCTCATACTGATTAGCCTAGGAAATTCTTTCCTTTCTTCAGATTCTGGGATTCATGAACACAAAATTGTTTGTTATATGGTACCCCTCCTTATCCACTAATTACCAGACCCTCCTCTGTTTAAAAATAATATATACCATGTGTTCAATAGCCAAAGGGTATCGTTCATTTAGGGAGATAAAAGTTGCTTATTTGATTTTTTACATATTATGAGAAGGAATAAAAAATAAGGATTCTTTATCCTAATGTTTTGTACAATGACTTCACACTATTTAGGTTGAATAATGATGTTGATGACGATGATGACGACAATGATGATGCCTAAAAGGATACTACAAATTACTCCTGCCAGCAGTACATGGTAGTGCACACCTCTAATCTTAGTGCTTAAAAGGCTGAGACAGGAGGATCACAGGTTCAAAGCCAGCCTCAGCAAGTTAGCAAGGCTCTCAGACACTTAGCAAGACCCTGTTTCCAAATTTAAAAATAAATAAATAAAAATAGTGTTGAGTATGTAGCTTGAAGATGGAATGCTTCTGGGCTCAATCTCTAGTACCAAATAAACAAATAAACTCATACCTCTTGCCAGTAAAAGAAGAATAAAGTTTTTAAAGCCATAAAACTTCCTAACATGATTCAAAGGTGAAATAACAGCAAGAGGCAGAATAGATCTTTGTAACAGATGCATAGATAGCACAAACATTTTTCTAGAACCATGACAAAGAGCATGTGGTTTTTAACCATCAAGGGGCCCTCCCGTAGCTAATGTTACAGTAGCTGATTTAGTAAATTCACTTCAACTGCTGATCAAATCCAATAAACAAAAAATTAACCAACTAAGGTATTAGCTGAAATGGTTGATTGAGGAGATAATATATCCTGAAGTAGTAGCTAGACTAAAGCTCAGTCCCTCAGCAGCCAGTGAAAAGAAGACAGTCTCTCGTGACTGGAAAAGAATGCATCTTCCTTAGGTTGCTCAGTCTATCTTGTGATAGACCTAAAGGACTCTTAAGTTAGGAGGCTTATACTTTTTCAAAGAACCTGGAACAAAATACTACACTTTGCTTAGATTGAGACTAGTGTTAAATCGTATTCTTTCCAGTGGCTGGCTGTCACTTTGGAGCTTCATCTAAATGTTAACATCAACAATTAAGATTTTGAGCTGGCCCATTGCAGCCCAAAGCATCATGCTCTCAGAATATTCAAGATATAGATTAGATTGCATAGTAATGGCCACCTGCCATCTTCACAGGAGGGAGGCATTTTCAGTGCCTTAACACCGGCTGGTCCTTCTGCATGAACAGGAAATACTGGTGAAATTTGTACTGTGAGTGACAAGAGTAGGAATGAAAAAGTCTTATTGAATGGTTTTCTATACTGATGAAAAATGAAAATTTTTTATCACTTTCAGCTTTGTTCTTACATCTGTTTCCTGGAAAGAAAGAATTCAGTGCCAGTAACAAGTATGTTAATTACAATTTGGGCCATAGCTTCAAAATCTTTAAGTAAATGCTGAATACGTTAGTTCAGTCAGGAAATTTGCTAAGACACATTTCTTCTGGCAGCTGCCAAGGAGAATGTCTGTTTTTAATACTTGAAAGATATACCAGATTTGCACTTTTAAGTAACCACAGTTTTACAGCTCCTATTGGAGTCTTATTGAGCTCTTGACTACATTTTCAGTATTGAATGTCAGAAGGTGGCCTACAACAAATGGTTTTCTTTGGTGCCAACTATACAATGATTCTGAACAACATTTATCTCAGAGTCAAAGTAGCTAATTAATTTATATGTATCCCATATGAACTCAAGTCATTGTATGATGCCAGGCATAAATATCCAATTTTCTAGTACCAGAGTGACTATGTTTATAGGTCTGATGAGACAGCCCATCTTGCCTTATCTGTCCTGGTCATCTTTACAGGAAGTTCTGGGCCTCATACTCAGATACACTGTGTGGCAATCTCTATTGTTTTCAGATAGACAGAACAACAAGCATTTCTAGATAATGATCCCTCCATTTCCCTCAAATAAAACTGGCACAAGACTCCAAATAAGGCAACCAAATTAGTGGCGAAAGGTCTAGTTTTCTTCCTCAATATATTTATAAAGAAAATGAGAAACTTCTCTAAATTATAGAGTGAGAAAAGTAGGCTCATTTAAAGCATATTAATATGTTAACATATCAAAGATATAAATGTTTTATGTAAACTTATTTTATGGCTTCATCTTTTCTTTCCCATTACGATAAGAAAGACCAAACACCTGTGCACCAAGAAAAGTCCAGATTTATTTACAACTGGAACGACTTGGCACCAGCTATGTTTTCCTTAGCATGAGTTTGGGTTGTTGTTTCATAATGTACATGCTCAACATATGATTTCAATATGATTCTTATGCAGATAATAGTCTGAACATCTTGGTAGTTTGTTGGAAAATGATCCATTTTTCTGTTTGTTTATACTAAGTAAAATCTCATAAAGAAATACTAAAACACTTGATGCTTTGAGATTGTTCTTTTCACATTTATAAAAACTCTCTGGAATTTGATACTCTGAAAGAGAAAAATCAACTAGGTTCTTAATAATTCTCATTTGCAGTGTCTTCACCATTTCTAGAGTCTACTACATGTCAAGAATTATACAACATGCTTATAGTGAAATATCTCACTTAATGCTCATAAAAATCATATAAGAAAAATATTATTGTCCTCTTTCATAGACAAGGGAATTAAGTTTCAGAAAAGTAAAGTGGTTTGCCTAAGGTTATATATCTATTACGTGGCAGAACTGAAATTTATACCTGAGTCTATCTGATGATAAAATGTTTGCTCTTTACATAAGTTTTCGTGGAGAAATGAAAGTAGTAGAAGACCAGGCAGTTTTCTTCCAGGAGGAGTTATAGTTAAATAATAAAATATGTGCTGCACTATTTGTTCTAGTTAGTTACCTGATGATATCTGGGCTTAAACTATTGATGAACTATGTCAGGGACTATGTTAGTCAGAAATCTTGCTGTATATGCCTCACATCACCAGAGCATAGAACACAGTGAGGTGTTTGTCGATCAATTCTGTAAATACTTATGATTGACTAAAGACAGTGTCCAAAGGAAGGTTTGGACAGGAACAATAAAAAAGAGATGTGTTATTGTTAAAAAGGAATAGTTACTTAAAGAAGAATCCCAGATTTTCAGATTGAAAGGCTTTTAGATCCATCTAATGCTTGATCTACTCTCCCATAACTGACACAAACAGCCTATTTCTTCTGAGTCATTTATTTATTTACTTATTCAACACATCATTGAATGTTTCTTAGAATTACTATATTCCATGTACTGTCTGTCCCTCGCACTGAAAAGACACAGCACACCAAGGGTCCTTTGAAAGTTCTTTCTTATGCTGAGCCAGTCTCTTGTACCATAACTTTTAATCTTTGGTAGAATTTTATCCTCAGAACTATTCTGAATGCATTTTTTAGGTGATATCACTCAAAAATGTCAAGTCAACAAACCTGTCAATTTGGATGGGACTGGGTCCTTCTTCTCTGTTGCTCTATTTTTTCTATTTTCATTTTTAGAAGAGTCAGTGGGAAAATTTTCTCATATGTAGGTATCTGGTTTTGGAGAATGAAAATGGAGAATGAGAGAACAATAAGGAAGGGAGATATAACTATTAGTTATGGATATTTCTAGTCTGACCTAAAGAAATTATGATAAAGGGCATCCTTATATGTTTAATATCATTACAAGGTTAGAAAGCAAACAAACATATGAGTTAAAATAATGAATATATATTTGACTAAAGTAGCCCTTGTCTTACCTCTCTAAAATGTCTAATTGCAAACATGGGTGGTTAGATGAATTAGAAGTAATATGAAGGAAAGAAAAGAGTATACGCATTTCTCCATGACATGTCTCTAATCCTAAATCTCTCCTAAAAACTATTCTATGAGTTTGTTCTTTTGTTCCAGTTTTTCTATAATAGTCAGAATAAAGTAGAACACAATTGCCTTATTCTAAACATTTTATTTTTAACCGATGTTAATAAATCTTGCATGGTCTATTTTTTGGTCCCAACACTGACTAATAGAGTTTACTTTTTTATAACTCTACCTTCTTTATAATGTATACTACTCTTCTACATGCCTATCATCCTATACACATGCAATTTTTGTTCAACCTTAATTTATTAGAATAATCTTTTACTCCAAAACTATGTTGCTAACCAGGATAGTAGTCACATTCTCCCTAATGTATTTTATGCATATATATTGGTTAGTGTTTCATTTTGTTCATAAGAAGGGATAAAATAAATGTCAACTGTCTTCTTAAATTTACTTTTAATTTTTTACTATAGTCATCTCATGGTCTAGAGACTCACTCAAATAAGAAAATATGATCTCTTGTTTTTAAGGAAGCCATGGGTTGAATGGATTACACTTTTTTATGATATTCAAATTGTTACTAATACGTGACTACATCATTACTTCTGAATAAGTAAAAATAAAGCTACTATACTGTGAGTGGCTTCCTCTTTCTTTCTGTTGCATTTATTCTCTAGAGAATCAGAACATAGCAAATTTTCTAGTTTTCATTCATCTTACTGACTACCAGTGTTCAATAGATTGTTTTTTCAGTGTTCTAGAATATAAATATCCAATATCAGAAGACATGCATGAATTTGGATATTCTGGAAGCTTTTGTTAATGATTATTTCTGTAATTTCTCCTACTTTGACGATGAGCATTGAATCTACTTTTGCTATATAGTGGTCTATGACCATGAAGTATACAAACAGAAATTATATACTTATAAAATCATGTCTCCTTTTTCTTAGAATTAAAGTCTTTTACTGAATGTATGGATTTCAGGAGTGCTGAATCAAAACAAAAAATTATCAGAAAATTTGAAAGTAGCTGATTTGAAAGCAGCAAATGACAGGTCGATTATATAATTCTGCTAATGATCCTACCCCTTACCATTTAAGCTCATGAAGCTCAGAAGTGTAGTCCATGGGCCAGCAGCATCAGCAGCTCCTGCTAGTTAACGGGAAATACAGATTACAGATTACCAGGTCCCACTTCAGAACAATGTAATCAAAATCTGTGAATGTAGTGCCCCTAAATTTATGACTTATGACCTTTCGAGGTGATTCATCTGTACATTAGAATAAAAGACCCCCTTTTCTATGCCAAGTTTGGTGAGCTTTTCCCAGGATTTTATCTGTCTGCAGGATTTCAGGGCTGTATGAATCAGAAAGAGATGTTGTCATTTGATCTTAAATATCCCCTAAAGCCCTAAGTTGATTGGTTCTCAGTTTGGGACTAATGGGAGGTGGTGGAAGCTTTTAAAGGTGAGACTTGTGGGAGGTGTTTAGGCTATTAGAGTGTGCCCTCAAAGGGTGTATTAGACCTCAGTCCCTTTTTCTTGTTCTCTTTCACTTACTGGCATAAGTTGAACAGTTCTGCTCTGCCACCTGACCCTGCTATGTGCTTCACCACAGGCTCAAAAACTAGGTCAACTGATCATGGTCCAGAAACTCCCAATCTCTGAGACAAAAACAAAAACATACTCTACTTATTACTTGATGATCTCAGGTATTTTTTGTAGTGATAAAAAACTGACTAACGCCAGATGTAAAAAACAAACAGTATTCTAGCCGGGCGTGGTGGCACACGCTTGTAATCCTCGCGCTTGGGAGGCTGAGACAGGAGGATCGCACTGGTTTGGAGCCAGCCTCGCTGGCTTACGAGACCCTGTTTCCAAATTAAAAAAAAAAAAAATAGGTCTGGGAGTGTAGCCCGGAGGTAGAAGGGCTTCCAGGAACCCCAGTACCACCAAAAACAAACAAACAAACAAACAAACAACCATACAGTATTCTTTTATCTATGGTTTCACTTTCTGAAGTTTTAGTACTATGTTCAACCACAGTCTGTAAATATTAAATGGAAAATTCTGAAAATAATGTATGTTTTAAGTAACTTTTATCATAATGTATTGTTATTATTGTTCTATTTTATTATTGTCAATATTTTATTGGGCCTAATTTATAAATTAAACTCTCTCATGGGCATGTATATATGGAAAAAAGCATAACATAAAGGTCAGTACTATCCATGGTTTTAGGTATCTTGGAACATATTCCTGATGGTTAATGGAGGACTATTGTCATTTCTTAAAACTTAGTAAAAATATTCTCAATATTGTTGATTTGATGCTGTACATTAACTCCCTCTTTTATTTCTCAGATGTTTGGAATAGTCTATCTTCTACATGAGTTCAAGAACTCATGAATTAAATACAAAACTTGGATTGAGGTTGAGACTTCCTTATTCTTTGTTCCAACCCAACTAATTATTTTTATGTTCCTCCACAAAGTTCTCATTTGCCTCTTCTTGGTTAGAATCTGTTAGAATTGTTTCCTCCTCACTAAATTTCAGAATGTACCAGGAGGCAGGTCCAATAGCATATTTTAAAATAATTCCCTCACTACTATCTCTTCTTTTACAATCTTGCCAAGCACTTGTTCTCTCCTACAAAATCCCTAGTTGATTCCTTGTTTACTGGAAGTTCGATTGAGCCAACAGGAATGTGCAGTGGCAGACAGCAAAGCAGAATGGAAAGTACACCAGTGCAGAGTGACACTGATCCCAGTGTGACTCATGGCTCTGCATTCACTAGTTGTAGAATTTTAGGCAATTTATCTAATCTTTTTGAACTTCAATTTCCTTGTTCATTGTATTTGTTCTGCAAATGTTATTAGCTGCACAATTGTCTCTCTATTTATATATACCTCTTTCTACAAATAGCAGATGAGGTGAACAATGAGATAATAAATTGTTTAGCACTCTTTTTGGTGCACAGAGATGTTTAATAAAAATGTATTGCCTTTTATATTTCTTTCCCTTCTTACTTATTTTCTTGCTGAAATTTTATTACTATTATTATTCATTATCATTATTATTTGCAGTACTAGGGATTGAACCCAGGGGCATTCTACTTCTGAGATACACCTCCAGCCCTATTTTATTCTTCATTTTGAAACAGGGTCTCACTAAGTTGAGGAGGGCCTCACTAAATTAGCTGAGGCTGGCCACAAACCTGTCATCCTCCAATCTCAGCCTCCTAGGTACTAGGATTACAAGAATGCACCACCATACCTGGCTTCCTTTTACTTTTAAAAATATGTCTACTAAAACAATTGTATATGTGGCTTCTATGTATGGTTCCTTTGGTATTTGAGTTGGACAGATGTAGTCTAAATCATTGACCTTAAGACCACATTTACTTACCAAGAAAGTAAGATTTTTGTATTTTAACTTTGGTTGTTTTATGGTACTAGAAATTGAACCCAGAGTCATTCTACCACTGAACTGTATCCCCAGGCATTCGTTTATTTATTTAATTTTGAAACAGGGTCTCACTAATTTACCACGCTCTGGCCTTGAACTAGCAATCTTCTTGTCTCAGCCTCCCAAAATACACCTTGCCCAGCTTAACTCTGGCTACTTTACCAATAGCAATGTCAATGGTTACTTGTTAATGTATTTTCAAGTTTTTTAAAAAATAACCACAGAGAGGACAACAAATCCTCCATGAACTTGCTCTCATAAAAGGTTTAAGAAATCAGAGGTATAGACTGAAAAGAGTCCCATGCAAACAACTTTTTATTTCATTTTTCTAAGGGAATCTAAACTTCATGGCTAATTCAGTCAATTTTCTACATAGGAGGAAGTACTGAGACCCAAAGTGAAGTTATATATCTGAATGGACATGGATTGGTAAGCTGCCCTTCTTCTAAAAGCAAACATAAAAGGAAAGAATTTGCTTACATAGCACCATTTTTCAAAGTATATATTGTATTGAAATTATGAATTAAACAGTCTATTTTTCTTCATAGTTTTTTCACATTAGAAATTCCTTTCTTAAGCATCTTCTCATCTATATTTTATTAAGATCAGTATCAAGTCCTATTTCTTCATGAAGCCCTCCATAGTCCAGTGCATCCTCTCCATTACTTGACTTCCTTTTAATATATATTGCATCATTTGCAATATATATTAGCCCTTTGATAAACATGATTCTTTAAATTGTTGTTTTAAATATAGCCTTATCTACATACTCTTATCATGATATTAAGGTAAGAGGGATATCGTTATGCTGTCGAGTCCCTTACAGCCGTTGTTCAAGTAGAGTAGGTAATTTAGACTATACTGCCAATAATGAAAGTAACAATAATGTAAGAATTGGTCTTTATGAAAATGTGTGACATTATTATAAGTTTATTATGAAGAATGTCTCTTAAGCATTTTGGTTTGAAATGCCCTTTCTGCAAATTCATTTATTTAAGTCAATTCTTACTGTTACTATCTTGAGTCTAGGCTTTTTGTCTTTTCCTACTCTCTCCCTATCCCCACCAGCCCAGTCTAAACATTTAATTATTTATTTATTTATTCATTTATTTATATATTTATTTATTTACTATAATACTGTGGATTGAACCCAGGAGCATTCTATCTCCTATCTACACCCCAGCCCTATTTAATTTTTAGTTTGAAACAGGATCTCAATAGGTTGATGAGAATCTCACTAATTGTTGAGGCTGTCTTCAAACTTGCAATCATCCTGTCTTAGCCTGCCAAGTGCTAGAATTACAGGCACGTGCCACCACACCCGTCTAGTCTATACTTCAGAAAACACAAATTTGAGGGGCCATTATTCTGCTTAAAGTCTCCAGATAATGGAGGGGAAATATCAGCAAAGTTTGAATGGAAAGATAGGAGAGGAGGAAGGCTGATCTTGATTAATGAGGGACTACATCTTAACACGTGTAAAATTATGAATATGACATGGTTAACCTGGACAACCATTGGTGGGAGGGGGGAAGGGAAAATGGGGGTGGGGGGGGAGAGGGCACCAAATATAGTTTAAATGTATACTATTTATGTTCAATAAAAAAAATTGTTAAAAGAAAAAAAATAAAATGTTTGGGACCTTAAAAAAAGTCTCAATTTTTATTTTATTACTTGGGGTAAAGTTTCTTTTTATTTTTTCCTTTGGTACTAGACATTAAACTCAGGGGCATTTTAACCTCTGAACTATGCCTCCAATTCTTTTTATCTTTTTTTTTTAAACAGAATCTCGCTAAGTTACTGAGGACTTTGCTAAGTTTCTTAGGCTGGCTTCAAGCCTAAGGTCCTCCTGTCTCAGCCTCCCAAGCACTGGGACAAGTGTGTGTCACCATACCCAGCTTCAGCTCTTTTATAATGTGATCCGTATATACCACTTCAATGTCAACTTTCATTCCTTGTATTTCTGTTCCCAACCTCTCCCAATGAACTTGTATTACATTCTCTCCTTAGAAAGTATTCATTCTCTCTTACTTGGTTCACTCCCCTCACCACCTCTAGTCAGTTGACCTTGGATCATATTTTTCTGTGGCATTATATATAGACCTAATTATAACAATACTTGCCTGATGCCTCTACTGAAATCTGAGCAGAGGAAGGCTGTACCTCTTTGCTATTATTTTTCTTCCCTGTATCACTTAGTCTCACTCAGTTGATATATTTTAAAGAAATGATCAAAAGTTGAAGATAGCTGAAGGAAGCAGAGATATGTAAAGAGATAAAGAAAATTCTTTTATTGAATAATATGATTTAGATTTAAATGTCCCCCAAAAAACATGTGCTAAGGTATATAGCCATGTCCAGAGGTGGAACATGGCTGGAGGTGGCCCCCAGAAACATGGGTAGAGTGCATGTATTTTCTTGGGACCTACCACTGCAGCAGTCTCTTTCCTCCACCACTACTAGGTGACACAAGCGCCCTCTCTTTCTCTCTCTCTCTCTCTCTCTCTCTCTCTCTCTCTCTCTCTCTCTCTCTCTCTCTCTCTCTCTCTTTTGCCCTGAGAACTTATAGCTGTGTTCCTCATAGAAGCTATTCTAGGGGACTGAACTCTCCAGAACTGTGAGTCCCAAAATAAAATCCATCTTCCTCTAAGTTTTTTGTGTTAGGTATTTGGGTCACAGATGTGAGCAGAATATTCAGCTTGGTCTCAAATATTTAATTTGTGAAGGTCACTACTAAACCATAATTTGAGAGTGTACTTAGACCTTTGCGTGTGTGTGTGTGTGTGTGTGTGTGTGTGTGTGTGTGTGTGTGAATTACTGGGAATAAACACAAGGGTGTTCTATCTCTGAGTTGTACCCCTAGCTATTATTTAAATTTATTTTTACAGTTTAAACAGGATCTTGCTAAGTTGCTAAGAGTCACTCTAAGGTGCCAAGGCTGGCCTTGAATCTGGAATCCTACTGTCTGAGCCTCCAAAGTACTATGATTATAAGCCTGCACCATCACACCCAGAAGGCCTTCATTTTTATGTTAATTTATTACATGCTCATTCTTGCAATTAGATTAACATTTTTGTGAGGTGGTTGGTTAAACAGAATGACCAAGTCAAATTATTCCATTGTTTCCCCTCCTACACATACTCTCCCTCTCTCTTTCTCTCTCTCTCTCTCTCTCTCTCTCTCTCTCTCTCTCTCTCTCTCTCTCAATGGGCAACAATATCATGCTCTTACAAACTGAAATAATCATCCTAAAATCCTAAAGACCTTTTCTTTATTTTCATGCAACAGCCAATAGCAAATGAACCAATCAACAATAGCAAGTGAACCAATCAATCAAATGATCAATTAAGAAGTTAATATTTGTTCTACACTCAGTACTGCACTAAAATATTCAATATATACTAAATGAATATAAATCTCAAGAATTTGGAACATACTCTAAAAAAATTTTTGTCTAAGAAAACAAAACTAAAGATAAAACAAGAAAAAACTTGCTAATGAGGTGCTTCTGAATGCATACATTATAGTAATTCAAAAGGACATATCAACTTGCTATTGAATCAACAAATATCAAAGGAATATGCTCACCTACTAAAACTTCATAAGTAAGTAATAAGTAAATGACATTAACCTATAAATTAGCCCAAGGGAGTTCATGCGGTAGATGTTTACTCACCAAACTGTCTCAGTAGTCAGTTAGGGCACAGTCATGAAGGCTTGTTCTGTTCTCCTCACTATTTACACAAAAAGCAGAATGCCAAACACAAGGCACTCAGCAATCACTGACTCAAGTTGTAATCTTCAGCCAAAAACATTTTGCTGCATGGGAGCTGTGGCCAAGATGTTTTGGTCAGGCACTGGGAAACTGCCTTGGCTGACTAGGCTTTATGTGACTCTGGTAAGGAAATAGTGCCGTCTTGCTGCTCCACCACTGAGCTCCAAAGGAAGAAATGCCTTCTTGATTTCAAAGAATTCAATTATCTTAAAAAAAAAACACACACATTCAAATAGTATAACCTAATGAGATATAAATTCTCTTTCTAGTTTCTCTTCCCAATCAATAATTATTTTTTAAAATATTGAAAGAAAATATGACAGCATATATAATAGCTCTAGGCAAATAAAAAATTTCTTTGATTGGGAACTATTTTACTTTTATCAACTTTGAGATGACTTAGAAGCCATAGGAAATCAAAAATCCTACTACACATCTGGGTTGCTAATGTTGAGGGCTGGGATGCAGTCAATAATGCCATGATGAACCAGGATGAAAGGAACAAGCAGAATCAGAGAACCTGGACTATTATATACTTCATTAGTCACTAGGGTTATTTATTGATGTGAGTAAAATCCTTTAAATTGCCTATTCTTTTGATATTGTAAGTATGAGACCAATAAGGAAGCAAAAACACTTGTGTCTAGATAATAAATAAGTATTATTCACATTATATGTGTTATGTAGGGTTGTCTTGATGAATACAACAGTAAACATATAGAGAATGATATGAGGAAATTTATTGATTTAATTACAGGTTCAGAGGCTAGATAGTCCACAATGGCTGTTCAAATATCGGGGAGCTGGAGGAACCAGTAGCTGCTCAATCCAAAATGATGGATATCTCAGAACCAGAGAGAAGCATGATACAGCCCCAGTCTGAGGCTGAAGGCCTGGAAGACCCTGGAGAGCTGCTAGTATAAGTCTACACTGAAGGATGAAAGAAGCTTGAGTCTGTGTCTATGGGCAATGGCAGCAGCGAAAGACACACCCACTCAAAAATGGAGCTTGAAAGTGCTGGAGGGTTTCTGCCTTCTGCTTTTAATTCTTCTGTGTCCCAACCCTATTAGATGGGGCTACACATATTCAAGAAAGGTCTTCCCTTCTCAGGTTGCTGTCTCAAATGCCAACTGTCTCTGGAAAAACACTCACAGACTAACCCAGATGTGAGCTTTACTCATTCTCTAGGCATCTCTCAAACCAATCAAGTTGATGAGCGAGATTAGCCATCCACAGTCCTTTGGATTAAATTAACTCAAATTAAATTATATAGAGGAGTATGACAGAGCAATAAGGAGAGTAAATGAGTCGGTTTGCACTTGACCAGTGTAAATCTTGATCAATTTGTTGAACATCACCATAGTTTTTTCCAATTATACTAAATGGCATAAGGGGGTATTATAGAGCAACAAGGAGAGGAAATTGAATTTGGTTAAGACGTGCCAGTGTTTAATTTTTGGCAATTTGTTGAACCTCTCCAATTCTTTCTTTCCCCATTAGTAAGAGAGGATCGATAGCAATGTCTACTTCATGGAGCCATTCTGAGAATCAGTTAAGGTAAGTAATTGTCACAGTGCCTGATATATGATAAGCTTTACTATATATTAGTTATATATTAATATACTTATACCTTTCCTGTTTCTAGTTCCTTGACATTATCTATAGATTGAAGATAAATTGACTTCGAGATCATGGGGTCTTGGCACTTCCTTTAGAGAACAAGGGAATCCTCCTATTATCTCTTCCTGAGTGTCAAGAGACTCTTTCAGATCAGTGTACCTATGGGATACCAAGGTTGTCATGTTACATAAGTAAGCTACATGTGCAAATATATACAAAAGGTAATTCTTTTTAAGTATTTCTTGGATAATCCAAGGATTTCTCAAAAATGGAATCCAGACAATCTCAGTTTCATACTGTTTGTGATACTAGTAAGCAGAGAGAAAATGGAAGAGGGAGATTGGGATGAGCGGAGAAATTTGGGTGGAAATAGGGATTGGTGATTAGGAAAAACTAAATCTTAAAATTTATTAATAATTCAAATACTGGAAATAAGAATTAATAAGTATTTAGAACTGAGATAGCTGCTGGAATAATTTTATTCAATTCCCATTATTAACATCACAGTGAGGAAAAAAAAGCCTCAAAGTGAAGTGGCTTGCAGATTCACAGTCTGGCCACAGACAGGGCAGCAGATAGCTCCAATGCTTCCTGGCCTGTGTTCTGTTACAGCATCTCCAACAGCTGAGCAACTGTTTATTTGCTGTAACAGATCAAATTAAACACTTAGAAAATTTTAAAACTATATACTTAAGTATATTTTAAAAGTCACATTAATATTCTTTGCCCTGATTTTTAAGAAATTCTTTTTTTCTACTAATATTACAAATACAAGTGATCAGCAATTTTAGAAACAGGTGGTCTTTTTCTCTTCAATATGTGGGTAAAAATGGGTCAAGGCACCTATTTCTTATGTTTTGTTTCTCTTCTTTTCTTCTTTTCTCTCTGATTTCTCTTCTTTTTCTTCTCCAATATTCTTGCCACCTGACATATCCATTCTTCCTTCCCCATGGATCTAAAGTCTGTCTTCTTTATAAGTCAGTTGGGCCATTTACTAAGATCCTCCCAAGTTTCTGAAAAAATAAAATTAAAAAAAACTTCTTTTTTTGTAATTCATTTCTTTTTCTTTAAAAAAAAAAATGTTTGTGTGAGTCCATGGGTTTGCTAGAGGTTGAACCTAGGGCCTCTTACGCAATGCTATTTTTCTTTTTAATCCTACTGAAACTAGTCCATTTTTTATAGATTAAATAATTCTGAGGAGTTAAATTATGGTCAGAATAGGTAAGAAAAGGCCTTAAAAAACAAATGAATAGAAAATGCTTTTCACATAACAATGCTTAGTGCTTTGTTTCCCTAAATTAAATCACTGAAAAATTCATTTCTATCATCCACTGGGATTGAAGGCAAATCACTTATTCCCTCCTGCTTGTTTTCCTGTTTCTACAACAGCTTCCCTGAAAGAAAAGATTTTGAAGTGTTGGAGATATTTCTATGACCACAGCAGCTAATAATAACTGTCCCTTTTATTAACTAACTCAGTCAGCATTCAGTCTACACTGGTGTTTACATAGGTATCTTGGAAGCGGCTAATATCTCTTTATTTTCCAATAAAATGTTATTAAAGCATGACATGCTTTTCTTTTTTTTTCTTTTTTTTTTTTTTTTTTTTTTGGTGGTACTGGGGTTCCTGGAAGCCCTTCTTCCTCCGGGCTACACTCCCAGACCTATTTTATATTTTTGAAACAGGGTCTCTTAGGCCAGCGCGGCTGGCTTCGAACCTGCGCGATCCTCCTGTCTCCGCCTCCCAAGCGCGGGGATTACAAGCGTTCGCCACCACGCCCGGCAATGACATGCTTTTCTGAATGTGGTCTTTACAACACCTAAGTCACTAGCACCTGGGAAGTGTGCTAAAAATGTAGGTTGAGACTTAGCATCAGACTTCTGATGCTATAGATATGGCTCAGGCATCTATGTTTGATGCACTAAAATTTGAAGTGAACCAGAGGATTAGGGTGGGAACAAAAAAAAAATCACAAATGTGCACATGAACACACACATATCCAGCTTCAGGTTAGAGCAAGCTAAGTAAAAGCCATGGACCAAAACCAAATTGTTCATCTTCAAAGTTCTCCTGAGTTCTTTTCCACTTACTGCTCTGCAGGTTCATGGCACAAGTCATTTCTCACCAACGATTATTAACTTTCCTTATGTGATGAGATTTCCCTAGAAATGTAAAATCCTTCTGCCAAAAACATCGCCAGGATTTTCTGAAGAAGCTGGCTCCAGACAGGCTGCCGGCTAAGTGAGCAAGTGGACAGCTACACCTTGGTTTCCCCAGGGACTCCAAGAAGCCCTGTAGGGTTGGGTGGTCTCTGCAAACAGTAGTTCAATGAGGAGGACAAAAACACTAGATGTAATTTAATATTCCACATAGTCTTGGCCAGGACAAGGCCCAGGTCTGAGTCTGAGTGAAGATCAAATTACCTCTGTCCACAGAGGGACATCCAGTCCCCCCACCACTATTGGCAGCCTCTGTGGGAAAACGTACCAAGCAGCTGTGCTACCTTATCTAGTCAAAGGAAAGAAAGAGGTCATCAGATTCCAGGGCTGCCAGTTGTTAAACCTTTATAAGAACCACAAGGGGTTGGGGTAAGGGGAGCCTAGAGGGTTTTAAGGAAAAGAAACACAAAAATATTTCTCATTCCTTTGAGAACATAATCCAGGATTTATTTTCTAAAATAAAAATCTGGAAGGAAAAAAATAAACGCACATTAAACTATTAATGACTAAACGTCACTTAGGGATTTGACTCTATTTTCCTTCCCATAATAATGTTATGGAGCCAAAGCCAGAATACTCAGAAAGACTAATTACAAAAGAAATCGAGACTGCAAAGCATTTGATTTAGTTGTATGAAATTTATTTAGTAAATTAGATTGGGTTGCATTAGTAAGATATAAAATAAAAAACAAATCACTTAATCAAACTAAAAAATTGCTATTAAGTGAACCAAGAAAATCCACCTAGTAAAAGATTTAAAACTACATTCATAGTAAACTTTGCCTGGATAATAATAAATCTCATCTACATAATGCAACTGAGCCTAAAACACACTGTAAGCCTAGCATTTTATTTAAATTTTCCCTACAAAAGCCTAAACTTAGAACTTCAAGTTCTAAACTATTCTTGAATACCAAAGTGATGGGAATTTTCTAGAAGTCAGTTTATTTTGGAACTCTGCTTTTCCCAGCCTCTGGGGCCCATTGCTCTGCAGGTCCGAGACTGACTGCTTTACTGTTATCTTACATTTGTTTACTGATATCTTCAGGTTTAAGCCTTGTAGGTCAAGGTCCCTGTCTTTGGTGGTTTATACATTTTAGAGCAATATATTTCTCTGTAAATTATGTTTGCTCATCATATGACACTTCAATTGGATTTTCCCATAAAAGAGAACATTATTTAAAAGGTACCTTATAGGTAAAGTTCAGCAGAACATTTATTGAGTCTGTTTCTATGAGTTCCATCAGTATATACTCAACCTGGGAAACTGGAGGCATAGCACAGTTAAAATCACAATCAAGGAAATTTCAAATATTTTAGAGTCTGTGTTAAGGTCAGAGAAGTACTAGAAAATTCTTATGACTTATATAAAAAGTGATGACTCTGTTCATTATTGTTATTTCAGGATAATTTGAGACCTAATGGACTATTTTATTGAATTGACTATTAGTTTGGCTGTTAAGGATGCAGCCAGAACTTTGTTTACTAGCAGAGTAATTAGTACCTATTTGAAGCACTTCATTATATTTTGTTTGTCTGATTGATTTAGTTGTGTTGGGGATTGAACTCAGGAGCATTCTATCTTAAGCTACATCTCTAGACATTTTTATTTTGAAATGGGGTCTTGCTAAGTTGCTGAAGCAAGCCTTGAACCTGTGATGCTCCTATCTCAACCTACCAAATACTAGGACTGAAGGCATGAACCACTATGCCCAGGCCTTTAATTTTTTTCTAGCATGTATTAATGTTGTGATTTTAAACTCTATGGGTCATTAGAGTCACTGAGAAACATTTGCAAGAATTAAAACAGCCACAACCAGATTTCAGAGCTTTGCCTACTTATTGATAGGGCCCAGGCATCTCTATGTGTACAAAGCTCCAGAGATGGGTCTGCTTTCTAATACTCTTCCTTGTTTGAGACCCCTACTTATACCCAATACTCAAATGCCTTCCCATGATGTGCTGCTCTGCACTTCTAAGAACCTGGTGTTCTTCTGGTAAGTAATCCAGAAGGAGAACCTGGACACTCAACTCAGATTTCTGGTACACAGTCAATTTATCACCACGCAGACTTCTCACATGAGAAGAACTCACCTGGGAAGTTTTATCAGACACCCATGCTTGGTCTTTTTCTGATTTAATTGGTCTGGGGTGAGACCCTGGCATCATTATGTCTTAAAAGCTTCTCAGTTGATTTTAATGTGTAGCTAACTTTGAGATCTACTAGAAGAGATGAGAAAAATATTTTTAAAAAAGAGCATCAATGAAAGTACTCCATGATAATTACTATAATAGCCAACCAAGTACATGGCATAGAATTTTAATATTTAAGCCTCACAACAATATTTTGAGGTAAGGAGCCAATTCTAATTAAGCAAGTAAAGAAGCGAAATATTTCAAGTATGGTCCCCGCATCAGCAGCATCCACAGCATATGGGATCATGCAAAATGCAGAATAGCAGGAACAAAAACCAGGTTTTCTAAAGCAGAATCTAATCTATTAACCATATTCCCCAGTGATTCATATACATATACATATACATATATATTTGAAAGGTGAACTGTGAGAGGGAGAATTCATATCCATAAGGTTTGTCATGAGAGCTGGTGGTCTTTCCTTGCACACCCTTACCTTACAAATGGAACAGTTTGTATTAATTAGTTTCAACCAGGAACCTTTCCTTTGATGGGCATCCACTGAGCAGAGAATCCAGTATCATCGATTTCCTTATCTGTAATTTATTGTAGATGACTTAAAATAAGAATGGAGTAATTGATAAGAGATCAACTTTTGTCAGGTTACCTGAACTAATGGGTTGTGTTTCACACACCTTGCCTTTTGGTTACATATATGATGCCTCAACCCTGGTTTGAACCCTAAACTCTTGGCCCTAGCCCTGACTCTTTTCAAATCCCAGCAGAGCAGAAGGTAAAAGGATCTTAAATTCTATACGGAGATGAAGTACTTGGTTTGGTAATATTAATTCATCCATTATTCACTAACACTACACTGGTGTTGATTCTAAGATGAAGAGCCTAGCATTCCTCATTTTAAGAAATTCATAAATTAGTGGTAGAGAAAGACAGTAACAGATCGCTATGACACACATGACAAATGAAAATTCTGTATGTTGGTGAAGGCATATAAGTCTTAACATGTTCTTGAATTTTCATAGTTTATACATGACACATAGAGGAACCAATGTGTGAAGTTTAGTAGGGAGGACAATATCAGATTTATACTTTGAAAGTTTACTTTGGCTGACTGTAGGGAATGTATTTGAGGGGCACAAACTATAATCAGGAAGATTAATTAATAGGCTGTTACAGCAATCTCACATTTTTCTAATCTAAGAAAATATGATACCTTGGAGTAGAGCCATGATTATATCTGGCTACTTTGAGCCTACTACATTTTTAGCTCTCTCAGATGTACCTTTTGTAGGAAACAGAGATGGCCTATTAACAGAAAAAGATTTACAAATATATTTGCCATGATAATGTTTATAGTACTTAAAATAATAACCAACCAATATCCAAGTTATCCTTAAATCATAATAAAACCATTTATAGAACTTGTACACAATAATTCAAATAACATTCATAAAGAATTTTAATGAAGCCAGTAGAGGATATTCCAGCAAGTTTTGAGTGCAGTGTACTACTTACACAAGAGAGGCATCCTACACAGGAGTCTAAAGTCACATAACATCCTCCTGGACTCTGAAGCAAATGTCAAAGTCATTAACTTTTGGCTGAGCTGCCACTTCAAGGCCAGATACACGCTAACTACCACCTGTGGCATTCCCTGCTACTGTACCCCAGAGGTCTACCAGGTCCAAGGTAGAGCTCTGGACCCTGGAGTTTATCCTCTGTTTTATGCTCATAGGCTGCATCTCATTCACCAGCACCTAGAAGCAGTTGCAGAAAAAAGCATGGCAAGGAAGAAATTTGATGCCTCCTCACGTCACTATCCAGGCATAAATTTTCCTCGACTGCTTATTGACTCTTAATTTGGATGTGAGGACCATGGCAAATGAAATTTTGGCTAAGACAGGGTAAGGAGCATCCACGTCCTCCTAGGGAGCTGTTCCCCAAACTTTTGCATCCTGCAATCTTGAGAGTCATGCATTGCCTGGGTTGTAACTAGACCTGGCTGTAAGTGTCCAACAGTGTCCAACACTGACAATATAGTGGCTAAAAACCTGCTGATCCAAGGCCACGTGAGCCAGAGCAGGGTGCACATTCCAGTCTGGGCCCAAGGTGTGGTATGTCATGCTGCCTCCATCCCTGGAAGATCCTTCCTTTTTTTCTTCTACTATTCAAGAGGAGAGCCAGACAACCTGACCTTTGTGTCTTCCAGTTTCTGTCTTCTAAGGACACACAGTAAAGACATAAGAACATAAAAGACAGCTTGAAGAGGACTCCCACTCTCAGCACAGTCCCCAAAAATGGCCCTGAGATCCTCCAGGTCAGCACCCTGAAAGCCCATGCATGGTAAGCCCACCTCCAGGACCCAGGACTACAGAAGACCTGGAGGTGGACCACTAGCAGGATTGTTACCTGAATCTTCCCTACATGTTGCTGCTGTGTGCTGGCTTCTGGAACCAACAGAGTCATTCCAGAGAGAGGGGGCAGAGGTACCTCAGACTAATGAGCAACAGAATTGCTCCAGAGAAACCAGAGAGAAAAGGTGGATGAAACCAACTCCCTGGATCCTTACTTTGTCCAGAGTGGACTCAGCTGCAGAATGAGGTGCTCTAACTGCCAACTGCCCCAGGTTTCTCCACACAGATTCCCATGGAGAGGCCCCCTCCTGGGAGAAACCAGAGATGATTTTTCCCAGGAAACTCACTCCCCTTTTGCCTGAGATGATTTTTAATAAATTGTTACAAATTTTATAATAAAGGTCAGATGCTTCTTAAAATGAATGAATGAATGAATGAATGAATGAATGAATAAATAGAGTGTTATATACAAAAATAAAGGTAATGACATGCTCATATCTGAGTTTTGGAAAACTGCAAGTTCATGAGGATTCCAAATAGGAGAACCTGGAGGCTGGCTGTTCCTAACTGGGTTTCATGCATCCAGAAGTTCAACTGAACTCTAGATTCATAACATTCAGGCCAAAATATCCATGTATGAAATGGAGTTTATCAAAGTCATATATTTCTCCCATTAAATAAATACATGATTAGCTAAATATACACATGAATGTTCAAAAATGTTAAATGTTCAAAATAACCAGAATTGGAGAGGTCTGAAGTGCTGTACTGGGGTTCATGTGTGCTGGAAATTTAGAGCAGATGAAGAAGATGCTCTGATTTGCCAGCTGGCTGCTGGGCCTCATGTTAAGGAGAAAGACACAGAAGGCCACGTCTTGAGGTAAACCTCAAATTCAATCCAGACAAGCTTCCCAACTAAGTCTTGGAAGGAGTCTAGGCAAAGAGAGATAATGTAGAAAAGAAGGGAAAACAGATGAGGCCGAAAGATCTGAAACAAAAGTGAGAAGAAAACTGAGACACAAAGGAAGTGTCTCAGGTTGACTATGACAATTTTCTAAAGAAAGTTTAATGTATCAGGCCCGGACAATGAAGATGTCCAAATCACTGTTCTTATCTTTCACCTTTTGTCTTTCAGAATAAATCCAATTTTCTATCACATTTTTCTATTGTGTTTTACTTTAAATATCTTAGAATCATATTCTATAATTTACAAAAAACCCTTCCTAAAATATTTATGCATCTTTAGAGCTAACATTTTCTAATTTCCTATATTCACTCATCCTCTCTCCTCTGTTAGCTTAAACTTATCTATTGGACTCAATGTCTGTTTTAAACTATTTCTCTTATTCCATCTTCATTTTTTCTGGCTTCATCCCATTGCAATTCATGCTCATATTCCTTGTTTTTTTTTTTTTTTACTGGCATCATCATATATAAGCCTTTAAATCCATCTCCTGCCATTGACATTGCTTTTTGATATGTGATACACATAATGAAAAGTTTTCTAAACCAAAACCCAACATGAACATGAGGTAGTGGCTATACCAGCTGCTAGAATTAAAATCATGCCCTGAACCTGTTCTTGGCTGGAGCCAGATATTCACTGAACCTTTCCCAGATGCTTTCCTACTCAAGTTCTTTCATCATAAGAGGTTCCTTAGTTGTACTACATATTTTGCTCTTTAATTAATACCATGACCCTGTAAAGTGACAGTAGCCGATTTAAAAAAAATATTCATTTAGCTTGTAAGAAGGTCTGGCTTGCTGATGGCCTAACAATTAGCAAATCCAGATATAGAGTTTATTGAGATACATTAATATTCATTTGTAGAAGGTGGGGAGTTTCTCTTAGAGTGTTATTCCCATTGAATGTGGATGAGGCTTTGCTCAGCTTATACATTTTTATAGCCTAAGTTTGTAAGAGAGACAATAGTCTACATACTGAGGTTTCCATAGAGAAGAAATATTACTTCAATGCATTGTTCTACAGAGTTCTATTCTGATTCTCAGAGGAGTACAACATGCCTAACCTTTGCTTTCTTGATAAGTTAATCTTATAAAAAATTAAATGGGCAAACAAAAAATTCAAAATAAATAAATCTATCTCACATTTTTCCTGAAATAATGTCTTGATACTGCACGGATTCATTGATGAGTCCTGGGCTTCAGTAAGCTCCAAAACATGCCCCCAGTTTCCCTTCCACCAAAATAAAAGGAGACTTCCTTTTATTTATTGTTATATTTGAAGAGAAATTTCCCATACAAAGATTGAGAGTCACTTCTAGTTTTGTGTGAATTTTAGATAAAAATGAAAACTGTAGAAGTGACTTTCAACATTTATATGGTAAACTTCCCCAAAAATGTAATTTAAAAGATTTTTAGTTAAAACTCACTCTGTGTAGTCTCTGTGTATATCCCCACCATGTAAAGTAATTAAAACTCAGAAAGTTTACTTTATACCACTAGGATGGCTAGACTCAAAACAAATAATTGGAGGGGAAGATGGCGACCGAGAAAAGCGGGGCTTAAGAGCCCCGCTAACAACAAATCTCCATTACCACAAAATCAGCGCCTTTCATAGCCAGAAAACACCATCACCAGTGAAACAAAAAATCACCAGGCTCCAGAGAGAAAGCGGACTGAGAACAGAGCTACAGAGGAGATACACCGGCCTCGCGCCCGAGGACGCAGCAGACGCGGCAGCAGCGCCATACTGCCGGAGGCACCGGCGAATTCACCAGATGGCTACAGCAAGCCGAGGTGAGCCACTGTGGAACAGCTAGGTGGGATTTCTCCGCGCAGAGAGCATCTAAAGCTCCCAGTGGCCGAGCTCAGCACACGCTCAGGGATTCAGAGTAGAAATCAAAATCAAGAAGAAAAACGCCAGCCCCATAGCCGAGGGCGTAGCAGCGGTGCCATATTGCCACCGGCGGCAGCAGCAGCGAATTCAGCGAGGCCAGTACAGCTACATCTGCGTACTCAAGAACAGTGAGTCAAATTGCGGGCCACAGAGGAGAAATCCCAGTACTGTACTCACTGGGACTTGACCCAGTGGGGGAGGGGCGGTGGCAGAGATATCACACCATAGGAGAATGTGCAACCTGGCACCCCCCCACAGTCTAAAGCAGCCTCTATCGACTCTCTGGGTCGGAGACTCTGTGATAAAACCCAGTAAAGGAGTAGTGGGGTCCGAGATACTACTGACTCGAGATACAGAACACCTTAAGTGAAGTCATAGTGACCCAAGGGAAGAACCCAGAGAAGGCACAAACATCGGAAATCATGGGAAAGAGGAATAATACTGGAGCAATTAATGCCCACATCCCCACAACATCAGAACCCGATAAAACAGAAAATCAGAGATTTCTAGAAGATCAAATCAGGAAAATAACTGTAGAAATAATAGAGGTGCTTCGAAAAGAACTCAGAGAGAGCCAAAAAGAGATAAAGGATGCAATTAATGAAGTAAAGGCCTCAATTAAAAGCACAAACAACCGATTAGACCACATGGAGAACAGAATCTCGCTCTTAGAAGATGAGCAATCCAAAAATGAACTCATAGTTTCTAATCTAGAAAAAAATATTTGACAGCAGGAATCTGATATTGAAGAAATATGGGCCCATTTTAAGAGAGCTAACCTAAGAATAATTGGAATAGAGGAGGGAAAAGAAAGTGAAACCAAAGGGATCAACAATCTCTTCAAAGAAGTAATAGCAGAAAAATTTCCAAAGATAGAGCAAGAGGTTGATACAAAGGTCCAGGAAACGTATAGAACTCCCTTTAGACAGGATCGGAGAAGAGGATCCCCACGCCACATAATTGTCAAAGTGACCACTGTGGAAGCCAAGCAGAGAATCTTAAAGGCAACAAAAACAAAGGGCCAAGTGACATTCAGAGGCAAGCCAATTAGAATCACTCCAGACTTCCCAAACCAAGTCATGAGAGCCAGAAGGGCTTGGAGTAACATATTCCAAACTCTGAAAGAAAACAACTTCCAGCCAAAAATTTCCTACCCAGCAAAACTTTCTATCAAATTAGATGGAAAAATAAGAAGCTTCCATGACAAACAGAAACTGAAGGAATTTATGTCTTCAAAACCAGCACTAGAGAAAATACTCAAAGAGATTAACTACAAAGAAGAAATAGGTAACACACACCAGAACCAGAGAAACAAGAGTTTCCATCCAACAGACAATTAAGATTGGTTATCTGTGGAGATTCATTACTTATGTTAGTCTTTTACCTATCTCTAAATGGTATTGTTTGCCTTTATTGTTGTTAATTTTTAGGATTTCTAGTTGGAATATTAATATACCTTCAGATATAGCATCTGGAAATATTTTATCCCATTCTATTAGTAACTGTTAACTCTGTTTACATTGTCTTTGGATATACAATTTTTATTTTTTTATTTTTTAGGGAGTCTGTATACTCCTCTGTTGCCTGTGTCATTGAAATCATAACCAAGAAATCACTGCCAATTTCAATGTTGTGAGGTTTTATGACCCAGATTTTCTCCTAAAAGTTTATAGTCTTAAGATTTGTATTTAGGTCTATTATCTATTTTGAGTTAATATTTGTATATGGGATTAGGTAAGGGTCCAATTTTATTCTTTTCCATGTAATTATTATTTTTTAACAATATTTAGTTAAAAGATTATCATTTCTACCACCAGATGTTCGTGGAAACCTTGTCAAAAATAACTTGACAATATAGGGAAGAATTTAGCTCTAGGCTTTTATTTAACTCCAATGGTTTATATATCTGCCTTTAGAATAGTACTACACTGTTTTAATTATTGTAGCTTTATATGGTTTGAAATCAGAAAATATATATCTTCTAGTTTTGTTCTTTTTCAAGATCGTTTTGGGTACCTAGACTCCATATTCCATATTAGGATAGATTTTTTTCTGAAAAATAAATATATAAATATATCATAGTTTCACCTAAAAAATAGAAAAAAATATTCTCTGGTAAGAAAGAAAGCAAAAAGAAACATTGAAATGTTATCTTTAAGTCATCAAAAGCTTGGTATCAGACAAATGAAACTGTTATGTGAGATTATCATTTTTAATTTTAGATAAATTGCCATAATACTAGATGTCAACTACTAAGCCAAGCATGGGAGGGAGGGATAGGGAGAGAATGGGGTGGGGATTGGGTGGGGGCTGACTGGGAAAAGTGTACATGTATGTCTACAAAAGTATGTATCCTACTATGATGTATGAATACAGTGCACCAATAAAAAATAAAAAAAAAAACCAAATAATTGTTTTTTTTGGTGGTACTGGGATTCCTGGAAACCCTTCTACCTACAGGTCACACTCCCAGACCTATTTTTATATTTTTATTTGAAAACAGAATCTCTTAAGCCAGCGAGGCTGGCTTCGAACCTGCGTGATCCTCCTGTCTCTGCCTCCCAAGCGCGGGGATTACAAGCATTCGCCACCATGTCTGGCTTCAAAATAAATAAATTGATGAACAAGTGCAGAAGATGGAGTACTTGTGTATTGTGGGTAAGAATCTAAAATGGTAAAGCCATATAAAAATATTGTATCAATTCCTCAAAAATTATAACTAAAATTATGTATATGGCCCAGAAATTCCACTTCTACATATATTCATGCATAAATCAAACTAGATGACTTAACATTGGAGAGGATAGATTTTTTTTCTTGTTTCATACATGAAAGTGACTATTAATGATGGGATCTAGTGGAGAGAATTAAATTATTGTGAACTACATAATTTTAGCGATTTATCTTTTATTTTAGTGAGAAAGATCTCTGATGAAAACTAAAGATATCAAAATAAATGCATTCATGTGTGGAAAGTTCTATACTGAACTAAAATACATAATTATTAACCGGGCATGGTGGCGCACACTTGTAATCCCTGCACTTGGGAGGCTGAGACAGGAGAATCGCACAGGTTTGAAGCCAGCCGCAGTGGCATAAGAGACCCTGTTTTAAAAATATAAAAAAATAGTTCTGGGAGTGTAGCCCGGGGGTAGAAGGGCTTCCAGGAACCCCAGTACCACCAAAAAAAAAAAAAAACATAATTATTTTAGTTGATCAAACTGTCAGTTCACAGATTTGAAAAAAAATCAATGAAGTTGACTATGTGATTCAAATGAACTGTTATTTGGTTGATGTTATCATTCTGTTATTTCGCAGCTAAAATTTTTCTACTATTACTATAGAGATCCATGCTTCATTTGAAGTTAATAAAAACATATTTGATGATTAGAAAAATTTTAATATCAGTTTAAACAGCTTCAGTTCAGCAAAAGTTTATGAAAAAAACATCATGTAAAGGGCATGTACAAGTCAGGAATAAAAATAAGATGTGCTCTACAGTTCTATGAGATTGTGATTCAAACAAGAGAGAACATCATAGTAATTGTTTGCCCCATTTAAAAATAATGAAAGGAATGGCTCCATGTGACAGAAGGAACATACATATCCACATCATCTTATGAGTAAAGTACCATGAAATAAGGAAACTTGGCACTTATATTTCTTATAATTATCCCTATATCTATCTCTGGATATAGTAAGAAAGACTATAATAATCTTATTTTAATAAATTCAATTTATGAGAAGGATTTGAACAAAAGGAAGAAAAAACATATATGTCCAGTTGCTCTTCTTTCTAAAATACTATAAGGTAAAACATTCTTATATTTAAAATAATAAATCTGTAGTAGCTCTTGAAAAACAAAAAAAGAGCTTAGAAGTAGCCTATGAAATTTGAAATATTTTTATCTTTCACCAAAAATACTAAAAGCAGTTTATGAGAAGCATAAGTAGAAACCATATTCAGGTAGGCAAGAATAATCACATAGAAAATATTTAGAAAATAAAAGATTATGAATAATTTAAGGGAAATTATGACAAAGAAACTTCATGTAGGCAAATAATTGTAAAAAGCAAATTCAATAAAAGTAAAATTTTAGAAATAAGCTCAGTACTTTTAGTCTACATCCAAAAAAGGAAATACAGATTCTGGAAATTAAAATTAGGAAATTAGAAATGGCAAAATAAAACCTCTATAAATGAATTGAATAGCAAATGGGCCCAGCTAGACAGTAAATCCATGAGCAAGAGGGTAGAGCCAAGGAAACCTCCCAGAACACAGCACAAAAGAACAAAGAAATGGAAATAATGAGAGAAAAGTGAATAGACAAGGAAAAGAAATCTCAGTATCTATTTAACACAAGTTCCAGAAAGAACAATGAGAATAATAAAGTGGGAAAAAAGACAAAGACATCACAAAGTATAAAAAAAAAACTGGATCTAATGTTACAACTGCAAGGGAGTATAGAACACCAAGAAAGATGAATAATAATAAACATCAACCTAAATCACCAGCCTGCAGTTTCATAAGAAAAACCTACTAGATTTCAGATGGAAAAAAAATAAATCAACTACAATGAAATCCCTCACAATTCAGATAAATTCAGATGGACAAAAATGATCTTGGCAACTTTAAGCACCAAAAGGTAATGAAGCAACAGCCTTAAAATTATCACCCCAAAGCTATTCGAAAGCTCAAATACTACACTCAGCAAACTGATTCAAATCGGAGGGCAAAACAACATTCTCAAATGTGTAGTGAGTGAGTCAGAAAGTTTGCCAACCACGGTTGTTCTCTGAAAAAATTAAATTCAAGTTAACATAAGAAAGTGGAACTCAAGAAATGAGCTACCAGGAAAAGGATGACCAAAAAGAAAAGTTGACCTTTGTTGACCTAACATAATTTATTCAAGAATCCAATCTTCAGTGGTTCTGGGTGGTACACCCAGCATTTGGGAGTCTGAGACAGGAGGATGGTGTTTCGAGGACAACCTCAACTAATACTTACTAAGGCCCTTTGCAACTTAGTGAGACCTTGTTTCAAAATAAAGACTAAAAAATAGGACTGAGGGTGTAACTTGGAGATAGAATGCCCCTGGGTTCCATCCCTAGTACTGAAAAAAAAAAAAAAACTGCTCTTTTTTTTTTGGTGGTATTGGGGTTCCTGGAAACCCTTCTACCTCTGGGCTACACTCCCAGACTCTGTGTGTGTGTGTGTGTGTGTGTGTGTGTGTGTGTGTGTGTGTGTATATTTTTTTTTTTTTTAAATTGGAAACAGGGTCTCTTAAGCCAGCAAGGCTGGCTTCGAACCAGCGTGATCCTCCTGTTTCCGCCTCTCAAGCGCAGGGATTACAAGCCTGCACCACCACTCCCAGCTTGTGCTCTTTTATTCTATAAGGATTTCTTGCTTAAAAGAAATCATCACTCTGGCCTCTGTGTTTAGTCTTGCCTTTCCAAATAATGCAATAGTAAATAATTACTACATCTCACTTCAATAAGATCTGTGGAGATGATAAGGCAGGGAGATAATACTCTCAAGGGTAATTCTATGGACAGAATACTCTTCCCTAGTTTGGCATGGTGAAGCATGCCTGTAATCCTAGTATTTCAGAAACTGAGACAGGAAGATCACAAGTTCGAGGCTAGCCTTGGCAATTTGACAATACCCTCAGCAATTTAGAGAGAACCTGTTTCAAAATAATAAATAAAATAGGGCAGAGGGTATAGCTCAGAGCTAGAACATCCCTGAGTTCAATTCCCAGAACAGAAAAAAAAAAAAGAATGGCCTTACCCCTAATTAGGTTTGGATAAAGTTATAAGTATGGGACTTTGTGATAAGATTACTTCCCTTCTAAGAAGACACACCAGAAAGAGACTGCAGCTTTCTTCAAGCCAGGAAAAGAATTAGGTACAAGAGCCCGGTCATGCTGGTACTCTGTGCTCAAACTTCCAACTTCCAGGACTTCAAGAAAATTAATTTCTGCTCCTTAAGCCATTTATTCCATGCTATTTTGTTATGGCAGCCCAAGCTAACCTATATAAATAGTATTGTGAACAAGTCAAAGACAAAAAAGATGTTCTGGGTTAACTAGGTTCACATATAAAGATATAAGGATGAACTGATCTCGATGTAAATTCATGTAGCAATATATTTTTAACTCATCAGACATTAATAAAATTCCCAATAGGGTAGTGTCAAGTAATACCAGTAGAGGTCTTTTAAGTGCTAACTTCTTTGGTAACCTCTTGGTTTATTCTAATCAAGTGAATTGTATAGATCCTGTGTCATAAACTATGTCCTCATAAACCCCACTCTTGGCCAAATTCCTCGTAGTTCCTTTCCCCAGATTTCTGTGTGAGACCCCAGAGACACCTCTCTTAACCTAAACAAACTCTCAGTAAGCATGCAGCTCTAAGAAGTTGTTGCCAACATTTTTTTCTTTTTCTAACTTTTGCACAAATATGAATGAAACAGAATGTGTCCCACAGGCACACCAAGCCCATTAATTCTGCTACTGTGGCTAACTAAATAGAATAGAATCCTTATAACAAAACACATCTTACATACCACTTGGTAAATTGGCATCTTACATACCACTTGGTCCTCAGCTCTCTAAAAACTATATACCTATAGCTATATACCTACAGCCCTTTTTAAATTTTTTGCTCTGTGCTTCTTGTCTCCTTTTGCATATCTTATTTCTTCATAGATTTTAATGTTTAATCACCCCACTCACGGTAGTATTTCTCCTCTCTATTCCCCATGTTTAGTCTGCTCATTTATTCTTTTTCATCCATTTTAAGTGACCTACATTTTTTTCTTAAAATTATCTTTCTCTCATTCATTACTTCAAAACATACATAGTTGTTAGTTGAAAAATTTGACTACATCTCTTACTAAACATGATCTATTACATTGTCCATCTCTTCAAAAATGTCTGCTTCTTCCCATAGCCCATAAACCTCCAGTTTATTTTTCTGCATTTTCTATTAACAAAGATGATTTTTCTCACCACACTAAAAAAATATTAAGGGCCAAAGTGGAGTAGAAGGAGTTTGAGAGAATTAATGAAGGAAGAAGGGAAGGGAGCTGTCCTCATCACTGAAAGATTGCCTATTTCTTGGGTACCAAGCATGAAGCCTTGACAAATGCTGTTGGCTCATTCCTACTGCACTCTGCCAAAGCCTACATTCCTGTGTACCAAAATTAAAAACGTGTGCTTGTATTTTTCATATAAATGCTATTTGGTTTAAAGAGGGTTCTTGAATCTGGACCCTTTACCATAGACTGCTTAATTGCTAATTAATCAATTAAAATAACCATATATATATATATATATAATCAAAAATTCATATGTTTAAGACTCTTTTTTTACAAAACTGAAATGTTCAGGTTTTAATAATCAGAATAATAAGTAGAAGATTATATAAACTTTTGGTTGCTTATTCAGAGGTGATTCTAGGATGCTGAGACTTACTCTGGTGAATAAAGATTCTCTAATACTGAAATCCAAATCTGGCCATTTCTTTGAGTAATTAAATGTTTTGGACTAATTATAACATTTAATATTGGCTCAATTTTTCTGGCCTTGAGTATTAATCTACTATAGTAAAGCAGAATACACAGTGGTTGGAGCCCAGATTATATCCTCTAATGCTGTCCTAACTTCTCCATTCATTTGTTATATGATATTGGGAAAATTACTTCTTGTAGCTTCTATTTTCTCTTCTATAAATGGGGATATCATTTATACCTCTTTTTTGGAATTTTTAGAGAATTTAAGGAGTTAATACATGAAAAACTTAGACTATTTTTTGTTACCTACAAACCACTTAGTGTAACTTAGCAATTTCTTAAGACTACTTCAGTTGTCCCCCTTAACGTAATATTGAGTCCTTCAAGTATCATCCCATATATCTCTGCTTAGTCATTTAAAGTTATGTATTTGCTGGGCGTGGTGGGGCACGCTTATAATCCCCACGCTTGGGAGGCAGAGACAGGAGTATCGCCCTGGTTCGAAACCAGCCGTGCTGGCTTAAGAGACCCTGTTTCCAAATAAAAATATAAAAATAGGTCTGGGAGTGTAACCTGGAAGTAGAAGGGTTTCCAGTAACCCCAGTACCACCACCATAAATAAATAAATAAATAAATAAATAAATAAATAAATAAATTTATTTATTTATTTTTCAGTACTTATGATAAATATCTTAACCTCAAGATGGGTGTGATGGTGCATGCTTGTAATCTCAGTACTTGAGAGGCTGAGATCACAGGTTCACAGCCAGCCTCAGCTACTTAGTGAGGCCCTCTGCAATTTAGAGCCTGTTTCAAAATAAAGAATAATAAAAGGGCTGGGAGTGTAGTTTGGAGGTAGAATGCCCCAGGGTTCAATCCCCAGTACTGAAAAAAAAAAACCTCACCTAGCAGTTGAACAACAATAATGTTATGAGTAAAGGTTCTGAAGTATGATTTTGTCACCATGAATAAAGAAATAAAACTGGAATAAGAAATTATAGAAATTGAGCAACCTTTTAAGAAAGACAAGTTGTGGAAATTAATCATGATATTTATTCATTGATTTCAGCATTTATAAAATGTAAAATATAGAAACATATATAGAGATGTACAGATATATAGAGTAAAATACAGAGCTGAGCCATTGTGTAACATGAACTTTAAATTATAAATGAATAATTCAATTCAAGAAAATTGAAATTCATTCAATAAAATTGAAATCACACTAGCTTATTTGATATCTGCATAATGATTAACAGTGCCAGGCAGTTGTGCAGAAATAAGAAAGTATCTTTTTTGCATTGCTTTTATAGGACCACATACAAATTTAGGGTTTTTTAAAATTATTTTTCAGAGAAGTTGCAAGATGTTGGGCTATGGAGCCAGACAGCTGGCATTCGAAACCCATTTCCACCACTTTCTGGTTGTGGGAAGCTCCAGTAACAACCCTTCTTTCAACCTTAATCCTTTCATTGTCAAGTTGAGAAAAAACTAGTCTTCCTCAATTGTGATGAGAAATAAATTATACAATATATGCAAAGCTCTAGTCATATAGTAAACACCCCAAAATTATTAGTTTATATCATTATTTCTCACTTAGCATTTTATCTGGTCGACATTCAATATTAGTATGAATGCTTTTCTTCTCAAACTTCATGATATAATAATGATCACTTAAATTCAATCCATTTAAATTGAATATTTAATGGCAATCTATTACCTCACCATTACACACACACACACACACACACACACACACACACACACAGACACAAACACACACACACACACACACACAGAATTATATTAAGGCACGATGAGCTTAAGAATATACTCAGAAACACATGCACATGTGCAAGAGACAGAAAAAGAGTATGATGGGTTAAGGCACAATGGGCTTGAGAAATATTCTAACTAGACTTCTTTGGATCATGTCCATGGTCCATGGCTTGGTAGCACTTATTTAATTTATATCCATCCTCTTTTTTTCAACAGAACTCTGTGAGCTCATGTTTGGCATTTACTAGTCCAGGATTAAGTGATTGTGGGCAGAGGGCTTAGGGGCGCAGATCCTTAGATTCCCTGTACCTTGAGTCACCTACATCCTTCCTTGAATTGTCTATAGATGCAAACATTTAGGAAGATAAAAAGAAAAACTAAAAGTTCAGAGATGAGAGCACAGAGGGATGAGAATGAAAGAATCAGTGGAAATGGCTTTAGAATCCAGGTAACATCAAAGCTTAGGGAAAAAAAAAAGAAAAATGGGAGAAAAAAGGGTTTTACTAGTCCCATTAGTTTTGAATATTTATTATCAGACACCATCCAGGCTTCCTCTGATCACTCAATCAATTTACGCTTGTGGCTGGGAGCTGGAGAACAGTGTAATTGTTCTTTTGCTTTAATTCTTCAGTCAATTTTGTTCCTTCAGTATGCCATTACACAGCACTTTCTCTGGACTAAGAAATCATTCTATTAGTATTAGAAACTGAAGAAGAAAGAGGTAGTTGCAAAGATGGAAAAAGAGAGGACATGATTCCCAAACTCAAAGTCTTTATAGGTTGGTGGCAAAAACTAATAAGAGCACAGAAACAGTACAGTGACCTTGAGTTAATGAATGAGTGGACAGAGGAGGAAAGACTAATAGGTCTGAGGGATCTGAAATATTTTCACAGAGGATTTAGGACTTGAGGAAGTCTCTAAGGCCAAAGAAATATTCCTCACCCCCAAAATATTTTATATTTTGCAGGACCTGAGGCATGCAAAAAGCATGTTATGTTTTGGAAATAGTAGGCCATGATGGTTGGAAGAGAGGGAGTGTGGGTGGAGCAGAAGATGATTAGGAAGAGATGGGATAGATGAGAAACCATGTGTCCAAATAGGTTTAATATGTCTCTTTCATCTTTCTCCTCCTCCTCCCAACATCCTTCCTAGTGTGACTAAAGAAGAGATGCGTAGAAGTTCCTATTTCTGGTTGTGAAAGGCTGTGAATCAATGCAACTCTGAGAAGAGTGGCCCAGGGTGACCTGAGCATCTGGAAGGGTTGTCTTCCGTCTCTGAGCTGGGCCTACTGAGTTGAGAGTGGTGTCACCATGTGAGTCAGCAGGATTGAAATCTGTAATGGAACTGTATCGTGTCATAGCTAATAGTGCCAAAAATATAAAGCATTACTTAGAAATTATTGTCAGGTGGACATTTTTAGTTGCTTTTTTGAAAGTTTCATGTATGTTACATTGGTATAACCAGTCCTCTATGTGTGTGTGTTTATATTTCTTAGAGATGCTGAGACTGGAAAGACATGACCAGTTATTTGTTCTCTGGTGACAGAATACGGCAAAGGCTCTGTTTCCTCTAGCCAATCATCTCTCCTACTCTGGCCTTTACAGTATGATTAAAACAAATACTCCTTTTTCATGTATAATCTATTCTAGATTGTTCAAAATCCTTTGATCTGTTAAAGAGACAGGCCATTCAGCCCAGAGATTTTTTTGCCTTGTTTTCCTGGGTTCAACCCAGAAACACTCCCTGTAACTCTGCCTGCTGGTCCACACTAAAGAACTTTGAATGGCTTGGTAGAAAAAGAAACTGATACGAAAAGTGAACAGGAAGTTGCCAAAAGAGACTTTATTTTCACAACAGCACAAAAATGCCAAAAGGCACAATTAGTTAACAGGTTTGTTAATGCTTTAGGAAGTAACTCAATTTCTTGCTACCTAAAATGGTGTCAAGTTAGGAGGAAAACTTTCAACATATGATGCTCCACAAACTAAAAGTTCCATATTTCAGCATGATCTACATTTAAGGTATCAGAAACTAAAATTTAATACATTTTCCGTTGGCATCTTATTTAAAAAGTTCTTACAGAATCTCACTCTTAATAGTTCAGCATCAACAGTACCAATTTTGTGCAGTTCTCCTGAAACCTTTCAGCAGTAAATCTCTAAAAATGTTCACTTAAGCAGTAGAAGTCATAAATACTTCGTGAGAGCAATAAAATAGAACAGAATTTTGGAAGTTATAATTTTAGTGGATATAACTGTACTATAAAAGGAATGCCCCTGGGACCCAGAATAAATGCAAAACTCTGTCTAAGTGAACTGCAGTGCTAACCCATCTGCAAGTGGTAAATTATCCCCAGTCCCAGGTGTGGTGCATTATCCTCAGGGTGTCCAGTGATTAAAGGTAAGAACGTGGCTAAAATCCAAGGGAGCACTGAACATTAATGATGGCTGGAAATTGTCAACAATTTCTCTGGAAGTTTGATTCGTTTCTATTTGCTCCTATTAGCCAGGCCCAAAGTTCAGCAGGTTACCTCTGATCAGTTCCTGGTGATACTCTGGTGAGAGAGGCCTCCAGGGTGAAAAGTAGACTTTGGCGCTTCATTTGCCCAGGAAGCAGTTCATACAGGATAAAAGTCGAGTGATAATCCCATTACCTATAATCCTTTCAGACTTCCACAAAGGATAGACACTCACTGAAGGCCATTATTCTAAAATTCAACTGATGCTTGTAAAGCAATATAAAAATGTCATTATGCTGTGCTTTCTGTGATAACAGCATTTATTCTGTTTACTGCACATTTGCATAAATCTTCTTTTACAGTGAAATCCATGTGGATCTTAGAAATTACAAAAGGGTTAAATATATATCTAAGTTATTTCTTAAACTCACCTCCTGCACCACCCCCACCCCACACACTCATATACACATTCTTTCTGTGCCTTTTGAAAGGAATTGACTATTTTTCACATCTATAATTTTTTGCTAATCTTTGGAGCCAAAAATGTCCTTTATTCTTTCCACCAAGTTGTTGAATTTTTCCCTAAGTACCAAACTAATTTTGATTGCCATATTCTAGCAAACTTATTATTACGATTTCAAATAAGGGTGGCAGGGATAAGAAAGTTACATCTGAAGAACAGATGAAGAAAATTTTCATGCAAAGAGGTCCAAGCTTCCAATTTTTAATCAAGATTTGATTGTGGCCTATTAAAATGCCAAATCGCTCGGCAATAGTGTGCTCTGTCTTCACAGCTTAAAATAATCGCTGTGAAATAGTCATTCCACCCCAGTTTCCCCATCTGAAAATAATAACACATTGTACCTTTTGCTGTTGCTTCTCATTTTGGGGGTTTTATTATTGTGTAACTGAAATGTCAGCCTCCTGCCTCGAAGGGTCACCTTCTGGTTTATTTGGAAAATAAAGGAATAAGAGGGTTTGTCTCGTGTCAACTCCTGAGTCATGGGCTTGGCAGCAGCTGTTCATATCATGTGTCTTCTCACTAAGCCTTGCTTTCTACATAGTCTTTGGTCACTGCTTCGCTCACTGCTATTCACCACCTCAACCTTGGGTCTTCCTTGGAGGTGTGGAACCAATCCCAGGACGGCCACACTTTCCATCAGGAACATATCTATCATTTTGCTCCTATTAATACCTAACCGTAATGTTTATGTGTGCTACAGATTCTGCTGCAGGTTTGGGGATCAGTCCAAATCAAACTCTCCAGTTCTCTAGAAGGAAAAAAGAAAAAAAAAAAAAAGAATGTGCCTGATCTTCACATGGATTGGTTTCCCCTGAGGCTTTTTCTCAATATGCGTACCCCTAAGACACCATAATCATCTCCTAGAGCAGATCCCAAAGCTTTGGAGAGTCCACAGTCAATGAGTGACAGCAGGTGTGAGAGCTGGATCTGGGAGGGGGAAGGCTGCAGAAGATAATCTATAATGGGTTTTGCAGCTTAAAGCTTGGTTACCATCCAGTCCTCTGAGCCGTGGAAACTGAGGCGAGCCTAGGCTCCTGGGTGGACCTGTGTTGTTTGTGCATACCCAACATTATTCTCCTGACTTAAAAGAGTGTCTCGCATTTCCTTGGGGATCAACCACACCCACTTTCATTCCATGTGGTTTAGGTGGGGCTGACTCCACCTCTCTCGAATCAGAGGTGAGGTCATGACCTAGATGGGGACAACTGATACTGTGGTCTGATGATCATGATTGGTTAACTGTTGCTATAATTAAAGTTGTCCCAAGAATTTTTCTGAAGCAGCTAAAAAAGATAAGTTTTATGTATGTGCATTTCCCAAGAAAGCTAGTAGAGAAGATGAAGCCAGTCTAAAATGCCATCAGGCACCATAAAAGCAAAAACTAAGGGCAACTAAGAGGAAAACAGAACTGAGATGTGAAGAGAGGCTGGCTCTGATGATGGCATTTGAGACCCCTGGGTCCAGCCATGATTAAAGCTGGTGCTGCTGGAATTTTCAGTATGGGAGCCAAGATTCTTTTTTTAACTTAAGCTAATTTGAGATGATTTCCTGTCACTTACAATCCAAAGGTTTCTGAATAATATATTCTTGAATGTTTTTTATTTACACCAGATCTCCAATGTATAAAAGAATAAATTCTCCCCCCCCTCTCTGTCACTTTTACACACACACACACACACACACACACACACACACACACTCCCCCAAGGATAAACAATAATTTCAAAGATCTTATAATGAGTTATTATAGTGTAACTCCACATCAAGTATGAGAATCATTTTATGTGAAGGTGCACAGAAATCTGTGTGAACAATGACTATGGTACTATATACATACATATAAATGACAGTTACCATCTTTTGTTTTTAGACAACAATTCTAGATCTTAGTGATATATAAAAGAAGTGAGCTCCAGCTGTGTGTGGTGGTGCACACTTGTAATTCCAGCATTTGGGAGGCTGAGACAGGAGGATCATGGTTCATGGACAGCCTCAGCTACTACTTAGATGAGGCCCTTTGCAACTCAGTGAGACCCTATTTCAAAATAAAGAATAAAAAATAAAAAAAATAAAAAAAAAGAAACTGTCTCAAGATACTGTTTTATTCTTCCTTTTAATAGTTATTGCTATTTGGTGCAATTGGATATTATATTCATTATTTCTCAATTTTGCCTGCTATAATATAAGCTCTAATTAAAATAAAAAAAATAGGGCTGGGGTGTAGCTCAGAGGTAGAATGCCCCTGGGGTCTATCACCAGTACCACGGGAAATTATATTTCAAAAGAAATGAGTTCCTCTAGAATTCTAAGACAAATAGCATATTGATGCAGTTCTTTCTTTTTTTAAATTTTTTATTGGTTCATTATATTCATACATCATACTGGGGTAAAAAACTTGTGTGTACATACATGTACACATCACTGATTTAACCCCTACCCAATTCCCACCCTATTCCCTCCCTGTCCCTCCTTCCCTTGCTTGACTTAGTGGTTGACTTTGATGTGTTTAAGTACATTGTGTGTTTTAGAGATTCCCCCCCCCCTTTCTCCTCCTTTAGGTTGCCTTGTTTGCTCCTCTATAGGATTTCCTTTTTCATCTAGAGTTCCTCCTATGACCCATTTCTCCCTAACTCTCACCTATTAGGGAAAGCATCTGATTTCTTATTTTTTGTGACTGTCTAATCTCACTTAGCATAATGTCCTCCAGTTCCATCCATTTCCCTGAAAATGATGTAATCGAGTTTTTTTAATGGCTGAGTAAAATTCCATTGTGTACATATCCCAGTTTTGTAATCCATTCTTCAGTTAATGGACATCTTGGCTGGTTTCATAGTTTGGCTATGGTGAATTGTGCAGCTATGAACATAGATACATATGCATTAGTTTGATAGTTTGGTTTCCTATCTTTTGGGTAAATACCCAGAGATTTGTTCCCATTCTTCTGAGGATTCTCCATACTATTTTCCAAAGTGTTTGCACTAATTTGCAATGCCACCAACAATGTTTTAGAGTTCCCACTTCTCCACATCCTCGCCAGCATCCATTGTTGTTTGTGTTTTGAATGATTGCCATTCTAGTTGGAGTTAGGTGAAATCTCAGGGTAGTTTTGATTTGCATCTCTCTGATTGCCAGTGATGTTGAGCATTTTTTTCATGCATTTATTGGCTATTTGAATTTCTTCTTTTGTGAAGTGTCTATTTAGTTCATTTGCCCATTTTGTTACTGGATGCTTTGTTTTCTTAGTGTTGAATTTCTAAAGTTCTCTGTATATTCTAGATATGAGTCCTCTATCTGTGGTGTAGGTGGTAAAAATCTTCTCCCATTCTGTTGGCTCTCAACTGAGGTTCTTGATAGTTTCCTTTGCTGAACAGAAGCTCTTCAGTTTCATGCAATCCCATGTATTGATTCGCCTTTTTATTTGTTGTTCCTTTGGGGTCTCAGTTCTTTCATTATCCAAAAAGTTAACTGAAATTGAAATGAAAACTTTTAAAATGCAATGTCAATTTATTAGGTAGGCATCCATCCTCTTGCCTCACTCTTTCACTTTACAAGCAGGAGATCACAGGATGGGATTTATTTCTGTGTTCAAATTTCTGAGGCTAAAGGAATGAGGGAGACACAGGGAAGAACCAGAAAACTGGTTCTTCCAGAAACATTTTTAATTTAGACAACTTTAACCATCGTTTATAAAGAACCCAAAATCCATTTGCGTTATTTCGGATTCATTATGATCTTTCTCAATACACATATATTCATCTCTATTTATAAGAGTCAAGTGGTTTATATCAGATAAAAATAAACCAATAGAGGGAGAAAAAGTTGAGAAATCACTATACAACTTTAGAACAGATGGCTTTTGTTGGAAAATCTTTATCATTGAGTTGAAGACATGACTTAATTCATTATGCTCAACTTGAAAAGATTTCCAAATTTTCTTAACTTTATGTGAGAATATTTGTCCAAAGGCTAAATGTTCTAGCAAATCAGACTTTGGTTAACAATACTATTAACTTGTTCCTGGTGTGGCATGTGTCTTTGTGTACATGGTGGTAATGAAGGGAGAGGAAACAAGAACAAACAAGGCATGGGATCCCTGTTAGAGCATCAGAGATTATTTCTATTTTAAAGATCCTAGTCTGAGCCGGGCGTGGTGGCGCACACTTGCAATCCCCACGCTTGGGAGGCTGAGACAGGAGGATCTCGCGGGTTCAAAGCCAGCCTCAGCTACTTAGTGAGGCTCTCAGCAACTTAGTGAGACACTGTTTCCAAATAAAATATAAAATGGGTCTTGGAGTATAGCCCGGAGGTAGAAAGCCTCTGGGTTCCACCCCCAGTACCACCAAAATTAAATAAATAATAAATAATAAATAAAAAAATTAAGATCCTAGTCTGGGTTTCACACTAATATGACACCAAATTGCATGGAATTCTGGTCATGATAGGTAAGGTATAACACCCTGCCACCAGAATCCTACCATCCATATTAAATATGTTTAGCTCATCAATAATTTGGTGGCTTTTAATTCAATGCACATTCTGATCCAACATATGTATTTAGCTGAGTTGTCTTTTTAAAATGTATATCAAAGTACTATGGTCTCAGGAACAAATAATTTTGTGCTTTTTATTTATTTATTTATTTTTATTTTTAATTTTTGGTGGTACTGCAGTTCCTGGAAACCCTTCTACCTTCGGGCTACACTCCCAGATACCTATTTTTTTTTATATTTTTATTTGGAAACAGGGTCTCTTAAGCCAGCGAGACTAGCTTCGAACCTGCGTGATCCTCCTGTCTCCGCCTCCCAAGCATGGGGATTACAAGCGTGCGCCACCATGCCCGGCTATTCTGTGCTTTTTAAAATACCTTTTCTGGTTTCTGGTATTCTGTTTCAAGCAGTTTTTTTTCTTAGAAGACCTAAAGCATAAGGGATATTTTAAATTTAATCAGGATAGAATACAAAAGTTACTTGCCCTAGAAATTTTTAACTGCCTCGATCTTATTTTTTGAGACATTGTTGACTTATCCTAATCTGTAATGCCTTTCTTTGGAATGAAAAATGTTCTTTTTCTGTTCCTGTGACTTAATCCCTGTTTGACTTGACTGCTCAAGTCAAATCCCTGTTTGACTTGACTTGACTTCTCTAGGCCTCTCCACTTTTAACTGAATCCCTCATTGGCTCACCTTCCCTTCCAAAAGTAAAATTCAAAATCTTTAGCAGAGTACTTGAGAATCTCCATTATTTTAAATCCTCTCATTTTAGTAGACTAAACCATCTATATTTCCCATCCAGACTTCCATGTTCCTGGTTTATAATATTGAGGCAATTCTCTATTAATGCAATACCATATACAAACATGATTATGTTGACATTTTATTCAACAATTATTTTTAATCAGTGATTATTATTTAGTAGCATGCTTACTATTTTTCCTGTTAAGGTGTTGGATTCTGCTAATAGTTAACTTCATTTTAGGAAAGTTTGCTTCTTAGAATAAACCCCATATGGTCACACAGAATGGTATGTTCTGTTAGAATTTCATATAGAATTTTCACACTAAAATGTTCATAAACAAGGTAAAATCGTGTAATAAATTGGCCTTTTTGGGTTTGGGTACTAAAATTAAATATATCTTATAAAGTCAATGAGATAGTAATGTATTTTACTTTCTACATTTTTCAAGTTATGTAATATGGGGAACATTATTCTATAAAAGTTTTGGACAATAGTCCTTAGGGAAACAGTCTCAAATAATAATTTTAGGAGTAATTTCTTAACATCCCTTTGGTGATTTTAGATTATGGTTAAAGGAACTCTTCTGTTTATGTAATTGTTATATTTTCTTATAAAATGAATTACGTTTCCTTTGCCCCATGCTAGGTTGTAAATGGATCTAAAGGGGATATGTTACAGTGGTTAAGAGCATAGATTCCAAAGGCCAGCCATGTGCTGCTTATTAATGTCTACTGAGGTATTAAACTTTTCTGTGCCCCAGATTTCTCATACCTAAGACAAGGATGATGATACTAATAGTTCTACATAAATCACAAAGTTGCCCTGGAGGTGGATTTTAGTAGACGGAACACTTATACGTATATAGTGTGTAGAAAGTACAGTGATTTCTTTTTCTACTGTTTTTTTTTTTTTTGTGGTACTGGGGTTCCTGGAAGCCCTTCTACCTCTGGGCTACACTCCCAGACCTATTTTTACATTTTCATTTTGGAAACAGGGTCTCCTAAGCCAGCGCGTGCGGCTGGCTTCGAACCTGCGCGATCCTCCTGTCTCTGCCTCCCAAGCGCGGGGATTACAAGCGTGCGCCACCACGCCCGGCTTCTACTGGTTTTTTAATGAGCACCTTAGAGTTTCAAAACAGACTTTTGATTTACTATCCATCCCTCCAAACTGCTCTTTCTATAATCTTCTCAGTAAAATGTGCCATATTTTTACAAATTTGCTTAATACAGAAAACTACTTGCAATCACCAACTCCTCTCTTTCCCTCATCTCTTGCGTCTAATTCATCAGAAAGTCTCAACAGCTCTAAATTGAAAAATACCTTCTAAGCTGACATTTTCACTGTTTCCATCATTGCTGTTCAAATTCACAACCCTTTCCTTTTTCCTATTGCTGTGGCCTCTCTGATATAGCTGGTCCAACTCCTGTTCCACTTCATTCCCTTTCTCCACACAGAAGCCAAAATTTCCTACTTAAAGAAAAAGTTGATCAAATTATCTCCATAAGAAAAATCCTTTTGTTCTTTCTATAGTATCTAGAATAAAATTCAACTTCTTTCTTCTGATCTAAAAGGCCTGCTCATACCAGCCCTGCCCTAGGTTCCCCCAACCTTGGCCCATGTCAGGCCCTGCTTGCTCTGTGCACACTGAGTGTGTTCACATATACCAAACTGGTTCTTCTTGTGGTCCTGAGAGTGTGCTGCTTGTTTTGCCTAGAATGCTTTTTCCCAGATCTCAAGTGGTTAGTTCCTTCTTTTAACTTTGATCCCTGTCCAGATGTAATTACCAGACAGTTCTTCCCTGACCATCCATTCCAAACTGGTCCCCTCTATAATTATTTATTCTGTTCATATTTATCATAGCTCCACTAAACTTAAAAGTGTATTTTAGCTGGCCATGGTAGCACATGCCTATAATTTCAGTACTTGCAAAGCTGAGACAAGAGGATCACAGGTTTGAGACCAGTCTCAGTAATACAGTGAGACTCTCAGCAACCTAGCAGGATTCTATTTCAAAATAAGGAGGAAAGAAAAGGAAAGAAAGAAAGAAAGAAGAAAGAAAGAAAGAAAGAAAGAAAGAAAGAAAGAAAGAGAAAGAAAGAAAGGAGGAGAGAAAGAGAAAAGAAGAAAAGAAGGAGCTGGGGATATTGCACAAAGGTAGAATGTCTCTGAGTTCAAATCTCCAAGTATAAATAAATAAATTTTTTTATTATTTATATAATTATGGCCTTTCTATCACCTAAAAACCCAGAGACTGGGACAAAATCTTTCTGTTTAATACTAAAACACTCATTGCTCATCATAATACTTAGAGCTTTCTAATATATATGCTATATATATTCTATATATATATGCCATATATATATTTGCAGTACTGAGGATGGAACCCAGAAGCATTCTACCTCCGAGCTACACCCCCAGCCCTGATTTTTATTCTTTATTTTAAAACAGGGTCTAGCTGAGTTGCAAAGGGCCTCACTAAGTAGCTGAGTCTGGCTGTGAACCTCAATCCTTCCATCTCAGTCTCCCAAATGCTAGGATTACAAGCGTGCACCACCACGCCCAGCTCTCAATCAATATTTCTTCAGTCGTTATTTTAATAAATATTGCTCCCCTCCCTCCTGGTATCTAGGTTTTTCTTTATAGCAACTGAATTCTTCTCTTCCATGTTGGAGGGAATCAGGCCTTCTGCTAGGAAATATTTGTGGTTTCCTGTATTGAGACTTCCACCTGGTTTAAACATCTCTCAAGCAGAACTGATCCAGGTTTACTCAGCACTTCAACATTTGTGTGGAAAGCAAACACAGACCACCACGGGGCTGTCAATACCTGGCACAATGACATCACTTCACTATGGAAAAGGCAGGATTTGGAGTGATAATTTGTCCTCATCTGTGTTCTTATCCAGTGGAAAATAACAATACAGGAAACTATAGCTATTGCTGTATCTGGAAGAAATGAGACAGAGAAGGTATAAACAAAGAAAAAGTGAGTTGCAGAAAAATCTATCGAGGCATTCTGAAAAGCTCCGAGTCTTAGAATCAAAAAATACCAAAACACAGACTTTTCTGTCCACAGTTCAATAGGACATATCCTTGTAAATACAATCTTTGGTTTCTATTTGCTATGGAAAGGGAAGGAAATGCAACACCGATACACCCAAAGCAATAACTGAAAGGGCCACATAACAAGATCCAGTAACCACCTTTGAAAACAGTCTTACCAGAAATTAATCATGAAAAACAGGAGTCCAGTTCACTGCTTGTGTTGGGATGCTTTTCCATCCACATAGCTGGGCACCAAAGCCTTCGGTGCTGCTCCTCCCCTGCTTTCTTGATCTCACATTTCTTCCAAGGTCCTCCCTTCGCCCTGTCACCATCTTTGCACACAGAGCAAAGATAAATTAAAATCCATAAATTGAATTTGCATTACATTTACTTTTGAATGATGAATTTTCAAGACTGCCACTTCCTCCATAAAAGTCGTCCTCATTGTCAATATTAGTCCTCTGTCATAGCATAATTTGGGTGCATTTATAGTCGACCTGAAATACCAATATTTCCATATAGATACAAAAGATTTAACTTTTTATATTATCGCTCAATTTAATCATTTTATATAGTTTTACCATTCCATCAGAAGATAGAGAATCAAGTCAGCATTAGTAAGAAAAGGAGTTTTGCCTTTAAATTCATGAACTTATTATAAGAACTAAGTCTACAAAATATGCTTAAAAACAAAAGGCCACTTAACTTTTGCCATATAATACTAAAGACAAGCTAGTCATTAAAATTTTTTCTTGACTTACACAGTTTATACTGCATATGTATTGTGAGAAGTTAGGTTGCATAGTAAAAAATAATGAAAATAGGATTAAAAATGGATCACAGGCAGTATTATTTATGTTAAAATTTCATACGTTATATGTCTTTTAACCCTTCCCATACAGTCTTGTCGTGTAGAGCTGCAGTTTAGGTATGACTAGAATCACGGAAAGCAAAGTAACTTGGCCAAAGGTACAGAATCAATGAGCAGCAACCAGAGGTCTCTATTCTTGTCCTTTGGCATGCAGCACTTATGCCTTGAGTGTATGTGTGGCTTATTCCAAATCTGTATTTTTAAAAATTTATTTATACAATTTAATGTAGGAGAAATAGTTGTGGAATAAAAATGTAATTAATCATTTAAAATAAACAAAAACATTCAAAGGATTGAATTGAGTTGCTGTTTAACCCCAGCTGTAGAAATATTAGGCATACTGAGGACATTCTAAGAAGTCTTAAATTCTATGATAGCATATATGAGCAGTGGACTTACAAAATATTTCGATTGATATTTATATGTCACTGATCTAAGTGAGAAGAAATTTATTGAACATAAACACAGGTTATTTGTTGAGTCCACAATATGCCTGAGGGAACCTAAGCATAGGAAAGTTAAGTGATATTCAAAGGTCACTCTCTGGTCAACTACTATAAACTGTAATAAATCTGAAAATCTGAATATTAACTACTTTGTTTCCTCTATGAAAATGATCTTAGAAATGTAATCTTTTGAATTATTTATCTCACTGAAAGGTCTAAGATGAATTAGGAAGGATAGAGGTAGAGTTTAAGTATTTTCCACCTCAGGCATATTCCCAATATTTCTTGGTTCATAAACACAACAAATATTGGAATTGCCAAGTGTTAGATGTAATAATATTTATTCCAGGGATGTCAAAAATGGTACTGAATACATGTTAAATTTTCATAATAAGTGGTGAATTGTTTAATTATTTACAGGAGGATTGAAGGTTTGAGAACAGTCTCAGCAACATAGCAAGATTCTTAGCAACCTAGTAAGACCCTGTTTCCAAAGTATTTTAAAAATGGATGGAGGTATGACTCAGAGGTAGAAGGCACCTGGATTCAAACCACAGTACCAAAACAAAGAAGTAATTAAGATGAATAAACATACATCTATGCTTATGTCTATCTATATTTATGTAAAATATGACTTTCCAATAATTCCTAAGTAGGGACAAAGATCCATACCACTTTGCAATCCTAGTAATTCTTCTATTGAATTACTAACAGAGAAATGACCATATAAGTAGTAATCTTTACTGATTGGGGGGGGGGGGAGAAACATACACAACTAAATCTCTTTTTGTTACTAAGTGGTTTATTTAACCCCTATTATGAAAACAAAGTCAATTCACAACAGACGGCAGAAAAAAAAGTTGTTAAGAATTAATCCTTCTGTCTGTTGCCAAAATAAGAGTCATCTTTGTGACAAATTTTATCCTCACTGAAAAATCCTTGCTTTACACAATACTAGAGAATCTCCATCAGTTGACATTCCATAGTATTGATATAGATATAGATATAGATATAGATATAGGTATCTTAAAGCACTCATCACCTTGGTAGCAATTTCAAATGTATCTATATCCATCTTTTTTCCTCCAGCAGACTTTTTTAATGGCATAAATTATGGCTATTTACCTTAGACCCTTCAATTTCCAACAAATTTTTTGTCACCAAATTTATACTGACAAGAAAAAAAAGTGCTGAGTGAATGAATGAATACCTGCAATTTTAAATCCAAGAAGTATTTTGCCTTATTTCTCTACTAAAATAATTGGATACTTTTGGAAGTTTTTTGAATTTTTTATTCTTTTGTCTAATATGTAGAGAGGTTGTTACCATTATTTATGCATGGAAATATTAAAAGTGATTGACAAACTAAAACATAACTGCTTAAAGTCACTTTGAATAAATAGGATATGATAGAAAAAAAAACATCATAGAAGGGGGACAAAAATCACGGAGATTTGATATTGAAGATTTTTCTTTCTCCCAAGCACCAAGACATGAAACCCTGAATTTACTTTTGCTTTCTACTCTCAAGGAAACACAAATTAGTTAAGGATAATAAAACCAACACTCAGTGTTATGTTTGTGGGTTGAATTGCTACATGGAATCAGAATATCTTTTCTGTGGCATAATATTTTTATAGTGAAGCAGCCAAAATACCACAAACGCATAGCATGGGCTGCAAGCATTCTGTTCCTTCCAGGCATTTCTGTGGCTTGGCGTTGATAAATGCAGGTAACATATAGGCTGCAGTTAGGATCAAATTACCACAAACACTGCTTTTTCCAAAAACCTAAGAGTTGCTAAAACAGCTTCCCTATTACCTTGGGAGGGGATGCCTGTCATTCAACAAGCCAGGACATTAAAGGAAATTCTCACAATTGTATCTTTTCAGTGGGCACAGTACCTGAGCCTAGTCAAAATAAAAACAATAATAAAAGACCCTTGCCTCAACATTTCCACAACAAGCTTATGGGGTGAACACCAATGCATTGTGACTCTCTTGTCCTTTTATGATCCTGCTCTATTCTTAATCATATCCTTTTGCCTGCTACTGAATTTAGGTATAAAATGATGCCTTAATTTCAGAAATGATAAAAAATGTGTAAGAACAATCCTTATATATCCTATGAAAACATTTCCAATAATTTCTAGGCCCACCAAACCATGGCATATATCTAGTATATGATTTTCTAATCCACAGGTCATCATTTATAAGCATATAATTTGTTCATGGGTTGTGTGCGTGCGTGTGTGTGTGTGTGTGTGTGTGTGTGTTTCCATTAATTACTTCCTGATTTGGTTACATCACACAACAAAATCATTTGGTGTGGAAAACAGTATGCACATGTGACAACACAGTACCTTCCAGTTATCCATTGATAACCGCCTATTGGCAATTTAACATAAGATACACTCTTTTGAGAATGAAAAAGTAAAACATCTGTTTTGTATTCATATGACTCTAATTTTGGTATCATAAATATAAATATGAAACGCATTCTGTAGTTCTCCTGAACTGTTATTGGAGTTCATGCTGTACTTTCAGTTATTCTTTGTGACTGGTTATCTAGGATGAATGTGTATTTTGGAATGATGTGGCTTTTCTGAAATTGATAGGCTTTTACACTCACCACGTCTCCTATGCATCAGCTTCTAAGCATTTGAGAAATATTCCTGGAGAATAAGAATATGGCTCTTTATATAGCAACTAAAACTATTATTGTATTTCAAACAATGAACCAAAGGTTCATACATTTGGCACCTTATAAGGTAAAGCTGTACTAAACATAGTTCTAATTTATGAGAGTAGAAAACAATACTGTTTTAAATGATTTTCACAGAAAGAAATCCTCACACATCATCCATCATTTTTCTTTGTTTTATTTCTCTGTGATGTCCCTCCGTACCACTTTCCACAAATTCCCTGTGGATATTTTGACCTTAAGACAACTACCACCATTTTTACAGCTACAAAAAAGACATTTATTACAGTCAGATCAATGCAAAACTGATGTGGTTAAACCATCTTCTAATTAGTTCCCTCCCCAATTAATCTCTGATGAATGCTTTCCACTAACTCAAACGTTCCAACCAACTGATGTTTTGTTCTTTTGTTTTTTATTTTGACAAAGACAAATTGAAGTTTTTCATTGCTCAGGAATATACTTGCAACCATCACAATTACTTATATGTGCATTGGTAAAAATTTCAACCCTCAAGAGCATTTAGTAATAGAGTACTGCTCATGTTGGAAACAGTAGAAAGATAGTTACCACATAGTCTAAATTCAGCCTTTGTATTGGATATTTCCATTAGCAACGTAGAAAATGGTGGGTAAGTTGCTGGTAATCAAATTGAAAATATGAATCAGAGGGGACAAGATAGATATTAGGCAATGAAACAGATTTCTAACTTTCCCATCATTTATATATCCCTATGAAGTCTAATGGAATCTAATGGTCCGTTGCCTTCTGATATTAGAACCAAGAACTTGTGTTCTGAAGTTAGGAAAGAGTCTGGGTAGCTTAGACATAGTCTTGACAATGCCAAAACAAGCTTGGAAAGGGAAGTAGTCAGACTAACCAAAGATTTGGCAGCATAAAAACCCAACAAATATGTTAATTGATGTTTGTTTTAATATTGAATATTGTCAATCCTTTTTATGTAAAACCAACCCATTAAAGGAGACAAGCTCTGAAGGAAAATAGTTGAGCAACAAAGGTCAAAGTGTCAACTGAGCCATTCTTCCTGAAAAGTAATAAAAAGATACTGAAACTCTTTTTGATGAGGTTTCAAAATAAGAGAGAAGGGAAAAGCATATGAAAATTATGTGTCCCTTTAGATCATATTTGTCATCATTAGTCAACATATGTACAATGAGAAAAATTTTTCTCATCATATTTTAGTTCTCAAAGGCTGTGAAGTATGCATGTGTTTGATGAATATGCCTTTTCAATATGCCTTTGAAATACTAACAGTTTAATTCAAGAATAAGTCTCTTTGTAGGTGTGAAATATTATGCACTGAGATTCTAATTGGATGAGGGAAACTTTTCTCCATTAAAATATAGTGACGCATGCTCGTAATCCCAGTACTTAGAAGGTTGAGACAGGAGGATCACAGGTTCTCAGCCAACCTCAGCTACTTAGTGAGGCCCTCCACAACTTCGTTAGACCCCTTTTCAAAATAAATAATAAAAAGTAGGATGGGGGGGTGTAGCTTGTAGGTAGAATGCCCATGGGTTTAGTCCCCAGTACTGCAAAAAAGCATATATATATTATTGCCCTTTTTCTCTTAAAACTTTTTTACTTTGTCTAGTTTTGCTAACATGCTGTTGCAAGATGTGTAAATTCAGTTAGTAAAATTATGACATATATAGGCACACTATTAATTCCTAAATAAAATCATCATATTCAAGACCAAAGAACCACATGACCCTTAACAGGTAAGAGATTATGACTGACTGTACTGTGGACTAATCAAGGACTATGGTAAAACAAGGTAAATGTCACACATCAGAAAACTTAAATCTAGGATAATAGCACTTGCACTTAACTAGGAACATAATAATGTTACCATTAATAAGTGCTAGGGGTGGTGGCATCCAGTGCTTGGGAGGCTGAGGCAGGAGAATTACAGATTCAAAGACAACCTCAACAGTGCTGCAAGACTCACAGCAACCTAGTGAGACCCCATTCCAAAACAAGATAGAAAAAGGCCTGGGGGTATGGCTTTGAGGTAGAATGCCTCTGAGTTTAATCTCCAGTAACACACACACACAAATTAATTAGATTAAAAAGCAGTAATAACAATAACCATATATCAAGGACCCATTGAATACCTGACTCAGAATATGGCAATGTAGATATTCTCTTTAAGCAAATCTTAAGGTCAGTATTATTATTTCCATTTTATAGATAAAAAGCTTACTATGGCTTATTATACCATTAATGCAAAGATGAAACTCAGATCCAGATCTGACTGTACTGAAAATCTAGGCTTTTTGTACTCAGAAACCTTGAAAAAAAAGTAAAACTTTTGCTCCCAAGAGAGAATGTGATATCTTCCAGTTAAGCTCATGCTGCGATTCTATACTTTGAAAACACACTCGCCTGCCCCTACCCTACCCAAAACACAGTGACTATAAACAAGAATTCCTTTTTATTTTTTAAGTTTTGGAGAACAATTACATAATGGAACCAAATTTAGGAAAACTGAGACAGAGATCTCCGTAAACCAGAAGTAGAACAAAAATAACTAAGGATCTCTCTCCTCTTCTCTTCTCTTCTCTTCTCTTCTCTTCTCTTCTCTTCTCTTCTCTTCTCTTCTCTTCTCTTCTCTTCTCTTCTCTCTCTCTCTCTCTCTCTCTCTCTCTCTCTCTCTCTCTCTCTCTCTCTCTCTCTCTCTCTCTCTCTCTCTCTCTCTCTCTCTCTCTCTCTCTCTCTCTCTCTCTCTCTCTCTCTCTCTCTCTCTTTCTCTCTTTCTCTGTGTGTGTGTGTGTGTGTGTGTGTGTGTGTGTGTGCGCGTGTGCGCGCGCGCATGCTGGGGTTGGGTTAGGGCATGATTGCCATCTCCCTGTTCCTACTCCAGTTTATTCCCCAGTCCCACCTTTCTCTTGTCTGTATTGCAGGTAGCCATGTTTCCCTGGGGTCCTCAACAGCTGCTTTGGTATGCTTGGGTTAATGACAAGAAATTGGAGAGCAGAAAAAAGAAAAACAAAGATAATCTGACTGCTCCCTCTTCCTCGCTGGCATCTGGCAGCAACAGTCCCTAAAGCCTCAAGCTTCCGCCAGACCCACTTTGTCCATAGCCAGAGCCCACGTAGGTTGGTTCTAGTTTCTGTCCTGTGGCCCCATTGGCCTCTGCAAAGAGCAGCTGTTCTCATGTCTCTCCAGTCACCAGAAGGTATCATCTTCTCTCTGATGATAATCTCTGGGATGACTTACTGCCCTTTGTTTATCTTTCCAACTCATCTGTGTAACCAATCATCTAGACTTCAAACCCTCTCTGAAATAACCAGAATGACTTCTGTCTTCTGATCCCTGACAAATATGGTATGAGGTGGTAGCTGGAAGTGGGAAAACTAAAAGCTGAAGCCTTTAGTTTATGACTTCAGAAGCCACAGGAAGTTTAAGACCTACATATTTCATTTATTAAATTATCCCATATTCAGTGTAGGAGTAAATAGACTATAGGAAACTGGCTTGAGGATGATATTAACAAAATCTCCAAGTAATCATGATATAGGAACCCAAAGCCACAATATAAGCTATGGTGCTGTAGCAGAGGTTTTAGGATGAAAGATGGAAAAAGGGTGTAAGTGGAAGCAGCTGTAATGTAGGGGAAAAAGAGAGAGAGAGAGAGAGAGAGAGAGAGAGAGAGAGAGAGAGAGAGAGAGAGAGAGACTTCTATTTAGATGGTGAGCATCAAAACTAAATTTTCAAACCATTGAACTAAATAATCTTAAGAATGGAAGTGCCTACAAATCCAGGGTGTTAATTCACTACAGACAAAAATTAGGATAAAAACAATAGAATAATTTCAAAGGAATGGCTATAAAATTACAAAATTGTTTAAGACAATTAAAGAAATAAAATAACAAGATCAATTTAAAAGAATTATAAAAAGAGCATGATTGTGAAACTAGAGCTGTTGTGAAAAAATAAATGGAAACAATAAATACCATATACTTAGCTCCCCTTCCCCAAATCCTGAGATGTCAGAATTCCCCACGTTTTTAAAAAAAGGCAATAACTATGTTTAATTCCACTCAACTGAGTAGAGCCAAATGCTTTGAGCATGCTATAATATTCTTCCAACTGCACCATCCTGCAGTAGGTTAACTCATTAGGACACTGACAGCAATTCAATTCATATTTATGGAATCTCCACTTTTCTCATTGAACGAAACCAAATACATTGTGAACTCATTCTTTTATATTTAGGTTGCCCTGGATGACATATCATGGTTTCTGATTTGAAAACTGTGCAAGTAGAAATCAGCTCAGCTGTGTTTTAAGTTGTCAACTTTTGAGGATTTTTTGCTTATTTATTCATATACTGTAAAGGATAATAGGCTAATTTTTATTTTTATTCATTAATTTACATCTTAAGGCACTGCCTACGGATATTAGTGTGGTTAATCACTGTATAGAGAGGCTTGACTATTTATTTACATAAGAGCATAGCTAAGATCCTCAATTTTCACAGTAAACTTATCAATTCTGGCATTTACATCATTTCAGTAGATAGACTTTCTATTGATAAGCAACACAGAGTTCCTACAATTCAAGCTTATCAGAGGACAAATCTTAATTTTTCATTGTCCTTTATTAAAAAATCCAAATGACACAGAATATCTTTATAGAAGGAATTTTCAAAACTAAGTAATCCTCTAGTCTAACTAGTTGATATCCTTAATTTTAATTGCACCATTAGAAAGCCACAAACACCAAAATACACCATCCTAGCTCTCTTAGAGACCTATTGTCACTGGAATATAGCTTAGTTTTGTGTCCTAGACTTGTGCTTTGGGCTGCTGTAAGAAACACAAAACAAAACAAGCGAGGCTGAGACCAGAGAATGGCACTTCACAGACAGCCTCAGCTACGTAGTGAGGCCCTCTGCAATTCAGTGAGACCCGGTTTCAAAATCAAGAATAAAAAATAGGGCAGGGGGTGTAGCTTGGAGGTTGAATGTCCCTGGGTTCCACCCCCCAGACCTGCAAAACAAAAAAACAACAACAACAAAAAAAAAAAACAAGCAAGTTCTTTGGGTAAAATAAAATAAAAAGCTTTAACAAACAGGCCCAATAACCTGTCTGAAAGACATTATAAGCTCATTTCACAGTCACATATCAGTCTGAAGTGTGTGCTCTTGCACAGATGTTCAATTCTCACTCATATAATGATATGGAAATATGGTGTGGCTGTGTCACACCCTAGGCCCATAAGGCATCCAACCTATAGAAGACAAGGAAGAACCAGAAGTGGCACATCTCCTCTTAAATGCCCTTGGCCACCAAATAGCATCACATCTTACACTCACTTTCTATGGATAGAAATTAGACCAATTGTCACACCTCACTACAGAAAGTGCAGGTCGATGTGTTTTCAGCTAAAAAAATCTTCAGATCGATATCTCTACATGGTGCACAAGAAGAATAGAATTTGGTGGGCAGGTACATAATCTCTGACCCACTGTTACCTGTGCTAATTGCAGAAATACACTTAGGATTCTTACTTTGGAAAGATACAAGCATCAGTTGTTTGTTTGTTTGTTTTCAAATATAAGCCAGAGAAAGCATCATGTCCTTTAAGAGACTGGGGCACCTTTCCATTTGAACAGTACAAATCACATAAATAATTATGCCTTTGATGGTTGTTTTGTTCAATTCCTGTTTTTTAATTCATTTTTATGTTTTGCTCTGGTAAAATAGAAGCTTCAAGTAAGATTATGACTAGAATTTAACAGATGTGCAGGATTTGGGGATTACATAAAATAAAAATAAAATAAATGCATGTATTGCATAGATAATACATTAACATGGCAAAAATTCAACACGACAAAACTAAGTAGTTCCTCTCTGTGGAGTCACATGCTTGTACAAGATTTTTTAGTACACTTCAGAGATACTCTCTAAATAAGCAGCATATGAATTTTCCTTCATTTTCCTAAAACATAAAATTTCTTAGTTTCTTTTCTCTCCTGCTAAATATATATGTATAGAGCCGGGCGTGGTGGCGCACACTTGTAATCCCTGTGCTTGGGAGGCGGAGACAGGAGGATCGCACAGGTTCGAAGCAGCCTCTCTGGCTTAAGAGACCCTGATTCCAAATAAAAATATAAAATAGGTCTGGGAGTGTAGCCCGGAGGTAGAAGGGTTTCCAGGAACCTCAGTACCACCATCACAACCACCACCACCACCAACAACAACAACAACAACAACAAAACATACATATATATATATATATATATATATATATATATATATATATATGTATATGTGTGTGTGTGTGTGTGTGTGTGTGTGTGTGTGTGTGTGTGTGTCTAGGAAGAGGTAGAAAGGAAATAGGCAGATAGGGAAAAGGCCTCAGTAGAAAAAAAGTTAATTTCCTGAGTTGCCTGAGTTTCCTGAGGGGCGATGAAGTATCTGAAATTCCAAGGGCTCAGAGATAAGAAGGACCAGAGCTTCACAAGGCTCAGAGATAAGAAGGACCAGAGCTTCACAAAGCCATTGGTTTACTAATCAACAAACCCAGAAGCTCAAACCCAAGAGCAAGTCTCTCACTTCTGCTGAAAGGAGATTCTTCAAGGACTTGCAAATACCCTATGCAAATTCTGAGAGCTACTTCCCAGAATTCCCATCGTCATCCTAACCAAAAGAGGACTCGCAAACGGTCAGGCCTTTGTCCTAGTCGGATGGCAAATTGGGGCTTTTCCCTCTTGGGACCCCCTCCTCTTTTGGGGAGCTGTTCTCTCTTGAAGGTCGTGTTAGCCCTGAGAGAAGGCAGAGTGCAACTGAGGGCACGTGGCTCAGGATACTCTTGGGTAGTGACCTGAAGGCCTCTGCTGGACATCAAGGCTGACCAGGGCCCGTAGGGGTGACCTGCTTCTCTTTTCTGGCAGATCGTGTGGACTCTGGGAGAAAGTAGTTTGCAACTGATGGCACTTGGCTCGGGCGACACTTGGGTAGTGACCTAAAGGCAACTACTGGACACCAGAAGACCCAACAGCCCAAGTGGTGTTCTGCCTCTTTTCCTATTCTCTTCTGGCAGATCACGTGGACTCTGGAAGAAAGCAGCCTGCAACTGATGGCAATTCGGCTTGGGCTACTCTCAAGTATTGTCCTGAAGGCAGCTGCTGGACCCAGAGTTCCAGCCCCTTTGGGGTGTTCAGCCACCCTTCCCCATTCCCTGCTGCTTCCAATAAACCTTTTACTCCCCTTCCTGAGGTCTGCGGGTGTCATTCTTCGCTCACCGTAGACAAGAACCCTGTAAGGAAATGCCGAGTTTCTTCTCAAGAAACTCTGTTTCACCTATGATGAAACCCCAGGTTTCTTCTCAAGAAGCCCCCGTTTCATCTTGGGGGCTCAGAAGAAATCCCTGTTTCATCTATATATTTATATGTATAAATAAATGTATATATGTAATATATATATATACATTATATATATATATATATATATATATATATTTACACATCTCATTAACATTATTCCTAATTACTTTTGCCTCTACTGTAAATGGGGTTGTGAAGACTTTCTTTCTATTTTACATTCCAATTGTTTACTATATGACATGTGAAAACTACTGTTTTTTTCAGTCTCTTAGGTTTTATAAGTATTTTGTTCTACCTAAACTTCTATAATTGTTTTACTCCAACCTGAATGATTTTTATAGTTACATTTTATTTCTCTTACATAATTGAGTTAGTACTTCTGGAACAATGTTAAATAAAAGCTATAATGTTAATAGATTTGTCTTGTCCCAACATTATTGGAAAGATTTCTAAGATTTCCCCCTTTTAGCATTTATTGGTTGAAATAAGATTTTTTATACCATGAACATATTTAATTTAAAAATGACATTTTAATTTAAAAATGACATTTTTGTTTATTTTTAGAAATTTGCTGTCAAGTTTACTTATGAAAATTAAACAGTTCAAAAATTTCTTTCCTCTTTCTATACTCTAGAACATTTAAATATATTAGAGTTTTCTGCTCCATACACTAAGAATCATGGGCTAATGGATGGGGGGGGGGGAATCAGCAAAATTCGAATTCTTCCCTTGCCTTTATGACAGTTCAACTGCTTACATATTTCTATCTTTTGGGAGCTATGTTGGAAATCTTTTTAGAAAAGTCCTATTTGAAAGCTGGGCATGGAGGTGCACGCTTGTAATCCGAGCATTTGGGAGGCTTAGACAGGAGGATGGCAGGCCCTCTACAACTCAGTGAGACCTTGTTTCAAAATAAAGAATAAAAATCGAGTTGGGAGTGTAGCTCAGAGGTAGAATGTCCCTGGGTTCAATCCTCAGCACCACAAAAAAAAAAAAAAAAAGAAAAAGAAAATTTCTATTTGAACACAATGAGCAAAATCATTAGAATAACGTTAAATGATATCATATCATCCTTTAAATTTTTTGCATACAGTAATTATTTCCTCTCTCATCAATTCTTCCTTGTGCATTCATAATTTCTTCTTTTTATTTTGTCTTATCTATTTACCTAGTTTTTTAAAAAATGTTCTCTTGGATTAACTCAGTAGTTCTTTATTTTCTCGTTTCTTAACTTTTTCTGTACCTCTCCCACTTTACTTGAGGCTCTTTTGTTGTTCCTTTTGAACATTTGCATGATAAATGCTCAATTGATTTCATTATTTCTTCTTTAGTAATTTAAATATTAAGCCTGAGAAATTCCCTACACAGTTATCTAGCTATAGTTCACTGATTCATAGGATATTTTTGTGACATTTTCTTTCCTTTGAATTCAATTTTCTTTCATTGTTTAAGAACAACTTTTGTTTGTTTTTATTTCCAAGTGGTGGCACTTGTTACTTTCAATTTGGTTATTATTTCAGCTTGTATTGCATTGTGACCCAAGAATGTTGTATTCCCTGTTTTTCCTCTTTTACATGTACTGATACATTTTTGTATCATATATAATTAAGTCTTATAAACAGCCATTATGCCTATAAAAAGTACATTTCTTTTGTCTCCAAGTCACATAGAGAGTTTGTCATATCAGTTAGAACTAAATTATCTTTTGCTTATTACTTAGGTATTCATATCCTTAGGAGTCTTCTCTAAATTTTTCAAGGGCTAAGAATGAAAATAAATTAAATTAAATTAATAAATTTCAAGCGAATGAAAATAAATTACCAATGTGTTCTGTGTATTTTTCTGTGCATGTGATTTTATTTTTGCTTTAACGATGTCATTGCTATAGTTTTTGCTGAATAGATATTCACAGGCGTCATATTTTCACTGCAAAAAGCACTGTTAAAGATCACCATTAAAGATTCTTCTTTCTCTTATTTAATGTTTGTTCCTTATTTTCACTCATTTATAATATGATTGTATATTTGAATTCGTATAGTATGTTGTTCTCTATCTTTCCTTCTCAATGTCTCTCAGTTGCTTCTTGTTAAATATCCATGCTATTCCTCATTTTCCTTGTAATACAACCTAATAATGCTCTTTCCTTAATATTGTGGTGAGCTTCATTCATTTGCATCTGTCAGTATGGGATTATATATGTTTATTCTTGTTTGTCTTGTCACGTTTTATGTTCTGGCTTTTATTTTATAGTACATTTTGACCTTCCTTTATACTTTATCATTCCATTCAAATTGCATTTTCCCTAGCTTGGAATTTTATTTATTTGTGGGTTTTTTTTTTACTATATTGTCAAGCACTATTTGAAATATATTGTTGAATAAGATGGGGTAAATATAAGCTTATGCAGATAAATGTGTACATATGACATGTATATATTTATATATACAAACTCAGTTTTTAAATCTTTTGTCAAATATTTTCAAATTTCTCATGTCACAGATGGCTAAAGTGGTAGTTCTACAGTAGAAAAATTACTGAAATGACGCAAAAAAAGAACCTGGATTCTTATTCTGGTTTGAAATTGTAGTAGCAAAATATTTTGGGTTATGTCACTACACCTTTTTTGTATTATTAAAAAAAAATAGACCTGTCCTATATACCTTAGGGTGAAAGTTGAGAGATACCAACATTGCAAAATTTCTTTAAAAAGAAAAAAATATTTGTTAAAATAATATTTGCCTTTCGGTTTTTCTAAATTTCTCAAATGATCACCTGAAACAACAAAATTAGAAGTCAAAACCTTAACCTTCACATAATGAGTGAACCATACTTGCAAAATGAAAATTTCATAGCCTCTCTGAGATTTATCAGATCAGTAGTTCTCCGAGGTGATTTTGACACATTCCTACGTTGAGGTCACCTTTGCTGTTGCATATAGTCTGCATACATGCTTTTGGTGACTTTTAAGAACAAGCCACAGAATGTACCTAATGACTGCCACCCTGAGAACACACTGTTGTGTGTTATGAAAGGACAGCAGGTGATTCTGGGCCTGGAAAGTGATGGGTGGCACGTCCTCGGTCACTCAGAGATAATCATCAGGCTGCAGGAAGGGGATATATGCATTGCAACAGGAAAATAAAATAGCAAACACTTCTCACACAGGAAAAAATCAGAAGACAGACCAGAGTGTGAAATGTAATGTGAGCATAGTTGGTGTCTGGGCCAGTATGTCATCCCTGGGTCCTTTGTTGTGCCTCAAAATAGAAAACAAAGGCGGCCCGCACCTCCTGTACCACCATCCAAATCTACATTAATTTACAATCTCAGTTTCCTTGTCACCTAGGAGCCTCATGGACATAAATCATGGCTGTAATGTTACTGTAAATAACAGCTCACTGGACTGTTGTTGATTCATGAACTTCTCACTGTTTCCAACTGCACTTAATTTCATGACACACGGGATCTCCACAGGCATGAAGGAAAGGGAATAAGTAACAATAACAGGACACATCATAACGGTGTACATGTCATGTATGGCCAAGCTCTTTCTTTCTCTAAATAAAAAGAACACCAATAAAAAAAAGAGAAAAAAAAAGAACACATGATTGTTTTTAGAGATAAATAAGATATTTATGATAATTGCCTATTATAGTTTGCAAATTGTTACATGTACAAGAAAAGTATAGTTTTTATGTGTATCTTAAAAAGCATGAAATAGTTTTATTGAAATCTTGAAATAAAAATTAACAGATTCTTTTCAAAGATAGAAAGAAACAACAATCAGTTACTACCTTCTAAATGTACTTAAATATGCTCTTTTCAAAGTAAATCTGCCAATTGTGAGTTAGTATTCTTGCTTCACAGGTGAAAAAATTGGGCACAAACAGGATAATTATATTTTTTAAAGTCACTCAGTAAAGGAATTGAAAGTACAAGAGTCAAAGTCAGGTTCTTGTTTCTAGTAAAACATACTATTTCTTTGGGAGACCTATTAAATAAGATTCCCATCTCTTCAACTAATGATGTTTAAACACTTAATACAGAGTATATAAAACTATTAAACCCTAAAAAATAGAAAATAAAAGTCCACATACAAATAAAATACAAAATATAAGAAGAAATTTAAATAGTATTAAGAGATTAAAGGAAGGTGGATATCAAATTTGATTTGTAAAGTTCATAAAAGATTTCATAAAGAAGGTTGCATTTCAAATCTTTTTTAAAGACCAACCAGAAGAATTGTGTAAAGAGAAACTGAATTACTAAGCATCTCTTATAAATTTTATTACATCAGATGTGTTATCGACTTTCTTTTTTATTTCTACTAAGGCAAATAGTCTTCTTACCTGGTGAGTTTTGTGAAATAATTCTTTGATAGAAAAGAGATTGTTGTAGGTTAAGGTTTATTAAGTCTACACTTAAACCATGCTACGAAAAAATTGCGTAAAGAACCTAGGTTATCATATTTGTATCTGAGCCAAATTTAGAGTAATGAATCTGCTCTTGCTTAGAAATGAACATGCCAAAAACAGTTTCAACAAACCCACCACAAAGAAGAATGTAGCACGACGGTATGCCAATTAAAGATCAGAGGTATCGATTACTGGTGCATATATGTTGAATACCTGGATAACTTGTTGACATGTGTTCCTGGGAAATTGCTCTAGCAGTTTAAAGTTCAGCTGTGTCGAGGTTCTGGGATGAAGACTGGACTTAAAGGACCTCAGCAAGCCAGGTGATCTGTAGGACAGTGGGCCAAATTGTCACATACAACTGCTACTGACATCCAGCAATGGATCAGACTTCAGAGGCAGGTGACCTTGAGTGGTTTGGGACAGTGCCTGCCCTCCAACTTATTGTGTTATTATGTCATCTATGTTTTTATTGCATTACATTTTAAAAAATATATTTTCATTTTAATTGGCACATAGCAATTTTACTATTTATGTATTTATGAGGTACAGTGTAGCATTGCAAGATATGTATAAAATGTGTAGCCATTAGATAATTGGTGTATGTATCAACTCAAATATTTATCATTTCTTTATTTTGAAAACATTAAAAATTATCTCTATTAGCTATTTTGAAATATTCCATTAGTGTTGTCACTGACAGTTACTTGTCTTTCTTACAAATATATTTTTCATTGGTGTAATAATAACATTGCCTCTTTCTTAAACACAAAACAAGGTCCATGATTTTTCAGTGAGATCTGAACATTTACTTACACCTTGTTTTTTTGCCTCTCTTATTTTAATTTCATATAGTAGACGCTGAGTACTACGTTACCTGAAGGTGGCACTGAAGCTTTTGAAGCAAGGAGAGCAGATGCAGCACATTACTAAAAGAAAATCGATCCAGAAATGGTGGGATACTCCTGTGATTCCAGTTCTTAAGAGGCTGGAGGCAGGAGGACTGCAGGTTTGGGGACAGCCTCAGCAACATAGTAAGACTCAGAGCACTGTAGTGAAACCGTATCTCATAAAAATATACAGAGCCAGGCATGGCAGTGCACACTTGTAATCCCAGCATTTGGGAGGCTGAGACAGGAGGATTGTGCTTCGTGGATAGCCTCAGCTACTTAGTGAGGCCCTCTGAAACTCAGTGAGTCCTTGTTTCAAAATAAAGAATATATATATATATTCTTTATATATATATATATATATATATATATATATATATATATATACTCTCTCTCTCTCTCTCTATATATATATATATATATATATATGTATATATATATACATACATATATACACAAAGAGGTCTGGAGGGCTCAGTAGAATGTCCCTTTCAATCCCCAGTACCATAAAATTTTTTAATAAAAAATATAAAGAAATCAGAAGGTTCCACAGTTTTTGAACAGCAAGGGTACAATGGAAGTCCCTGGGTGAGTGAACATCTGAAACCCCTTGCTTCCTTTAGTAGCTTCTACTTTTGCACTTCTCTCTTCATCTTTGATGCTCCAGCCAGAAAAACCCACCTGTAGCTCCTGTCAGTCAAGCCAAATAGCCAAATCTCATCTTTAATCCTTTTCTTGTGCCATGACCCAGACACTATCTATTTCAAGTGGCTAACCTTATTAACCATTCAGGTTACAGTCTGACCAGCACTTGTCATATCACCCTCCTTTTTACTCACTCCCCTGCATAGCCTTGGTGCATGCCTACAGTTCATGCACCACCTTTACTGAGCCCCACTGCTGCAACTGTCTGCATATTGGTTTGGATATAATAAACTCAGTAGGAGGCATGTACTTGGTTGTTCCATATATATATGTATATATTATATCATGCTAGGCACATGGTAGGCATGCAATGAATATCTAGTAAATGAATAAATAAATGAATGGCTTTCATATAGTACCTGTGCTAACTATACCAAAATAATACTGGCCAACTTTATATAATAGTGTTTCTCCAATTTATTGCTATCACAGCTAGCAGACACGAATCAGAACATATAACATATTGTGGCTTTTAAACAAGCTACACAGTAGATCAAGCAACTGGGCATAGATGGAATTTCCTGTGCAGGGAGGATTAAGAAAATTAACTTTCTTGATGGTTCTGAATTTACCTAATTCTTGTAGAGTCCATCTGGTCTAGTCTTTCTTAAGTTATTAAAAATTCCAGAGCAATTCAACAGGAGATTAAGTCCATTGAGAATTTGTGCTGGCTGCTTTATGCTGGCCAACAGTGCTAGACTGAAGAAAAGTGACAAGTTTAAGACCACACACCTGAGAAGGTGTTCTTTTTCTGCACCCACCTGTAAGTACACTTAGTCAGAATGTGGGACTACTTCTTACTGATAGAGTTATGTCAGGCATCCAGTCATATAGATCACTTTAAAAGCTTCAGTGCTCTCCTGGCTAAATACTGATGGATTGTATGAGACAACTTTAACCTTTGCTGTGCTTTCTACTTTCTGACATCTGTGAATGACACATTCACAAATTTAATGCAATTTCAACTTTGAGATAAACTGGAATGTAGAATATTTAGGGATCTTGGGGCTAGAGAAAGGAAAGAAACAAGATGTTGGAATTTAAAAAGGATCTGTGAATGGAAAGGGACCAGGACGGCAAGGGAGTAAGGTTGTCATGTGTAATGAAGATTTAGTGTTTCAGCAATAAATCTAATTCGGCTAGAAGAGCACGCTGCCAAAACACCGTGCAAAAAATACCCCCAAGTTATCCAACAGGGTCTTTTTAAACCCTGTTCACTTCACGTTGCATATTTGAACACAGACAGTTGGAGTTCAGAGAGCACACATCTGGGTCACTGTGCAAATCCCCACTCTCCTTTAAAAAAAAAATAAAATACACGCACTCCACCTACTCTAGACTCTTTCTACTGCTGAGTCTGCCAAGGAAAACTATCCCATTTTGGAATACAAAAGCCAAAACACAAAGTGGAACCAACCCACACAGAGTCATGCTCTGCTACTTTATATATCCAAAGAAAGAAAAATATTCACAGCACAAATTCTCAGATTACTACTCCAACAGGCAACTGTACCCAAGGTTATTTTTTTTATTACAATTGTCTTCTCCAATGAGGACCAGAATTCTCCAGGAAATCATGAGCTTTAACAAAGCAATATCCAACTCTACCTACTCTTGCACTTAATGTAGAATTGAGCTTCATAATCACCATTTGACTTTGCCATGCTACTGATCCAATGTTTTTAGATTTATCTTGATAATGCAAGGAGAAATTCTGTATGAGCTTTAAAATGTTATACGTAAAAGAAAGAGGTTCTACGTTGGCAAAGTGCTTTTGTCTAATATTATTTTGCACTTTGAGACTTCTTTATAGGAAAGAAAATGTAGGACTGTTTCATTACTAAGATTTTCAAGGCCAACTCTTTGTATGGAATTGCTGTGTGAAAACAGAACCAATGTGAACCAGCACAAACATTGCTTCTAATAGGGATGATACACAGCATCAATTTAAATAGAACCTACAGCAAAAGTTATGTTTATCCTATCTTGGATTGTGTTCTTTTAAATGTAATAATGACCATATCTGTTCATTTGAGAATTCATATCTCTTACAACCAACCTTCAATCTACTATCCTCACCACCTTTCAACAGTTATCTCAGCAACATAATCCAAACACCGAAACAATAGGCTAAGAAGAGCTACATCATCCCACAGTCTAATTTGTCTTATTTTCACCTTATGTAAGGTCATATTTACTTTGGATGAGTGATGGATACCCAAGAAACTCAACCAAAAGGCTTATAGAACTGATCAACAAATTCAGCAAAGTGTCTGGATACAAAATTAATCTTAAAAAATAAGAAGCTTTTCTGTACACCAACCATAAATCCACTGAAAAAGAAATCCAGAAAACACTTCCACTCAGGATTTTTCACAAAAAATAAATACTTAGAAGTAAACTTAACCAAGGAGGTAAAAGACCTCTACAAAATAATTATAAAACATTAAAAAAAGAAGGGATTACGGACAAAGTCTAAGAAGGTCTTTATAATAATGTAGGCATAATATAATGATGACTTAGATTAGAAATAAGACAATGGACATTGAAAATTTAATAAAATACTCAGGAATAAACTTAACCAAGGAGGTAAGAGGCCTCTACAAAGAAAATGATAAAACATTGAAAAAAGAAATTGAAGAAGACCTTAAAGATGGAAAGCTCTTTCATATTTATGGATAGGCAGAATAGATATCATCAAACTGGCCATACTTCCAAAAGTGATCTATAGATTCAATGCAATATACCCATTAAATTACCAAGATCATTCCTCACAGACATAGAAAAATCAGTCCTTAAATTCATTTGGAACAATACAAAACCCAGAATAGCCAAAGTAGTTCTCAGCAACAAAAACCATGCAGGAGAAATGATAATCAAGTATTTTGGTTTTAAATATATTTAACATTACTTACATTTGATTTATTTACTAAGAAGTAAATTGAAAACACAAAGAAGCAAAACTTCTTAATTATGATTGACCCTCCCATAATTGCCATCTGTCACCTTGGGACAAAATGATTTTTGCCTTCCAAACTGAAAGACACCAAGCATAAATACTTGAAGAGCTACATAATTTTAGATACAGCAACTAAAATATTTAGCTATCATAAGAAATGTTTAGATAACCAATAGTAAAACAGCAGATCACTGGAGAAAACAGTGGACTGAGGTTCTAGAAACCTCTGGGGTATCATTTCATCATCTCACAATGTCAATGCACTGGCTGTTGTATTTGTAGTACAAATAAGTCTAATCTGAACAGTTTACAGATAGCATTTTATAGTGAATTAGTTCATGTAGAAGGTACTAAAGATTAATATTATTTTAATGTCTTAAATATTGGTATTAATATTACCTTCCTGACCTGCTACTCAATATGCACAATTATTTTAGGCTATGAATGCTATAATGAATCAACTACAAACTATCTCTAGTGGTAAAAAAAAAAGCTCTCTCTTGCTTTTAAATATTTTATTAATAATAAATATAGGGTAGCAGGAATACATTAAAATATAGATAAACTAAGAAAATATAGAAAAGATAATTTTGGACAGGCTTTAAATAATTTAGCTAAGACATTTAAACTAAATGCAACTGATAAAGTTTCATTGCAGTATTTTAAATTAAATTGACATAATTCAACTTGTGTTTCATAAGATTAGGAAAAAGGCAATTCTGGGGAATAGACTTGAGGAAGAGAGATTAGCAAAGCCTTTGCAGTGGGAATATACGGACGAAAATAAAAACAAAAAATATTTAAGCATTGCTTCAAATGTGCCAGACAATGTTCTGAGCACATTATGCATCTTAACTCATTTAATCTTTAGTACAACCTTTCTGGGTAATAACACAAAGCTTACACCTTAACACAGCAGCCATTTATTTAGCACATAACTGCAGGTGGCAGTTCTTTCTGGCTGAGATCACACATAAATCTGTCATTTGCCAGGTTGACTGGGGACCTGGGGAAGGGGTGGTCTACATTTGCATCATCTGGGAGGGCTTGTCTCTACCCCATCTCTTGTTCTGTTGAGGGTTAAGCCAGGTTTATTTACAAGGCAGCTACATAGGTTTGGAGAGAGGAGAAGCAATCAAGGCCTCTGAAGAGGCAGGTTCAAAACAGGCACACTATCATAGCTTCCTCAGTCTATTTACCAAAGCAGATCACAGTCCAGCCTAGATTCTAAGGTGGAGAAATCAACTTCTATCACCTGATGATAGGAGCTGCAAAGTCACGGTGCAAAGGGAAAGAGTAGAGGGGAGAAGAAGAGATTGTAGGGATGTTTGCATTCTACTTCAGACAGATAATTGTCATTATCATGCCCATGTTACAGATAGGGAAACAAAAGAACATCGTTGTTAAGTAATTTGCCTTAGGTGGTCCATCTAATAATTTACCAAACTGTACAGCTTCAGTGTCTGTTGCCAAAGGAATATACCTAAAGGTCTTTAAGGAACTGTTTTGTTTTTTGTTTTGACACAGGACCATTCGACATCTGCATTTTACATTCTATGGCCCTTTTTATTATTTATTTATCTATCTATTTTGCAGTACAGGGGATCGAACTCAGGGGCATTCTACCTCTGAGCTACACCACCAGCCCTAGTTTTTTATTCTTTATTTTGAAACAGGGTCTCAGTGAGTTACTGAGGGCCTCACTAAGTAGCTGAGGCTGTCTCCGAACTGCAGTTCTCCTGTCTCAGCCTCCCAAATGCTGGAATTACAAGTGTGCATCAGCACACCTGGCTTTATTTATTTATTTATTTTGAAACAGTCTTGTTACTTGCTGGGTCTCACTAAGTTGCTAAGGCTGGCTTCAAACCTTAGCAACTTCTTTGAGATCCTCCTTTCTCACCATCCCAAGAAGTGGGATTACAGGCATTCAGCACCATACCTTACTTAGCTCCAAGATTCTTAAAAAGAAAAAATAAAGCAATATGAGCATAAAGGATCCATATGATTTAATAATTGATTCGACTGGGAGTAGAGACTCAAAGAAGAAATAAGAGAGAACTTAAATTTGGAAAAAATAGTGACACCATTGAGAAGTGGCAGAATTCATCGACAGAACTATCTAAAAATTAAAAACTCAGAGAAAAGTAAGCAAAGTAAAAATTTGACGGGTGGAATTTTTAGTAATATATTAACAATTAAATAGATAATTGATAATCTGAAAGAGGGACAAGAAAATATAACCAGAATAAATCACAGTCTTAGCATGAAAAAATAAAAGATCATAAAGGTCACAGTGAAAAAGGCTACCTAAAGATTTTAGAAAAACAGGCCGAGTAAAGGAAACAATAGAGAAAGATACTTGAACAGGTACTTCAAAAAGTCTATGTCCATGTGGCCAACAGCTATTTTTAAAAATGTGTTATCAGATTAACACCATTCTCACCTACTTGACAAAGTGAGGAAGATTTAAAAAAAGACTAAAAAATCCCAGGTTTAAGCAAAGCAAAACTGTAGAGTAACATGTATTTCCAGGCACATAGGGAAAAGAAGAAGCCATTGAGGAACAAGACCTCAGAATGGAAATTATGCAAATATACAAGGCCAGGGGAGCCCTGGAAAGGTGAAACCTACCTTATCTTTGAGAAGAAGAAATGATAGCGAGAGACACAAATTGACTTTGGGCCAAAATGTTAAAGAAGCTTTGTGTGAAGAAGTTCAGAATGGGCTCTTTGTTTTTTTGTCAGCTGGAGTGAGAACACTGATAGAGGGAGAAACACCATGATGGGTTGGGAATTTGCAACTGCTGGGCAAAAATTTGGGATAGCTTTACAAAGAATGAGAGTGAGAGTTGACCAGGCATGTGTAGGAAGTGGCTCCGAACACTGAGAAGTGGGCTGATAATGGAAACAGTGAAGTTTATGAAGTTTATGTGCCCCCAATATTAACATCTTAGAGATTTTTCTAGTCTTGGTGATGCAATAGTATTCAAAGCATCAATTCAGCTGTATGCAAGGCCCAGTATCTTCATTCCGTGAGAAATGTTTCTACACTATACTGATTGTACCATTGCATTTCCATTATCTTTTTGGAAACAATTATACTTACTTATAGAGAAAAGCATGCAAAGAAAGTGAAAGCTGAGCAATTACCTTGAATCTGGAATCGAGTGGTAAACTTAATAGTGGAGAGCTGTTTAATCCATGTACTTGCTAGAGGCATGTAAACCACCGTAGATACTATGGCTTCTGTGTTACTTAAGCCATTTAGAAATAGTACAGATATTAAATAGCTAGACATGATCACGTGAGGTCACCTGGGATGAGCCAGAAGTTTACTTGCAGAGGCTTGCTCACCTTAAAAGAAACACAGGGTCACTAAGGTGTGATGTACAAACAGCAGTCAATCACCCCACATGTAATAAATATAAAGGGATCCAAAGGGACTATGAAACACGAAATGTGGAAGAAACAAGCTGCTCTCTCATGCTGGGGGAGTGGACTGCTTCAGAACCCATCTCTGGAGTGTAACCTATTGTCCCAGGATACCTTTCCATTTCCTGGAATGTCCCATTCCAGACGCTTCCCTTGAACTACAGCCATTCTCATATGGTGCCTTCACAGGGTGTCTAAATAAACCTCCTGTATTTCCCATTTATGCTTTCTGTTTGAATGTTTTCCAAGCAGATAAGCAAGGACTGAGGTTTATGAATAGTTTTAAAATATCCCATCCAGTAACACAGGCCCTCAAATGTCACCAAACTCTCCTACCAAGAAAGACTCAACCATTGTGGTCCATTCTAATTTATCCCAATTCTCATGGCCTGGGCATACTTTCTTACATGTTTCATGGTCTATTTAACATTCTCCTAAGTCTGGAAAGCCTCAAAAGCCTGTTGACAGCAAGGATTTTTAAAAGTCTCTCCTAAGACAACCAAAACTGTAGCTTAGAGCCTGCATAGAAACCTTGATTTTTACAAGCAGACCGGTGATATAGGTTTCCCTCCCACACTCAATTACATGCCTTCATTTTAGTTCAGCTTTGCATATGAGTTTTACAAAGCTGAGTTTGAAGAGATGAAATGTTGTTAGGAACTAAAAGTCAGATCATGGAAACACCTCACCAGAGATACATTAAATTAAAATGACTCACCCTAACAGCACGAGAACAGGTAAATTTTGTAGGTTGTTCCCCAAACTAACTCTTCTCATTACCCCAAACTTCATGCAATCTTAAAAAAGAAAATAGTTTGACCCAGAGTACATGAGATCTGGAAAGGTAGCCATGTTTAGTTTGCTTGGTATCCTTTTGCATTTTGTTATCCCTCCAAATGCCAGAACAGTCAGGATAAAGTTTGCAAGCCCAGGAGACTTTCAAGAGCAACCTTATCTTGTTTGAAAATTTGCTTCTAGGTCACATGGGGCGAGCCAGAGTCCAGCCGACAGTGTGTCAAAAGGCCTTAGAGCTAGTGCAGAAAGCACCAAGTGCACAGAGGTCGAGCATCTTTGGAAGCTGGCAAATTAAAACAAGATGATATGCCTTGTCTAAAAACATATTCCATTTTCTAATTTTACAAAAGCAGTTTGCAGCCAGATTCCTAGCAGCAGAGAAAATGAAAATGAACAAAAATAAGGTAATGTCAGACTGCTGGGGTTTTTTCTTTCTCTTTTTTCTTCTTTTTTGGGGGGTTGGAGGTAGTGTTGGTAAAAATAAAAATAACACAAATACATACATATTTAAATATGTAGACAACAGTTTCTACAAAAGTGAAAGTCTGGGACAAACTACCATCTACTTGGTGGGAAGCAGGACAGCATTATATTTCACAGATAGCACCAAAGGCAACTACTAAAGTCTAATCCAGGGTCACATTTCTGCCCAATGCCAGCTAAGTACCAGTCCAATCTCCTGACTTCCCTTGTTCTGTGTTTCTTCATTGTTTCAAGCCAGGCAGAGACTTATCTTAATAATGGGTCAATCCTCAGCCAAATGTGTTCAATTGAAGGCCACCATGGGAGAATGGCAGGATATTGTCTTTCCAACAGCAAGTGAATTGCAGGCAGCTTAAGGCAATATCCATTTCACTATAATGCTGGTTTATGTTACAGCCCTTTTCAAACTTCTAATTGCCCTGTATTGCTGACATTTATAGACATGCCCTATTTTAAATGAAAACACAACACTAAGGTCAGGAGGAGGTTCTGGGACAGCAGAGACCCTAGGTGAAGCCAAAGGGGGAAATTACTTTAAAACTTCTAAATGCCAAACATGTTTTGAGAAAAAGAGGGAAAAATAGTCTTGGGGCAGAAAAAACATTAATCATGACCCCATGGTATAAATTAATAATAGCTATATTTAATACTCTTATGTAAACATTCTATGGTTGGATTATATAATTTTTAAATGAAAGTAAATATTATTCATTTGGCTTGGTAAGTCTGGTAAGTCTCAGATTATATGGAATAACTTTTGAGTATGATTTTTTCTCCCTATTTCACTTTGATTTGTTAAAAGCAAATACACCAAACTAACCAGATTTGTCAGCTGCTTTTGGCAATCACTATATGTTATGAGTCCTTCAGATCATCCTAAAAGTCACAATGAATAAAATATTTCACATTTGCACAAGGTTTCTCACCTAGTATCTCATACTTTTATAAGCAGTAAACAATCCATTCCAGAGTCAAAAGTAAGGAGTCTCAAATGTCATTCTAATGACCAACTTCTCCCAGGTAGCTCCAGAAGAAGCAAGGTGCACCTAGAGCATAGTCATTAGCCCTTGCTTAATCACACATTCATTCACTGTGTTTAGGCATTGATTCATAGCCTGCACAAATATGTATTGCATCTGTAGGTGTGTTTAACACTGTAGATTGCAGGCTATATAAATAAGTATTAAAGATTTGCAGTCTAGGTGGGTTCTGGTTAGGAAATCAATTAAAATCCTACTCTGAATAGCCAAAATGAAACTTTTCAACATTCTAACCTCTTATGCTCCCTAGAACATTTTATTAAATAAAAGGAAGCTTAGGGATCTGGGTGTGGTGGTGCATGCTTGTAATCCCAGCATTCGAAGACTGAGATAGGAGGAGCGTGGTCGGAGGACAGCCTCAGCTACTTAGTGAGGCCCTTTGCAACTCAGTGAGACCCTGTTTCGAAATAAAAAATAAAAAATAGGGCTGGGGCTGTAGCTTGGAGGTAGAATGTCCCTGGGTTCCATCCCCAGTACTGCAAAAAAAAGTAAACTTAGGAATAGATGATACCAGTTTTCTTTTTATAAAAGTTACATACATTTATATAAAAATGTAGAAAATGAAGAGAAAATAGTGAAACTGAAAAGTGATGTTTTTGAGGAAGTCTTTTAGCTAAACTAAACAAAAAAAAAGTAAAAAAGTTAGATATGGGAAAGAGAGAAAGGAAGAGAGAGAGAGAGAGAGAGAGAGAGAGAGAGAGAGAGAGAGAGAGAGAATTGCTAAAATCAGCACTGCGAGGACCTCTTTCTAACCTAACCAAAAAATAGGATTATGAAAGAGCACTATGAACAATATATCCCAACAAATTATATAACTTAGAATAAATAGACAAATGCTCAGAATAACACATACTAAAAATGATGAAATGAATAGAAAATTTGAATAGACTTATAACTAGTAAGATATTGAAGCAGTAGTTAAAAAAAACCTACTAAACAATGGAAGAAATCACATGCTCATCTCAATAAATGCTCAAAAAAGTATTTGGCAAAATGCAATATCTTTTTATGATAAAAACCTCAATAGTTATGTTCAATAAAAATTTTATTAAAATAACACTCAATAGACTACAAATGAAAGGAAACTTCCTCAACTTGATAAATGGCTTCCCTTGGAAAAACTACACCTTACATCATACTTAATCATGAAAGACCAAACATTTTCTCTTCAATATAAGGAATTAAACAAGGATGTTCCCTCTTCCACATCTATTCAGCATTGCATGAGAGGATCTATCCAAGACATTTAGGCTTGAAAAAGAAATAATGGTATACAGATGGGGAAGGAAAAAAAACAAACTATTTCCATTGGTTAACGACATGTGTTTGTATGTGGAAACCCCTAAGAATTCACAGACAAACATATACATACACAAACCCTTAATGTTAAAAAATAATTTAATAAGGTTGATTGTGAGATATGATAGATACAATAAAAAATCAGTTGTACTTCTGTATACTATCAATAAACATTCTAAAAGTGAAATTAAGAAAATTTCAGTTGGGTATGGAACTACATGCCTGTATCCCAGTACTTGGAAGACTGGGACAGGAGGATTGCAGGCTTGAGGCCAGCCTCAGCAACTTAGTGAGACTTTCATACACTTCTTGAGACTCTGTTTCCAAATAAAAAAAAAAAGGGGTAGGGTTGTAGCTAGGAGGTAGAATGCCCCTGTTTCAATTCTCAGTACACACACACACACACACACACACACACACACACACACACACACAGGGGTATGTGCTCTTAAATTGGAAATATTGATGGTTAAGGTCATAATACTCTTCAAATTAATTCTCAGAATCACTGTAACCTCTTTCAGAATTCCTTTTATTTTCTTATATGTATGGACAAGTTGACCTCAAATTTATGTGGAAATAAAAATTACAGAATAGTAAAAATTATCTTGAAAAAGAGAAACAAAATTGATGAATACACAACTCCTTGTTTCAAATTCTATTAAAATAAAGCTATCGCAATCAAAGAATATGGCACATGCATAATGCTAGACAATATATAATGTGATAGAACTGAGAGTCTAGAATACACTCCTGTGTCAATGTTCAAGTGATTTTCAACAAGGATGCCAAGATCATACAATAGGGAAAAAATAATCCTTAAAATGCATGGTTTGTGACAACTGCATAGCTTCATGCAAAAGACTGAATTTGGACTCCTGCCTAATTCCATATGTAAAGAATAGCTTAAAATGAATGAAATACTTAAGAGCTAAAACTTGAAAGCACAAGAAAACATAGTTCTAAGTCTTACTGAGCAGGGGTTAGGCAGCAATTTCAAAGATATGACATAACTCCAGCAACCAACAAACAAATAGAAAATTGGACTAGACTATATAAAATATAAAACATTGTATATTAAATGATACTATAAATAAAGTAAAAATCCACAAATTGTTAGACTACCATTGCCAGATATATATATATATATATATATATATATATATATATATATGGATATACTATCCATAATACATAAATAACTATAGAACTTAACAATAGTCAAATAGCCCAATTGAAAAATAGGCAAAGGATATACAGACATTTTTCCAAAGTAGACATTCAAATGGCCAAAAAGCACACGAGATATTCAACATCATTAGTCACTAGAAAAATGTAATTCAAAACCACAATGAGAGAGCATTTCACAGTCACTGGGATGGCTATAATTTAAAAATAAAATAGAATAAAATAATGGGTTTTGGTGAGAATGTGGAGAAACTAAAGCTCTCATACATTGCTAGGGAAAATGTGAAATGTAGTTACTGTGGAAAATGATTTAGAAATTCTTTAAAAATAAAGTACAGAATTACTATGTCATTGTGATTCTTCTCTTAAGTATATATATATATATATATATATATATATATATATATATGAAAACTGAAAACTGTTATTCATACAAACCTAGTGCATGAATATTCATAGCAGTATTATTCATAATATCCCAAAAGTAAAAACAACTCAAATGTCCACCAACCTAGAAATAGCAAAACAAAATGTAGTAGGTATATCTGTAATGGAATACTACTGACTAACAAATAAGAATAAATATTCGTAGATACCACATGTGGATGAACCTTGAAAACATGTTGCTATGGAAATAAGCCAGACAAAAAGGCCTCATTTTAATAATTGTATTTATAGTAAGTATTCACAATAGCCAAATTCATAATAACATATTGTAGATTAGTGGTTTCTAGGAGCTAGGATTGTAAAGGCATGGGTAATGGCTACTAAAAGAGCACAGGGCTTCTTTAATAGAGACAGAATGTTCAGGAATTAGTAGTCCTGATTTTACACCATTGTAAATATACTAATAACTACTGAATTATACACTTTAATGTAGTATGTGAATTATAATCCAATGTTTTCAAAATTGGATTTGCTAGATATTGGCCAACACATTATAAAGGCATGGCTAATTGTAAAGAAGTAAAATGTGAAAAAAATGTATGGAAATAATAAAACAAAAAAAGAAAGTGCATAAATTAATATATCTTCTTACTTAGAGAAAAAAAGGTAATATATAATGATAAGAAAATATAATCAAGCCAATACTAAGATAAGGACCATTGTATTTTCAATGTGGTTTTTCCTCATATATAAAATATCTGATCCAGTGCTGGTGTGTGTGTTTGTGTGTGTGTGTGTGTGTGTGTGTGTGTGTGTGTGTGTGTTTGGGTCTTGCCAAAATATAAGACATGGATAGCCATCTTTCTTTGCAACTCAGGTCATTCTAGAAATAAAATTCACAAACTATGTTTTTACTTTCGTACTATTTCCACAATTTTTTCTCTATAAAATTTAACTAGTAACTTCAGAATATTACAGACTACTTGCTTAATCAATAAATGAAGTACTGGCTATGTATTAAGATATTGCTACATGCAAAGAATTCTAAATGGCTTTAAAATTTGCTCCACAATTTACTCTGATAGAGTCTCTGGTCAAGGTAAGGGGACTTAAACTGTAAGACATAAAAGTGATTTTTATCACAGGACACAAAACAGTGTCCCCAGTTTAGAAACTGAAGGCTAATCATATGCGTAGTTATTAAATATTAAATGCATATAATACTACTGCTACACAAATACTCGTTATACTATTTCATGATGGCTATTGGAGTCATTTATATTAGGTTGAAAGTTCTTAGTTGCTAGGAATATATGTTATTCTTTTCTGTTGCAATTATATCACTTTAGTGGAATGTAATATGAGCACCATCATCACACATATTAAATATGAGAAGAAAGAAAGGGAGAGAGAGCAAGAAGAGGGGGAGAAGAGAGGGAGGAGGTAAGGAAGCCTGGCTGGAGCATAGATTCAATACTGCACTGTGCACTACTCTGGCCAGCTTTGAGCAGACCCTCAAGCTTTCAGATGTACTATATCTTAAAACTAAGTACTCATTAACGTCCACTTTTCTATCCTTACAAGTCAGTCAGAAGCGATGAAACATTTCAATTTACCGTTTTAGGTTCTCTAACCTACAAAAGAGAAAAAGAAATTTTATCAAAAAAAACATAGTTGAATATGCCAACGCCCAGAGGTGACAAGTCATCAGAAGCTTCCCTTACAGGACATTTGCAATGAAAAGAACAAAAAAAAAAAAAAAAAAAAAAAAAAAACCCAAAATCCAGAGTCACTCTATACCGGAAGTAAGGAAAAGGAAAGGTTAATAATATTGGTGATATTAGGATAAAAGCTCGAGTTAGGAAAAGTATTAACAAACCAACCGTTTATTTCTAATGTGAGAAAGGATGACCAATGAAATGAGTGAGACCAAATCATATCTTGTCAAAATGAAGAAAGAGAACACTATACAACTTTATTAATTCAATACTCTGTTTCTTGGTTTTATTACTTGCTTCATTATTTGTAAATTAATATGTTGTCACAGGACATTTTAGCTTTTCATACGTGCGCAGAATTGTAAAACCTGATTGCAAACATTCAACCGAATGTTGTCAGCATTTTTTGTTTTTCCTTTTAAACACTTAGCAATTGCTTGATTATGCATGTGCGTGCACGTGTGTCTGCTAGGATCACCGTGAAAATGACAGGCAGGGAAGCAAACAAAAACAGACAAATAAGGACCCAAGGTACTGAAATCTCAAATACCCAAGGGGCCTTTCCACTGCTGCTATGATTTTCAAAAATGGAGGCTTTAGCGGGAAGTGGTGGCGCACGCTTGTAATCCCCATGCTTGGGAGGCGGAGACAGGAGGATCGTGCAGGTTCCGAGCCAGCCTCGGCTGGTTTAAGAGACCCTGTTTCCAAATAAAAAGTATTAAATAGCTCTGAGAGTGTGGCCCGGAGGTAGAAGGGTTCCCAGGAACCCCAGTACCACTACCAAAAAAAAAAAAAAAAAAAAGGTGGATTTAAAGTAGCCTTATATCAATTTAAATCTGATGATTCCTGGGAAACTCAGTGTACAGTCATCATCTTATCCCTGTGGGTTCCACATCCACTGATTCCACCAAATATGGATATAAATTATTCAGGAAAAAAAATTGTACTGGAAATGAACAGACACTTTTTCTTATCATTATTCCTTAAACAATACAGCATAACAACTATTTGCATTGCATTACACTTTATAAGTAATATAGAAATGGCAAAGTATGTGGTAGGATATGTAAAGGATATATGCTAATATTAAACTTTTGAAATAAAGGATTTGAACATCTATAGATTTTGGTGCCCACTGGGAGGTGGGGTTGCTAGAACCAATTCTCTAAGGACCTCAAGGGACAACTAAATATAAAAATGTTTCAAAATGCTTGTAGTTTTGCATTATTTTTTTTATTAAGTCTCAGCTGTTTAAGAATTGGTTTTTCACTTTTGTTATACCAGAATGCTCAGAAGCCACAATGGTTCCTGAGACAATTCTCCATTGTATGTGAAGACATCACTCACTGCAGGACATCAAACATCCCCATCTCCTGCCAAAGAAATAGAAATAGCAATAAATTTAAAGATGTGGTTTGTCTATGTCTGTTTCTTGAGAAGATCAGATCAATTAAGCATGACTCTAGGGATATAGTCCCTAGCATAAATTGATTTGGAAAATTTCAAAGGCTGTTAATAACTCACATTAAAATCTCATTATATCAGGATAAAAGGCCTTAAACACAGGATTTTAAAATTAGTAGTGCATTATTATGAAGAAGGAATAACTGAGAAATCACAGTTGCTTACCAATGTTAGCTTAATTACAGTGTATTATAATCAATTCTGGCACCAGTAGTTTACAGATCCTTCACATGTCAACTTCTTTTAAAGGAACAATTAAAATCCCAAAAGGCTGCATCTCTTATCAAATCATATTGACTAGGGTACAAAATTAACTAACATAAAATTCACATTAAGTAACAAATGTTTATTTCTTTCCCCACCCAGCTGTATGTAGTTTATAACAAATAGATGTAAGAACTATTATGTGATACATACATACCTTGAGACCACATATTCTAAATTATTTTAATCTTTGAAATGTGTGAAACTTTCTTTAAGGCCTGATACGCGTCATATTTATAAATGTTTCATACATGTATGTTGAACTAAGATGAAATTTCCATTCCCAGTATCTCCCCCAAAGGGGCCAAGTGACAAAATCTATAAACATAAAGGAGTAAACTTTCAGTGGAACAAGCTTTTTAACTAATGGGAGACAGGGAGTGGGGCGGAGGGAGAACAAAAAGATGATGCACTCTCTCCTTTTTCCTGTTTCAAAGCATGGTTTTCTTGCTTAGGATTTTCTGGAGATGCTTCACATGCCAAGCAACTAGATACCATTTTATGTTCACAAAGCAGGAGGCAGCCTGGTAACCTATTACCTCAGATTTACTTCTAATCTTTCCTTATCTCGGTTCCCTTTTCTGCTAGCCTAGAATTTTGCGTTCCAATAAACATTTGTTCTTTAGACATTCTAAACTTTTCCACTTAAAGAATCCCAGCAAAGACAAAAGTGCAAATGGAATTACATGTAGACAAGTAAGATAGCATATCTGCTTGGTGAGAACTGTGAAATACATCTAATGGGAACAGCATTCAAACTGAACCTGGAAGAGAATTGGTATCATTTCTGTTGGCTGAAGTGAAGAATAGAAAGTAAAGAAATAGAAAATTTTCAGGTAGAAGAAATGGCATAAAATATTAGGGGCCAGTGTGTAGATTGTTTATTAAAGGGCTGGTTCTAGATGTTAAAGAGGCAAACTATAGAGTTTAGAGGGTATGGTTTCAGGTATCAAAGACAAGGTTATTTGAAATTTGATATTTTATTACCCAAATGAATTCTGAATAGAGGAGAAGGCCAAGTTGGAATAAAAGAGTTTTCTGATGAGCATGTATATAGGCAGAAGGATATCTTCTCCTTAACTGAATCCCTGTTTATCATTTGTCTCCTCCTTGGATGTCCAATATTTGAGTACTATGTTTAGCCTCCCTGCCTGTTCTATCAGTCAGCACAAACTAAATAAATGCTGCCATCACCCATAATCTCAGTGGGTTAAAATACCAAGGGTTCATTTTGTGCTCATGTTACCTGTCATTTCAGCTTGTCATCGTCCTTAAATCTAGAATTCATGCAGAGGAAATAGCTGCTGTCTATGGCTTTCCCATTTACAGTAGCAGAAGGAAAAGAGAGGCCATGGTACCAAAGGAATAGCTTCTTAAAAATTCTGTCTAGAAGAGACAGAAAAAATCATATTCCATTCCTTATTGATCAACAGAAATCACTTGGTTAACTCTGACTACGGTTGTGCAGGGAATATAATCCTTTCCCAATAAGAACAAAAAGAACTTGAGGAACAAGAACACATTCTAACACAGAAGGCACCTCAACTTAATTCCCTGCTTCTCCATAACTTAATCAACTGAAACTGAGATAAACATATGTCTAATACTATTTTTAGAGAAGTTTTAGGGTCTCAGCAAGATTAAAAAGATAAAGATTTTTCATATATCATCTCCACATGTGCACAACTTTTCCATTATCAACACCCCCCCCACCAGAATGGGTGCATTCTTACAACTAGTACACCTACATTTACACAACATAATCACTCAGAGTTCATAACTTGCATTATCAGAATCCACTCTTGGTGTTCTACTCCGTTATATTTTATATCACATGATTTTCACTATCTATAAGGAACCAAAGAAGGAAATATTAAAAGAGTTAAAAAGTTAAAAGATATCTTTAAAAGTACTCCTTACACTAATCTCTGACCACTGA